>NC_080199.1:56188442-56813442 GCF_030028045.1 Hippopotamus amphibius kiboko | reverse complement strand
GTCCTGCCTGAGGCTCCCTGGGGGGCGATTCTATGAGGATCTGCCTTGGCTGAGGCTTTTTTGGTTGAATCTCTGAGTACAGCAGCACAAGCCCAGGCCTCCTGTTGAGTAATATAGCCTGGAGGGAAGGGATGAGAAAAACTTCAAAGTCAACAGTTTCACAAAGCAAACAATTCAGCAAATATCCACATATGCACAAAATTCCTTCTATTTTGTAGGGTAGAAACAATTATGTTTAGCATACTCAGATTGTATAATTTTTCAGGATATGAAGTATATTTTTCTTCGGTTGCATTTCTCATTTAATGAGTTAATAAATAGTCATTGATTAACATGACAGATTATTTGGAAAGGGTCTTGAGCCATGAGGAATCTTCACATGAACTGCTTATCTTCAATTTCAAAACTTTCTTCAATTAGAAACAGATATGTTCAATCTCTCTCAGTTTTTAAAGTGCAGTCTGCAGACCATGCACTAGGGATACATTTAGCTGAGGCCACATTTAATGAAACTGTTTAAAAATGCAGATTTCTGACTCTGTTCCGAAGAACTTCTGAGTCAGAAACACAGAGAGTCAGGCCTGGAAGTCTGTATTTTAATAACATAGACAGGTGGGTTTTATGTACACTAAACATTGCATATCTCTGTTTCTGGTTTCATTGGCCTCTATGCAATTTCACTCTGCAAACAAAGCTACCAGATGATGCCTCTGCAACCCTTCAGACAAGCATGGGGACCAGGCTGAATCCTGGTTCTGCCATTTACTAGTTGCATGGCCCTGGTCAAGTTGTTTAACTTACCCATGCTCAATTTCCATTTCTGTAAAATGTGGGTTATAAAGCCACCATGTAGAGGTGTTTGAGTTTTAAATAAGACAATACATGCAAAGTGCTTAGAACCATGCCTGGCACATAGGAAGCCCTAATAAAAGATAGCTATTGTTGTTATTGTTCTTGATATTAAATCATTCGCAAAAACCATGTTTTCCTTTTGTGCAAATACAGGAACAACACTAATAAGGTAGATGTGCTAGTGCCAAGTAAGTGTTTGCAATAGAAAGGCTCTGTTGCCGTTAGGAGAGGATTGTAATAAGGGGGAGCCAGAGGCTGAAAACATCTCCTAGAAGAAAAGGGATTTAATCACTGCACCTTTCTGTAGGCTGTTAATGATCGTCTGTGAAGCTTTTTCACAACTGTTCTTTTATTTGTGCTTCATAAAACCCTGTGAGGTTGGTGGAAGAAGAGAGATGGCAGAGCGTGGGGTGAAGATACATGATCTTTGGGGGTGGAGGTCCTGACATTTACTGTCTGTATGATCTTCATCAAGTTATATAACCTGTCTGAGCTGCAGTTTCCCACAACAGTGAAGTGGGGGTGGGGGGGTGGGAAGGAGATAGTCTATGTAGAGCTCCTACCACAGTGTTGGAAACATGGTAAATAAGAAATGTAACTTATTGCTGTGAGTCAAACAAACGTTTCAGTCTGCACAGCCAGCAATGGGCTGAGCAGTGGTTTGAGCCTAGACCATCTGCCTAAGCCCATTGCCACTTCTACTAGACCAAGTTCTTGTAAATCTCAGAGAGTTTTTGATATTTTATAACGAACCATACTCCAATTTCTTTAAGCCCTCTTAATTTCCCCATAAAACCTTGCTTCTTATTATCAGAGATCGTCATTTTTAAATTGATCTGCCAACCATGTTGATAAAATAGCAGGCTGACAGAGGCCATTCTACTTGAATTACTTATCTGGAGACTTGACTTCCAGCTGTCGCATACAAGTCCCTTCCCGAGATGCCTGGTTCAGGTCAGATAGTTCAACTCACCAAGCAGCTGGTGTTGCTGAAGGCTGTGAATGTAGCGGGTCTGCAGGGCCTCCCACTGGGGCCTGGGGTTGTAAATCCTCATGATGCTGTAAAAGTAGCGCTGCTGCCCTTGGGTTAGGTCCTGTCAGAGCAGAGCAGGTGATTTTGATGAGTCAGTGGAGTTCGATAGGATTAGAGTGTGATGTATTCAAAGCTGACTTCCACAGAAATAAGTTGCTTCTCCCTCCCTCTCTCCATCTCTCTCCACCTCTCTCTCTCTCTCTGTTTTCTCTCACCTCCCTTAGTTTAGTTAAACAGTCTTCCACTGACGTGTAATGGTGAAAGTTAGTTAAAAAAGGATTCTAGGTAAGTAGGTCAAAGTATTAGGCTGAGGGAGATCCAAGGATTTTTCAGTGTCTTATAACTGTACTGATCTATTACAGTCCTTGTTGAGGAAGGTAGGCTATGAAAATCTACACAGGCCCTGAAGTGTGTCAGGCCTCTGGAGGGTAAAAGATAACTTTCCACTGAGAGTTCTCAGTAGCAGTGGAGAGAGCTAAATAGATAAGTAGATGGGTAATGTGATAGGGTTCAAGTCGTTAGTGAAAAGGACCTTTCCACTAAAGGTGCTGTGAAAACAGAGAAGGAAAACAAGCTCTGTGTTAGCAGTCAAGGAAGCTTCCTGAAAGAGATAACCAACACATCTGAGTCTTCCAGGTGAGGAAGGATTCCATTAAGGGATTAAAATACTGGTTCTCAAAGGACATCAGCATCACCTAGGAATTTGTTAAAAATGCAGATTCTCAGGCCTCACCCCAGACCTACGGAATCAGAAACTCTCGAAGGTGGGGCCCAGCACTCTGGTGCCCTCCAGGTGGTTTTGATACATGCACAGTAAAATTTGGGAACCACTGGACTAGAAGAAAAAGAAAGGCTGATTAGAGGGAAAAAGTGGTACAAATTTTCTTATGGGGCACAAAATATCTGAATATATCGGAAACTAGACTTTCGACATTTTTTTAGTTTAACCAGCATATAGAGTCTAAGCTGGAGAAGCCTCTAGAATAAGGTAGGGGAAGACCATGGAAGCCTTTTATGCTACACTAAGAGTTTAAAGATTACCTTTTATGTGAGGAACTGTTGGTCTTTATTTAAAGCAGTGGTTATCAACACAAGTGATTTTAACCCTCAAGGGATGTTTGGCAATGCCTGGAGAAATTTTTGGTTGTCACAAATGGTGGGAGGGAGGACGGATCCCACTGGCATTCAGTTGGCTAGAGGCCGGGGATGCTGCTGAACGTACTACAGAGCACGAGGCAGCCTCCCAGCCCCCATCAACCAAGAATGAGGCAGCCCCAGATGCCATCTTTTAAGCTGACCAGATCTGCATTTTACAAAGATCACTCTGGCCCTACTGTGGAGAATGGCCTTAAGGGAAGACAGACCACTGGTAGGGAGACCATTTAGAAAGCTACCATCTAGTGCTAGGGAGGAACAAGAAGGGCTGGACTACAATTACCTTTATATACCTGACATACCATAAGCGCTTACTATATGGACATGGAAAAACAGAGATAGTGCCATCAACATTTTAGAAAAATCAAGATAAAATAAGTTCACCTTAGGCTAAAAAAATTCAAAACAATGACAGAATTTCAAAACTAGTTGATAACCATGTAGTAAAAACTAAAGTTAAGATAATTATATATAAGCTAAGTGAATTTTACCTGCTAGAAATTTTGTGAAGTTGAAATCTGTGAGTCAGATTTTTTTTTAAGGTCTAGAGACCTTAAACTTGATATTAAAAATATGTTCAGAGGGAAAGTAGCTGAGCCAGGTCCTTCACACTTTGAGACATCATTTCAGCTTTACAGTTTCTGAATTGCATGTTTTAAAAGATAATATATTTGAAGAAGAGAATAGATCCCTAATTAAGCCTTTTCAAGTGATTGCGAACAATATAACATGAAAATTGCAAGCCATTTCAAGAGCAAAGCTCCAGAGTGCAATGGGAGTTTCCATTATATAAGATAAAGCTTTAAAAGTTATGGTTTTATTTTACAAGGAAAAAAAATGCCTAGTTCTTTTCCTTAGTAGAACTCTCGACCTCCTAAACAAGTAGTAACAGATAGCATTTTTAATATTCTCATGCTTAGCCTTCCTTGAGGGAAAGGAAGAGCTTCTGAAGTGGGATGGGTGTAGAATTAGATCATCCAAGTGCCCATTCATTCTCTCACACAAACTGTGGACGTGCACTGAGGGCCTCCGTTGGGCCCAGTGTTCTCCCTAATTCCAGGCAAACAAAGAACCAAGAAGTCCGCAATGCTTGAAGAAGAGATGGAGAAGGTTCCTTCGTCTATGAATAATATGCTGTACCTTCAGCAATGAAGTGCCAGAGGCAGAGGGAGGGACTCGAATGCAAGGAATGTGAGGAACATTCTGTAGCTTTTGTTGTCTTTTCCATTTTTCACCCATCTTTATCCTGTACCTCCAAGGAACAAAAAAACATAACATAAAATTTCATTTTGTTCAACCAGTTTTGGAAATGCACCTAAGTAAGTAAGCAAACAAGTAAATAAATAAACAGGTAAATATTATTTATTTCAAGGGAGAAGACATTTTCTCAAATGTTTTCATGGAATTAGACCTCACCAGACTTAGTTCTCCACTATTCCCAATTCTCATCGCTTACTTAGCGAGGGATTAATTCAGAGCCATTTGTCTCTCTGTTTCACTCTGCATTTGGAACAGGTGGGTTGTAAAACCACACCAGGTCATAACAGTTATTGCTTGATAATTGTAAATAATAATTATTACTTTATCTGATTCTAAAAGTAATATATGTCATTTTGAAATTTTGGAAAAATTTAAAAATTGAAGAGGAAATAAGGTCATCCATAATTTAACAGTTCATAACTTTTGTTGGCATTTGATTGATTCCGTTTATAATTTTTTCCCCGTGCACATCATGTGTGATTTTAGAACAGGGAGATCATACTCTGTGTGTTATGCCCCTTCCCAGAACATTAAATATCCTTGGAAAATATGATTTATCGTGGCAGTATAGTGTATCTTTTCATCATTCTCCATTTCTTGCACATTCAGATTTGCAATTTTCCAGCCTTGTACTATAAAAGAAGCTATTAAATCTAGCCACACTTCTAACCTGACAAAGACAGAATGAAGGAGCCACACATGCTATGAGTAAGTCTTGTTTCCTTTCCATGTAATTTAGGGTTTAGAATCTGAGGTGTATAGAATAATTTAAAACTTAACAATCAAGGAAGAATAGACATATTGGAATAGTGTTGCCAAGGCAGAGTGGAAGGTGGAAACCCCTAACATTTTCTCCTCTGCTCACTTCTTTGCCCTTGACAACGACACCTACCTCATTGGGTTGTTTGATTACCTGAGAGTTTTTTTTAAATTCATTTTATTGAAGTATAGTTGATTTACAATGTGGTGTTAATTTTTGCAGTGCAGCAAAGTGATTCAGTTATACATATATATGCATTCTTTTTCATATTCTCTTCCACTATGATTTATCACAGGGTATTGAATATAGTTCCCTATGCTCTACAGTAGGACCTTGCTGTTTATCCATTCTATATAGAATGTGATTAACTGAGATTTGAATACAGAAAGCTCTCATTAGGCCAGTTCCTCCTCTCTCCACTATCCTGTTGTATGCTCACATGAGCACATGGGCGCACACACAACAGTACGCACACTTAAGAAGGATTTTAATGTGTGAGGAAACTCTAGTTCCGAGTTTACAGAGCTAAGGCTTAGATCTTCCAGAAGAGAAGTTTCTTAGGAAAACATCAGTCAACATCTTTGTGTGTCTTGTTTCCACTATATAACCTTATAAATTAAACTATAAATATTTTATTCAATACTGCTTTCCTTCAATGTGCACTCCAGAAACCATACCAACCAAGATATACTCTTTTAATATTGTCCATGATAGAAGCCTATACTCTGTCCTGTAATCAGATCATCTCAATATCCCTTCTCCCATTTTCCAGCTCCGTAGAGCAGAACATAAATATTCTTCAAAGCTGGGAAGATTTCTTCTCTCCCCAAATAGCATAAGGAAATCACTGACGATCTTTCTTGGAGCAACAATTCATGTGTGCTTTTCTTGGACTGTTGCTGAGGAAATCCATCTTACCTATTCAAGTGGTCTGTACTTGATAAAGTTTGATTAAAATGCTTGCAGAATTCAGGAAGGAAAACTCTATTAAAAAAAGCAAACAAATCAGAAACAAAAAGACAGATTTACTTAAAAGAAACTTACCCTTTATTGTAATCTCCCCTTTTAAAAAGCTGGTATTCATTTTCAATGTAGTTTTCTTGTAGGGTCTCTTTCTTCATGCGGTGGTGGCAGTAAAATTCAGTTTGTTGATAAGTTGATATCCAAGCAACGTCATGTGATGAAACAAAGAACTGGGGAAATTTGGCTGCATGCCTTTCCCTGCTTCTGGACAACATTCAGCTGCACAATTTAATCTTTTTTCTTCCAAATTTTGTATCTAATCAAGTGTCAACTTTTAAATCTACCATATCTGCGTTATATGCAGACATGGGGGAGAAAAGTGCATGGAGACAGAGAGGCTGAATATTAAAGGTCAAGAAATCCATCAGGGCAACAGGCCATTACATGTACTTCTCAGATTTGGGGTCAATAACCCCCATTCCTGCTGCTCAGAATGATGAAGGAACAATTCCGAAATGTAGAGGTACAGGCATACATTTGACTGTGGTAATCTGTGGAGTTGTCCCATATGTTAAGATATTGTTTCTTTATTAATTTTTGGAGGAGTATGATATTCTCCATGTTTGATCTTGAATAGAGGCTGCATGATAATGAACTTATGGCGCGAGATTCTTGCCTACACTGACATCAGCATAAGCCTCACATTTTAACCTGACTCATGGGAGCAATCTTTTCCCTTCCTCAGGGCTACCGTTATTACTACAGACTTCTTTCTTTCTTGCTAATCCTCTCCCTGAATGCCAGATTATCTGCAAAAACGAAGAGTTCTTGGGGAAAATGGAAGAAGAAATAGCAAAAGAAAACCACGAATTCAAAATTCTTAGGAGGCTAAGGGGAAGGAAAATACAGGGAGATGAAAGTGATGAATTGTATAGCTTAAAAAAGAAAGGACGCAACACACAAAATTCACATTTTTTCCCCCAAGAATTTAAATGCAGACCTTCTGGGGAATAAATATGGAACAAAGTAAGAGTCTATAAATGCCTGTGGATACCACAGAATCAGATATCAGATCTGGATCTCAGAGGTTGGTGATTCTCTACTGAGAGATAAAGAACAGTTGTCTGCAGAGTCAGCATTGTCAGCTGAGTCTCCCTTGAATGTTTTTCCAGGATGTGATGAAATGCCTTGTAGGACATACCACATCTGCTGACTGTTACACACACATGCTGATTTGTAACAGCATGCCTCACTCCCTGCTCGGTCAGGAGAACAGAAACAGATCTAGGTGTTTGACCGAGAGGGAATTGAACATAAGGAATATTAAAGTTTTGGAATGGGCTGTACAGGAGCAAACAAAGAAAGGTTAGGTTATCCAAAAATCAGCAACTGTGCTAAACTACTACCACACCTAGAGCAGGGGGACAAAAGGGAAAATGATTTCACCCAGAGGCCATGAACACTGTGCCATTGAGGCTGCTTCTGTTGGGACAGTGCTGCCTGAGTATCACCCCAGGACCTGGTACATACCTGCTATGCTCCTTCCAAAACTTTAAATATTACTGTTGCTATCACTGCTGTCACTGCCCTGGCTGCTGCTTGTGGTTGCTGATGCTGCCACTGTTACAGATACAAGCAGAAACCTTTCTCCTCCTCCTTTCCCCCAGCCTTCCATCTCCTGCACCCCATTGGATGCCAGCTGGTGAGGAATTCTGCAAAATGTATTTTGCACTCTTCCCACTACTGTGGTAAAAAGAAGGGTATAGAAGGTTAAGCATGAAGGGTTTAAGAGATAATGGACACCCCAGCACATGGGGATGCCATCAACAAAAATCTAAGAGGTACTTCTGTGATCTATGAAGTCCAGCAGAAGGCTGAAGGACTTAGGCATACAGTCAATATTTGCCTAATACCACTAAAGTTTGGAATTTTGTAAGAAAAGACAAAATAAAGAATAATTAACTAGCTCTATAGATGGTATCAAAGAATGAGATATAAATTTGGGGGCAATAACTTAAGACTTAGGAAAGATGAAAAAATGTGTATCAGTTTTGGACAAAGAAATTGTTTTCCCAATGACTAGCTAGACTTTTCAAAGAGAATTAAAACTGACTACAAAAAAAAAAAAAAATGAATAGAAACACCCATCATCTAATTACTATAGAAAATATCATTTTGACTGTTGTTGAAGATGCAAACTATTTCACAGATGAAACATTGGTACAGCAGTGGGACACAGTGCTTAAGACATTGGTCTCTCTACATTTCAGTGCTTAGCACATGGGTCATAAAGTGTTTTTATAGAATAGTAGGGTAAATATGACCTCACAGGCATTACCAAGTGAGAAAAAGGGACTCATGATTGGAATCCAAGATGCGATTAAACCCTAATTCAAAGAATCTAGTCTGTTAGAACAAGAAGCAGAGTCTCACTGCATATCATAGAAATAAGTACTTCCCACGAAGACCACAAACCCAAGAGGAAATTATCTGCTGATATCTTTCCGCTCCTGCTGCTTCTCCAGGATCCTGTTAGCTGCTTAGCTTTCCACAGGAATAACTCTGCCAGGTACAGATGTCCTCCCTTGGCTACCCTAAGCATTCAGAGGGCATCAGTGCACCATAATGAAGTCAAAGAAGAGTCCTTTCCCCTACTCAGTGCTGCTGTTTATCACCTGGACTCCTGAGTGTTTCCATTTAGAGCTTTCACAGTCTTTGTTGCATTTTCTTTCCCAAAGGGCTCTACAGTCCTCTGGGCTCAATCCTGTTTGGTGGGGTTCGGCATGGAGGTTGATTATTCCTGTTATCTTTTCTTTTTTTTCATCCCATCTCTTCACAGAAAACTGCTATTTCTCCAAGATCCCCAAACAAAAGTTCTTACACATACCAACCACTTTAGGGTCACTGGTCTCAAAAACAAGAAAACTAAGAATCCTGGTTTGAGCTATAAGTGTCACTTCCAGTGAGTGAAAACTACTTTGGACACTTAGAAGCAGTGATTAGCAGCAAAGGAAAAGCTGGGTATGGTCATATATGTGCCAAGGATTTTGGGAAGACAGATTCATAAAGTTCAGAAAATAATCTAAAATGGAATATAACTCAAGGAAATGGCCAGAGATTTAACTTTGAGTCTATAATCCCAGCTAACTCTATGGAATAAAAAGGTAAGATGTCAAAAGGAACTAGGTGCCCTGGGTACTTGTAGACGGTTCTAGACTCAAGGGCATGTTATTTTAAAAAAATCATAAGAATTTACCAAAAATTCATTCATTGGGGATTGGCGCTGGTCCTCTGAAAAGAGATCCTGTGGCATAGCTATTAAATGGTAGAGCCAGGACTCAAACCCATGGTTACCTGAAGTCTATGATTTCTCCTCTTGGACTCCAGAACTAAAAAGAAATTCAAGCAACATATATGTTGCTGTAATAGAAAATTATCCCTTATCTAGCCATTACCCACAGACAAAATGCATGCATCTTGATTCTTTCTGTCCTTGGAGTATGTTTCATTTCCATCTGGAATACTGCTTGGTTGAACAAGGGGAGGCATTTGTTTCACAAAGACTTATGGTCATAATTCTGGAGCAGAATTAGTCTTATTACACCAATATTAGCAATATTAGTCTTATTACACCGTATCATTGACCTTCTAATAGGGCTTCTGGAAAGGCTTCACGCAGACAGGTTTCTAGCAGGCCAGTCCCATCAGACCTCAAACCTGCCCCGTCATTTCCCAATTCACAGAAGATGTGGGTATAAAGCTTAGGTCCTTGCCCATGAAAACACTCTCTGCATGTATTTTGATTTTTTTTAAAAGTGGACTGAATAAAAATACCGTTTACCACTTGATGGTGAGTTAGTAGAGCAACTTCTTTTATTAAGATGTAATTGACTTACTTTCAGGTGTACAACATAATGATTCTATATTTATATATATTGCAAAATAGTCACTACAGTAAGTCTAGTTAATATCCACCTTTATAAACGTTTATAAATATTTGAAAGATCAATACTGGCAGCTGTGTCTTGAAACAGTCATTTCCTTTTTTGCTGTTGTTAAGAGGGATAGGATTCTGGGACATTCAGATGTTGTAGACCTGGTATTTCTGCAGTTGACAAGGTGCCTTGTAAAATCCTCATGGACAGATAAGTACAATTTGAAACTTGTTAAAAAGTAATACTTGAGGTGTCAAATAAAGGGTCATTGACAACCTAGATAGGGTTTTAGTGGCATGCCCTATTCCACAGTTTTACCAAGGTCTTGAATGAAGACACAGTAGGCTAGCTTATTAAGTTTTCAGATGACAAAGATCTAGTTTCCAACTGACAGAAATCTATTCAATAGGTGGGATAGAAAACATAGTGAATGGCAGAATCAGGACACAAAAAGATCTTGACAAGTTAAAGCAATGGATTGAATCTAATAGGATGAAATGTAATAACAGTAATACAAAAATGATATTCTGCATCAGAGTTTGATTTCTAGTTGGGAAAACACAGAAATGGAATTTGGAGTTTAGTAGCAGTTTAGGCATAGGGAAGTAAATGCAGAATGAGGCTGTTAAAGGAATTTATGAGTGTGTAGGCTAAATCAACAGAAGTGTAGTTTCTAAAATGAGAGAAGTTGGGATTGCCCTGGTGTGCTTGGTGCTGCAGTGTTGTGTCCACACAAGGGACACAGGCAAAGTGGAGTGTGTGGCTAAAACAGAGGTGCTGTGTTATAGGATGAGCTGGTACATGCATAAGAGCTGTTGAATCAGGAAAAGATCTATGGCAGAAGGGTGGAGTGGGGTGGAGTGGGCAATAAGGCCTCACAAAATATCTGAAGGGCTCACATGTTAAAAAAAATCTGGTTTTATTGAGATGATATAATTGACATACATCACTGTAAAAATTTAAGGTGTACAGCATATGGTTTGACCTACACATATTGTGAAATGTTTCTGCAATAAATTTAGTTAGCATCCATCATCTCACATCAATACAATAAAAAAATAAAGAAAAGAAAGAAAAAAAAGTTCTTCTTGAGGTGAGATCTTTTAGGATTTACTCTCTTAGCAACTTTCATATGTGACAAACAGCAGTGTTAACAGTAATCATGCTGTACGTTACATCCCTAGTACATTTTTACCTTATAAGAGGAAGTTTGTACCTTTTGACCACCCTTCTCCAATCCCCCTACCCCCACCCCCCAGCCTCTGGTAACCACAAATCTGGTCTCTTTTTCTATGAATTTGGTTGGGATTTTTTTGTTATTGTGTCTTTGTTTTGTTTTGTTTTCAGATTCCACATGTAAGTGAGGTCATACAGTATTTATCTTTCTCTAGCTTATTTCATTAAATATAATATCTTTGAGGTCCATTCATGTTGTCTCAAATGGCTAGATTTTCTTGCTTGGTTTTTTTTTATGGCTTATAAATAATATTCCATTGCATATATATATATCCATTCATATATCCATTCTTATATCCATTCACCTGTCAATGGACGCTTAAGTTGTTTTCATGTCTTGACTATTGTAAATAATGCTGCAATAAACATGGGGGTGCAGATAGCTTTTCAAGTTAGTGTTTTCATTTCCTTTAGATAAATACCCAGGAGTGGAATTTCTGGATCACATGGTAGCTCTATTTCTAATTTTTGAGGATCCTCCATACTGTTTTCCATAGTGGCTGGTAAGGAGACAGGGAGGATCATGAGAGCCCTTGGAAGATGGCCAAATCGAAAAGCAACCTCTACTACACATGGAATATTTCACTGAGGAAAGTAGGTGCACAGTGAAAGTGAAGGAAGATTCTCTGAGACAAATGAAACTTTGTACCCAGTGTGGTTATGGGGAATATGTTCCCTAAGGGGACATCCTAAATGTTCAGGTATCCAAGGAATTAGCTGGTAATGCTGACTGTATGAGCCACCGAACTCACAAACAGCTACATAACACATGACATCTATTTACAAACCAGAAATAATTCTGGGAATTGTGCAATATGCTAGCTTATGTTATAAAAACTAGAAATCTTAGAGTTAAGTATCACTTAGGATACATTCATCTGTAGATAACAGAGATGCCCAACAAATCTTGGTATAAACAAACAGGGATTTATTCTTGTCACTTTGCAAGAAGTGAAGCAAGGTGGTTGGTGGTATTGGTTCAGGAATTCTGGGCTGGTGTCTGTAATTCCCTTGGCTTCTCCTCATGGTCATAAGGTGGCTACTTCAATCAAAGTCAAGATGTGACACTGAGGAGAATGTTTATCTTCCTACACCTTTCTCTTATCAGAGACGAAAACTGTTTCTCAAAAGCTTCTCTGCTAATCTTGCCTAATATCACGTAAGGCAGGTGTTTCCAGTCGGTTGTTTGGATTCCTGCTGAACAAACAACTGGAGCATCATCTCTGGGCCACACAATAACATACATTTACGTCTCTCTCATCAGCCAGGGAGGCTGTTCTGTGGGTCTCTCCTTCTTAGGAGAAGAAGTGGGTTACCCAGGGCATATTTCCTCATGGCAGAAGCTCCTGAGGGGCAGGCCTTGGCTTGGCATTAGCACATTCTTCCTTCTGCCGTATTCCAAGTCCAAAGTCAATAGGGCCGGAAAGGGTGCTTTTCTCAAGGAGGTCACAAGGAAGGAATGAATATTTGCTGAAAGGTAATATCTGCCACAAAAAGTCTGGATTTAGGCCAACTTCTAGACCAGGGGCTAGGATGACTTTCCTGGAAGCCAAAAGATTTTTATCCAAGCTTAAACAAATATGAGGGCTGCTATCCAGAAAGAAAAAATGTAAATGGCTTTTAGATAGGTAAGGAATAGTGTCAGCTGTGACTGCCACAAAGTGAGGGTTTGATTCCTAAGGAATTTTTATAGTTCTGTCTGCACCTTAAACTGTCAAAGTATTCAGAGGCAGTGTGTTTAAACAGATAATTGTCTTTTTCTGCTTCACACCTCCAGGGACAGGAAAGAAGATGAGGAAGGAAACTCATTTATTATGTGTCTAATATATGCCAAAAACAGTGCTAGGAATTTCAGATAGACTATTTTATTTATCCTTCATAATGCTTTGAGATAAATATTATTTAAATAGTTTATGGAGGAAAAAAATGAGGTTTTGAGAAGTAATTTGACAGTTTATATATATCATACAAGGTGGAGTCAGGATTTATGCCCAGGTTTGTCTGGCACTAAGGCTATAAAACCTTTCTATTATACCATGTTGTCTTTTCTACATTTTGTTCAATTTGTTTAGAGCTATTTCTAGAATACTCTATGTGGAGTTTCATAGAGGAAACTTAATTATCCTCAAACAAGATAGTTCTTTATATGTGTGAAATCAATAATTCTGTCTTTCTAAGTCATTGCCTCTCCAGGTTAAAAAATAGTTCCTTCAATAATTCCTTTTATTATATGTGTTAGCCCTGTAATAGTCCCATTTTTCAGAAGGCCCCTAGTCAGTCAGATGTAGAAGAAAAACTCTTAACCAAACAATCAGGACTCATGGCTGGCTGGCTAATCCCAGAAAGGCAATTGAAATTTTAAAAGTCATCTAAAAATGATACTTACGTGTCTTAAATTTAAAACGCATTCTTAAATTTAAAACGTTTAAGTCCACTTTCTAACTTTTTGAGGTAGGGCCAAGGACTTTTATTTTAACAAGCAGCAATTCTTCACAGGGGCACTAAACCTCTTATGTTTATTATAAGGAGCGTTTGGAACTGTGCAAGAAGGGCTCTTCAATTGTCACAATGACTGGGGGCCACCATAGCATTTAGTGGATGTGAACCAGAGATGCTGAATGTCTCAATGCTGCACAGTCCTGCAAAAAACAACATCTCACCTAAGATGTCAGTAAGACTCCTACTGAGAAGATTTGGGTCATTTAGCCGATGGAATTTAATGTTAACTCAAATAAAACAAGCTCCTAATAAACTATGATTTCCAATCTTGTTTCTTTAAAATTGAGGGAGTTCTTAGAAGACACTTGTGAAGCAAATGGGATGCAGAATCTGCCTAGCTTTTGATTATTTTTTGTCCTCTTACCTTTTGCAACTGTCTTACCCATATCTAACCAGGCAGCACATTTTTTTCGTTGCTCACTTATTAATGCTTTCTAAGCATTCAACTTGGTTTTTTGTAGAAACTACTCTCGTAATTAGCCTATGTAATATTTAATAAAAGCATGCAGTTGCAATTAACAAGTGTAATACCATCAACGGGTTTGGGAAGTATACAGTAGAAC
The DNA here is from genome assembly GCF_030028045.1 of Hippopotamus amphibius kiboko. Taxonomy (NCBI): domain Eukaryota; kingdom Metazoa; phylum Chordata; class Mammalia; order Artiodactyla; family Hippopotamidae; genus Hippopotamus; species Hippopotamus amphibius. The sequence goes on along the minus strand of NC_080199.1, from coordinate 56,799,186 downwards.
TGAGAGCACAATTAGTTAATCAGGAGATTCCACAAAAATAAAATTGGTTCTAAGAACTTGCATTAAAATATGTTTCCCGTAATTGCTAACAAAGGCCTAAGGAAAGTCCCTTGCAGCCCAAATCGCAGGTGTAGTAGACTGAAATCTATTTTGTGGTTAAATGTCCCATCAGGTCTGTTGCTTCTTTCTCACTTTAGCAGGGTCTTCTGCTTTTCTATCCTTTGTTTTGGTCTTTTAACCCTTTGTCGGTTATGCAATATGCAACCCAAGGAAGAGGAACTTAATGAAATACAGATTTGTTATTATTCTTGAAGGTAGCGAGAAAAAGATTTTCCTCCTTGCTTACCCCCTTCATGTTGCTGCATGTGGATCTAGCGACCCAGTTCCCTCCAAACAGCTCACCTTGGTGAGGCTGACTTGGAAATTGTTTATGCTGTTGCCTTTTATAGTTGTCCCTCTGTCTTTTCCCCAGCCCTCTGATCCTTAACTATTGGCACAGTCATCAAAACTGTGGCCTCCCACTCCATCTAACGTTGGAGATTAGACCTACTGGGCATCATCTTCAGCCCTTCCAAAACCCACAGGTGATATTACCTTTTCTAGTTTGTCCACAGCTATGATCTGGGCTCTCTAGTTACTTTGAGATCAAGTTAAAAACGGTCAAGCCCAGAAATTAAAATCTCTGGTGCTTGAATCAGAAAAATGTGTGTTTGCAGAATGGTTCCACAGTATTCTACCTGTGTAACTTTGGGCAGGTTCCCTAACCTTTCAAAGTTTTAGCTTCCTCATTTGTAGGAAGGTTATTTCAATAGATTCTATATACTAGGGTTGTTCTCAGCATTAAATGAGATAAAGAAGGTTGAGATACAGCAAGTATATGAGCCGTGATCAACTTGCATGAGTGCTTGCTTGAGTCTAAGAACTTAACATATATCACCCTGTTTAATCCTGACATCAACCACATGAGCTAAGTGCTCTTAGTCCCATTTAACAGATTAGAAATCTGATGCACAAAGAGGTTTAATGGCTCAGAGTCATAGAGTTATTAAGTAGTAGGCCCAGGATTTAAACCTAGGCTGGCTGACTCCAGAGTTTGCCACACTGACCACTAAGCTATGCTGACTCTTCATGCGTAGCTCTGACTATGGCTATTACTGCCCATACCCGTGTAACACTGAGAAACAGGAACTTGGAAAAAGACCGAGACTCCCATTTGTGCATGAAGTCATTCTTCCTGCTCTCTCTTACCACCAACGTGTGCTCCCCTTTCTCCTTTCTTGTGCAGAAGATAAATTTCAAGCCTCTTCCCTCTGCCTTGCTTCTCATGCCCTGCTCCTCCTTTGCCACTCTGTGCCTCTAATTTAGTTTTAGCACTTGACAAAGCATAAACTGCCATGTTTCTAGGTTATGGCCGATTAAAGGCAGACTCTATTTGGTTTCTGAATTCCTCCTAACTCTCATTGCACTCTTCTGGACTACCTTGGTTTGTCAGGAGCCTTCAAAACATTTCCTCCTGAACTAGATACCACGTGAATGACCAGAGCAGATTCTGACAAGCCCAGTTACTTCCAGTGACTCAGATGTTCTATTCCTCTTTATTCCTTCCTGGAGAGTGTCGGTTCCCTTGGAAGCCACATCTGGATTTACCATGTGGAATCATACTACGTTCACAATCAACTACACCATCAAAGGTAATTTCCCAAGGATGGTCACCTTCTTTCTGTAGTGGTGAAATAGATTTTTTGCTACTTCTAACCCTGCTAAATTTTCTTATTAATTTTACACTTGCTTTCAACCCTGTCAAAATAATTTTGATTATAGATTACATTATCTTTTATATTAGGTACTTTCAAATGTTTGCACTGCCTGCCATTCTTCTGTGCGTGATTTCTCAGCCAAAATCTAGACTTTCATGGCAAACAACTAGTTCATGAGTGTCTTAGAAAAGAAGATGGGTGAAAGGGGTCAAAATGTACAGACTTCTAGTTATAAAATGAAGAAGTCATGGGATGTAATGTACAGCATGGTAACTATAGTTAATAATACTGTATTGCATAGTTGAAAGTTGCTGAGTAGATCTTAAAACTTCTCGCCACAAGAAAAAAATTTGTAACTATGTATGGCGACAGATGTTAATTAGATTTATCATGGTGGTCATTTACAGTATATATAAGTATTGAATCGGTATGTTGTACCCCTGAAACTAATATAATGTTATATGTCAGTTACAGCTCAGGTTTTCAAAAAGCAGGTTTGGGCCATCATACAGATTTGAGTTGGAGGACCTCTTTAGTCCCTTAGGTCACTCACTTTATCTTTCTATACTTGAGTGCCCTTATCTATAAAAAGGACATAATAATTATGTGAGGGCTAAATTAGATATTATATATAAAGTCCTGGGCACCTTGCCTAGAATATGTTAATCCTTCAATAAAAGGTAGATATTATTATATTGTGGAAAACATAAATATCAAAAGTAGGTGTCCAAGGTTGTACCCCAAACTTACTCCTCGTGGTCAGACTCAAAAGAGTTTGGAGTTCCAACTAATGAAAGAAAACGAAAAAACAGTGGTCATTCAGGGCCAGCATGAGCCTACCAGGACCAGATTATTCCACACTAACCTCACTCAGAGCAAAGCCATATACAAATTGTATTGTAATTTCTTCAGAGTACTTGACAAAAGTTCTGATTATTCTGCTGTGAATGAGGAAGTGATCTATGATCTTTAGGACAGTATGTTGTAGGAGAGTTTATAGTTCAAAGAATATCTCTATCCAAAAAATACTGATGAAAGACTTTAGATCAACCCTAGATGATGTCTCTGTAGAAGCAGATAACTCAGTATCGGGCCTTGTCCTGTCCAACCTTTGTAACAAAAATTTGCACCATATTATGCATGTATGATAAGTAATCCATTCTTATTCCTGTTTGAAAATTAGGATGCTTTTTTCATCTTTCCCATCTGATGTTCAAGAGTGCCGATAAGTGGTCCTGATGTTGACCAAGTGTGCATTTAGTACCTGGAACGCCAGTCAGCTGGGTCTGGAGATGTGAGCACATACAAGGGCCTGCTCTGAATTGCAATTCTCCCTTTTTTTCCTGAATGTTCTGAATTGCAGTGTTCTCCTGTTCTACCATTTCAAGTTATCATTTTCTTTTGCTTATTGGACAAGACAGAAGCAAAATAGGAGTTGAATAATTTTGCTCTCTATCATCTGCTAAATCGCAGTCAACATTCCCCAACCCTCTGCATGCTTATCTGATTCTTATTCTTCTTGCCTCTCACAGTTTAAGAATCTTTCTGTTGTTCTGACATTGTTTTCAAGTTTTAGTTCATTCTAGAATTTTGCCCCTGACACCATTCTGCAGATCTGGGCCATTTATTCAGCAAATTTATGAGGCACACATTCTGATGGAGGAAGAAAGACAATAACAGCATACCCAGGTGAATTATATCAAGTATTATAAGATAAGTGTAGTGGAAAAAATAAAGGAGAGCAGAGATTTAGAGTTCTGGGTTAGGGGATGAGTTGCAGTTTTAAATAGAGGGGGTGAGTTGCAGTTTTAAACAGAGTGGCCAAGAAAACTCAGTGAACCAACATCCTTTGAGCAAAGACTTAAAAGAGGTGAGCAGTGTACTAACCTTTTGTAGTTCATATTAATTCCATGGCTCTTCTTCCCTTTTTTTAGACATTGGTTCTTATGTTCTGAATTAATTGTAGAAAAATGAGTGTCACATTTTACCCCTCCAATTTCCATGAACACTTCCCCTTTTTCTTTTAGTCAGGGACTAAGATCTACAGACTAAAACTGTGTCTGGTTCTTAATTTCAGCTGTCAAATAATCCTTTCTTGCCACATAGTAGACACTTAACCAAATATTTATAAAAGGAATCAATAAAGGAACAAAGGCCACTAGCTCATGATAGAAGGTGGTAACTAATAACTGATTTTGAAGCCTCCAGGAATATAGTCTCTTGAGTGGGATTGCAAGCAGACTGGAGGAACAGCAGGTGGTGGATCTGTAGTTTGGGGCCGGCATCCTCCCTATGTGATGCTGTTAGAAACACCTTTGGTTAGGTAGGCACAGCAGTTCAACTCCAGGAACTGCCCCTGAACTTGGGAACTGTACATTCAGACGTTGGTTCTGTGAGAATAGGAAGTGGGAAAATCACCCATGAGGTATTTTTCCGTTTAGCTTTTAATCATCCAAGTGAGCTTTGCTGCTGGTCACCACAAAACAAACAGTGAGCAGTTTTTCCCAGGGTCCCACATCTTGGGAGGGCTGAATGCAAGAGGCCCTTGCCAAGTGCCTGCAATGAGTGTGCTTTCCGTAAGGAAAGAAAACAATTCACAGCCGTGGAGTTCTAACGTACCATGCAGGAAAGCCTTCTGGGACACAACTTTTTTTTTTGGTTGGTTTGAAATATGCAAACTGTGGAAATCAAATGCATTCTATATTATATGAACATAGATAATGAGCACAAGAAACTTAGAAAATGGGTGACCATATAATTTATTGTCCCAACTGGGAAAGTCTTAAGAGTAAAAAGGGTTCTATTAGTCATCACATTGGAAAAACAGGTACAAACCAAGACTTTCTCAGACAAATCAGAATATATGGTGACCCTCTATGGAAGAAAAGTACTGTGAAAAAGAGTGTACAGAGAAGTATAGATAAAATTTTAATATTTTCCCCCCGACTGCCCATTTTACATACCTTTGACGCTGCTGTCCTTAATCATGGAATCACCAACTCATAGAATTTTAAGGCTCGTATTGGGCTTACAGATCATCGATGCCCTTCTACTTAAAAGATGGCCAAGGACCAGCAGCAGCAGCAGCATCTGGAAGCTGGTTAGAAAGGCAACCTCTCAGGCCACACTCCAGGCCTACTGAGTCAGAGTCTATGTTTTAACAAGACCCCTGGGAGATTTGTATGTGTATTAAAATTTGAGAAGCACCAATTTAAGCCAGTTAACAAATAAAGAAATGGAGGCTCAGGGAGATTAAAAAGCTTGAACAAGATCCATTTATTATATCCAGAGCATCCTCCTCTATCTCCTCCCAGGCTAGTTTCCCTTCCAGTATGCATTGGTTCTCTCTTGTCTACCATGCTGAAAGAACCCTGAGGCTGGCAGAATAGACCTGAATTCTAGTCCTGTTTCCACCTCAAATTCAGAGGAGTCACTGCATCCAGTTTCCTCATCAGTAAAATGGGGAAATTTGACTAAGTTGGCCACTAAGTTGCCCCTCAAGTTCTACAGTTCCGTAATTCTATGAGTTGTAGAGCATCTGAGAAGCCTGAAGCTACATGAAAAGAGTTACAAAAACATGGTATAGGGCAAGTGTTCTCGATGAATGCTTTTGCATGAGGAATACATGTTGTTTGTGACCAGAAGGTGATTATTAGACAGACAGACTTTGTGTGATCTACTGATAACTGTGGGAAGTAGAAAAGTCTTTGTTCCCAAGTTCTACCTAAAGAAGACAGGGTTCATGTCTGACTTGCTGATCTGTCCTCAATGCCTAAGACTATGCCTGGCACAGAAACAGAGAAGGAACTCAGTAAACATTTTTGTGAATGAATTCACGTGAGAGTAATACTTATCTGTGTAAAAAGTATGGTTTAGGCAGTATAGTCAATTCCATAAGCAATAAACAATTTACAACAACCTTGAAGAAAGTCATTTTCTATAGATAGAGTGAAAGAGAAAAATCTAATGTATTCTCTTAGCAATTTGGGAATTTTTGAGGACTTGGGAGAGGGAAATGGCATACCCAAGTCTCCTCTCCCTATCAATATACCATAATGGTTGAGAACATAGATTTTGTTGCAAGAATATCGGGGGTCTGATCCCAGCTCTGCCATTTGGTATGTGTGTGACCTTGGAAAATTCCTTAAACTCTCAGTCTCAGTTTATCCATATGAGAAATGGGTATAGAAATCTGCCTGCCTCAAAGGGTACATGGGGAGGTTAAGTGAATTAATATGAATAAAATACTCAAAATTGTGCCTGATATCCAGTAAGCAAAATAGGAGTGTTAGCTGTGATCACTATTATTCTCCCATGCAACTGTGCTAACTGCTGGATACAAAAATAAGTAAGACAAAATCAGGAGATCAATCAGACAAGATAATTAAACACAGTGTGGTGAATGTGTGAAGAGGCATATGTGAAGTGTTTGGGAACACAGAAGGCAGCTAATTATCGAAACCAAGTAGCCCATGGGGGCTTTAGGGAGGAAGTAAAATTTAAGCTAAATCTTGAAAAATGCATAGGAGTTCACAAGGCAGAGAAGTGGGAAGGACATTTCTGGTACAGGAGGCAACATATACGAAAACATAAAGACGTGGTTTAGGAATTGATGAATTCTGTTTTGAACCTGAGGAATGTCTAAGAAGAAATGCTCAGTAGGTGAATGGCAAGAGAGTCTAGAGTTCAGGAGGAGGGAAAGGCTGGAGGAATAGAGTTTGCAAACTTGTCACAGCAGTTCTGAGCTCTGTGCAAGAAAGCGCATATAGATGAGAGAATACGAGGGTCACCAAGGACCATGGTGTATAAGGAGCTGTTGGTGGGTGACATACTTGAAACCAAATCAGTCAGAGAGGTAGCAGGGAGCTCCGGAAGAGAGCGGTATTGTGGAAGCCAAGAAAGGAGAGCGTTCCAAGAGGGAAGCCACGCTAATCTTTTTTTTTTCTTTTTTTTTTTCTGTTACTGTGGATTTGCCTTTCATGTAAATAGAATCCTTAAAATAATGTGGTCTTTTGTGTCTGGCTTCTTTCACTTAGCATAATGTTTTCAAGGTTCATCTATGTTGTAGGGTGTATTGGTACTTCACTCTTTTTTTATAGAAGAATAACTTTCCATTGTATGGATATTACACTGACCCATTTGTCAGTTGATGGTCATTAGTGTTTCTACTTTTCGGCTGTTATGAACAATAGTGTTATGCATATTCAGGTGTGAGTTTTTGTGTGAACATATTTTTAACTCTCTTGGGTCTGACACCTGGAGATTAGCTAGATAATAAATAAAATACTATGTAACCATCAAAAAGAATGATATAGAGTTATATATGCTCATATGGACAGAATTGTTAAATGAAAGTACAAGGTACAGTATAATGTGCATTGAATAAACACTTTTTGTTATTAGAAACAAATACATGGATAAATATTTTAAAAAACGAAAGAATACTAGGAGAAAAATAATTGCTTCAAGTCTTTTCTTCTCCCCAAATACAAGCTCTGATATGCACCTGCCTTTAGAACATTCAAAGGCATGTCAGTGGACATTTAGGCATGTTCAACCTAAATGTCCTCTGACAGATGAATGGATAAAGAAGATATGATACACACACACACACACACACACACACACACACACACACACACACACAATGGAATACTACTCAGCCATAAAAAAGAATGAAACAATGCCATTTGCAGCAACATGGATGGACCTAGAGATTATCATACCAACTAAAGTAAGTCAGACAAAGACAAACATCATATGGTATCACTTATATGTAGAATCTAAATAAATAATACAAATGAACTTATTTACAAAATAAAAGTAGACTCACAGACATAGAAGATAAACTTATGGTTACAAAAGGGGGAAGGGTAGGGAGGGATAAATTAGGAGTATGGGATTAACAGATAACACACGACTATATATAAAATAGATAATTAACAAGGATTTACTATATAGCACAGGGAACTATATTCAATATCTTGTAATAACCTATGAGAGAAAAGAATCTGAAAAAGAATACATACACACACACACACATATATATGTATGTGTAACTGAATCACTTTGCTGTACACCTGAAACTAACACAACATTGTGAGTCAACTCTACTTCAATAAAAAAAGAGGGGGAGGGATGTGGCATTGTGCTTGTATTAAAAAAAAAAGCCTCACCAATAACAAAACTTAAAGGTAATCTTATTTCACCTCTTTAATGAGTTTTCCGTGAATGTGTAATTAAGATAATTGTCAGTAACTATGTAAATTTAGTCAAAGTAGAAAGTAGGCTGTTCTAGAACTTGTGTAGGCACAATTAAAAAATAAAAGAGGAAAGCATCTGTGAACAGTCTTGAAGAACTTCCAGTGCTTTCAGTCTTAGGATTCTACCCCATCCCAAATTACCATAAATCTTAGTTTTGTCCCCGTGGAGCCATCTATTTGCAGGGCAGCTCTCCCATTTACCTATTTTCCTTTTGTTTTGTGGAAATCTTTCCCAAATGCTGCTCTGATCTATGATATTGGTGTCCCTCCTGGAACCTGGACTGGCCTGTCCCTCTCTATCACCAGTATAGTGTGGCTGCCATGGACGTGATGCTGTGTTGGTTCTGTGCCTAGTCCTTAAGACGGCCTGGCAGCATCTGCTTTTGTGATCTCAGGAGCCCTGAACCACCATGTTGGAACTCTGGCTACCCTGCTGAACCCAGCCCAGTTACCGAATCCTGAGCAAAACCAGGTTATTGTGTTTTAAACCACAACATTTGGGGATGGCTTGCTGTGCAGCAATAGACAACCAAAACAGGTAACTGGTTCTTTCTCCTGAGAGATAAGTGTAAGAAATCCCAAAGGAATCTAAATAACCTTACCTCAAAAAGTTAAGCACTAACTTCTTCCTATTTCCAGTTAGCCCTTCTATAATCAACCCTTTCTTATCACTGGTAGAGACACGGAGCCTGTTAAAGTGAAGCAGTAAGCTTAAAGGTCATTTGTTTCCTTCAGTCCACACATTTTATCAAGTCCGTGTCTCTTTCCATCACAGCTGCAGATCTTTAAATTTTCTCTCTGCAGCTTTCCTTGTGTGCTTGCTGAGACGTATACTCAAACCCAAGTTCATTCCCTAGAAAATTCCTTTCCCTGTCTCTCCAGCTTTAAAATGCCCATGGAACCTGCTCTGCTCCGTGCCGCTTCTCATTTTCTGTTTACGTTCTGTGTCCTGTGAACCATCACAGTCCCTGTGCGTACACTGGTTCTCACAATGCGGACCCTGGGCTAGCAGCAAGAGCGTCCCCTGGGAATTGATTAGAAATGCAGATGGCGACTTCCACTTCACACCTGCTGAAGCAGAAACGCTGGAGATGGGGCCTGCGATCCGTTCTGTCAAGCCCTCCGGCTGATTTCTAACGCACACTGAAGTCTGAAAACCGCTGCCCTACAATACACGTCGGCAAACTATTTCCATGAAGGGCCAGGTAGGAAATATATTAGGCTTTGGGAGCCAGATGGCCTCTGTTGTAACTATTCAACTCTGCCATTGTAACATGAAAGCAGCTACAGACACGATGTGAATGAGTGAGTGCAGCTCAGTTTTAATAAAACATGACTGATGGGTACTAATATTTGAATTTCATATAATTTCATGTATAACAAAATACTGTTATCCTTTGATTTTTTTCAACCATTTAAGAACATAAAAACTATTCTTAGCTTGAGGGCCGCACAAAAGGAGGCAGTGGGCTGAGTGTGGTCCACAAGCATTAGTTTATAAACCCCTGCCCTAGACCATCTCTTGTTTCCTCTTACTTAGGACACATTTTGTTAAAGCATCCATCTTCCATTCAGCGATCTTCTTTGTGCACGGTCTCCCACACACTACAGGGCATTGATCTTCCCTGAGGCCATGTCTTGAGGAAATGATTTGGGACATGGGGTCTCACTAAGAAGAGGTCTGTATGTGGCCCTTCTGCCAGGGCCTTCTTTCACCATCAAGAGAACGGACCCAGCCTCAGGTAAGCCTTGATGACAGTGGATTCAAGCCACTCCACTCCAAAACTGACAGTCTAGTCTGTGGTGAGCGCCACGCCCCAAATAAGCCAGAAGTGTGGTGTAGAGATGGCCTCTCCAGAGTCCTCCTAACCAGGGATGCTCCTGGACCAGACCACATTTCTACAGCCACTCCCCTCTGGATCCTTTTCTGGGGCTGGGAGCTCTCCAGTAGGGCTGGAATCAGGGTTGTTTGTTTAGTGTCATTCCCAAATCACACCTTCCGGGCAGTCCAGGGAAGGAGAAATATGTGTCTTGGGAACAGTGGGCTGGGAAGGTAGGAAGCTTTACAGTCTTCTAATTGAAAAATAAATAAATAAAAATAACATGGAGCCCTGCTGCTCTCTGGAATGCCCACATCATTCCTCTCTTCCCTTCCCTTCCCCTCCCCCTGGGAACGGAAGGCACAAATACCTTAGTGGCGACTGGTGTTTATTTTCCCATGCTGTACACAGGCACAAATCCTTGTAGCCATTCAACAGCTTCCTCCATCTCTGCCGCTGCTCTGAGAATTGCAGTGCTTCCAGGCTCCGGAGGTAAATGGCAAGCAGATGGAACTTTTCTTTAGTACTATTAAAAGAAGCAAAACATTTCGGAACTTCTTGTTTCTGGCAAAGCTGAGGATTTTATTGTTGTTGTTTTTGTTGTTACTGAAGTAAAGCAGAAAGGTGTTAAATTGGGGAACTTCCTTTTGTGTTTCAGAATCAGAACAGAATCCCTCTCCTGGAAAAGATCAGGAACAGGGTACAATGTTTCATTGTATTCAAGTCTCTTCAGGTGGAGCTTGGAAAGCACCCTTAGGCAGAGTTCAGGGAGCAGCTCAGCCTAAGCAAAGGGGTGGGTTTCTAACCAGTGTGTGGAAGAAACACAGGGGTGGGCTGGAAGCATGGTTGCGACAGTTGTCATCATTAGCAGGAGATAATGAAATAGAGGAACAGAGAGAGAAGTAACTCGCTCGAGGTCACCCAGTTAGGTGGTCAAAACTGATTACAGTTTGAGATGTATTTGGCTCCATGGTACCTCCCAGCACCAACCAGTAGGGCCCTTTTTTTTTTAAGGCTGGCACTTCGGGGTGCTACCTGTCACATATTGTCCTAAGCATCTTCATAATTAACTCATTTAATCCTCATCATTACGTTGTAGACACCGTAATTATCCAAATTTACAGAAGAGGCAATTGAGATACAGAGAGAAAATCACTTCTCACATACAGCTGGCAATAGTGTTACCAAATGGTCCAGCTGCTCACCACTCGAAAAATCAGAGAGAGAGAGAGAGAGAAAGAGAAATGTTGTCAGAAAGGGCAGCTGCTTTTAATCAGAATGCCGGCAATCTGGAGAGATAGTGGATTCAGTGTCCGCAAAAACCACCTCCAAAGATTCTGCTAGGCCATGAAAGTTTTTAAAGAGAAACCAGGAAGTAACCTCAATTGATCTTTGAGATAGGGGGTCAGAGTCGTCACCATCCCCCTCTGTGTGCAGGCTTATGTGCAGGCTTGTCAACTTGTGATTTTTCATTAGATGCCATCTTGTTCAGGTTTGTTCACAAGATTATTGAAGGGGAAGCTACAGAAGAGATCCGGTCATCTCTTAATTACTTATTCATTTCTGCTTCTTTGATGTGTGGAGAGAACCAACAAGTTAGGCAAAGTATTCTGTGGTCAAAAAGATTTGAAAGGTGTGCTAGGGCCTGAGTAGAGCATGGGAATGCCTGGTTTAAGGATAGTGTCAAGACAAAGGGGCCTCCTGCAGAGAGCTCTTTCCTGCAAGGAGTTCTTTGCTGCCAAAAGGTGCTTACAGTAGCTCAGGAATCTGAATGCAAACCCGATGATTTTAGATCCTTGCTCTCACCACCAACTAGGGCACCACAGGCTCTGCAAGGATATGAAGGGTTAGAGTCCCAGCCCTGCCACTTGGCTGTGTGACCTTTGGCAAGTTAAGTCTCTGAACCTCAGTTTTCTTATTTGTAACATCGGTCTATTGGGGTTAATAGTGACAAGTAAGTGAACTGTCTCTTAAAAAGCCTACTGCCAGGCAGGTAGCAGATGCTTTAATAAATGGTGACTGTTATTTATTATTATAGATATAGAGTCCATCCAGGCTAAAGAAAGGGAAACATGGGCTTTTTAATCCTTTTTAGTAATTTTTTTTTCTTATTAAAAATTGCATGACATTATGAAAAATGCAGTAAGAAAGAAGATGACAGTCTTGAAATGCCAGCAGTGAGAGATCTATTCTTTGGATCTTTTTTCTATGCCTGTGTATACGATTATTTCTTAAAAGTTGAGATTATATTGTGCATTATGTTGTAGACTAAATTGTGTATTATGAACATATTTATATCGTTAAGTATTCTTCTACAATGTTTTAAAGAATATGTGCGTTTTTCACTGTATGGTTACAGTATAATTTTAAAAATGGATTCTCTTGTTACATATTCAGGTTGCTGTCAATTGTTCCCTACTATATAAGTAAAACTTTGATGAAAATTCTTGTGTTAAGTGTAAGATCACAGCCTTTCACATCATTTGAGATTTAAGGATCACATTTGAGATCTGCATTTGGTCCCTTTCCAGCCACATATACACATTTACTGTGTAACCTTGAACAAGTAATGCACCCGTTTTTGAGTTTCAGTTTTCTCCTTGGTAAATGAGGATAACAGTAATAATTACTACCTCTCGAAATGACTGTGAGAGTAAATAGAGAGACTTAGCATAGATCCTCAATGTGTAACTGCCGGGTCAAATGATATGCATATTTTCAAGACATAGGATAAAATTACTTTATTACCTTCCAAAAAGGCTGAGCTATTTATATCCTTGCCAGCCGTGTAAGACAGTACCCATTTCCTTGGAAACTTGGCATCATTAGGTATTAGCATTAAAAAAAAAAACTTTGCAAACTTGATTGGCAAGAAAATATCTGTGTTGTTTTAATTTGCATTTCTGATCATGTAGATTTTTAAATAAATGTTTATCTATGTGAGTCACGTGGTACCACTGACTGAGGAAAGAGAAAGTGGAGGAGTGAACAGAAATGCTCCTAATGGATCAATGTGATGATGGGTGATACCTTAGAGGGCCAGGACAGGGAGGGGGGGAGGGAGTCACGGGAGGGAGGGGATTTGGGGATATATGTATAAATACAGCTGATTCACTTTAGTGTACCTTAAAAACTGGTACAAGAGTGTAAAGCAAATATATTCCAATAAAGAGCTAAAAAAAAAAAAGAAAAAAGAAATACTCCTAATAAATAATGGCAAAGAGATGTGCAGGTGATGCGGACAGATGGGACTTGGAGGAGTAACACCTCATAAGCATATTAACTGTGCCTCCAGAGACCTGATCTCAGCTATGTACGCAGCATTTTGCATTAGGTCATCTGGGAGCTGAGACAGCCCAAATCCAATGCTTGGAAACTACGTCTCATTTATAGAATGGAGAAGAAAGATGAAACTGCTCTCCACGGGCTGGTTTGCAACACACCTGCAAACACCACTGAACCCTGTTCCCTGCGTGATGGGGGATCACGTCTCTGTGTCTGGGGCCCCCTGCTTCCCACTGTCACAGTCATGGGTTGAAGGAGCAGCAGGATAAGACTGTCATCAGTTGATGCAATTCCTCTGAAAGCTGCCAGTGAGAAAGGGCAAACCGGGAGCATTAGCTTCATCTGGGAGTTAGTCCTTGGCTCTTCTTCGTGGCTTTATTCCAGCTTGGAGGAAAATAAGTAAGTACCGTATGGAATCGGGGATGAATTCAGCCTTCATGGACCTATTTCACTAGACTTCTAGGTTGTCACACACACCCACACACAAACAGTAATGGAAGGTATTTTCAATTTTGCCAAGCTCATGTATTGATTTGTTTCTCGCCTGAGGTCTTTTGCAGTGTACTTGTTACCCCGACCTAAAACCAGGACTGCATTTATTCACCCAGCTGTGCTTGACACTATAGATGCAGAGATACACAACATATGGTCTTGTCTTGAAGGTGCTGTTAGTGACCTGGGGAGATCGTCACCCACTTGCAAATGTTTCCAGCTCAGTGCTTTAGAAAATTTGTAAATGCAACATTAAAAAAGAAAAATTTTATGTAATTGTTAGCAAGTACCAAGGATCTTCGAGTAGCTCACCCCCTCTCGAAGGACAACAGCGAGTGTAAAGCTAGGCCAGGTACAGTCCCTGGTGGGAAACTCGTCCTGCTCTGAGAGCCACAGACTAGCCAGTGACCTTCCTCTGACGTGTACTGTCCACGCTATGCGCTTCTAGTGCCCACCTGTCAGACCCTCAGAGAGTGCCCGCCGTGTGCCCCACCACTTCTAAGCCCTCTTCCAAGCCCATTCCCTCTGCCCCACTGGTGGGCAGACCCCAGTATTCTCACTGACAGCCTTCTTTCTCACTCTCCCAGGACACTCCAGCACTTTCTAAGCACCCACCTCTTAGCAGAGGAGGCCAGAAGTTTTCCTTTAGCGTGTAGATTCTCCCTTCCTTGCTTTTCTCCACTGTTTGATCTTGGGTCCATCATTTCCCCAAGGTTTTTCCTGACTACCCAGCCTCTCAGGTCATTGGCCTTCTTTGTCACATTTGTCTGGCTTGCCTCCTTGTTCACCTCCAATAGCTAGTCTGTCCCCACATCTTTCTAATTCTACCTCCTAAATCCCTCAAGTCATTTGCCTCTGATCGTCGCCAGCACTGTCACCCTCTGTCAAGCCAGCATCTTTGCTCTCCAGGACTCTTGAGACTTTTGGTCTCCACCTTTTCAGTCTTGTTCCTCTTCAATTTGTTCTGCCCACCAAGGCTGGGAGACCTTGAAATACTTCAGTGGCTTCCCATGTTGCTTTCAGGAAAGTCACAATCTCTAACATGGCCTCTGTGACCCGAGTTCCTGTGTTTATCTTTAGCTGCATCTCACCCTTATTCTCTGGGCGTCTGCCACCTGGCCATGGCATCTTTCAGTTTCTCAGACCATCTCTATTCCCTTCTGCCTCAGGGCCTCTGCATTTGTGTTTCCTTCAGTCTGGACCACTTTCCCCATCCCCTGTTGAATTCCTCTGAATTCAGATCTCCACCCAAAAGTTACTCATAAATGTCCTTCCTCACTTCCCTGACTAGATCAGATCCCATACATGTTCTTAGTTCTCCATGTAATTTGTCATAGGCTTTTTCACAATTCATAAATTTGTATTTGGGTACTTATTTAATTTATGTCTGTAGCCCATTAGACTCTAAAATATGTGAAGGAAGAGGCTATGGTTTTCTCACTCACTATTTTATTTCTAGCACACACTCTATATAGCAGATAATCACTAACTTATTTATTAAAATGATTTAATAAGACCAGCTAGCTTTCTCAAGAAACGCTAAGATTTTCCTCAGAAACAGAACACATCCCCTCTATGTGTGAATTTTCCTGGTTTTATAACATTGGGCAACTTTGGGCAACAGGATCAATGAAGCCATTTATCTTTGGGGTTCCATGAATAGGGAGAACCTACTCAGAGTCTTTATCTATGTCAACTTGGTAGGTTATTGTGCTGATATAGGGTGGGCATAGTGCAGGGTAATACAGGAAATGTGCCTAATTAGCTTATTCTTCCCCAACACCTGCCCTTAGCCTACTCATCAGCCCTTGTCACAAATCTATACAGGGATCCTTTCAGCGTTACAGAAACAAGCTCTTCTTCCTGCTGCCTCCAATCATTTGATCATTAAAAACAATTTTCTTTGTCCTTACTTTGATGGTTTTCAGAAGTACTGACCAGGCATTCTGTAGAATGCTTCTCAATTTGTATTTACCTAATGTTTTCTTTGTTTCTTTGTTTGTTTCTTTCTTTCTTACGTTCTTGAAATATATTTGACATATAACACTGTTTTAGTTTAAGGTGAACAGTATATTGATTTGATACTTTCATATATTGCAATATGATTGCCATGGTACCTTTAGTTAAAGAGAATACAAGAACCTCTGTTGTAATGTGTTTGCAACTTTCTAATAAATATAAAATGATTACAAATTTTAAAAAGGCATTTCTTGAGCATACACAGGGATGAGAACTGAACATACATACATGTAAGAACTGTGTACTGTATTTCCTGTATGTTCTGTGCTTGGAATATGATCCTTTTCCCTATCCATTTATCTTAATCTTACTTAAATTTCTAGGTCCAGCTAAAGTTCCATGATAATAATTGCCTTCTTTTTTTAAGAACTTTTATTGAGATACAGTTAACATACAATAAACTGCATGTATTTAGAGTGTACAATTTGGTATTTTTTTTCTTATTAGAATGTATATATGGCAATCCCAATCTCCCAATTCATTCCCCCCCCAACCCTCCCCACTTTCCCCACTTGGTGTCCATATGTTTGTTCTCTACATCTGTGTCTCTATTTCTGCCTTGCAAACGGGTTGATTTGTACCATTTTTCTATAGTCCACATATATGTGTTAATATAGGATATTTGTTTTTCTCTTTCTGATTCACTTCACTCTGTATGACAGTCTCTAGGTCCATCCCTGTCTCTACAAATGTCCCAGTTTCCTTGCTTTTTACAGCTGAGTAATATTCCATTGTATATATGTACCACCTCTTCTTTATCCATTCATCTGTTGATGGACATTTAGGTTGCTTCCATGTCCTGGCTATTGTAAATAGTGCTGCAATGAACATTGGAGTGTATGTGTCTTTTTGAATTATGGTGTTCTCTGGGTATATGCCCAGTAGTGGGACTGCTGGGTCATATGGTAACTCTATTTTTAGTTTTGCAAGGAACCTCCATACTGTTCTCCATAGTGGCTGTGTCAATTTACATTCCCACCAACAGTGCAAGAGCATTCCTTTTTCTCTACACCTTCTCCAGCATTTACTGTTTGTAGATTTTCTGATGATACCCATTCTAACCAGTGTGAGGTGATACCTCATTGTCATTTTGATTTGCATTTCTCTAATAATTAGTGATGTTGAGCAGTTTTTCATGTGCCTCTCAGCCATCCATATGTCTTCTTTGGAGAAATGCCTATTTGGGTCTTCTGCCCATCTTTTGATTGGGTTGTTTGTTTTTTTGATATTGAGCTGCATAAACTGTTTATATATTTTGGAGATTAATCCTTTGTTGATTCATTTGCAAATATTTTCTCCCGTTCTGAGGGTTGTCTTCATCTTGCTTATAGTTTCCTTTGCTGTGCAGAAGCTTTGAAGTTTCATTAGGTCCCACTTATTTATTTTTGTTTTTGTTTCCATTACTCTAGGGGGTGGATCAAAAAAGATCATGCTGTGGTTTATGTCGAAGAGTCATCTTCCTATGTTTTCCTCTAGGAGTTTTATAGTATCTGGCCTTACATTTAGGTCTTTAATCCATTTTGAGTTTATTTTTGTGTATGGTGTTAGGGAGTGTTCTAATTTCATACTTTTACATGTAGCTGTCCAGTTTTCCCAGCACCACTTATTGAAGAGGCTGCCTTTTCTCCATTGTATATCCTTGCCTCCTTTGTCATAAGTTAGTTGACCATAGTTTATCTCTGGGCTTTCTATCCTGTTCCATTGATCTATATTTCTGTTTTTGTGCCAGTACCATACTGTCTTGATCACTGTAGCCTTGTAGTATAGTTTGAAGTCAGGAAGCCTGATTCCATCAACTCTGTCTTTCCCTGTCAGGATTGCTTTGGCTATTCAGGATCTTTTGTGTTTCCATACAAATCATAAAATTTCTTGTTCTAGTTCTGTGAAAAATGCCATTGGTAATTTGATGGGGATTGCGTTGAATCTGTAAATTGCTTTGGGTAGTATAGTCATTTTCACAATGTTGATTCTTCCAATCCAAGAACATGGTATGTCTCTCCATCTGTTTGTGTCATCTTTGATTTCTTTCATTAGTGTCTTACAGTTTTCTGAGTACAGGCCTTTTACCTCCTTAGTTAGGTTTATTCCTAGGTATTTTATTCTTGCCTTCTTTATTGTGTAATTACCATTAACCAAACATTGTGCTGAGCATATTACATAAATTATTTAATTTCATCCTTAATACATTGTGGGTTGGGTATCACTTCCCTTATTTATTTATTTATTTTTTAAAGGTGAGAGCAGTAAAGCTTGGAGACTCAGTAACTCCTTCAGTGGCATCTGGCTGGCTCCAAAGCCACACACTTCATCTCTTTGTGTCCTGCTACCTCTATTTACCCAGGAAGCATTCTTGGTCATTTTCACTCTCCCTGATGCCCTTTTCCTCCAAATTGCTATATAATTCCTTCTGGCTGTGACACTGAACTCCAGCTTTTATTATGTTCTGTACTAACTTGTTGGGGTTCCATGCAGACTATCCTTGTCTCCCCAGTTGTACTTGTGCAGCAGGAGTGTGACAGCTGCCATCTCTGAGCCTCCCCACACTGGGCTGAGGTTGGTCTGCATCAGGCACTCTTCATAGTTGCTTACAGCCCCACCATGGCACAGAGTAGTAGGAAAAGGAGCAGGAGTTCACTGAGGGCACAATCTACATGAGAGGGATGGTTGGAGGAACAAGTGGCGTGCCCAGTGAGGCAGCCAAGCCTTTAGAAGTGCTGTAGTAGTTTTGTTCACATTTGCACATGTCCCAAGCAGCTGAATAATCGTAAAAGGAAGTATTTCGTCCATAGAAAGGGCAAACAGACCCTTTGAAAATAAACAGTGTACATGTTATTAATGGGATGGCATTCTACAAAGTAGAAAAACATATGCTGTTGTGGTGGTGAGTGTTAAAATAACAAACCATGGCCCAGTGCTGCCTCCCAAGCAGCTTGGTTTTTCTTTTTTTTTTTTAACTTTTAATTTTTTTATTTTTTACAATAAACTGCATATATTTAGAGTGTACAATTTGGTATCCCAGTCTCCCTGGTTTTTCTTAATTATGAGTTGGTCCAGCTCTTTTGCTTTCTCGAATGTGAGCCTCTATCCTGATTGTCTCACACACTCCTAGTGAGGAGGCTGTTCAGCCTGTACTTACACCGTTACCCAGACCCCACCATATTGTTCTGTTAACTGGCTCCCCTTCCATTTGCTTTTTGGGTTTTGTTTTGTGTTGTGTTCTTAATTGTATGTTCCACTGCTTAACTACTTTTTCTTCACATTAATCCAAACTCCTACTTCTGCTTCGGATCATGAAGCCTCTGCCTCCCAAGTCCTTGGGGTTGCAATAATCAGGTTAAGTTGATCTCTTTTCCAGGCATTTTGAATGACACTTTCTTCTCTGAGTCCATTTTCGTAAAAGTAGGTCAAAGTCATAAAAAATAGACTTCCTGCGTGGAGACTTTCTGACTCATCATTAATCACTTCCTTGGGAACAATTGGGAGAATAAATTTCATGTGACTCCAGGCAGGTATCAAGCAGGATCCTCTGCTGGGTCCTGTGAGGATATAGGTAATTTAACAAAACTGGAAAAAAAAAAAAGTTTTTCACTTTTCAAACCTGAGATTGCCCCCTTTATTGTAAAATCTCAATAGCTTCCACTTTTATCATTTCAGTAAATCCTAGGAAATGACTCCAAGGAGCTTATTTGTACAGTTAGAAGAGAGTAAGAGTGCTTCAGTGTGTAAGGGACATAAAGAGGTGTTCCCAGTCCAACATTGGCACAAACTTTTCTCAGAAATAATTCCTACCCTGTGGGTTGGATTTATTAAATCAGAGGTCTATGGCTCAAGGAAAGGTAATGAGCCATGTGGACCCTTTAGTTCTAAATTGCTTTTAGCTAATTGTGACCCTTTGCCTGCAGCCCATGTTATTCACACTACAAAAGAGACTCAGACTTGGGTAACCCCAGACTTGACATGCACTTATTACCACAAGGTGTTTGAAAGCTCTGTGAGAAATTTTGACTTGTAATCAGTCTAGAATCTTTTTTTGGTAGACAGGGCAATTGTCCTGCGTCTTTTAGAAATAGTGAACTCAGAAGCAAGGCAGAATACACTGCCCCGTATTTGGTGTGTGGGATTTCAGACAGAGCTGAGCTGGACATGCTGAAGTCCAGCTTCTGCAGAGCAGCCAAGCTAGTAGGTGATGGAGATCAACAGCCTAACTTTTCATATCTCCATCAGAAATCAGGCCCCTAGAAACTGAGCTACCAGCAGGAACACCCCTAAAGCAGCCACCGCAGCTACTGGGCAAAGGAGCCTAAGTGTTCTCACTGTGGAGAGACCCTGGTCTTTCCAGTCACCTTGTTACTGACAGAAAGCAGCATTTATTCAGCCCTCCAAGAAAAAGCATGGGGCAGGGATGGGGCACCATCGACAAAATATGCCTATTTTATTGGTGAGGGTGATTTAACATAAGAAGAGACACCAGAAATGTGATAAAGCCAAGAAATGACACTGTCGCGACGTCTTCCTCAAAATGCCACACTGTGTTTCTACAAAGTCCTCACCCAAACACACGGCAAAAGACAAGACTCCTGTCAACCATTTCTGCTCTAAGTGAGAATGTGGGGTTGGAAAAAATGTTCAATAATGTGGTTCTCTCAATTGTATTCTTCGGTTGAAATATTGACTTAAACTTTAACAGGCACCACTGTTTGTTTTAGTGTGGTTGAGTAAGATGGAAAATTGCAGCCATTTCCTCTTACAAAAGGTTTCTGGAAGGTTACTGGTAATTGCTTACCTTAGTCTGGGGGGACGCCTCGGAGGGAGTCTGGGGATGTGAAGTGGAAGGAGCTGTGTGAACTTGCGCCTCCATGAGGGAGTTCCGCATTCCTTTCCTACAGCCCTTACCACATGACCACTCCAGGAACTGTGTAATCTTTCCCTCCGTTCCCTTCAAGAGTCACAGCCAGAGATACTGGCACCTTCTGTGAGACAAGTTTTATTTTGTGTGGTTTACAGATGTTGTGGGCAGTTCTTGGATGTGAAATGCTGTAAACATCATTTCTTGGTCATCTCATAAAAATACTTTACTGAGGTGAGATTCCTATCTCATACATGGTGACCTCCTTGGGCTCCCATCTCTGGGCTCACTCCTGACAGGGTCACCCCAAACCTCGCCATGGGCAACTCACAGTCTCTGCTTTCACCACCCTCCCCTAGCAGGCGCACACGGCAGTCACCACCACCCAGCCCCAACCCTGGGACAACAGTCGTCATAGGCCATGTTTCTGGGATGGCTTTGACAGAGCTCTGGGCATCTTTCACTTGGGAAATCCTCATCCCCTCCTTCCCAGCTGTGTGGGAATAGAGACTTAAGGGGCTGAGAAAATTAACTACATTCAGATTTCTTTTTCTGGCCTCTGGATCCTTTTTTCTCTCCATGGTCTGAGTCTCTAGGACCAGCAAAAGCCACAAAGTGCCATGCATGAGCAGCCCCTGGGGAGCAATTTGAATGGAGCAGCTGCGAACATCCATCAGAGGAGTCAGGATACTCTTCAGTTCAGAGACCACATCAAGCTGCATTAGCATCTTCTCCCAAGTCAGGCAAAATGGGGTGTGACAATAGGGTAGGCTGTCTTATCTCCCCTCTACACTAGAGAGAGTGTGGTCCTTGCCGCATACAAAGGGAGACTAGAACCATGGGATTAGAGACTTTCAAGATTTAAGAGCCTTTAGTCTAGTAGTTTTCAAATGCTCTTTAGCTATGAACCCTTTATTCAGGGAAACTTTCATGGAAGCATATTACTGGAAACAGAGAAAGGTAGATGTGTTCTGATTGGCAGGAGTGGAGCAAATCCTGGACCCTGTCCATTTAGACCCCAACTCAAATCCTCCAGAGTTACATGGTTCAATATGGAAGCTGTGTACCACATGGAGCCACTTAAATTTATATTAATTAAAATGAAATAAAATAATAAAGTTCAGTTTCTCAGTCACATTAGCCACATGTCAAGTACCCAACAATCTCTAGTGGCAAGTGGCAACCTATTGGACAGCACAGATGTAGAATATTTCTGTTATAGCAGAAATTTCTATTGAACAGCACTGCTCTAAAGTCTAGGATATCCCTAAGGGGGCTCTGGAACTTCTAGGACTCTGGAAAACAACATAGAAAACCACTGATCTAAGCTAACACCTGGAGCAAGAAGAGAAGTCCAAAGAGGTGGGCCATAGTTTGCCAGCCATGTGACTGGTTCTTAAAGAACTAGAACTCTGCTTCAGGTCTCTTAGTCTACTTCTGCCTGCCCCCAACCTCATCCCCACACTCTGTTGCCTCCCAAGGATTCACCACCACCTTAAGCCTTTCTCTGACATCTCTACTGTTTAAAGAAAAGGAAGCCAGTTCCTAGGCATCTCTGACATTTGGAAAGGGACTTTAAATTTTATACGTGTTCAGTCAGCCTCAAGCACATAAATAGAGACATTTAAACTCACATCAGGTCCAAGCAGATGTGAAGGGAAATACTGTCAATTAGTGAGAGACTAATTAATCTTGCTTTGCCACATACACTCTGGCAGGATCTAGAAAGTGTTGTTTTGCTTGGAGCTGCAGGATTGCTTGCTATGGCAACAATGCATGGTTATAATGTTGGTTTCTTGACTTTGTTCAGAAGCTGGCAGTGGAGGGCAGATCTTGCCAGCAGTCACCCCTGCAGTTAGAAAGGAAAGGAATTAGAAAATAGATAAATACTTTAATTAGTGAAGCAGGACATTTTGGATTCTTTACTTTTCATAGAATAAGTGTATTTTATCCTGCATGTCATCTTCCAATTCAGGTATTTCAAAGTGACTTTCTAACCACATCTTGTTATTTCTCAATCTAAATATTTTTTTGATTATTATTATGTTGTAATACACAGAGGCTTGGATGAGGAACTACTATAGATGAAGCACTTCAAGGGTAGAATATCCTCCAGGACGTGGTAACTGGCTGTGCTTTTTTTTCCCAAGGGCTGAGAACTTGCTCAGTTCTACCACATGTCTGATGATGTCTTCCTTCCTGTCCAGATCACGGCTGCTGCTGAGAGATTTCTATTTACAGGGAAATTCCCTAAAAGGGGCCAAGCCAGGAATGGCATCTGCATGTATCTATACAGCCAGTGGTCTTGGTAGCCACCTAAGCAGCTCAAAATTAAGGAAGATGAACTCAGTGTCAGGCACAGGGCTGTGCACAAAGGCAGTTATATAAGTGAAAAGAACAGTATCTAGTAGTGGAAACTGACTCCTGAACTCACAGTTAGAATGTGGTATGATGTTTGTGATAGAAGCATTTGCAAAGAGTGGTGGCAGTGGTGAAAAGGATTATCTCCCATCACTACACTGAAATTTTTCTCTTTATTGCCATGCCGCTGAACTTCTGTATGTGATATTTCCTTGACTTCTTCACCTGTCTAGGGAACTTCCATTTATTCATCAAAGTGCAATTGAGATCACCTTAATCTGTGAATCCTCTCTGACCATACCACCCTCCTGTATGATAGGCAGAGTTGAGTGCATTATCCTCACTATCCTTAGGGCAGCCCATGAATTTCTCAATTGAATACATCACATTGTTTTGTAATTATTTGTTTATATTTCTATTACTCCTATAGAATATGAACTTAATTCCTCTGAGACCCAGTTTCTTCATCTATAAAGTGGAACAATGTGAGGAGAGTACAGAAGTTCTCAAATAAATGATAACTAACATTACTATGTAAATGAGTGGATGGAGGATGTGATGTATGACTTGGGTCATGAAAAATGAAAGAAATTACCAGGTAGAGAAGACATCTTAATTTTAGTAGTTTTCTCTTTCAAGTTTGAAATATATTTAAAACTGGGAACTAGTTTGTTGGAAATGTATCATTCACATCACTAGGATACCTTTTAATTTTTTTTCATTTATTTATTCAAAAGTATTTATCATAAACATATGTGAGATGTTTGGGATATTTTTGGCAGAGGAAGGACTCAGAACCCTCTCTGGAAGAGTGTAAAGTGAAAGACGCATGAAATGGTTAACCCTGAAGGTAACTAGTATAGTTAACTAATGTCTAGTTAACCCTACACATAACTAGTAAATGAAAAAATTAAGAATATATGTAAAGGACATATATAATGAATACAATAGGTATTCAGAAGGTGTAGATTTTATTCTGTCTTTCATTGAGAAAAGTTTCATACAAGAGGTGAGGCTTGAATGAGCCTTTAAAGATAGGTAATATTTGGAAGGATAGGTAATATTTGGAAGTGGTTGGGAAGGGTCTTCCAACAGTGGTAGACCAGAAGGACAAGAACATATGGACTCAGGAGACAGCAAGTAACCCATCTACCTAGAGCAGACGACTTGCACTGAGGAAATACAAGAGATAAGATTCATCCATTTATTCAACAAATACTTATTGAATTCTTATTATATGCCAGGCACTGTTCTGGGCACGGGGAGTATAATAATAGACAAGATGAGTCATGATTACAAGGAACTTATTTTCTAGTGAGCAAGATAGTTAATAAAAACAGCAACAATGAATACATAATGATATCAGGAAGTGGTGAGTGCCATGAAGAAAAACACAGTAAGAAAAAGGGAAAGAGAGAAATGTCTGGACTACCCTAACAAGAACTCCTATTTTGGGGAATGAGATCAAGGAAATCTTCATTAATGATGTGCCATTTAAGCAGAGACCTGGATGAGGTGATGGAAAGAGCCACACAGATATTTGGGGAAGGTCATTCCAAGTGGAGGAAACATCAAGTGCTAAAGCTCGGAAGTACCAGCATGCTTGCTGAATTTGAAAGGAACAAGGCATAATGTGCAAAGTGAAGAGTACTTGAATATGGTATCAGAGAGGTAGGCGGGGGGTAGCTCTACTGAATAAAGACTTTAGATTTCGTTCCAGGTGTGCTTGAAGGCCATTTGAGGGCTTGGGGTGTTAATGACATGATTATGCTTTAAAAGGAAAACTTTGACTGATACATGAGTTACTGAGAGTGAGGAAGTCTTATGTAGAAGCAGGGATAATTATTAGGCTGTTGTGATGATGGTGCTAACAGATGGAGTACTACATACTAGCTTAAGTGCTTCATGTATATTAACTTCTTTAACCCCAACAAAACTCTATGAGGAATTTACTGTGATAATCCCCACCTTACGGGATGAGGAAACTGAAGAATGTGGAGGTAGAACATACATGACAAAGCTGGGATCTGTGTTTGTGCTCTGCCCAGTTGCCTAAATTGCCTCTCCAGTTTTCATCTAGGCTTGTACTGGTGTGTTGGTGGAGGTGGTGAGGAGAGGTTGGATTTTGGATATTTTGAAGGTAAAGTCAATAGGATTTGCTAATGGGCTAGGGACAGAGGGTAAGAAAAAGATCAAGGATAATTCCAAAAATTTTGACTGTGCCAACTGGATGATTGGTAATTTTGAAATGGGAACACTGAGAGAGAATCAACCAATTAGAGATAATCAGGAGCAGACTGGTTAACTAACTATAGACTTCAGGAGACAGGTTGGTGATGTAGATAAAAATTTTGGAGTTGTATATTAATGGTATTTCAAGCTATAAGGTTAAGTGAAATCATCTGGAGAAGGAGTATAGAGAGAAGGGAGAGGAGGTCTGAAACTTGGGGGACACTCTAATGAGCAAAGAAGAGCAATAGAACTGATTTCTGGACTGGCAATCAATGTGAAGATGAACAGTGACATGTCAAGAGTCATTTGAATGGAGTGAAGACTAATGCGTGATTGAAGTGGGTTCAAGAGAGATTGGTACTTTTTATTTTTATTTTGGAGAACAGTTTATCAATGTCTAGTAAAGTTAAAAATGAAGATACTCTAGATCCAGCAACTCTCCTCCTTTCAAAGGCAAGGTTGAGGCTATGGAATACTTCACTGATTGCAGACAGCGCCTTTCATTGGGCATCTGAAGACTTCGAGTTGTTGAAAAGCAGTGGGAGCTTGAACCAGATTAGATGCTAAGCAGGGCCCCAGATGGATGGGAGTTTAGGCGATCGTGAATGGTATGCAAGTTTTGGGTTTTAGGGTGACTATGATGAACACGGATAGACACGAGGCATGATGAGATTGGTGCTGATGCGCTGTCAGTGGAGGCAGAGAGCAACTGCTAGAACGTGCTCATTGTCACACTCCCTTGTCTGGTGTGTTAGGCCATTTATACAGTGAGTAGAGACCAACAGGGACAGAAAGGCCAAAGTCTCACCTAAGCACGTGAAGTGCTGAGGTCCTCCAGCACTTCCACAGTGGTGTGAGGCTAGAGGAGAACCAGCTTACCAGGAGGACAGGACAGACTATCCAAGGCCCGGATTGTTGATCTGAAAATTCACACTCTATCCTGCAGGTAATGTTGGGAGATCAAAGATTTTTTTAAATGGGAATAGCCTATGTACTGCCACATTTAAATGATAAAACATGTGATCAGACTTATCCAAGGATTTGCATAAAATGAGCAGTTTTAAAAGGTGTTTTTTTAAACTGTTTTTATGATTATTTATCCAATTCACTACCAAGCTCAGTCAAAGTAGCATTCTTCTTTAATGCATTTAGTAATAAACTCATTGTGAGGATACCAAATGTAAAATGCAGCTGAGTAAGACCCAAACTACCTAGAGAGCAACAAAGCAAGATTTGGTTTTCCACGCTCAGTGGACATGGAGGTTCAAAACTTAAAATGTTTTCTATAGAGGTAGATAGTTGCCATTTCATACCACTGAATTTATATTCTTGGAGACGTCAGAATAAAAAAGATGGTATGCGGGGTGAATGATGGCCTCCAAAGATATCCATGTCCCAATCCCCCCAAACTGTGAATGATACCTTATATGGAAAATGGGACTTTGCAGATGTGATTAAAGATGTTGTGATTTGACTGCAGAAGAGGATAAGGCAATGTGACCACAGAAGTAGAGATTGGATTGGAGAGATGTGGCACGTGCCGAGGAATGCCGGCAGACACCAGAAGCTGGAAGAGCCCAGGAATGGATTCTCCCCTGGAACCTTCAGAAGGAACCAGCCTTGACAACACCTTGAGTTGCGCTCCATCAGACTCACTTTGGACTTCTGCTCTCCAAAACTTCGAGAGAGTACATTTATGTTGTATTAAGTCACTAAGATTTTGTGGCAATTTGTTACAGCAGCCATAGGAAACTAATATGGGAAGGTTGCAGAGTGGGTGATTTGTCCCTTTTTTTTTTCACTTGGAAAAATGAGACAGTGGAATGATTCTTTTACAGTCAACACATTTACTCAAAGGGAACAGAATCCTAATTCTTCTGAAGAGAAGAACGTTGGCAAGTCCACGTGCTACAAGACCATGGGCTTAGAATTCAGGGACCTGGGGTTCAGATTTTTGCATATACACTTACACAGACTGTGGGAGCAAGGGCAGGTTCACACCCTCTCTGAGCTTTATTTCTTCATATGCAAAATGGGGAAAGTAACATGCCTACCACACAGTACAGTGCTTGGCATAGCCCAGATACGCATGAAATGTGAGCTGAAATTGGACTTTTTTCCTGCCTCTCCCTTCATCCAAGTACCTAAATAAGCAGCAGATTTTTTTTTTCATTTAAATGAAATCCAGAAGGACTGACTTTTCCTTTGGTCACCCATCCCTACCACCACACACACACACACAAGCACAGAAAAGACCTGGAGTTCACATGCATTCCTTGAGGAAGAATGAAGGGAGGAGAACCAACAAAGACAAAAGTTGATTCAAGAGGCTCCTGGGAACAGAAGTGTCTGCATCTCCATGGGCTCTTCTTTGGGTGTTACAGACCAAACAAGAAGTCATTTTTTGGTTTGTTCATATCTTCAGAAACCAGAAATTGATTACACTAAGATGAGTCATAGCTATACTCTGTCTCCTTTTAATACTAAGTAAATTAAAGTCAATGACACTGGATTATGTATCATTTTTATGTCAGCCTTCTGGTTACCACTGAGGAAAAACAGTTAATCATCGTGGTTTCTTTGGTTTGCCCTTTATGTCTTTACTCCATGAAGCACACAGGAAAGAAGTGACCAGATTGCTTAATGCTTGGAACTAACCACAAAGCCCTTCCCACTCTTTTCACCTTTGAACTGCTTTGTTCTTCTAGATAGAACTGACTTTTGTATTTTGGGATCCTACCTTCTTAATGAACATGTCGTATCTGTGAATTTCAGTGAACTGAAGCTTGGACTTAAATCCTAATAAACTTGATCTTTACTTTAGTACTTCTGTCTTAGGCTCTGATTGGTTGGAGGTTACAGGGAAACACATTAAAACAGAGGACTGTTTATTGTCCAAAGATAATTTATTAAAAATTAAAAATATAAATTAAATTATATATATATTTATGTATTCAAAATATGCTTACTATTTGTAAGGCATTATGTATATGCCAGTCATGTACATTTCTACAGAGAAAATTCATGTATAAGATATGTACAAAAATATAAATATTTCATGTTGCATATTGACATTACATTGTTTTATTTAGGTTGTTGATTTCCATCTTTAGGTCTCTGGACTCTGAAGGACTGTTGAAATAATCCCATGTAATGTCCAGTGAATATAAAGGGGCACCAGGTTGTTAAGCCAATCATAACTTTTCTTATTGAGTGGTCCAGTGATTACTGGAAAATTGATGTCTAAGCCTTCTTGGCTTCCATGATGCAGTTACACATCTCTATCTGAGAGAAGTGGGTTTAGAGGAAAAGGCTTTCTATATGGTTATTTTAAGGGTTAAAGCACTTAGGCCAATGTCTGACATCTAGTAAGGACTCAATAAAATAACCATTTTATGAATCTTTATTTAGTGTGTGCTGTGTGTGTGCCAACAGTGACTAAGGCAAGCAAGATTCCTGCTCTCGGGAACTGTAATCTGGTGAGGGAAGCCAGGTATAAAGTGCTAGGTGATCTAATCACCTAGTAGCATATTTTGCATACCCACCATCTACTAAGTACTTTGTTAGAGCTGGAGGTATGGGTGCAGAGGGAATGGGCTATAAAGGTACGACATAATCCCTGCCCTAATGAACCTGTAATCTACTTAGGAAGATGAGTCCAGCACACAAGAAGCACTATTTTTCTATCTGTAAATAATTCAATTTAGGTATGTGGTCTATGGCCACCTCTATATTTTAATTCTAATTAGCAAGTAATAAAAGACCATATAGTTTTAAGAGTGCTGGACTATGGGGTCCTGGTGCAGTAGAATTTTGGCAACAGGGAAACTGTGAAGACGGAAATCATAGGAGAAATCCTTTTCCAGTGGGGAAGACTGGTTATGGATGCTGAGTGGGGATTGGCTTACCTGGAGGACCGTCTTCTATAGCAGATTTTCTCCTCTTTGCGTGGTGAGATGCCTCTTCTCTGCTGCATTAGGCATGGCTGATGTTCCAGTCTTCCTTTGATGAGTGCAAACAATACTGTTTGACAGTGGAGAGTAGGAATTCAAGTTGGAGATTACCAAAAGATACAAATAAGTAGGGAGGCCTTTTGGTCATTTTATATTTTACTTTGGGGGTCCTGCATATAGAAGGTTTGGATGGGCCTCTTTTCGTTCAAGTTGAAAAGAAAAAAATCTAGGACTCTAGCATGAAGAGGTCTAGATTTCTTTGACCAGCTCCATTGCCTACTAGCTGTGGAATGAATGTGGACGAGTTGTTGGTCTTCAGCTTACTTACTAAAAAATGGGAAAAATTGGGGGAGGCTCTGCATGGGTAGGGAATGGAAAATCTATGTACCTCCCTCTCAATACTGATAATTACAATGACACTTTCTTGGTCACCTGCTCTCTACCAGGCACTTTGATAGCAGCCTACATAAATTAATACAACCAGTAACCCTATAATATGGGTACATTTCTTAAAATATTTTATTCATAATTATTTATGATTTCTTTATCATAGACAGCAAAACTGGAAAGTTAAATGACTTGTTCTAAATCATCTCATAATCAAAACATATATCCAAAATTCTTTTATGTGTCTCAGCCATGTGCTGGACATCATACAAAAGAAATCGATGAGAGATAATTCCTGTCATTAAGAATTTACTGCTTAAGGGAGGCAAATCAATATCTTATATCACTGAGAACAGGCCCATAATTATGAGTTGCAACAGCCAGAGTCAATCTTGCAGAGAAAGACAGAAAAAGAAAGAAAGAAAGGAAGGAAGAAAGGAAGAAAGGAAGGAAGGAAGGAAGAAAGGATGGAATATATAAAACCTCCATTAACAGAAATCAAATTGTAGCAGTCAAATAACAAGGCTCCTTTCCTCTGCTTCCCCCACCCTCATTTTCTACTCCGTATTTTTAGAACAAAGAAACAAATGACAACAAAACTTCCTATCAGGGATGTAGATGATGTTGTTGACTCTGATTTGAATTCCAGGGATGTGCTGGTGGGTGGTTGGCTCAGGGGGATAGTAACTGACAGAACATTGTCAGCAGACACAAGCAAGGAATACAAATTCCTTTCCTTAAATGATACAAGCAAGAATTTAGCTGTAAGAAGCTTGCTGCACAGAGCAGGAGATCCCGCAGTGAGCTCGCAGCTTCCTTACCCATCCGCCTACCAGACCAGACCCCCTGCCCCCTGTATTTCCTATTACAGGCCACACAACCAAGGACACCACCACATGGGGTTGATGATTTGGTCAGGCCCTTCCAGACCATATGCTGGGCCTTCCCAGGTTGGCGGGGGTGGCGGTGGGGGTGTCTTTCTGGCTCTGTGGCATTTCTTGACAGCTGTGAGACAGGAAAGTAGCAACGCTGTCCAGAGCCGATTATTATTCAGCTGTATCAACAGCAAATTATTATTCAACTGTATCAGGTTAGGAATGCATTTTGCCCTAGGGATATTTCCATCCCTTTCTCTTCAGGCCAAGAGCTAGTATGAGCCAGTGTTGCACACTGCTGGGTGAAGGATGCAGATTGTAGTGAAGTGATCAATCCAGGAATCTCTGGATTTGATTTAATCATCCCAAGTAGGCTCACACTTTCCTTCTCCCTGAAGTCCAGTCCTCACTGTCAGGCTCAGCAATATCCAGGTCTGAAAGATACAGTTGCATAGGTTATGTACTGCTCAACTCTAAAGGACCAACTGTTTTATGATGGCCCTGGATTCTGCTCAGGCTCCTGTCCTTTTGCCTTCCTAGTGATCACTGTTAAGTGATCAAGAATATTCAGGATAACACTGCAAGGTCTCAGTAATCAAAAAAGAGTAAGATCTATTTTTTATTTTATTCAGATAGAAATGGACAAATACAATAAGTATCATATTCTAAGATTTTTAAAATAAGTTGTAAAAGTATCTCTACTTAATAAAATATTTGATTCCACAAATTCCATTTATTATGGATTTTGCAAACAATTTATATATCCTATTGTAATTACAGCAAAAAAAATAGATTCTATCTCTTGTCTACCGTCTTACTTTTATCACCCTTTCCACATGGGAAAATAGTTTTATGAGGTTTTCATTTCAGTAAGAGTTGACTTTTAATATCTAATATGCAAATCAAAAACCTATTAGCAGAAAGAGAATAGTAGTGGGAGGTTAATTTGTAATCCATGCCTATCTCCAGATAATTCAGGAAGGTATGAATAAAGATTATACAAGGTACATGCAGTATTAATACATTTTAAGGAGAAATGTAGATTGGATTGACTGAGAAGGGTTCAGCTATGCCCTCTTCAGTGGGGACTGAGTGTAAACCCTATCACTAGATTCCTGTTAGATTAGCTGAAGCAGCAATGTCTTTGATTCCAAAATATGAGTGGTAATGATCTCATACCCACTTATTTGAAAGCCTGCAGCAAAAACAGAAGTTAATGCCTTTTGCAGTTCATAAAAGACTAGGATTGAATTGGAATTACATTGTTTACTACAGTACTTTCTTATGAACACAAGACTTCCACATGGGGTGACAATTTTTTCAGCGTTCTGAAATTCACATTACACGAACTATTTCATATCAGTGTCTCACCATTTCTTCTTCCACCGAGAGGACTCCTGTTAAACCAGCTCTTCATTGAAATAAGCTAGGGAAAGATTCAAGGACTGAACATCTTGAGTGGGAGGCAATGACAATTGAACCAATTATCCATTTCGCAAACTCCCTCTAGTTTGAAGACAATGTTTTGTTCTAGCTCCTTTATGCTCGGAATTTTTTTAACAAATGGTAATAATTATTCCATAATTACATTAAATGCCAACTTCTGTGATCTTTCTTGAACTCTATAAAACTGCGAAGCAATTCACCTAGGTGATAATGAACTTTCTAAATTAGACACAATATACTGATTTAATGTGGATACAGCTAAAGCCCAGTGGGGGCAGCTGATTACTTGTGGTTATAAATGTTAACAAAATGAGCAAGGAGGGTTTTAGTAATTCTCTCTCTTTCACACGTGCGCACGCGCGCACACACACACATCATTAGCTAAATTGCTGCTCAAGTGTAATCTTCAAAATGATAAAATCATAACTCTTACATAAATTGAACAGAAATCAAATATTTTGTCTCTATATTTAAAGGGGGAATCAGGAAGATGTTACTGGAGAATTTGAAGATCAGGCAATCAGGAATGTGGAAATGAATTTGCTAATAGATGCAAAGAGGGCTGAGATCCTATAAGGCAATGAAATGTAATCTTTGGGGTAACCTTCTCTATAGGTCTGAAATGATTTGTGTATTTAGCAGATAAAATTTATTTACATTGCTATGGATAAGAATCATGTACATTACTCTCAATTTTCTACAACTTCATTCTACCACTACAGAGTTCCGGGATAGCCCAGTCAATGGAAACCATCCAAAGGTGAAACGTCTGTAGAATCCAGTAGTCCCCTGGAGGTCAGCCAGACAATGCCCCACACACCCAAGGTGAACACCCAGCTGTGTCTTTTGCCCACTTCCAAGTATTTGACCATTTTTTTTCTGACAGTCAGCTGAAGTCACCTGGTCATACTTCTGTTTCAGAGGTAGAGAAAAGGTAGGCTAGCTGGAGAGAAATCAGGTAGATCATTCAAATTTACACAAGCAAGAGCTAAATAAAGCCAAGGCCAAAATTCAAGAACATAAGAATCCTGGACATTAACAGCTAGAAGGGACTTTAGGTAGGACTCAAGACTTTCATTTTAAAGAAAATAAGTCTGAGTCTGCCTTCTTGGCAGTTGAAAGAAATGTTAAACCACTGTGCTCAGGTACCTCAAGTTATGTGGAGTCTGCCTCCGGAAATACCTTTCTTCCTCGATGTAAAGAATCTCCTCTACATTCCTGCCTCCCTGCTTCACACCCTGTGCTACCCCTGAGATGTTTCCCTTTTTATTTGGGACTAATCAGAATTAAAATACACAGAAAAAATTGTGTATCAGAGTAATATTTCTTTTTAATCATTAATACATGTTCTAAAATTATTTTCTACTGGAAGCATGGGGCATTTAAAATGGGATTTAAAGTAAATGTTATTTCAAATAAATGATATGAAAAAATAAGGGAAAATAGCTTCATAGATGGGAAATAGGATCCCATCTATGAAGAAATGTCAAGAAATGTCAAGCTACTTCTTTGACCAGAAAAGTTGAAACCCTCTGTACCTCACAGAACTAGAGGATGGTGGGGTCCCCACTCTCCACTCCAGTCCTCACTCTTTGGAATAGGTTTGCTGGGTTGGTAGTCTAGCATCCTCTGTATCCTAAACAGAGCCACTAATCACCCCAAACTGTTACATGCTGGGAAGAACAAAGTGTCCCCACAAAACATCCCATTTTCATTTCTGTTTTGTTTTATTTTGTTAATTTCAAAGGGAGTACTTCTAAAATTCATCCTTTCCTAGGGCTTCTAATGTATAACTCATTCAGATCAAGGGTAGAGTCTACATTATTAAACCCTGCCCATTTAACATTGATAACATTAACAACACAGGGTGGTGTTGCTCTGTGTCGTTAGCTACATGCGTTCTAATTGGTAGATTAAAGATCTTATTAGTTAAAACTACATTGATGCCAGTAGGAATAAACAGCTTCTCAAAATTTATAGCTCATAAAAAGTCAGATTCTGATTACTGTAATTATTCCTTTCAAAAAATGTGAAGTATATGAATTATTCACATTAATGAGAGAAAAACCAGAAAGGAAGCAGGGGAAAAATGAATCTTATTCGTCATCCTGTCTTTGTCTTCAAGTCTTAGGCTAAATTGCTATTATTTCATTTTGTTAAGTTCAGCTCATTTCTGTCAATACTGTAGAGATGGGGATGGAATGAAAAAAAGCTGCGTTGTCACCTTCCAATTCAACCTGGAAATTTCATAAAGAAATATTTATGTAAATGTGGAGCTCTGAAGGAGCTGATACCTGTCATTGTGTTTCTTGGGCATTTTGAATGTTTTATTCTGAACACTTCTCATTTTGTGTGCAAATCCCTGGCTCACCCCCTACATAATAATCATTAAAAGCAACAAAGATCTGAAGCTTGCCTTTGTGTCACAGCATTCACCACCCTACTACCTTGCTTTTGAAGAGGGAATTTTGTTGGCATAGCACTTTCCACAAGAGTCTCTCTCTCCTTTGAGCTTCACTGCTGCCCTGCCTGGGAGATAAGACAGGTACTGCTAATTCCCTGTCAAGGTAGAAACCGAGCTGTTCAGGGGACTGTAGAAGCCACATTTCTGGGAAATAGTAGAGCCAGAAGTTCAGGCCCTGTCTTAGTCCAGACTCTATGCCTTTTTTTTTTTCTTTTTCCCTTACAGTCTCTATTATTAGAAATTATCACTGAAATAGTTAAATTACAAATTAATATTTGTGATTGTTAACAGCATTCGCTAGCTTTGGTTTTTATGATAACTTCCATGGGTCAATACTTTCTACCTCTGTGCTCACCTTTGAAGACAGCATAGTTCTTGTACCCCTAAACTTAATGAGCCTCACAAAAATGGAATGAATCCTAATAAAGAAGACATTCTGCCCCACTAGGGATAGGTAAGCCTTTTACTGCCCTAGAAGAATGAAATTTGTTCCAAATTTAATTAATAAATGCAAATAGATGTCCTTCAGCTTTAAGGGAGATTCATATAAGCAAGACAATGAAACAGGGTTTTTTTTTGTCGGTGTGGTAAAGAAATGAGCCTGATTCAAAGACAGCAAAGATATAAAGTGGAACAAAAAATGTGCACTTATGTTGTTCAGATAATAGAAATGTCATATGGTGGATTCAGAAGAGAGGAAGCCTTAGCATACTAGGAAACCAACACAACTATTTTCTCTTCTCCATCACATTTGAATTAAAAAGAAATGCTTATCATCAGACATCAGGCTGACAATCACACACAAATTGCTCTTGACTGCTCAGCAGGGGCACAGTGATGAAATTTTATGGTGCAGGATGGAAAGATCTCCATTAGGACACAGAGTAAGGTTGCTGGGGCAACCCTCTCCTATTGCTTTCACTTCTAAAGGTGACAATTCTATTTATTCGAAAGGTCCGTGGACAAACAACCTAATTAGCTTCTGGGTAGTCCAGTCTCAAGAGTAGTTACTTGTGTCTCAAACCCAGGATTAACAGCTTTCTGGCTTTCAGAGCTGCCTTTTTCAGAATATGGCCTTTGCCCATATATGAAGCATCAAAGCACATTGCCTGGCTTACAGGGCTTAAATGGAAATATTGTTAAATGATTATATTTTACTGTCAAAATTATGAATTCACATTTTAATTTTAATTTTCCCTATCTAACTTTATCCTTTGCCTCATCTTGAGAACATCGTGTTTGTTTAGGTTCCTGCAAAAGCAAAGAACAGAATTAGGCTCAGGTTATCTTCTTTAATGAGATAATGGAGAAGTATGGAAAACTGGGTGCTGTCTCAGAAGCACACAGCCAGAGGTCACAGAGACATGGAATGCCATTCAGCGCCTGCAGCGTACAACACCAGTTCTGATTGTTTGACAGTAGCTAGAGGGCAAGAACGGAAATTTTATTTCTGGGCCAAGTTTCTATTTCAGTCCCCGCATCTGCTTTTCCCTTCAACTGCTTTTTTTTTTTTATTATTTTTTTGGGGGTACACCAAGTTCAATCATCTGCTTTTCTACACATATCGCCGTATTCCCTCCCTTTCTTGACTCCCCCCCTCCTCGAGTCCCCCCCACCCTCCCCGCCCCAGTCCTCTAAGGCTTCTTCCATCCTCGAGTTGAACTCCCTTTGTTGTACAACAACTTCCCACTGACTATCTATTTTACAGTTGGTAGTATATATATGTCTGTGCTACTCTCTCGCTTCGTCTCAGTTTTCCCTTCACCCCCCGCCCCCTCCCATACCTCGAGTTCTCCAGTCCATTATCTGCATCTGCGTCCTTGTTCTTGTCACTGAGTTCATCAGTACCATTTTTAGATTCCGTATATGTGAGTTAGCATACAATATTTGTCCTTCTCTTTCTGACTTACTTCACTCTGTATGACAGATTGTAGTTCTATCCACCTCATGACATATAGCTCCATCTCATCCCTTTTTATAGCTGAGTAATATTCCATTGTATATATATGCCACATCTTCTTTATCCATTCATTTGTTGATGGGCATTTAGGTTGCTTCCATGTCCTGGCTATTGTAAAGAGTGCTGCAATAAACATTATGGTACAAGTTTCTTTTGGGATTATGGTTTTCTTTGGGTAGATGCCCAGGAGTGGGATGACTGGATCATATGGTAGTTCTATTTGTAGTTTTTTAAGGAACCTCCAAATTGTTTTCCATAGTGGCTGTACCAACGTACAGTCCCACCAACAGTGCAGGAGAGTTCCCTTTTCTCCACACCCTCTCCAACATTTGTTGTTTCCAGATTTTGTGATGATGGCCATTCTGATTGGTGTGAGGTGATACCTCATTGTGGCTTTGACTTGCATTTCTCTGATGATGAGTGATGTTGAGCATCTTTTCATGTGTTTGTTGGCCATGTGTATGTCTTCTTTGGAGAAATGTCTATTTAGATCTTCCGCCCATTTGTGGATTGGGTTATGTGCTTTTTTGGTATTAAGCTGCATGAGCTGCTTGTAAATTTTGGAGGTTAATTCTTTGTCCGCTGTTTCATAGGCAATTATTTTTTCCCATTCTGAGGGTTGCCTTTTAGTCTTGTTTATGGTTTCTTTTGCTGTGCAAAAGCTTTTAAGTTTCATGAGGTCCCATTTGTTTATTCTTGATTTGATTTCCATGATTCTAGGAAGTGGGTCAAAAAGGATGTTGCTTTGATGTATGTCATAGAGTGTTCTGCCTATGTTTTCCTCAAGGAGTTTTATAGTGTCTGGCCTTACATGTAGGTCTTTAATCCATTTGGAGTTGATTTTTGTGTATGGTGTTAAGAAGTGTTCGAATTTCATTCTTTTACATGTTGCTGTCCAATGTTCCCAGCACCACTTATTGAAGAGGCTGTCTTTTTTCCATTGTATACTCATGCCTCCTTGGCAAAGATAAGGTGCCCATATGTGTTTGGGCTTACTTCTGAGTTCTCTATTCTATTCCATTGATCTTCCTTTCTACTTTTGTGCCAGTACCATACTGTCTTGATCACTATGGCCTTGTAGTATAGTTTGAAGTCAGGGAGCCTGATTCCACCAACTCCATTTTTCCTTCTCAAGATTGCTTTGGCTATTCGGGGTCTTTTGCGTTTCCATACAAATCATAAGATTTCTTGCTCTAGTTCTGTGAAAAATGCCATTGGTAATTTGATGGGGATTGCATTGAATCTGTAAATTGCTTTGGGTAGTACAGTCATTTTCATGATGTTGATTCTTCCAGTCCAGGAACATGGTATATCCCTCCTTCTGTTTGTGTCATCTTTGATTTCTTTCATCAATGTCTTAAAGTTTTCTGCATACAGATCTTTTGCCTCCTTAGGCAGGTTTATTCCTAGGTATTTGATTCTTTTTGTTGCAATGGTGAATGGGAGAGTTTCCTTAATTTCTCTTTCTGCTCTTCCGTTGTTAGTGTACAGGAATGCAAGAGATTTCTGTGCATTAATTTTGTATCTGCTACTTTACTAAACTCATCAATGAGTGCTAGCAGTTTTCTGGTAGAGTCTTTAGGGTTTTCTATATATAATATCATGTCATCTGCAAAGAGTGACAATTTTACTTCTTCTTTTCCAGTTTGGATTCCTTTGATTTCTTTTTCTTCTCTGATTGCTGTGGCTAAAACTCCCAAAACTATGTGGAATAATAGTGGTGAGAGTGGACACCCTTGTCTTGTTCCTGTTCTTACAGGGAATTCTTCCAGTTTTTCCCCATTGAGAACGATGTTGGCTTTTGGTTTGTCATATATGGCTTTTATTATGTTGAGGTAATTTCCTTCCATGCCCATTTTCTGGAGAGCTTTTATCATAAATGGATGTTGAACTTTATCAAAAGCTTTTTCTGCATCTATTGAGATGATCATATGGTTTTTATCCTTCAATTTGTTGATATGATGTATCACATTGATTGATTTGCATATATTGAAGAATCCTTGCATCCCAGGGATAAACCCCATTTGATCATGGTGTATGATCTTTTTAATGTGCTGTTGGAGTCTGTTAGCTAGTATTTTGTTGAGGGTTTTTGCATCTATATTCATCAGTGATATTGGTCTGTAGTTTTCTTTTTTTGTGACATCTTTGCCTGGTTTTGGTATCAGGGTGATGGTGGCCTCGCAGAATGAGTTTGGGAGTGTTCCGCCTTCTGCAATATTTTGGAAGAGTTTGAGAAGGACAGGTGTTAGCTCTTCTCTAAATCTTTGATAGAATTTGCCTGTGAACCCATCTGGTCCTGGGCTTTTGTGTGTTGCGAAATTTTTAATCACTACCTCAATTTCTGTACTTGTGATTGGTCTGTTCCTGGTTCCTATTTCTTCCTGGTTCAGTCTTGGAAGATTGTATTTTTCTAAGAATTTATCCATTTCTTCTAGGTTATCCAATTTATTGGCATATAGTTGCTTGTAGTAGTCTCTCATGATGTTTTGTATTTCTGAGGTGTCCGTTGTGACTTCTCCTTTCTCATTTCTAATTCTGTTGATTTGCATCTTCTCCCTGTTTTTCTTGATCAGTCTGGCTAATGGTTTATCAATTTTGTTAATCTTCTCAAAGAACCAGCTTTTAGTTTTATTTATTTTTGCTATGGTTTCCTTCCTTTCTTTTTCATTTATTTCTGCTCTGATCTTTATGATTTCTTTCCTTCTGCTCACTTTGGGATTTCTTTGTTCTTCTTTCTCTAGTTGTTTTAGCTGTAAGGTTAGGTTGTTTATTCGATCATTTTCTTGTTTCTTAAGGTAGGACTGTATTGCTATAAACTTCCCTCTTAGAACTGCTTTTGCTGCATCCCATAGGTTTTGGGTTGTTGTGTTTTCGTTGTCATTTGTTTCTAGATATTTTTTTATTTTCTCTTTGATTTCTTTAGTGATTCCTTGGTTGTTTAAGAGTGAATTGTTTAGCCTCCATGTGTTTGTATTTTTTGCAGTTTTTTCCCTGTAATTGATATCTAGTCTCATGGCGTTGTGGTCTGAGAAGATGCTTGATATGATTTTAGTTTTCTTGAATTTGCCGAGGTTTGATTTGTGATCCAAGATGTGATCTATCCTGGAAAATGTTCTGTGTGCACTTGAGAAGAAAGTGTAGTCTGTCGTTTTTGGATGGAATGTCCTATAAATATCAATTAAGTTGAGATGGTCTAATGTGTCCTTTAAAGCTTGTGTGTCTTTATTTATTTTCTGTTTGGATGATCTGTCCATGGATGTAAGTGGGGTGTTCAAGTCTCCCACTATTATTGTGTTACTGTCGATTTCCCCTTTTATAGCTGCTAGCATTTGCCTTATGTATTAAGGTGCTCCTATGTTGGGTGCATAGATATTTACCATTGTGATATGTTCTTCTTGAATGGATCCCTTGATCATTATATAGTGTACTTCCTTGTCTCTTATAATAGTCTTTACTTTCAAGTCTAATGTGTCTGATATGAGTATTGCTACTCCAGCTTTCTTTTGACTTCCATTTGCATGGAATATCTTTTTCCATCCCCTTACTTTCAGTCTATATGTGTCCCTTGGTCTGAAGTGGGTTTCTTGTAGGCAGCAAATAGAAGTGTCTTGTTTTTGTATCCATTCAGCCAGTCTGTGTCTTTTGGTTGGAGCATTTAATCCATTGACATTTAAGGTGATTATTGACATGTGTGTTCCAATTACCATTTTCTTAATTGTTTTGGGTTTGTATTTGTAGGTGTTTTCCTTTTCTTGTGTTTCCTACTTAGAGAAGTTCCTTTAGCACTTGTTGTAAGGCTGGTTTGGTGGTGCTGAATTCTCTTCACTTTTGCTTGTCTGGAAAGCTTTTGATTTCTCCCTCAAATCTGAATGAGATTCTTGCTGGGTAGAGTATTCTTGGCTGTAGGTTTCTCTCTTTCAGGACTTTCAGTATATCTTGCCATTCCCTTCTGGCCTGCAGAGTTTCTGTAGAAAGGTCAGCTGTTATCCTGATGGGTTTTCCCTTATATGTTGTCTGTTGCTTTTCTCTTGCTGCTTTTAATATTTTTTCTTTGTGTTTAATTGTCGTTAGTTTGATTAATATGTGCCTTGGTGTATTTCTCCTTGGGTTTATTCTGTATGGGACTCTCTGTGCTTCTTGGACTTGGTTAATTATTTCCTTTCCCATGTTGGGGAAGTTTTCCACTATAACCTCTTCAAATATTTTCTCAGACCCTTTCTTGTTTTCTTCTTCTTCTGGGATGCCTATAATTTGAATGTTGGTATGCTTAATGTTATCACTGAGGTCTCTGAGACTGTCTTCTATTCTTTTTATTCTTTTTTCTTTTTCCTGCTCTGGTGCAGTTATTTCCCCCATTCTATCTTCCAACTCACTTATTCGTTCTTCTGCCTCAGTCATTCTGCTAGTTATAGCATCTAGAGTATTTTTAATTTCAGTTATTTTGTTATCCATTGCTGTTTGTTTTTCTGAGTTCTTATGAACTGTTTCTTGTACTTTCTGTATTTTGTTATCGAGATTTTGTATCATTTTTACTATCATTACTCTGAATTCTTTTTCAGGCATTTTTCCTATTTCCTCCTCATTTATTTGGTCTTGTGGGTTTTTTTCCTGCTCCTTTGCCTGCATGGTGTTTCTTTGTTTCCTCATGGTTGTCCAAACTTTTGGGGTTGCTTGTCGTGGCGATAGAGGTGTTTATAGAAGACTGTCCATGCCTCAGACTAATGTCCAAGTATTGGATTAAACAAATATTAAGTCTAGGAAACACATACATGTATAAGACACACAATTACTGAATCCATTAGGACATAAGGCTCTAGAAAGACCTGACAGAACCCCAGTGTGCTATCAGATATTCAAAGAGAAGCCCAGCAGAAATTGACAACGGAAACAGACCAAATCAGAGACAAAAGCAAAAGCAAACAAACAAACAAATAACACCCTATACATACAAACATTAATCCAGGGAGATTTTGTAAGCTAGGATCAAATACAGAAAAGAGCCAGAGTACCACCAGAGAGAATGGAGATTCTCAGAATGTAATTAGACAACTGTACTAAGAACTAAGATAAAGACAAAAGCCTAATATTAAATACCAAGCAGTGCGTCATCTGGAGAATAGAGCAAGGAATCTGAGCAGACCAATAGTGTTGCTTATAAGTATGTTAAGATAAAATAAACTTAAAAAGGCTGGAAGAAAGGGGAACAGAAGAGCATAATGTGGTTGG
Source organism: Hippopotamus amphibius kiboko (assembly GCF_030028045.1). Lineage (NCBI taxonomy): Eukaryota > Metazoa > Chordata > Mammalia > Artiodactyla > Hippopotamidae > Hippopotamus > Hippopotamus amphibius. The sequence goes on along the minus strand of NC_080199.1, from coordinate 56,757,797 downwards.
AAATATGCAAATAGAAAGAAAGGAATAGAAATGTATAAAAGATAGGGATGAAAGGAATGTCTGAGAGATACACTGTCCGTACTACCAAAAACTTAGCTAGATATAGAAATATATAAGGCAAAAAAAAAAAAAAGAATAAAAAATATTAGAAAATTATGTTATAAAACTTGTAGATCCCTTAGGGCTAAGATCATATTTAATAAAGGAAAAAAAAAAAGAGAGAGAGAAAAAGAAAAAAAAAAAATCCAGAACTGATCCCAGAATGGACCAGTTCAATAGGTATTGATACTACTATTTCTGTTTCCTTAGCGTCTCAGCTGTAAGTGTCCTTCTCCTTGCCTTGGGTTTTTTTTTGCATTATTCTGTGACCAGCAGAGGTTCCTTTATTGTTCGTCTGTAAGCGTCGGTGTGTGGGGAGGGAGAGGGTACAATAGTTTCTCCTCCTGGGAGTAAGTGAGCAGTGGTGCACTGTTGTTTCAGTCGGGCTTGGAGGTGCCTGTTGCAGAGGGACGCTGGTGGCTCAGGCATAAACAGAAAGTCTTAGAGTTGGGCCTCTCTCGGGGTTTTTTTTTTGTTGCTGTTGTTTTTTTTTTTCTTCTCTCGGCAGCCTCCCTGCTGCTGGCGTTGCAAGGGGTTTTAATCGAGCTCCGCCCGAGCGCCTGAGGGTGCTTGTTATCCCTGAGCGCCTTAGGTGGCCTGCAGGGCATCTCTCCACTGCCTGTTGCTGAGGGGCCGAAAGAGAGAGAGAGGCTATGCGCGTGACTCCCCCCCCCCCCCCGCCTGTGAGCCTGCAGCCTCCAGCCGCCATCATGGCCGGGCAGCTCTCAGGGACGGGCACTCCTCTCCGCGGACCTCCTCCCTCCTGTCCTCTCGGTCCGTCACCCTACCGGCAACAATGTTTCTCCCCCTGAACCAGCTCTCCGGTTCCCACGCTCCCGCTCCCGGACCCTCCGTTCAGCCGCGGATCGACGTCTCGGTCCGGGAAGGCTGAGCTGCGCTGCGGACCCTCCGTATGTTTCTCACTCCCTCCTGTCTGCCACAGCTCCACCGCTTCACCCTCTTTGAGCCCTCGTAGATGCCTCCCTACCGGCTATGTCGGGCTCCCCGCGGTCCTTTCTGGTGTCCGAGGCCATCTGCTGGTGTTCAGCTGGTTCTCTGTGGGAATGACTGCGTCCTTCCGTGCATTCCCAATGCATCTGTGGAGAGGGATGCACGCCACATCCCTCTACTTCGCCGCCATCCAGCTGCTTCTTTTTGCTACTTTGATGTCAACTTATTTCTTCCCTCTCCTTTTCTGCTGTTCACGTGCTCTACTTATTCATGTCTTCTGCTTGCTCCTGGCTCTGGTGCTTCACAGCTCCTGCTCACTGCCTTCGTGGTGTATCTCTGTGTGCTTGGATCACTGGGTACTCTACTGACTTGGTAGATCTCGTTCAAACTCCCCCAAAGAGAATCTATCCAAGGCTGCTAGCCCTTGTCCATATAGCAGGTCCTTGCTGTGGAAAACTCTTGTGCTACGTTCCTTGAGGACTCCTGGCCAGCTCACAGTTGACAGAGGCCTATACCTGGTCCATTCTACTGTGGCCAGAGTAATAGGGACAACAACATCCTCTTCTGGATATCTCAGAAGAGGTCAGTGAGATCTTCAGGAATAGGATGTCTTCTTGAAAATTCTTCAATCCCAAAATCTATGACTTCAATTTTGACGAAGACAGAGGTGAAGCTAAGCCAATTTGATGTGATACTTCATATTCTTGGAGTGGACTCTTCACCAAAACATGAATTAGACCCTGAAGGAGGAAAGAGCTCATGGACGTTGACTCCCTGCAGTAAAGAAGTGAGCACTCCAGGAAAAAATACAAATAGAGTTTTTGTAAACTCTTCTCATGTGCTCAGTATTCAAGTACTCAATTCAACTGACAGTTAATCAGATTGTCAGCAGTCTGCAGTAACCATTAAGACGGCGTGATATAGCCGCAGATTAGGGCCATAACTCTCAAAAATGCACCGCTAAGACCAAGGCATGAATTCATCTCAGACACATGCTTCTGAGCATTTGTTTGTACCTACACTCACATATACTAATGATACCAGATAGTTTCAATAAAAATTGATTTGTTAATAAGAATTGGTTGACCCAAAAGGCACACAGATGACATGGGACATTTACTAATCACTACAGTCAAATCTCATATGTTACATTGAGTTGCACAGCTTTTTATCATTTCAAAATTTCTCCCCAAACTCATCTTTTGCTTCTAAACGAGGAAATTGTGTTTATTTTTTAAAATAAAGGTCACATCTTACAGAATCCACATTCAGCCTATTGTAGTCATTGATCCATAGATTACCTATGACACTAAAAGTTTTTCCTACACAGGCCTTTAACATTGAAGTTGAAATAAAATATTAACCTGTTTTCTAAAAATTTGTAGTAGCAGTTTCTTTGCTGAAAAAAAAAATTTCTACCTAACAAGACATATTGTTCCCTTCTGGGAAGTAAAACATCATGTCCAAGGCACTGATTTCCTTACAAAAAGATGAAGAAAATTCTTCATTTCTGGTGACAGCATTCAGAATTGAATTATTTCATCAAAATAGGGTGATTTCTCAAAGTGCTCAGAATACAATATACTGACTTTTCAAAAGGAAATCACATCACCACACTCTGTATTTGTAGGCTCTTGTGTCAATGGTATTAGAAATATTATATTGAACATCAGAAGTCTAAAAAAAATTGTTTTAAGATATAACTATAACTTATATCCCCAAACATTTGTTATTACTTTCCCCAGGAATTTAAAACCAAATTATATTGTTAAATTCATGACCAAAAATAAAATTTTAAAGAGCACTAGAAGATACTAGGAAGATGAAAGTTAGACAAATGCTGTTTAAATCATGAACCTATGAAAAGATGTTCAGCACTACTGAGTACTTCTGCATTGCCGGGCTGGCAGAAATGGAAGCTACTTGGAAATCAGTAGGTTAAATGGCAGCCCCTGAAAAGATATGTTCATGTTCTAATCCCCTGAACGTGTAAATGTGAACTTTTTTTTTCTTTCTCTTTTTTTTTTTTTTTTTGGAAAAAAAGATCTTTGAAGTTATGATTAAGTTAAGGATCTAGAGATGAGCATATCATCCTAGATCATCAGAGTGGACCATAAGTCCAATGACAAGTGTCCTTGTAAGAGATGCACAGAGCAGAGATACAGAGAGAACAGTGAAGACGCAGGCATAGATTGGTGTGATGCAGCCACAAGCCAAGAAATGCAGTCACCAGAAGGTGGAAGAGGCAAGGAAGGATTCTCCTCTCAAGCCTCCTGAGCAAGTGTAGCTCTGCTGCTGCCTTTACTTCTGACTTCTAGCCTCCAGAACTGTGAAATAATACATTTAAAATGTGTTTTAAATAAAGAGAGAAAAAAAAACACATTTCTGTTGTTTTAAGTCACCTAGTTGAAGGAGCAGGGCATTCAGAGCTTGGAAACAGAAAGCTTAAAGGAAACAGGACAACTTATTCAAAACTAAACTCTCCAGGGTCTCCTCACGTGTTGCACCCTGTCCTCAGATTATTCCTCCCTAACTTCTTTATTTGGCTGTCTCTTACCTTTCCTTCAAAACTCCACTCAAGCGCCACTTCCTCTGAAAAGGCTTCTATACCTAAACTTGGCTTCAATGTCCTGCTATGTGCTTCTGTAACAACCTCTAATTGCTCATCACATCGTATTGTAATTGCATTATGATTGACTTGTCTATCTGTGTCACTAGACTGTGCATCCTGAGGGTGGGGCTACATTCTATATCATTAGCTTTGCATTTCCAGCACTCAGCACTATCCCTGGGACAAAGTGACTACTCGGTAAAGGTTCTTTGATTAATGGAATGAATGAATTTAGAGGTCTACTATGCTGAAAAGCTTTGCCTTTCATTTTTCATGGCAATGTGCTTTCTGACAGCAGGATTATGATGAAGGATTGATAATAATATTCCAACACCAGTAGTGAAATGGAGCAGGACCCTGTCGTCCTTGCCCGCCGTGTCCTCAGCTTGACTTTTGTCTGTGGAAAAACTTCAGCCAAAGAGTAAGTTTAATCAGAGAACTGAGAAAATGCAGAAACAAAGGAAAACAGTCCAACAAGACTACATAATAATAGTTTAGTCGTTAAGCATAGTTAAGGACCCTTAGTTCCTTCTCATGGGCTATAGCTCTGAGCTGTATGCTGTGAGCTGTCTTGTAGATATTGAAACCCCCACCAGGTGGAATAAGTTAATTACATGATGACCAGACTGTAGCCATGACATAAGCTGCCACAATTCCAAGAATTGGCCTCAAGGAAATGGGACCAAGCAGACCCTGAAATCGGAAATTAACTATACTTAAAATAATCAAGATGACGCTGATCAGACCACCGCGTGACCAATCTCAAAATGACTGTCAGAGCTGACTGTGCTGTTTCTACATGTAGCTCCCTCCCTCCACCTATAAAAGTTCTTTGGACAGGGGCCCACTTCCTCCTCTGCCTGCCCCCCACCCCGATCGCAGGCATCCAAAATAAACTTTCCTTTCCACCAAGTTCGCCTCTTTATTGGCTTTTGAGCAGCCGGACCCCACTTTTGGTTACACTAGGAATATCCTACAGATGGGATATGCTGACCAACTTTTAAGTGAACTCTGTGAGGTGATATGTACAAGTGCCCTGAGAGGGTCCTGACATCAGTGATAGTATTGATGTAATTCTTTGCATTGTTTAGATTGTGGAGCAAAGTATGCTCTAGGGACTGTTCCTGCTCTAAGATTTTGTCACTTCCCAGATCCTAGATAGAATGCCAGGAAGAACTTGTGATGTTTAGTTTTAGTGATATAATTCCATTGAACTTAAAGTTTTGACCACTGTTGACTGTTGATAGTGTTTGCTCCCACTGGAATTAACTAGGTGAATAAGATCTAGTACATCCTCTCAAGAATCTTATGCTACCATAAGCATGAAGGTGAAAATGTTGCTTATGACTTATATAACAAACAAAATACTTGAGTGTTCATAGGAGGAAAGGTCATAGCTAATAGAAGAGTATCACAGGAAGCGGGGTAAAGTAGGTGGCCTTTGAAAAGGACTTTAAACCATAGCTAGGGTTTTGAAAGAGCATAGGAGCAAAATCTTTTTAGGGCCTGGTGTTTCAAATTTAGTTGTTTCATGTTTGCTATTTATTAACATCCAGATTATCTTTATAAACTTTTTTTGAACAGTTAACCCTACATACGCCTCAGCTTTAGTCATTGCAATGTAATGACATTTAGCTTATAAGTACCTATTCACTGGCTATGAAGTGAGACAAGGCCAGAATTTCCAGTCAGAAAGAAAACTTCCCTGTAGAGTCCAAGTGGTCTATCATTAATTCTTCAGATTCCATTGTAGATTCATTCCTTTAACTTTCATCAGTATAGTATATTACTTTTCTCATTCCTAATAGTTATACTTTTTATTTGTGATATCTCTGATTTTTTCTTTATTAGTCTTACTGTAAATTGTTTATTATTTTAATCTTTACAGAAAAATATTTTGCTTTGTTGATTATATTTTTAATCGATTTCCACTCCTATTTTAAAAATATATTTTATTCTATTTTTGTTACTTTTATTCTTTTTTAAAAAATTTTAAAATTAATTTATTTATTTGTGTATTGGCTGTGTTGGGTATTGTTGCTGTGCCCAAGCTTTCTCTAGTTGTGGAGAGCAGGGGCTACTCTTCATTGCAGTGCAAGGGCTTCTCATTGCAGCCGGTTCTCTTGTTGCAGAGCACGGGCTTTAGGCATGCAGGTTACAGTAGTTGTGGCACACGGGCTTGGTAGTTGTGATTCGCAGGCTCTAGAATGCAGGCTCAGCAATTGTAGCCCACGGGCTTAGTTGCTCTGCGGCATATGGGATCTTCCTGGACCAGAGCTTGAACCCGTGTCCCCTGCATCGGCAGGTGGATTCTTAACCACTAGCGCCACCAGGGAAGTCCTGGTTCTATTCTTTTTTGATGTACATGAACATTTAGCTCGTTTATTTTCTGTTTTTTTCTTTCTTGATATAAGCATTGTCTGTGAGGGGAAGGGATGTGTCCAGAAACAAGAGGATAGAGGATGTTCAAAATGTTCTCTGTTCTGTTCCACGTTGTCTTTCAAGGGCTAGCCCTGCTACTTGCAGAAAGGTTTGCTAACAGAATGCACTAGTGTGACTTTTCTGATCCTTTATATATTTGCATTTGCAGGGTTTATACTCATAGATCACTTTTTCCCCTTAGTAAATATTGTCCTTTAATAAGCTGCCTAGAGGGTATTGTGTAGTGCTAATTACTACCTCATATTCTGAACAGCAAGTTGTGGGGACTTAAAAGACATGATATTAAAATGTTTTCTCCAAGGGCTATACTTTTTTCGTGAAAAGTAAAACTCTTCCCACATAAGGTATACATATTATTAAGTACCAGTATTGTTTTAACTACAAATTAAAGACTGATGGAAAGAAATGTAAACAATGATGCGTACGCATTCTAAAAACCATTCTAGTTTACTGTTATGCAGTATTGCATAAGCTAGATTTTATGCTTTTTTAAAGAACTGAGGAAATGGAGATGAGTTGCAATAAATAGAGTGACTCATGTCATTTATCTATCTAGAAATTAATGTTTTTCTTTAGCGTCTAACAAGTTACTAAGCTGGGTTCCAAGGAGATAGCAAAGATTTAGAAGCTGCAACCTCTGTTTTGAGATATTTACAGTCCACTATGTTAACTAAAATGTTATTTGAAGTAAACATGACATAGATAGAAAGTGACAAATGTCAAATGGGAATTTGGAGAAGTGCTGTGTGAGTTCACTGCTGAGAGTTATCCTGTTCCTCCTGGTTCTTGTTGTATTTTTTACCCAGTGTCTTAAGGTCTTTGGGGGTCCTGGCTGCATAGCACTTGGTTCAGCTCTCTTGAATCACTTCTCTTTTTCTAACACTGAAAAAAAAACCTTTTTTTTTATTTCAGATGCAACTACACAAAGTTGGAACAGCTTAAGCTGTCACTTATGGTGGCTTTCGAAATGAATAAGCCATAAATATTTCTCTGGAGCTATCATAACCATTAGGAACCATAAGCAAACAAAAACCCAAATCAGTAGTTAATGTCACAGTGAAATAATGTCTTGTTTCTTCTTTCAAAAGGAAACTACACAAAATACTTCATTCTCTCTAATCTACTCTAACCCCGTCATATACCATTGTTTATGATACTAACAATTACGACAATGCAGTACAGCGCGCTCATCAGCTCCCGCCTTCCAGAGGCACTCAGCTTGCACATACAGCATGAGTAATGGCTCATAGAGACATTACTTAATATCTGTAATCAGTTTTAGTCTAATGCTATTCTCAAAATGCATTCTTCTTTTCCAATAAATGATAAATTATAAGGTTATTGCCTGGCAAAGAGAGTCATTTTTCCCCAGCCAAAGATTTATTTCCCAATCAAGTTGTTTTTGAATCCTTGAATGTCACTTTCAGCTGTTTCCAATTCTCTAAACAAGTATCTGCCAATCACCCAGACGTGTGAGGGGCAATGCTTGGGTATGTAGTTATTTAATGGGAAATGTTGCCATCAGAATTGAAGCAAATGGTCTGTCAAAATCTGAGAGGGTGGCAAGAAGGAATTGGAGAGGAGATGCAGGGGCCCGGGGGTGGGGGCAAAAAAGGAAGGAGGAGGAAAAAAGAAACGCAGACACAATGAAGTAGAAAATTTCACAGGTAATAAAAATCTCATCAAATTGGGATCAATAATAATAAAGTATAATAATAAAGTATGAAAAATATAGTTTTTCTGGAAATTCCCTGGTGGTTAAGTGGTTAAGACTCCATGCTTCCAAAGCAAGGGGTGTAGGTTCAATCCCTGGTCGGGGAATTAAGATCCCATGTGCCGAGGTGTGTGGCCAAATATATATATATTTGGTCTTTGAATTATCCTCGGAGAAGGATTTCCTAAGTATAGAAAACCTGTAAACAAGATTGCAAAGAGGCTACTTAACCTACATCTAAAAATTCCTTACATCTTTTAGTAGTATCTATTTACAAAAGCAAAGAGATTTCCTGTTCCCTTTTCCACCAAAGTAGCTTTAGTAAGTCTCGTTTAACAAGCCTTCATTAACCACAGATTTTGTCACTGTACTATAGACTAGAGTTGAATTTAAAATACTGTATAATGCAGGCTTCTCACTACCAAATTGCTTTAAATTAGTGAAGTTATCTGTTAACTAGATGAGGACCAATGCGTTAATAATTACTAGTAGTTCTACATTATTACTTTGCCCAGTATCTTGCTGATGGTGAGTAACAACACAGGTAGAATAAGGACTTCTGGATATTTACAGGGACTAGGGAGTGTTCTTTGATCACAGATGCATGCCTGGACGTCAGTATCATAAATACCTGCCCACTTAGGTTCCATGAACCCCGCATTGCCACAGATATGGTGGAAAACTGGAAATTTCCCTCTCATTTGACTTTCAGTTTTATTATCTTTGTATTTTCCTTCTTCCTGTCTGAACACTAGTTCATAGTCTTCTCCACTGGTTTCTCTTTATTTCTCCCATTTAGTTAGTTTCCACATGACTCTTTCTCTTCTTGTTCTACATTTTCCCCAGGTGGTAGCATCATCTCCAGTGTTGCACTGGGCCCAGTTTTTTAATTGATGACCTTTAAATTTTTACTTCCTGATTTAATCTGGTTTCTGAGTCTCAGACTATATTTCCAACCAGACATCTCCACCTGGATATGTTCCACGGGCACCTAAACCTTGATATATTTAAACTGAACACATCAGCTCTTTCTGCTCCAGAATGTATTTCTTCTTTGTTCCTTAACCTGCATGACAGCATCAGACTTGGTTGCTTAAGTGAGACACTCCTCCTGTATCATACCAGTTGATCACTAAGCCAGGCCAATTTTATCTCCAAAATATCTCCCAACTTCCTCTTTCCTCATCATTCTACCATTATCATAATTTGGACTATAGACTCTTTACAGTGCATTCAAATCTCCCTACAAGATGATCCCATCAAACCATTACTGTCTTATAACTCACCCATCACTCTATCACACACCTCATGTTATAGGCACATTGGAGAATGCACCATTACTTAAATTACCATGTCTTTCCAAGAGGGCTTACCCTTTTTTTTCTATCCTATACCATGTGCCTGGACTGCCTATTTGACTTATTACTTATGAAAATCATGTCAGGATTAAGGACACGGGCTATGAAGTCATAGTTAGGTTGATGCTACCCCTCCCATTATTAAACATGTGACATTACACAAATTGATTTATTCTATGCTTTGGTTTCCTTATCTGTAAAATGGGAACAAACCTACATACCGCATAGAATTTTTTTTCACTTTTTTAAAAATTAAGACTTTGTTTTAAGTTTACAAGAAAATTGAGGGAAAGGTATGGACATGTTCCATATTCCCCCTACCCCCACACATTCATAGCCTCCCTTATACCCTCCACTACAGCAGTACATTTGTCATAATTGATGAACCTACAATAACATAATAATCACACAAAGTCCGTAGTTTTCCTTACAATTCACTCTTGGTGTTGTACATTCTGTGGCTTTGGACAAATGTGTAATGACATGTATCCATCATTATGGTATCATATAGATTTTGCTCTTGGCCCAGTAAATCCTCTGTGTTACACCTATTCATCTATTCCACACCCTCAGTGCCTGGAAACCACTGATCTTTTTACTGTCTTCACAGTTTTGCCTTTTCCAGAATGTCATATATTAGAAATTATACAGTATGTACCCTTTCCAGATTGACTTCGTTCACCTAGAAATATGCATTTAAGGTCATTTCTTTTTGGCACCGTTCCACTCTCTGGATGTACCACAGTTTATTGAGCCATTTACCAACTACTAAAGGACATCCTGGTTGCTTCCAAGTTTTGGCAATTATGAATAAAGCTGCTATGTACATCCATTTGCATTTTTGTGAGCACATGAATGTTCAGCTCCTTCGGATAAATACCAAAGAGCATGATTGCTGAATCATATGGTAAGAGTGTGTTTTAGTTCTATAAGAAAGCACCAGGTTGGCTTCCACAGTGGCTGTACCATTTTGCATTCCCACCAGCAATGAATGAGAGTTCCTGTGCCCCACATCCTCACCAGCATTAGGTGATGTCAATGTTACAGATTTTAGCCATTTGAATAGCTGTGTAGTAGTATCTCATTTTTGTTTTAATTTGCATTTCCCTGATGACTTTTGATGTGGAGCATCTTTTCATATGCATATTTACCATCTGTATATCTTCTTTGCTGAGGTGTCTGTTAAGGCTTTGGCCCATTTTTTTTTATTGGGGTTGTGTCTTATTGTTGAGTTTTAAGAGTTCTTTATATATTTTGGATAACACTCCTTTATCATATGTATCTTCTGCAAATATTTTCTCCCATTATGTGGCTTGTCTCTTTATTCTCCTGATATTGTTTTTCACAGATCAGAAGCTTTTAATTTTAATGAAGTTCAGCTTATCAATTCTTTCTTGCATGGATCATGCCTTCAGTATTGTATCTAAAAAAATCATAACCATATCCAAGATCATCTAGATTTTCTCTTAATTTTTCTTCAAGGATTATTACAGTTTTTCATTTTACATTTACGTCTGTAATCCATTTGGAGTTAATTTTTGTGAAGGGTATAAGGTCTGTGTCTAGATGTGGATGTCCAGTTATTTCAGCACCATTTGTTGAAAAGACTGTCTTGTTTCGTTGTGCTGCCTTTGCTCCTTTGGCAAAGCTTAGTTGGCTATATTTATGTGGGTCTATTTCTGGGCCCTCTATTCTGTTCCATTGATTTATTTATCTGTTCTTCATCATTACCACACTGTCTTGATTACTACACCTTTATAGTAAGTCTGGAAGGCAGGTAGTGTCAGTCTTCCAACTTTGTTCTCCTTCAATATTATGTTGACTATTCTGGTCTTTTTCCTCTCCATATAAGCTTTTGATTAAGTTGGTTGATATCTATAAAATAACTTACTGGGATTTTGATTTGGATAGCCTTGACTCTCTAAGTCAAGTTGGGAGAACTGACATCTTGACAGCATTGAGCCTTACTATGGATAAACGTGGAATGTCTCTTCATTTATTTAGTTCTACTTTAATTTTATTCATCAGCGTTTTGTAGTTTTCCTCATCTAGATCTCATACATATTTTGTAAGATTTATACCTAAGTATTTAACTTTGGGGCTTGCAACTAGATGATACTGTGTCTTTAATTTCAAATTCCCCTTGCTTATTGCTGGTATATAGAAAAGCAATTGGCATTTGTATATTAGCCTTGTATCCTGCAAATTTATATGATTGCTTATTGGTTTCAGGAGTTTTTTTATCGATTCCTTTGGGTTTTCTATGTAGATGATCATGGGCTCTGTGAGCAAAGATGATTTCATTTTTACTTCTTCTTAGCCAGTCAGTATAACTTTTATTTTCTTTCTTATCTGACAGCATTAGCTAGAACTTCCAGTACAATGTTGAAAAGGAGTGGTAAGAGAAGATATCCTTTCCTGTACCTTATCTTATTCAGAAAGCCTTGAGATTCACCAATAAGTGTAATGTTATCTAAAGGTTTTTTGCAGATATTCTTAAAGAAGTTGAGGAAGATCCCCTCTATTCCCAGATTACTGAGTGTTTTTATCAGGAAGGGGTGTTGGATTTTGTCAGATACCTTTTCTGCATCTATTGACATGATCATGAGATATTTCCTTTTTAGCCTGTTGATGTGATGGGTTACATTAATTGACTTTCTAACATTGAACCACCCTTGCATACGTGGGATAAATCCCACTTGGTCATGGTGTATAATTCTTTTCATACATTATTGGATTATATTTGCTAATATTTTGTTGAGAATTTTTAATCTATGTTCTTGAAAGATATTGGCCTGTAGTTTTGTTTTCTTCTAATGTCTATGGCTTTGGTGTTAGGAAAGTGCTGCCCTTATAGAATGAGTTAAGAAGTATTCTCTCTGCTTCTATCCTCTGAAAGAAATTGTAGAGAATTGGTATAATTTCTTCCTTAAATATTTGGTATAATTCACCAGCAAACACATCTGGGCTTGATGCTTTCTGTTTTGGAATGTTATTAATTATTGATTCAATTTTTTAAATACATATAGATCAATTCAGTTGGCTGTTTCTTGTTGTGTGTTTTACCAGATTGGCTTTCAAGAAATTAGTCCGTTTCATCTAGGTTATCATATTTGTGGACATAAATTTGTTCATAGTATTCCTCTATCATCTGTTTAATATCCATAAGGATCTGTAGTGATCCCCTCTTTCATTTCTGATATTTGTGAGTTGTATCTTCTTTCTTTTATTCTTAGCATATCAAGATATTTATTAATTAATTGACCTTTTCAAAGCATCAGCTTTTGGTTTCACTGATTTTCTCTATTGATTTCCTGTTTCCAATTTCAATGATACCTGCTCTAATACTTATTATTTCTTTTTTTCTGTTTACTTTGGATCTAATTTGCTCTTCTTTTTTCTATTTTTCTGAGGTGGAAGCTTCAATGATTGATTTTAGATCTTTTCTAGTATATGCATTCAAAGCTATACATTTCCTAAGCACTGATTTTTCTGCATCCCACATTTTAAAATTATATATGTTTCAGGTGTATAGCAGTATAATTTGACATCTGATAAACACTGCAAAGTGATCACCACCTCGAGCTTAGTTACAATCTATCACCATACAGTTGACCCCCTTCACACATTTCACCCACTGCTAACCCCCTTCCCCTCTGGTAACCACTAGTCTGATCTCTATATCTGTGAGTTCGGTTTTGTTTTTTGTTTTTGTTTTCTTTTTTGTTTTATAAATTTATTTATTTATTTATTTATTTATTTATTTATTTATTTATTGGCTGCATTGGGTCTTTGATGCTGCACATGGGCTTTGTCTAGCTGCGGCAGGTGGGGAAGCTACTTTTCATTGTGGTGCATGGGCTCCTCATTGTGGTGGCTTCTTTTGTTGCAGAGCATGGGCTCTAGGCCTGCAGGCTTCAGTAGTTGCAGCACACAGGCTCAATAGTTGTGGCTCACGGGCTCTAGAGCACAGGCTCAATAATTGCGGCCCACAGGCTTAGTTGCTGCATGGCATGTAGGATCTTCCTGGAGCAGGGATCGAACCCGTGTCTTCTGCATTAGCAAGCAGATTCTTAACCACTATGCCACCTAGGAAGTCCCTGGTTTTGTTTTATTTTGTTTGTTTGTTTTGTGTTTTTAGACTCCACAAATGAGTGAAATCACACAATTTTTGTCTTTCTCTAACTGACTTATTTCACTTAGCATAATACCTTCCAGCTTTATCCATGTCGTTGTAAATGGCAACATTTCATTCACTTTTATGGCTGAGTAATATATCATGTATATATACCACAGCTTCTTAATCCATCCATCATTGGACACTTAGATTTTGCATGTTTTGGCTTTTGTAAATAACATTGTGATAAACATAGGGGTGCACATATCTTTTTGAATTAGTGTTTTAATGTTTTTCAGATAAATACCAAGTGAAATAGCTGGGTCCTATGGTGGTCAATTCTTAATTTTTTGAGGAATTATCATACTGTTTCCCATAGTGACTGTACCAATTTATAGTCCCACCAACAGTAAATGAAGGTTCCCTTTTCTCCATATCCTCTCCAACATTTGATATTTCTTGTCTTTTCAATAATGGCATTCTAGCAGGTATGAGGTGATATCTCATTGTGGTTTTGATTTGAATTTCCCTAATAATTAGTGGTGCTGAAAATCTATCCATCTGCCTGTTGGCCATCTGTATATCTTCTATGGAAAACTGCCTATTCAGATCCTTTGTCCACTTTTTTTTTTTAATAACGTGTTTTGTTTGTTTTGTTTGTTTGTTTGTTTGTTTAATTGGCTGTGTTGGGTCTTTCTTTGCTGTGCGCAGACTTTCTTTGGTTGCAGTGAATGGGGGCTCCTCGGCATTGTGGTGCACAGGCTCCTCATTGCCGTGGCTTCTCTTGTTGCGGAGCACAGGCTCTAGGCGCTTGGGCTTCAGTAGTTGCAGCACATGGGCTCAATAGTTGTGGCTCATGGGCTCTAAAGCACTGGCTCAATAGTTGTGGCACACGGGCTTAGTTGCTCCACGGCATGTGGGATCTTCCTGGAGCAGGGATCGAACCCGTGTCCCCTGAATTGGCAGGCAGATTCTTAACCACTGCACCACCTAGGAAGCCCCTTTGTCCACTTTTTAATTGGAGTGTTTGTTTTTTTGTTTCTGAGTCATATGAGTCCTTTATATATTTTGGATATTAACCCTTTATCAAATATCTTCTCCCATTCAGTAGGTTGTCCTTTCATTTTGATAATGTTTTCCTTCACTGTGCAAAAGCTTCTTAGTTTGGTGTAGTACCATTTGTTTATTTTTCCTTTTGTTTCCCCTGACCTTGGAGTTGAACCTGCAAAAACATCACTAAGTCAAATATCAATTATTTCTTCTATTTCTACATTTTCTTCTAGGAATTTTATGGTTTCAGGTCTCACATATTCAAGTATTTATTCCATTTTGAGTTAATATTTGTGTATGATGTCAGATAGTGGTCTAGTTTTATTATTTTGCATGTGGCTGTCCAGTTTTCCTAACACCATTTATTGAAGAGACTGTCGTTTCCCCAGTGTATGTTCTTTGCTCCTTTGTCATAAATTAACTATCCATTTATGTGTGGGTTTATTTCTGAGCTCTCAATTCTGTTCCATTGATCTGTGTGTCTGTTTTTGTGCCAGTATCAATCTGCTTTGATAACTATACTTTTGTAGCATAGTTTGGAATCAGGGAACATGATACCTCCAGCTTTGTTTTTCTTTCTCAAGATTTTTTTGTCTATTTGGGATTTGTTTTTTTGTTCCATACAATTTTTTTGAATTATCTAGTTCTGTGAAATATGCCATTAGAATTTTGATAGGAATTGCATTGACTCTAAGATTGCTTTGTGCAGTATGGGCATTTTAACAGTATTAATTCTTCTAATCCATAGACACAGAATAAATTTAACTAAGGTGGTAAAAGATGTGTACACTGAAAACTACAAGACACTGATGAAAGAAATTGAAGACACAATTTTAATATTTTATGCTTTCATTTTCACTTAGTTCAAAATATTATATAATTTCTCTTCAGAATTTTTCTTTGACCTCTGTGTTAATTAGATGTGTGTTGTTAAATCTCCACATATTTGGGGATTTTCCAGTTATCTTTTATTATTGATTTCTAGTTTAATTCCATTGTTGTCTGAGAGTAGACATTATATAACTTCTGTTGTGTAAAATTGTAAAGATGTGTTTTATGGCTCAGAATGTGATGTGTCTTGGTGAATGTTTCATGTGCACTTGAGAAGAATGTGTATTCTGCCATTGTTGGATGAAGCAGTCTATGGATGTCAATTATATCTAGTTGATTGATGGTGCTATTGAGTTCAACTATGTGCTTACTGATTTTCTGCCTCCTGAATCTGTCCATTTCTGATAGAGGGATGTTGAAGTCTGCAACTATAATAGCAGATTTATCTATTTCTCTTTGCAATTCTATTAGTTTTTGCCTCACATACTTTGATGCTCTATTGCTAGGTATATACATGTTAAGGATTGTTATGTGTTTTTGAAGAAATGACCTCTTTATCATTATGTAATGTCCTTCTTTATCCCTGATAACTTACCTTGATTTAAAGTCTGCTCTGTCTGAAATTAACATTATACATATACATTTTTTCCTCCTTTCTTGTTCCTCTTTCTCCTTCTTTTTCTTCTTCAAGGTGTATAAATTATGTACTCTATCAACACAATACCTTTGTTTTGGCACAAGCTAAAATGAAAAATTATTATCTATATGAGACTTCACCCCTTAATCTTATTACCTCTGTGATCCAAGTCTCCAGTTTTCTCCTTGGAGCCAACAGCAGTAACTCCACTACAGAATTCACAATTGTAACTATTTTTAGGGAAGAAATGATAAAAACAAAAACATACCAACAGTTGTATGGGTAGCAAACTTTTCTCCCTATCCTCCCCACCCACACCCCAGAAGATTTCTGAATAACCCAAGAGAGTTACTACTTCATCACATCAAACCACAAAGGGCCAGAAGAGTCAGGATACAGATGCATTGGGAGCATTGAAATGTCACTGGAAATGTAACAAAATAAAAAGTTTTTGTATTTAGCAAACTCCTCTCTCGGAGAGTTACCAGTATAACTTCACATAGAATGGTGGTGGTGGTAATAACATGGGTAGGGGTTAAGGGATGGGCCCCCAAAGCACATGCTTGAGTAACATAGAGGGTTGCTACATCGTCTTCTAAGATTTGTAGCTAGGTAAATTATAAGACTTTGGTTTTTCTGAATAAAAAAATGAGAGTTTGTGACCAGAGCTGAATTGCCTCAGACTAGTGGTTCTCAGACTTTAACATGTACCAGAATTCTCTAAGGACTCATTAAAACATATTGCTGGGCCTCACTCAGAGTTTTTGACTCAGTGGGTCTGGAGTGAGGTCCAAGAATCTGAATTTCTACCAAGTTCTCAGATGAGGCTGACGCTGCTGATCTTGGGACCACACTTTGAAAACTGTTGCCCTAAACCAGAGACAAGATACCAATCATGTTACTGTAGTCCTACTTTCCTACTCCTTCTCCCATCTAAAAGTAGATATGGGAGAAAAATTGAAGGATGCCATGTTATTAGCATGTGTGGTATCACTAATGATTAACATGCACAGGGCACTTGCGTGCCTTGGTCCAGCCATGACTACAAACTAGTAAATAACAAAGTCACTACTTCCCTGTCTTCATCCTCTCACCTATAGTTCCCCTGTGGTGTTGATCATAAAATGGCTTCCTTCATATCACCCAGGAAAAGAGAAAGGGATTCAGGCACAAATATAAGACAACATTTGACAAAAATATTACTTTATAATGTAACAATGTTGTGAGATATAAAAACACATTTTATCTGTTTTAAAGATTGAATTTCATCAGTCTATGGAACATGCTTCATTGTGCTGGTTAGTGATCTCCATTGAAAATAAGATTCCCAAATGCCAAGCCAGCTTGCATATTTCTGAGAAAAAGGTCCAAAAATATTGCATTAAATTTCCCAATAAAAATTGTTAAGTTTGGAGTAAAGTTGAAAGGTTGACTGGCTAGTCTGCTCTTTTATTTATATTCTTTTCAAAATCAATCTCATACCATTACAATGATTTGACTCAAGCATTTCATTTTCAATAAACACTGAATTTGCTTGACAGCCACAATTTTATTTTACTTAACTTTTAATCTGCAGATCCTAGCAAGTGCCCAGCACACAGTAGGTGTTCAATTCATTTCTGAAAAATGATGGAAATTTGTATAATACTTTTGTAATTGAATTATAATCATACTGGAGGAATTCTGCCCATGTGACCCACTGCTTTACAGCCAGTCATTCAGCCAATCAGACCTCAAATCTTCTGTAAAATACAGAAGCTGGGACAGAGCCACCCATGCAGTGCACGTTAACAAAAAAATGGGTGACGTGATTTGAGTGGTCAGTTGGGTAGCATTCTGTTCTCTCTCACAATAAGGAGAAGAGATTTCATTATTTTCATAGTTACCCATGTTTTGTTGCCTGTATTCACAGACCTTTCTTCATAGGACGTGAATCTGGTCCATTTAGAACAGACATTTCCCTCAGAAAAACCCCAAGTAATATGTTTCCAGATGATAATCTTTTTATAAGATTTTGAAGTATATTTAAAAGCCAGGCATAATCTATGTGCTTGATACATTTTCTACATTAAATATTATCATGTTGTTTCTTTTGATATTAAAAATATGGTTTTTATATCTAATAAAGGTCATGTGTAATAAAGAGTCTATTTCTGGTGTCTGACTGCTGACAGCTTTGAAAGCCCCACCACTCTCCTCTGCCTTCTACACTCTGCTAAGCTGATCAGTGAGCCCAGGTGCTCCCTCCTTTGACACAGGTAGAATGTCAAACTATAAAGGGCCCAGTATATGGGCATGGTAACCCTCACCACACCCCACTCTCTAACACTGTAAACCCAAGCCAATCTCAGTTCCATGCTCTCTCAAGCAATTTTTTGGACCTGCTTTTAACCCTGTCCTGCTGTCCCCAGAAAGCCTCAGTATGTGAGTAGGAAACCTTTTCCTACCCTCTTGGTGCATGTGTGGTATCATTAGTCTTGACATCTTGAACCGAATTTTGGGTGGAAAGTCTGTCTCACTCTGCAAAAAAGTATCAGGATAAGTAACTGGTATCTGGAATATACAAAGAACTCTTATTTATTGGCTTCTAAGCCAATATAAAATGGACAGGAAGAAGAAAGATGGTGGCAAAATAGAAAGACGTGGAACGTATCCCTCTCCACAGATGCATCAGGAATACACCAAAAGACACAATAATTCCCACAGAGAACCAGCTGAACACCAGCAAATGACCTTGGACACCAGAAAAGACTGCAAAGATCCCGACATAACTGGGTAAGACAGAGGGAAAAAAAAGGGGGAAAGAGGAGGAGAAGAAAGGAAAGGGACAGGTCCCACACCCTAGGGTGGGGGGATCTGAAACAGAGGGGAGATTGCTGAATTCGGGGAAACGTCCCTTATCTGACGGGGAAAGCCCTTCTCCAACAGGGAATTTCCCTGGGTCAGAAGGGAAGTACTTGGGCCTGTTCAAAGAGGGTGAAGCAGCTGAGCTGTGGCAGATGGGAAAGAGTGAGAAACACACAGAGGGTCCGCACCACGGCTCAGTGTGTCCAGACTAAGACATCGATTCACAGCTGAACAGTGAGTCTGGGAGCAGGAACGTGGGAACCGGAGAACTGGTTCAGGATGAGAAACATTGTTGGCAGTGGGGAGACGGACTGAGAGGACAGGAGGGAAGAAATCTGAGGCGGAGAGTGCCTACCACAGAAAGCTGCGCGGCCATAGTGGTGGCTTGATACTGCTGAATCACAAGCAGCGGGGAGGAGCCGTGGGTGTAGCCTCTCTCTCAGCTCCTGCGACGGACAAAGGAAGGGCCCCTGTGGGCCTAGCTAACCCACTCAGGGATAACAAAGGCCCCCAGGTGGGGCTGGCCTAGAGTGCGTGCAGCCAAGAGCCAATAGCCCGCAGAGTGGCCCAGCTCTGGAAACGTTCTGTTTACACCTGAGCAGCTGGCACCCCTCTGCAACAGGCACCGCCACGGCTGACTGAGCCGCTGTGACCCAGGCAGGGTGCACTGGCGGAGTCATAGCAGTGGGGAGGAGCTGTGGTTGGAGTCGCTCTCTTGGCCTGAGCCGCCCAAGCCGCCATGACCCAGGTAGGGTGCCACTGCTCACTCACTTCCAGGGGAAGGAACCACTATTGTACCCTCTCTCTCCCCACACACCAGCACTTACAGATGAACAATAAAGGAAGCTCTGCTGGTCTCAGAATAATACAAAAAGCCCAAGGCGGGTAGGAGGACACTTACAGCTGAGACCCCAAGGAAGCAGAAATATTAGTATTAATTCTATTGATGTGGTCCATTCTGGGGTCAGTTGTAGTTTTTTTTTTTTTTATTCTACTTTTTATTCTATTTTTATTTTTAGCCTTTTAATATATTTCTATTTCTAGCTAAATTTTTTGGAGTGCTGACTCTGTATCTCCTACCTTCTTTTTATATCTTTCATACATTTCTATTTCTTTCTTTTTCCTTTCATTTTTCCAGTCACATTATGCTCTTCTGTTGCCCTGTCTTCTATCCTTTTTTAGTTTATTTTATCTTAATATACTTATAAGCAATATGATCGGTCTGCTCTGTTTCCTTGCTTTATTCTTGAGATGAAACACTGCTTTGGTTTTTATTATTAGGTTTTGTCTGTATCTTAGTTCTAAGTGTAATTGTCTGATTTCATTCTGAGAATTTTCAGTCTATCTGTTGGTACTCTCCCTCTTTATTATATTTGATCCTAGCTTTCAAAATATCCCTGGACTTGTGTTTGTGTGTGTGGTGGGATTTTTCTTTCTTTGTTTGTTTTGTTTGTTTGTTTTTGTTTTTGTTTTGTTTTGTTATGGTTTTGAATTTCTATTGGTCTTCTCTTTGATTGTCTGATAGCATACTGCAGTTCTTCTGTCAGTTGTTTCTAATGTCTCATGTTCTATTGGATTCAATATTTGTGTGTCTCATACATGTTTGTGTTTCCGTGACTTAGTATTTGTTTGACTGAACACTCTGCCATTAGTCTGGGGCTTGGACAGTGTTCTTTAAACCCCTTTATTGCCAGGAAAAGCAACCTCTGAAGTTTGGACTACTCCATCAGAAGTTAAGTAGCAGACTCTGGGGAAGGAGCACTGAATCCATGATACAAGACTACTAGGGAGTCCTCAGACACAGGGAAGATTAACTACAGAGAACTCTCACAGAACCTCGTATCAGAGTCTAAGAATAGCCTTCATCTGACTGTGTGCAACTAACAGTGCTGGGCACATCACACCAAATTACAAACAAGACAGGAACACAAACCCTCCCATCAGCACACAGACTACCTAAAGCCATATTAACCTCACAGATACCCTAAAACACACCTGCAGACACGGGCCTGCTCATCAGAGAGAAAAGACACAGATTCACACTCCAGAAAGCAGACACCAGACCCCCCCCAACCAGGAAGCCTACACAAGACACAACAATCCCACCACAGTGGGCAGAGGGCAGAAACAAGAGGAATTATTACTAGGCAGCATAGGGAAAGGAGACAGCAGATCCTATAAATTAGACAAAATGGGAAAACAAAGAAACACCATGCAGGCAAAGGAGCAGGAGAAAAACCCACAAGACCAAATAAATGAAGAGGAAATAGGAAAATTGCCTGAAAAAGAATTCAAAGTAATGATAGTAAAGATGACCCAAAATCTCAATAACAAAATACAGAAAATAAAAGAAACAGTTAATAAGGACTCAGAAGAACTAAAGAGCAAACAAACAGTAATGGACAACAAAATAACTGAAATTAAAAATACTCTAGATGGTATAAACAGCAGAAGAGCTGAGGCAGAAGAATGAATAAGTGAGTTGGAAGATAGAATGGGGGAAATAACTGCACCAGAGCAGGAAAGAGAACAAAGAATAAAAAGAATGGAAGACAGTCTCAGAGAGCTAGGTGACAACATTAAGCGCACCAACATCTGAATCATAGGCATTCCAGAAGAAGAAGAAAAAAAGAAAGTGTCTGAGAAAATATTTGAAGAGGTTCTAGTGGAAAAGTTCCCCAACATGGGAAAGGAAATAATTAACCAAGTCCAAGAAGCGCAGAGAGTCCCATACAGAATAAACCCAAGGAGAAATATACCAAGGCACATATTAATCAAACTAACGACAATTAAACACAAAGAAAAAATATTAAAAGCAGCAAGAGAAAAGCAACAAATAACATATAAGAGAAAACCCATAAGGATAACAGCTGACCTTTCTACAGAAACTCTGCACGCCAGAGGGAATGGCAGGATATACTGAAAGTCCTGAAAGAGAGAAACCTACAGCCAAGAATACTCTACCCAGCAAGAATCTCATTCAGATTTGAGGGAGAAATCAAAAGCTTTCCAGACAAGCAAAAGTGAAGAGAATTCAGCACCACCAAAACAGCCTTACAACAAGTGCTAAAGGAACTTCTCTAAGCTGGAAACACAAGGAAAGGAAAACACCTACAAATACAAACCCAAAACAATTAAGGAAATGGTAATTGGAACACACATGTCAATAATCACCTTAAATGTAACTGTATTAAATGCTCCAACCAAAAGACACAGACTGGCTGAATGGATACAAAAACAAGACCCTTCTATATGCTGCCTACAAGAAACCCACTTCAGACCAAGGGACACATATAGACTGAAAGTAAAGGGATGAAAAAAGATATTCCATGCAAATGGAAGTCAAAAGAAAGCTGGAGGAGCAATACTCTTACCAGACAAATTAGACTTTAAAATAAAGACTATTACAAGAGACACGGAAGGACACTGCATGATGATCAAGGGATCCATCCAAGAAGAACATATAACATTTGTAAATATCTATGCACCCAAGGTAGGAGGCCTCAATACATAAGGCAAATGCTGCCATAAAAGGGGAAATCGACAGTAACACAATAATAGTGGGAGACTTTAACACACCAATTACATCAATGGACAGATCATCCAAACAGAAAATAAATAAGGACACACAAGCTTAGATGACACATTAGACCATCTCAACTTAATTCATATTTAAAGGTCATTCCATCCAAAAACTACAGGATACACTTTCTTCTCAAGTGCACACGGAACATTTTCCAGGATAGATCACATCTTGGGTCACAAATCAAGCCTTGGTAAATTCAAGAAAACTGAAATCATATCAAGCATCTTCTCTGACCACAGTGCCATGAGACTAGATATGAATTACAGGAAAACAATTATAAAAAATACAAACACATGGAGGCTAAACAATTCACTCTTAAACAACCAAGAAATCACTAAAGAAATCAAAGAGAAAATAAAAAAATATCTAGAAACAAATGACAATGAAAACACAACAACCCAAAACCTATGGGATGCAGCAAAAGCAGTTCTAAGAGGGAAGTTTATAGCAATACAGCCCTACCTTAAGAAACAAGAAAAATATCGAATAAACAACCTAACCTTACACTTAAAACAATTAGAGAAAGAAGAACAAAAAAACCCCAGAGTGAGCAGAAGGAAAGAAATCATGAAGATCAGATCAGAAATAAATGAAAAAGAAAGCAAGGAAACAATAGCAAAGATCAATGAAACTAAAAGCTGGTTCTTTGAGAAGATAAGCAAAATTGATAAACCATTAGCCAGACTCATCAGGAAAAAAAAGGGAGAAGATGCAAATCAACAGAATTAGAAATGAAAAAGGAGAAGTAACAACTGAGACTGCAGAAATATGAAAGATCATGAGAGACTACCTAGATAATCTGGAAGAAATGGATAAATTCTTAGAAAAGTACAATCTTCCAAGACTGAACCAGGAAGAATTAGAAACTATGAACAGACCAATCACAAGTATGGAATATGAGACTGTGATGAAAAATCTCCCAACAAACAAAAGCCCAGGGCCAAATGGATTCATAGGCGAATTCTATCACACATTTTGAGACAAGCTAACACCTATCCTTCTCAAACTCTTCCAGAATATAGCAGAAGGAGGAAAACTCCCAACCTTATTCTACGAGGCCACCATCACCCTGATACCAAAACCAGGCAAAGATGTCACAAAAAAAAATTACAGGCCAATATCAGTGATGAACATAGATGCAAAAATCCCCAACAAAATACAAGCTAACAGAATCCAACAGCGCATTAAAAAAGTCATACACCATGATCAAGTGGGATTTATTTCTGGGTGCAAGGATTATACAATATATGCAAATCAATCAATGTGATACATCACATCAACAAAGTGAAGGATAAAACCATATGATAATCTCAATAGATGCAGAAAAAGCTTTTGACAAAATTCAACATCATTTATGATCAAAACTCTCCAGAAAATGGGCATAGAAGGAGATTACCTCAATATAGTAAAAGCCATATGTGAGAAACCAAAAGCCAACATCATTCTAAATGCTGAATAACTGAAAGAATTCCCTCTAAAGACAGGAACAAGACAAGGGTGTCCACTCTCACCATTATTATTCCACATAGTTTTGGAAGTTTTAGCCATAGCAATCAGAGAAGAAAATGAAATAAAAGGAATCCAAATTGGAAAAGAAGAAGTTATGATTGGTATGGAAATTCAAAAGACCCTGAATAGTGAAAGCAATCTTGAGAAGGAAAGACAGAATTGATGGAATCAGGCTTTCTGACTTCAAACTATATTACAAGGCCACAGTGATCAAAACAGTATGATACTGGCACAAAAATAGAAAGGAAGATCAATGGAACAGAATAGAGAACTCAGAGGTAAACCCAAGCACATATGGGCACCTTATCTTTGACAAAGGAGACAATAATATACAATGGAGAAAAGACAGCCTCTTTAAGAAATGGTGCTGAGAATATTAGACAGCAACATGTAAAAGAATGAAATTAGAACACTTCCTAACACCATACACAAAAATAAACTCCAAATGGATTAAAGACCTAAATGTAAGGCCAGACACTATAAAACCCCTAGCGGAAAACATAGGCGGAACACTCTATGACATCCATCAAAACAAGATCCTTTTTGACCCACCTCCTAGAATCATGGAAATAAAGTCAAGAATAAACAAGTGGGACCTAATGAAACTTAAAAGCTTTTGCATAACGAAAGGAACTATAAAGCAGACAAGAGGACCACCCTCAGAATGGGAGAAAACACTTGCCAACAAAGCAACGGACAAAGCAGTAATCTCCAAAATATACAAGCAGCTCGTGCAGCTCAATACCAAAAAAGCAAATAACTCAATCCACAAATGGGCGGAAGCCCTAAATAGACATTTCTCCAAAGAAGACATACAGATGGCCAACAAACACAGGAAAAGATGCTCCACATCACTAATCATCAGAGAAATGCAAGTCAAAGCCACAATGAGGTATCACCTCACACCGGTCACAATGGCCATCATCAACAAATCTAGAAACAATAAATGTTGGAGAGGGTGTGGAGAAAAGGGAACTCTCCTGCACTGTTGGTGGGAATGGAAGTTGGTACAGCCACTATGGAAAGCAGTTTGGAGGTTCCTCAAAAAACTGAAAATGGAACTACCGTATGATCCAGTAATCCCACTCCTGGGCATATACCCAGATAAAACCATAATCCAAAAAGAAACATGTACCATCATGTTCATTGCAGCACTGTTTACAATAGCCAGGACATGGAAGCAACCTAAATGCCCATCAACAGATGAATGGATAAAGAAGATGTGGCAGATATATACAATAGAATATTATTCAGCCATAGAAAGGAATGAAATGAAGCTATATATAATGAGGTGGATAGACCTAGACTCTGTCTTATAGAGTGAAGTAAGCCAGAAAGAGAAAAACAAATACCCTTTGCTAACTCATATATATGGAATGTAAAAAAATGGTACTGATGAACCCAGTGACAGGACAAGAATAAGGTTGCAGATACAGAGAATGAACTGGAGGACATGGGGTTGGGGGGGAAGTGAAGGGGAAGCTGGGACAAAGTGAGAGAGTAGCATAGACATATATTCACTACCAACTGTAAAATAGATAACTAGTGGGAAGTTGCTGTATAACAAAGGGAGATGCACTCGATGATGGGTGATGCCTTAGAGGGCCAGGACAGGGAGGGTGGGAGGGAATCACGGGATGGAGGAGATATAGGGACATATGCATAAATACAGCTGATTCACTTTGGTGTACCTCAAAAGCTGGTACAAGAGTGTAAAGCAATTATATTACAATAAAGAGATTAAAAAAATAACCTAATAAATACAATAGTAAAGAAAAGGGGGGAAGAAAAGAAGTAAAATTGTCACTCTTTGCAGATGACATGAAATTTTACCTAGAAAACCCTAAAGCTCTACCAGAAAACTGCTAGCACTAATCAATGAATTTAGTAAAGTAGCAGGATACAATATTAATGTACAGAAATCTCTTGTATTCCTATACACTAATGATGAAAAAGCACGAAGAGAAATTAAGGAAACACTCCCATTTACCACTGCAACAAAAAGAATAAAATACCTAGGGAAAAACCTGTCTAAGGAGGCAAAAGACCTGTATGCAGAAAACTATAAGACACTAATGAAAGAAATCAAAAATGATACAAACAGATGGAGAGACATACCATGTTCTTGGACTGGAAGAATCAACATTTTGAAAATGACTGTATTACCCAAAATGATTTACAGATTCAACACCATCCCTATCAAATCACCAACAGCATTTTTCACAGACCTAGGACAAGAAATCTTATGATTTGTATGGAAATGCAAAAGACCCTGAATAGCCAAAGCAATCTTGAGAAGGAAAGATGGAGTTGGTGGAATTAGGCTTCCTGACTTCAAACTATATTACAAGGCCACAGTGATCAAAACAGTATGATACTGGCACAAAAATAGAAAGGAAGATCAATGGAGCAGAATAGAGAACCCAGAGGTAAACCCAAGCATATATGGGCACCTTATCTTTGACAAAGGAGGCAAGAATATACAATGGGAAAAAGACAGCCTCTTCAATAAATGGTGCTGGGAAAATTGAACAGCAACATGTAAAAGAATGAAATTAGAACACTTCCTAACACCATACACAAAAATAAACTCCAAATGGATTAAAGACCTAAATGTAAGGCCAGACACTATAAAACTCCTAGAGGAAAACATAGGCGGAACACTCTATGACATCCATCAAAGCAAGATCCTTTTTGACTCACCTCCTAGAATCATGGAAATAAAATCAAGAATAAACAAGTGGGACCTAATGAAACTTAAAAGCTTTTGCATAGCGAAAGAAACCATAAACTAGACAAGAGGACAACCCTCAGAATGGGAGAAAATACTTGCCAACAAAGCAACGGACAAAGCAGTAATCTCCAAAATATACAAGCAGCTCATGCAGCTTAATACCAAAAAAGCACATAACCCAATCCACAAATGGGCGGAAGCCCTAAATAGACATTTCTCCAAAGAAGACATACAGATGGCCAACAAACACAGGAAAAGATGCTCAACATCACTAATCATTAGAGGAATGCAAGTCAAAGCCACAATGAGGTATCACCTCACACCGGTCACAATGGCCATCATCAACAAATCTAGAAACAATAAATGTTGGAGAGGGTGTGGAGAAAGGGGAACTCTCCTGCACTGTTGGTGGGAATGTAAGTTGGTACAGCCACTATGGAAAGCAGTTTGGAGGTTCCTTAAAAAACTAAAAATGGAACTACCATATGATCCAGTAATCCCACTCCTGGGCATATACCCAGATAAAACCATAATCCAAAAAGAAACATGTACCATCGTGTTCATTGCAGCACTGTTTACAATAGCCAGGACATGGAAGCAACCTAAATGCCCATCAACAGATGAATGGATAAAGAAGATGTGGCAGATATATACAATGGAATATTACTCAGCCATAGAAAGGAATGAAATGAAGCTATATGTAATGAGATGGATAGACCTAGACTCTGTCTTATAGAGTGAAGTAAGCCAGAAAGAGAAAAATACTGTAATGCTAACTCATATATATGGAATCTAAAAAAAAAAAAAAAAAAAAAAGGTACTGATGAACCCAGTGACAGGACAAGAATAAGGTTGCAGATTCAGAGAATGGACTGGAGGACACGGGGTTGGGAGGGCGGCAGTGAAGGGGAAGCCGGGATGAAGTGAGAGAGTGGCATAGACATATATATACTACCAATTGTAAAATAGCTAGTGGGAAGTTGCTGTATAACAAAGGGAGATCAACTCGATGATGGGTGCTGCCTTGGAGGGCCGGGATGGGGAACGTGGGGGAGAGTCGCGGGAGGGAGGAGATTTGGGGATATGTGTATAAATACAGCTGATTCACTCCGATGTACCTCAAAAGCTGGTATGAGTGTAACGCAATTATATTCCAATAAAGAACTTAAAAAAATAAATAAAAATAAACAGAGCTCTATCCCTAAAAGAGACACCATATCCAAATGGCTTTTGTTGGTTCTCCCAATTTTCAAGAAATATATTATTTTTCTACACACAATCTATCCTTTTTGTATGCTCCGTAAGTTACCTAAATCTTTATAAGGCTAGCACTCTCCAGAAAAATAAATAAATAAATAAAATGGACAAAGGTGTTAAACAATCACTTCGGGAAATAAGATACACAGTTTGCACATACATGAAAAGATGCTTTATATCATCAGTCAATAGGAAAATGCAAACAAAAGTATATAAGATATCACTACACAGGTATTAGATGACTAAAAACTTTTTAAGTGACAACTCTAAGTACTAGTAAGAATACAAAGCAACTCAAACTCTTGTACATTGCTGATGGGAATGCAAAATGGTACAGCCATTTTGGAAAACAGCTTGTTTCTTAAAAAGTTAAACACTTCCCATACAAGCTAGCAATCCCATTTCTAGGTAAGAAAAATAAAACATATGCATACAGAAAAACCATACACAGTAGTTTATCATGGCTTTACTCATAATGTCCAAAAACTGCAAACAAACCAAATGCCCCTCATCTGGTAAATGCCATGAACAACCAAATTCCCATGAACAACCAAACTTTGGTATACACATAGAATGAAGTAGATACAGGCAATAACCTGGATGAATTTTAAATGTGTTATGGTAAGTGAAAGAAGTCAGACTTTAAAAAGCTACCTAATGTATAATGACATTTATAGGTCATTCTGAAAAAGGTGTAACTATAGGGAGAAGAAACATATCAGTGGTCAGTACTGGAGCCTGGAAGTAGTGGAAGGAGATTGACTCCAAAGAGACAAGGGAATTTTGGAGAGTGCTGGAAATGTTCTGTATCATTACTGCGGTGGTGATTACATGGTGTTTACATATGTCAACATTTGTAAAACTGTACACAATAAAGAATACTATTTACTGTATATAAATTACTCCTCATAAACCTGGCGTTAAATAAATTGTGATTCTAAGTTAATCGATGTCTTCAGGACCGTTCTAGCCAACTTGTATGAAGAGTGTAGTATATTTCCAAATGTGTTGAGATGTTTCTCTTCATCAAAACTGAGAAATGCAGGAACCAAATAAAAATCACAGAATTTTGTGTAGTGAAGACACTAAAGACCAAAAATGTTTTTATTTCCTTGTTTGCCACCTCTTGTTCAGCCTTTTTCTGTTTCAGGCTAGTCATAATGAAGATTAAATCCTATATTTTTAGACTGCTTACCGGAGATTAAGTAAATTCAGGGGTTGAAAATGAAAACATTCTAAATGGTTTGAGTTCATTTAACATTTTGCCTAATAGTGTTTTTCCTCGTACATCTTATCAATTAAGGGGTAATTTTAGATAAGTGAATATCATTAGAAGTATTGTGTGGATATTTAAGCATTTATATTGGCCAGAGCAAGAATAATTTGATTAAATAATTTGGACAGATTCCCTCTCCATGTAATTCTATGAGGGACAAAGGGGGAGAGCATCAGCTCCCCAGGGGACTGAATGGAATAGACTAATCCTGTGGTCAAACAAGCAAAGAGAAGCACTTTACTAAAGATGGGGCTTCCTGTCTTCATTAGAAAAATTGAAGATGCTCTAAAGAACTCCATTAAAGATAATGGTGTCTCTTAGAAGAACTGTGTGCTTCATGGCTTAGGTACTTGACTAAATGGCTAATTCACCCTCCGCTTATCTAATTGATCTTGTTTTCTCCTCCTTCACCCTGCCCTTGAGATATCCAGAAGTAAATGACAGCAACCACTAGCAACTTCTTTCCCTTTACTTATCAGGTATTGTCAAACTGTATCTACTGCTATCATAGGTTCTCTTGATACCTGAAGATGATGAACTGTGTTATGGAGGTGACCATATTTATTTTGGCTGCCCTGGGGATGAGAATCCCTTCTTAAATGCATTTGGCTATCATGGAGAAAAAAAAGAATTCCTCTATTACATTCACTTCTTGTTTTTTTGTTTGTTTGTTTCAAATAAAAGGGCTTTTACTATTATGGGCAAAAGTGACTTACCCCTTAATCCACTGTCATGTCCCCCACAGAGCCCAGTGGGGAGGCTTCATCTCAAGAGAGGAATGAGGGCGTAACTATGAGCAAGCATGGCAGCTGATTGGCAGTTTCAAAGGGTCTTGAAAATGAACCATTATCTATCCCTCCCCTCATGAAATGTGATGGAGGAGTGGTTTTCAGTCACTTTTCTATTGCCACATGTATGCTTGATGACATTTATATATGTGATAAAGTTACTCTTTCATTCTGGACATATCCATTCAGCACCTATTATTTACCAGACACTCATAGATATTAGTGGTACAACAGTGAACAAATAGACAATAATTCCTCCCCTAAAGGAGTTTACATTCCAGTGGTGTAGACAAGTAATAAAGAAAAATAAAGGTAATAAAGTTCTTTATATATATATATAAGAACTTATATATATGTTCTTTATTACATATATAAAGAAATAAATAAGTTAGATCTTGTATGATATATGTTATATATTGTATATGCAATTTTCATATAAAATAAGTTGTATATTTTATATAGCTATCTAACATATATATGTATATTGCATATCTCTCTATATAGTCTATGACTTAGATAGTAACTAGTATTATGAAGAAAAATAAAGTAGGAAAGAATGATTGGAAGTACCTGGGCAGAGAATCGTAATACTGGATAGTGGTTGCAATAGCCTCATTGAGAAGATTCCACTTCAGTTAAAGACCTGAATGACTTGGAGATATCTAGGGATGAGCATTTGAGGCAGAGCAAACAGAAAATTCAAAAGTCGAAGCAGGAGCTCACCTGGCATTTTCAAAGAGAAGCAAGAAAGTTAGTGAGGCTGGAATGGACTGAATGAAGAGGAAAATAGTAAGGGATGAAGCCAGAGAGGTAACTGGAGGCCAAATCATGTACAGCCTTGTGCAAACAAGACATATTAAAAATTGTGGCTGTTACTATGAAAGAATTGGGAAAACCATGAGAGTTGTGAGCAAATATAGAACATGACCTGAAGGATCCTTTAATTATCAGGAAGCTCTTACAGGGTAGTGGCAGTGGGGATGGTGAAGAGGGTTTAAATCCTAAATACAGTATTGTTCTGGGTTGAATAGTGTCCCCTAAAAATTCCACCTGGAGCCTCAGAATAAGATCTTATTTGGAAATAGGGTCTTTGCAGATGTGATTAGTTAAATTAAATCAGGCCATACCGGATTAGGGTGGGTACTAAAACCAATAACTGTTGCCTTTATAAGAAAGCATGTGAAGACAGAGAGATGCACAGGGAGAAGCCATGTGAAGACAAAGGCAGAGATTGGAATGTTGCATTCACAAGCTGAGAAACACCAAATATTGCTGGTGACCATCAGATGCTAGGATGAGGCAAGGAAGGTTTCTCTCCTAGAGCCTTCGGAGAGAGCATGGCCCTGCCAGCACCTTGATTTCAGACTTCTGGCCTCCAATATTGTCAGAGAATAAATGTCTGTTGTTTTACACCACCTGGTTTGTGATACGTTGTTATGGCAGCTCTAGGAAGTTAAAATGCCCATGAAGATAGAGCCAACAGGAATTGCCAGTGGATCAATGAGTGTAGTCATAGGAAGAAAAGTGAAAAATACACCAAAATTTTAGATTGGAGCAACTGAAAAAATGAAGTTTAGGAACAATATTTGGAGTTCAGTTTTGGACAGATTTTATTAAAACATCCCTGTACTTAATCCAATCATACAATTTTTAAACTATTTCCTAAATCCTAAAGGAGAATAAGTGGAAGGTAAAATTATACTGTTGCATGTGCCCCAGGTAGAAACAAGGGTTACAGGTTTAACAGAGAGCAGACTTTAATAGATTATTTAAACAAGTATTTAAATCATTGTCAAGAAATAACATGAGTACAAAGTTATACACCAAGTCATTCTGCTTTTATTTAGTGTGTGGATCTCTTTCTCCCTCTCTACTGCCAGTGGAAGCCACATGGAGTGTGGGACACATGGAGGACTGGAGGTGGAATACATTAAGTAAGCCACCCTTAGTGTCATGGCCTGAAACAAGAACTTCATTTATAAAACAGCATCACTGACCATATTTTAATGCAACATTAGGATTTTCTTCCATTGAGACACTTCAAGGGATGTGTTCAGCAAGACCATCATGAAATATAGGCTTCTGGTTAAAAATGATGGAGCAATTTTACTCTCCCTCACCTAGAAATCCATCACAAACAACAAAAAGAATGAAAAAATAGTCAAACTACCCCTTCTTTGAAACAAAAAATGGTTACAACACCAAACCACAAATCATAATGAATATTTGCCAGGTATAATGAAATTTGCACCAAAATTAGGAAGGATGCTGAGAGTTGAAACAAACTTCTTCAGACTCCAGGCAGACATAAAAGATTTTTCTAAAAGCAAGTACAACACAATATCAAAATGGGAAACTCTGTGACTCAGTTTTAGCAGAGACCTCAAACAGCTAAGTCCCCCAATATTCTTAAAAGTGAGGTGCTAGATGTCCAGTACAGAATTTGTAAAGGATGTGGCTGAAAATTGAATTTGTCTTCATTTACCCTACACTTATCTCGGAGAGATAAATGGGTTGAAATTAAAGTGAGATGAAGAATGCCTCTGGAAAACATGATGACATCTATGGTATTTTTTTCTCCCTAATCTGAACATTCATATTCTTATCCTCACTCTGCCATGGTCCGGGAGAGGGGTCTGCAGCTAAATGAGAGGTACTTCAAGGTGATCATTGAGACAACTTGTCTTGTGTCCCCCGGAGTTGGTGGGGGCACAAGTACAATGGCTAGTCCAGTCTGATAAAGTCTAAAGTGAGAGATTGGGCAGCAAGGGCAGCTGGCTGCCCTGGGAATAGCCTGGAATTTGTCAAGGTAAAGAATACATGAATTTGGGACAAATTATTTGATTAAAAGCAGCTCAATACACTATGCTTTTTTCATAAAAGATAGCTTAAGGAAAAGTTGTAAGAACTAAAGGAAGATATGGTAAAATAACAAAGGATGAAAAGTAAGCAGCAGAACTCAGGAAGGAAGTGGAAAAGAAGAATAAAAACTTGTAGATATGAAAATTAGTAGAATAAACATGCTTGAAAACAGCAATATGGTTGGAAAACAAAAGAAAATCAAAATAATATAAAAACTAAGAAAAGTGATTAGAAATAATTATATTGAAGACAAAGGAGTTCAAACATTGTCTGATTAATGTTTCTAAGAATAACAGAACAAATGACACATAGATTCCATATATTATTCCAAAATATTCTTAAAGAATATCTTAAACCTTTGAAATATCAGTGAATTTCAAGGATAAAGAAAAAGTCTAGGGGAATCACCATGGAAAACTAAAAGTACTTTTAAACAATTTTAAAAAATCACATTGCCTTTAAGCTTCTCCATAATTATATTTAATGCCCGAAGATGTGCATAAAACTTTATTACAGATCTTTGAAGTGAGACCCAAGAATCTTATACCCAACCAAGCTGTCCTATGAGTCAAGTATAAAAGCATCAGACGTTCTCGAACATGAGAAAAACCATATGCCATGAGCTTCACTTGAAAAAAATGCTTGACAATGTCTATTCAACTAAGAGTAAATCAAAATTAAAAAGAAAAAAGTTAGAAATGAAGCTATAGTAAAAGGACTCAAGATCAACAAGAATTCATTTATCAAATTTGTAGAACTGAGGGAATTATAAGGAGAGAACAGAATGTATATGTGAACATTGGGAAGGTGAGATAAAGGGAGGTAGGATAAGATAAGAGGATTAATTTTCTCATATTTATAGTGGTAAGTCAACTGATAAGACCTAAAATTAAACGTGTAACTAAAGACATACTCCTGCCATTATTCTAACATCAGTTGTTTTTCATTACCTTTCTTTAAACTTGGAGAAATATTTTAGAAACTAATAGCTCTTATGATGGAGAAATGTTTTCTTTTACTATGTATTATGATCTTATTTAAGAAAATAATGCCTAATCATCTTACTGTCTGTGTAAATCCATAGAGAAATAACCTAGGTAATGTTCACCAAATGCAGACAGTGATTTTTTTTCAGGGAATAGTTCTTAACTTTCTTCCTTTCTATTTTTCTATACTGTTTGACTGGTTATAATGAGCATGTATAATTTTTTTGTGAAAACAATATATTTATAAAAGATAAGCCTATAATCCTTTATTTAAAACCCTTGGGACCAGAAGCATTTCAAGATTAGAATTTTTCAAATTTTAGAAAGGTGATAAGATACATGTGGAACACCCTCAGGGGATCTAAACCAGCCTTCAAAACTAAACACATTAATTTTACTATAGCAAAAGTATGAATATGCACTCCAATGGGGAAATTATGATTATAATTAGCCTTTTTAATATGAGTTCAAGTCAGGTATTCTCAAATGATTTTTCTGCACACCATCACAATTTTTTCATTTTTAGAGCTCTTTCAATTATAGTTTTATGGATAAGGAAATATGGACCATTCTATTTAACTCGAATGTCCACTTAACGTAAGAAACAGTGTACTACAATCATATTAATGTGTTTGTGTACGAAGTCCAGAGACCACATAGTTCCTGCAATTCTTTGTTCTCAATGTGTTTTCCAAGCTCCACAGCAATCCTTCTGCTACACACATCTTTCTTCATCCCAGCCCTTATCCCTTACTATCCTGGGCTTTATCAATACAGGAAAGAAGGATGGTAGAGTTGAAAAAAAACACTGAACTGAGAATTAAGAGATTTTATTTCAGCTCTGCTCCCTAATAGCTTTGACTTCTACAAGTCAATTTCCTGGATAAGACTCTCTTTCCACACAATAACAACCACCTGTAGCACATTTTAAATCTAATTATATGAAACCCAAGGTCAGTCTTGAGTGGAAAAGGAAGGGATTTGTTAAACAAGAACAACAGTGAGTGGAATGGAAGGTAGTCACCAGGCAACTGGGCTCAGACCCATTTCAGCGTTAATATATAGGCTTTGCTAGTATCCTAATCAAAACAGTTTCTCTTCTTTGAAAGATATCTGACAGATCTTCTCATTTGGCCAATTGCTCTGTTGTAAGAATACCCTAGGCTACCTAATGATACACTCAATTTCTCCACACTAGATAACTGGATGCAATGTCAAACTAAATCAGGATTTAACCTCATGTTTTATGAAGTTGAGTTGGATTCTCAACCAAATCCTCTAGATCTATAAATGCACACATCACTTAGTGAAGAAAAACAAGTACCACAGAAATCTTCAGCCTTTCATTTCTGTGAATCATTCAAATAAGTTTAGAAATAATGAAAACGTGATTCTCCCTGTTAAAATTCCTATGTAATAGGTATGTAAGCATATTCTTCAGTCTTGGGTTTGGGTGAAATAGCTCCATTGTGAACAGCTTTTGGCTATGAAAGCAATGAAGCTATGTTAAAAGGTCACTTAAAGTCATAAAAAAAAAAAAAAAAACCAACCAATTGAATTGCTTAAGTTCCATCAGCAGAAGCTCTAGAAGGACTGTGTGGAGGAAATTTCCGACTTAAGATTTTTGCCTGTTAATAAGCTACAACAGGAAGTCAGGCATTTTGATTGCTGACTGACATGGAAAAACCTTTAAAACCACATGTGCCTTTGGTGGTTACTTTTCAAAAAGAAATTCTGCCAGGGATGTCTGGTAAGATTGCATCCTCCAACCAGGCTGCCTGTGTAGGGGATGCAGGAGTCAATGGGGTACCATAGTTCTCCTGCGTCAAGGGAAAATGAAATAGAAGCCAATGGCTTGTGTTCTCTGATTGGCATCCAAATTACTGAGAGGGGTTCTATCCTTAAACTTTCTTAAGTACAGTGGGTACTGGATTAGTACCAAGAGGGTCTGTGTTTCTGGGCTTGTGCTCAAACCAGCAGACCTCCTACTTTTCAGGCCACAAACGTGATGAATTCTGTGATGTTGGAGGTTCTGGGACCACAGGTCTGGAGGGTTGGATTTGTAAACTCAGCCAGGCCAACGTTAAACCATGCTTTGAGTTCAACCATCGCCATCTTTTCAGAATTTTACTTGGGACCAGCTCAAGCCTGTGCACCCAGAAATAGGCACAGCTCACACATATGCACACACATACACACACAGACTAGATTTTTCTTTTTGAGCAAACCAAATTCATGTTTCTTACATGTACAGCATCACATTAGCACTTTTCTCAGCCTGCGGAGTAGTTGTCTGGATGCCAGCCACATGAAAGCTGTCTCTGTTTTTTACTTAACTACTAGAAGAATTAGCTTCCTCTTCCATTAAGTTTGATTCTTTTCTCTGAATACATTTCAGAAATGTTATGACATTTAGATGAGAGTCTTTATGGGAGTGCTTTATACCTTAAAACCCTACACAAGCATTCTCCATGTGTCTCATGGGGGGATAAGTCCCCAAAGAAGTTAATAGATATTTTGCAAAAACAAAATAAATAAATCAAGTTGTTGGCTCAAATTAAGTTGGGAAAATTTTAGCTTAAGACAAAAGTCTTTACTGCAGGGCTTCCCAGAGTCCATAAATCCCTAAGATGCAGTAAGAAT
Organism: Hippopotamus amphibius kiboko; assembly: GCF_030028045.1. Lineage (NCBI taxonomy): Eukaryota > Metazoa > Chordata > Mammalia > Artiodactyla > Hippopotamidae > Hippopotamus > Hippopotamus amphibius. The sequence continues at coordinate 56,721,499 of NC_080199.1, read as the reverse complement.
TTCCAAGGGAGAGGTATATTATACAGTGCTGTCCAACCTACCTCACTTTGGAATTATTTTTCAATAATCATCTCAAGGGAGATTTTCCAGGACACACTAAATCTTAAAATGCAAGTCATGTTACAGTGGGTATAAATGAGCTGAGCATCCTTAATAGAATTAACCAGAAGGCATAATGACATTCATGCTTCTGCTCAAAGGAGAATCTAATTTTAGTTTGGAAACTCAATCACAGAAATGTTTTTCATGCTGGAAAGGAGGTAAAATCCTTTATAAATTCCTCGCAGCTTAGACAGTACACAGAGAGGGCAGAAGACTGATCCCAAGAGAGCCTCACAGGGTGGACAGCAGGGCTGCAACATTTCTGGGCTGATTGATGAACGAGGGTCATTTGTGGAACATGTTGGAAGATGCATATCCCCTTACATGTTATATTGGGGGAAAAAAATCTTACTCAAAAATTCTATTGAAAAAATTCTTAAGTGACTACATTAGCCTTGAAAAAACTGCAGCACATTAAGTAGACAGGGGTTACTAGAACATGGTTGACTCAAGAAGAGAAACACAATGAACCCAAAGAAGAGAAAAATCTATGAAGCACACATGGGTTCCAACTTGTAGGGATGGAAAATTAAAAATTAGTATCAGAACACTGTCATGCTCTGTTTCATTATATAAGATATTCATAAATTAATTATATGCTAGAGTAGCCAAAACAATGTTGAGGAGAAGAATAAAGGTGGAAAACTGACACTATCCAACCTCAAGACTTACTATAAAGCTACAGTAATTGATACTATGGTACTAATATATAGATCAGTGCAACAGAATAGAGAGCCCATAAATAAACCTACATAAATATAATCAACTGATCTTTGATAAAGGAGCAAAAGTAACACAATGGAGTAAAAATAGTCTTTTTAACAAATGGTGTTGAGACAACTGGACAGCCACGTGTAAAAAAAGAAAGTGAATCTAGATGCAGACCTTATACTCGTCACAAAAGTTAACTCAAAATGGATCACAGACCTAAATGTAAAACTCAAAGCTATAAAACTCCTAGAAGATAACATAGGAGGAAAACCTAGATGATCTTGTGTACGGTGATGACTTTTTAGATACAATACCAAAGGCACGATCCATGCAAGAAGGAATTGATAAGCTGAACTTCATAAAAATTAAGACGTCTGCTCTATGAAAAGCCATGTCAAGAGAATGAGGGGACAAATCACAGGCTGGGAGAAAATATTTGCAAAAGACACTTCAGAGAAAGCATTGTTATCCAAACTATACAAAGAACTCTTAAAACCCAACTGTAAGAAAATAGAAATAGTTAAAATAGTTAGAAAATAAATAGTTTAAAAATGTGCCAAAGACCTTAACAGACACGTCATGGAAGAAGATATACAGATGACAAATGGGCATATGAAAATATGCTCCGTATCAAAAGTAATCGGCAAAATGAAAATTAAAACGATATGCTACTACACACATATTCCAGTGGCCAAAGTCCGGAATGTTGCCAGCACCAAATGCTACTGAGGATGGAGAGGCAACAGGAGCCCCCATTCATTGCTGGTGGGAATGCAGAACAGTCACTTTGGAAGACAGTCTGGTGGTTTCTTACAAAACTAAACATACTCTTACCATCTGACCCAGTAATTGCAGTCCTTGGTATTTACCCAAAGGAGTTGAAAGCTATGTCCACACAAATACCTAAAAACAGATGTTTATAGCAGCCTTATTCCTGATCACCCAAATTTGGAAGCAATCAAGATTTCCTTCGTTAGGTGAATGGATTAATAAACGGTAGCACATCTAGACAGCAAAATATTATTCAGTACTAGAAAGAAATGAGCTATCAAGCCATGAAGAGATGGAGGAAACAAATACTTATAAGTGAAAGAAGCGAATCTAAAACGATGATGTACTATATGAGTCCAACTGTATGATATTATGGAAAAGGCAAAACTATGGAGATACTAAAAAGGTCAGTGGTTGCCAGGGCTGTTGGGGCAGTGTTAGGGATGAAACCACAACAAAACTTAGCTTAAAGCAATCATAATATTCATTTTACTTGTGAATCTGCCCCCTAGCCAGAGGTCAATGAGAACAGCTCATTTCTACCCACTTGGTATTGGGCTAGGCAGCTCAAAGGCTAGTGGAATCAACTGCAGGCTTCTTCACTCACACGTCTGGCGATTAATGCTAGCTGTTAGCTGGGGGTCTCAGTTCCTTTACGTGTGGCCTCTTCACAAAGGCTAGTTTGGCTTCCTCACAGCAAAGTGGCTGACTTTCAAGGGCAAGTGTCTGAGAGAGAGCAAAGCAGAAGCTCTATTGCTCCCATGACCTAGACTCGGCAGCCAAATGGCATCACTTCTGTCATACCAGGATATTGGTTGGAAGTCACAGAGCTCTGCTCAAATTCAAGGAAGGGAGACACAGTCCCAGCTCTCAGAGGGAGGAAAAGAGCATATGCATATAAGTGCAACTATCTTTGAAAAATACAATCTGCTACAGCTCTACTAGAAGCACATTCTGTTATTAAAATCTCTTATTTGTCTTTGTGGAGAACTATAACCAAATGAAATGATACTTAACAAAGGATAAAGCTGAAATGCATTGTCTGGTATGGCATAAGACTTGCTAGAGAGACAGTCTTTTTTCAAATATTGTTATTATTTAGAAATAGATAAGTAACTTACCAGTTAGAAATCTAATTTGAGGTAGTATACAAAGCCAGTTAAGTCAATAAAGGCAGAATTTTTTGAAACTCAAACTAGCTCATTAGCATCAGTTAATAAATTAAACCAGTATAACCTCCCAAATCTTGGTACTTAAACTTCATGAGTTTTCAATGCAAGGCAATAGTCCAACATTTACTCTCAAGGAAAAAAATGAAAATAAGTTATTTTGCACTTAAAACACAGGATAAAAATTGAGAAAATTCTCTGATGTCAAAGTTAGACTCTCCTAACATTTCAAAAGAGGGAAAATGGAATGAAAATGTAATTAATAATTAATGTACTGTAATGGGGGATGATTTAGAACCAAATGGAAAAGGCAATAGAGAAACTGTTAACACTCCAACATATTTCTGTCTTCTGCATTTATATCCGTGTGCAACTCATGCAAATTATTGCTTCCAGTCATTACCCCACACATATATATATACACATAATTTACACTTTTTTTCATCTTGCCTTCACACTAGATGTATATTCACTCCTGGCTCCTAATCTATGAATACTGCAGATATTTGATACATGTTATAAAAATTTAATGACCATGAAATAAGGTAATTATTTTGTACATCATAGCATGTAAGAGTTAAGAACTTTGAAGAGTTTGGTTGATTTGAAGGACTCTCCTTTCAAGCAAAGTGAAGAGGTTCCATTATGAGGTTTTGCTCCCCTTGCTACTAAGGAGAGTGTATTAGGTGGGTGATACTTGAGGAGGGGAGAGAGTACTAACCTCATTTCATTGCTCACAGATCACTTCAAATTATCCTCACAGGCATCTGCCTCAATTAACATCCAATCTATTACCCGCCTACTTTTGTTCTCGAGGATGAACATCTTTATAACATGATTGGGTTTTTTCCTTCCAGAAGCAATGCATCTAAATAGCCTTCCACAAAAGCCACTTTTAGATAGGTAGATAAGTATTATGCTCTAAGGTAAGAGCCCGAAAGACAAGACACTGAGTCTTCTGAGAAGGAAAAAGGTACACAGTGCTCTGAATGTTTTCCACAGAATACTCAGAGTACCCAAGAGTTAATGAAAGGAACTCAAACTCTCAATCCATGAGAACTGGGTTTAAACGCCACTTGTGACATGAGCAATACTGATAAGCCACTTACTATCTCTGAAATTCACTAAAAAATGAGAACAACACTCCCTGTCTTGAAGGACTGTCACAGGGAATAAGTGGCATAATATGCAAAAGTGTCTGATACTAAGCAAACAATGGATAAATTCTATTTTATCATCTCTCCCCAACTCAGTTATAGTTTTCTGCTTTTAACTTTTTAAGCATTTCTATTTTGTTTTTGTGATAGGTGAAGATTTTGAAATTACACAGTGCACACCCACACTCTGGAAGGATTTCCCCCCAACCACTGTCCTTCATGTTCCTGATTATTCCATCTTAGGAAATCGTATTTGCCCATCATACTCTAAACTACAGCTCAGATGGTCATTAGAGATTCTAGGAACTACAGATTTAGTAGCCTACTTCCTCTCAGGTAATTTCAAGGGTCCTGGTGTTTCCTTAAAAGCTGAACAATCACAGGCTGATGTCACTATGCTTGAATTTTCTTTGGCAATACAGTTCTCTTAATAACTAAGAAGGCTTACACTGTATCTGTTTCTAGGCAACTCCATAAAATAATGAATGGGAAGACTCTTGTCTAGACATGGCCTTTGAGAATTCCTGTCTCTTATCATCTGCCCTTTCTTCACAATCCTCCCTCAAGGCAGAGAGAAACAAAATACTTAGAAGATGAAAGACCACGCACCCTCAATCTGATCAATGCCTAAGGATTTTTCCCTTTCCTGAAGCGGAGAATTCTTAAGAGAGTTTCTTAGGAGAGACTTAGGGATCCAGTCTTACCACCCTTAGCTTCTGCTAAGTCTATTGTTTTCCTATTTCTGCCTGTTTTATTTTATGTGGAAGTAGAACAAAAAGTATCCGCTTTTGTAATGGGAAATCTAACTCCACCTTAAAATGTTTTATTGCTGGCAGCTTTTATGCCTCACTCTTCCCCCTTCTCCTTTTGCCACACCTCTGGACAAGCAGATAAGAAAGTCTCAGTGGTCCTTTGGGAACAGTAGGAAATTCAAACAATGCAAGGCCCTTTCCATTCACAAACTCTCACCCAGGCCCATCTGCTAACCACAATAAAAATCCAGGCCAGTCACCTTTCTTTGCTCTCTCATTCCATTTTGGACCTGCTTCAGAGGCCTGCCCAGAGACCTCCGTTTAGGTAAGTAACAAACTTTTTTATACCCTATTGATGTGTGTATATAGCATCATCAATCTTGACATTCAACCTATACTTTGGATGGAGTCCCTTTGCCTCAGCAGTTGATCATCTAGCTTTTCTAATGGTATTCTCCATTACCTTATATTGCAAGCCACAAACAGAAAAAGCCTCTTTTAGCAAGGCATGTTTTCTTTCTGCTCTGTTTTTAGGGTGAACTATCTTCAGACTATGTTTGCCTTTTTTTTTTAAGCTCTTTAGTGGAATATAATTGCTTTACACTCTTGTACCAGCTTTTGAGGTACACCGAAGTGAATCAACTGTATTTATACATATATCCCCATATCCCCTCCCTCCTGTGACTCCCTCCCACTCTCCCTGTCCTGGCCCTCTAAGGCATCACCCATCATCGAGTTGATCTCCCTTTGTTATACAGCAACTTCCCACTAGCTATCTATTTTACAGTTGGTTGTGAATATATGTCTATGCTACTCTCTCACTTCGTCCCCGCTTCCCCTTTGCCCCCCGCCCCCCCCCCCAACCGCGTGTCCTCCAGTCCATTCTCCGCAACTGCATCCTTATTCCTGACCTGTCACTGGGTTCATCAGTACCTGTTTTTTTTTTTTTTAGATCCCGTATATATGAGTTAGCATTACAGTATTTGTTTTTCTCTTTCTGGCATGCTTCATTCTGTGTGACAGCCTCTAGGTCTGTCTACCTCATTATATATAGCTCCATCTCATTCCTTTTTATGGCTGAGTAATATTCCATTGTATATATATGCCACATCTTCTTTATCCATTCATATATTGATGGGCATTTAGGTTGATTCCATGCCCTGGCTATTGTAAATAGTGCTGCAGTGAACATTATGGTACATGTTTCTTTTTGGATTATGGTTTTCTCTGGATATATGCCCAGTAGTGAGATTACTGGATCATACGGTAGTTCTATTTTAGTTTTTTAAGGAACCTCCAAACTGCTTTCCATAGTGGCTATACCAACTTCCATTCCCACCAACAGTGCAGGAGAGTTCCCCTTTCTCCACACCCTCTCCAACATTTATTGTTTCCAGATTTTGTGATGATGGCCATTCTGATCAGTGTGAGGTGATACCTCATTGTGGCTTTGACTTGCATTCCTCTAATGATTAGTGATGTTGAGCATCTTTTCCTGTGTTTGTTGGCCATCTGTATGTCTTCTTTGGAGAAATGTCTATTTAGGTCTTCTGCCCATTTGTGGATTGGGTTATTGGCTTTTTTGGTATTAAGCTGCATGAGCTGCTTGTATATTTTGGAGGTTACTCCTTTATCCGTTGCTTCGTGGGCAAGTATTTTCTCCCATTCTGAGGGTTGCCTTCTTGTCTTGTTTATGGTTTCTTTCGCTGCACAAAAGCTTTTAAGGTTCATGAGGTCCCATTCGTTTATTCTTGATTTGATTTCCATGATTCTAGGAGGTGGGTCAAAAAGGATCTTGCTTTGATGTATGTCATAGAGTGTTCTGCCTATGTTTTCCTCTAGGAGTTTTATAGTGTCTGGCCTTACTTGTAGGTCTTTAATCCATTTTGAATTTATTTTTGTGTATGGTGTTAGGAAGTGTTCTAATTTCATTCTTTTACATGTTGCTGTTCAATTTTCCCAGCACCACTTATTGAAGAGGCTGTCTTTTTTCCATTGTATATTCTTGCCTCCTTTGTCAAAGATAAGGTGCCCATATGTGCTGGGTTTACCTCTAAGTTCTCTATTCTGTTCCATTGATCTTCTTTTCTATTTTTGTGCCAGTACCATAGTGCCTTGATCACCATGGCCTTGTAGTATAGTTTGAAGTCAGGAAGCCTGATTCCATCTTTCCTTCTGCATCTTTCCAACTCCATCTTTCCTTCTTAAGATTGCTTTGGCTGTTCGGGGTCTTTTGTGTTTCCATACAAATGGTAAAATTTCTTGTTCTAGTTCTGTGAAGAGTGCCGTTGGTAATTTCATAGGGATTGCGTTGAATATGTAAATTGCTTTGGGTAAGATAGTCATTTTCACAATGTTGATTCTTCCAATCCAGGAACATGGTGTGTCTCTCCATCTGTTTGTATCATCTTTGATTTCCTTCATCAGTGTCTTATAGTTTTCTACATACAGGTCTTTTGCCTCCTTAGGCAGGTTTTTCCCTAGGTATTTTATTCTTTTTTGTTGCAATGGTAAATGGGAGTGTTTCCTTAATTTCTCTCTCTGCTTTTTCATTGTTAATGTACAGGAATGCAAGAGATATCTGCACATTAATTTTGTATCCTGCTACTGTACTAAATTCATCGATTAGTGCTAGCAGTTTTCTGGTAGAGCTTTAGGGTTTTCTGTGTATAATATCATGTCATCTGCAAAGAGTGACAGTTTTACTTCTTCTTTTCCAATTTGTATTCCTTTTATTTCATTTTCTTCTCTGATTGCTGTGGCTAAAACTTCCAAAACTATGTAGAATAATAATGGTGAGAGTGGGCACCCTTGTCTTGTTCGTGTTCTTAGAGGGAATGCTTCCAGTTTTTCCCCATTTAGAATGATGTTGGCTTTTGGTTTCTCATATGTGGCTTTTATTTTGTTGAGGTAATTTCCTTCTGTGCCCATTTTCTGGAGAGTTTTTATCATAAATGGATGTTGAATTTGGTCAAAAGCTTTTTCTGCATCTATTGAGATGATCATATGGTTTTTATCCTTCAATGTGTTGATATGATGTATCGCATTGATTAATTTTTGTATATTGAAGAATCCTTGCATCTCAGGGATAAACCCCACTTGATCATGGTGTGTGATTTTTTTTAATGTGCTGTTGGATTCTGTTAGCTAGTATTTTGTTGAGGATTTTTGCATCTATATTCATCATTGTAGAATTAAAGGAATTCTTACTTGCTGAAGAATAATTTGTTTCATAAAAAGGAAACATAACCCTATGTAACTAAGCCTAAACTTTTCCAAAGAGGTCATTCAAACCATCAAAATGTTAAATCTCTTTTCTTACACTTTATAGATCCTCAAATAATGCTATATTTTAGTGTCTTTATATATAGATCTTGACCTTCTCATGGGGCCTTTTTTTCACCCTGGAAATTTTAATTGTCTCTTTTTCTTTGTAAACAAGAGACATATATGCCTTTACCTGATTATTTAAAATATCCATGTTTTATTTAATGGTCTCCATTTTCTTGACATTTAGCATAGGGCCTCTTCTTGTTTTACCTTGGACTCACTTCTTCTGTAGCTGCTGTACAGATGTCTTACTGGAATTTCTTTTCAATTTATTTCTGGTTAGCTCCACTGTTTCTGTGAACCCATATTTCTGTCATTTTTTGGTTCCCTTTTTTGTTTTGCTGGACTATATCCTCACGTAATTTTTTCATAAAAATTATGGGAAGAATACTTGAAAACTCCTTAATTGTAGGAGTTTTGATCTCATATAGAGGTGATATTTTGGCTATACTTTTCAGCCACATATCATACAGGTATCATGGAATTCCTATCTGCATTGTGTCTTCCATAAATTGAACAATATTTCTGATTTCCTGAAATATTTTCTTGTATATACCATCATTATTGTTTTGAGCAGGGGGTAGGGGAGAGAGTTTTAAAAACAAAACAAACAAACAAAAAACCTATGCTTAGTCTGCCTCCTTCAATCAGAGGTCAATTTCCTAAATTTTTTTGAAAAGTATAGGTTTAAGCTAAGCCTGTCTACTGTTCTACTTTTATATTCCATTCTTACAATTTGACATCAGTTTGATAAAAGTAAGTGAAAAAATAGTTGATCTCATAGATAATCCTGAACTTATTAATGAGTTCTTGGGTTTAAATGGACTTTGAGAAGTCATGTGTTAATATACTTGCTTTCAAAACACTCAGTTCTTAACAATTATCCTAAAAAGGCCTATTACATCATTTTTTTAAATTTTAAGGATAAATAATACCAAATCCCATGTATGTCTAAGAATTTAAGAATTTTACTCTCCAGCTTTTCCTGAGAATATTTATTTAGTGTTTCTTTCTCAATAGTCTTTATTTAAATGATTTCCAATATTGCTACTACATTATCCTCAAGCGTGCTAGACAAATTAAACCACACAAGTGTAATTTGTCTCACCTTTAGAAAAATTAGTAATTTTTAAATATAATTGAAAAGCTAGACCTTTTTCTAAACTGTGAAAGAGGGTAATTTTTCTCTTATATCACATGTTTGGGCAGTACATATTTTCAAGTGCATTACTGAAACTTTGGCCTCTGGTATTAAATTTCCTCCAGATATCAGAGTCTGTTCCACAGAGGTAACATTAATCTCCTCTACCGAGACAAGATGTTCCCATTATTCACCAAGATAACTAGTTCCAAGATTTGCTGACAAGATCCTTTTTTTTCAAATATTCAGGCCAAAGAGGTGGCAAAACTCACTTAGAAGAAGAAGACAGTGAGGCTAAAGATCAGCCTTCCTAATGTTCAGAACATGAATTATTTTAATCCCTATCCTGATAGGAATGTATGATTCACGGTGTACGTACATCTAAGGAACATGATCGGGGTTAAGTAAGAGATTGGTATGTTTTTCCTACATAAATAGTATTGTATTTTGTCTGTGTAACATATAAAATCTGGAAGAGTTATTCTTGATGTTACAGTTTTTTAGTCTGGCTCTACATTTGAAGTATGATTTTTGAAGCTCTATTTATTATACAGACTCTTTGGTAATTTGTATATAACTAAGACCTCAAAGCAGTGAAAATATTACAAAAAATTGGATGAGAAATGTACCTTAACCTACAGAAGTTAAAATACTGATATGACAGTTACTAGAGAAGCATGAATAGTTTATATTGAAAATTGGTTAATATAAAGTTAAGTCTTCCAAACAAACAAATGTGGATGAGCTTTTCCCTCAGTCCTTCATATTTCTTAAACATTTCTACAGTGGTTTGTTGCATAAAAACCTCTCTTTATCAAAAGATTTAACTACCAAAAGGGCAGCTATTCCAGATTTGAGCGCTACTAACAAGTTGTATAAATTCATCTCCTCAGACCTCAGTTTCTTATTCCATAAAAAGGGGGTCCTGATAATCTCAGTAGTCTGTCCCAGCTCAAAAAACATCTAATTTTAGAATTCTTGTTTTGCTGTAAAATTCCCAATCAGTTAGCTAAATGGTGGGTTCAGATCAGCTAACACCAGTGGGAGCATCAACTCTTTCTTAGCCCAAGCACTCTGTAGTTCTAAACTAGAAATCTTGAGATTATGGGATAGAAATATTATTATGAGTTCAATGAACTGGTTATACGAAGTTGACCATCTCAGAGAAAGGGCATTTGTTGAAAAACTGGGGTCATCAAAAAATGGCAGTGTACATGTGTGCACATGTGCGTGAGTGCATGCAGGTGTGTGTGCAGTTGTGGGTAAGTGTGCTTGTGATTTGGGAGGAAGATGAGAATATTGGTGTAGACATGATGGGAACAAGTAGAGCTTTCCTCAAAGGAACCCTCTTTTCAGGTTCTTTAGCAATGTTGATAGAATGTGACAGTTTTATAAAAAGTCATAATTTGGTTCACACATACCAATTTTAGATTAAGCTCTTTCCTCTTTTAGGGCAGAGACATAAGCAAGGTGCCCATTGATGTGTCACACATCTCTGCCAAAATGTCTGAATTAATGAACTGCTCAGACTCAAAGACTAAAGTTGAATCACTTGGCATTTTACAAATTTCCTTTCTTTTTTAAAAAAAGACAACACACAGAGATTACTCCATTTTCAAATGAAACTGCTACAGATAATATTTCCTAAGTGATTACAAGAAAAACAATGTCAATAAGTAAGCACTTATTGATAATCACATCAGCACATTTTACAGTGATGTGGAAGCTTAATGTAAGAAGGGACTTCAGTGATTATCTCCTAGATCCAGGGCTGGCAAATTACAGCCCTTGGACTAAATGTGGCCCAGCACCTGTTTTTGTAAATAAAGTTTTATTGAAACACAGCCACACTTGTTCATTCATGTATTGTCTATTTGCTTACTTGTTATCATGGAAGAATTGCGTAGTTGTGACAGAAACAATATGACTCATAAAGTAAAAAAAACTGTACTCTATGGCCTTTTATAGAAAAAGTTTACTAACCTCTGATCTAGACCAGTTGTTCTCAATTATTATCATGATCATTATGATTGTTAGTACTATTATTATTATTTCTCATATAAGTATGAGTGGCCCTGGCCCTTTTTTTCAAAATGGAAATAACTAAATAGTTGTTGTGTTCCCTGGTGATACATTTTTCCTGGTAATACACATTGTAGACAGTCTGCTACCTACCATCAGCCTTCTTTCTTAACCCAATCTTCCCTTCTAACCAAGCACTGATTTTGCAGCAAGAGTTCTCAGTACAAATTAGGTGCTTCTGGGAAGGGGCATTGATGCAGGTTTTTGAAGGTCTTGGAAACATGGGACATTTATGCAGCAATAGTCCAGTGTTCATTCTTCAGGTAGAAATTAAGGTGGCAAATAGGACAACTTCCTGCTTCCTGGATCATAGCTTTTGTAAGCCCTATCGTTCCAGTGGTGGCTCTCTCCTTTCCTGATAGGGGCTGAAATAGTAGGGCTCCTGGAAGGCAAGCTGAAGTATTTTGGGTTATTCTGGAGGCCCTGTCCTGAAATTTCCCCTTTAGCCCTTCTACTTTGAAAGTACATATCTGAACTAAATCCTTTTGTGTTTAAAATACCTTAAATGCCTCTTATTTTCTCTATAAAACATAGCTGTTACATCCTGATCATATGCTGAATTCTCATATACATGAGCATAGTTTGAGATCCTTTCTCCTCTTCCATTCATCCAAAGTCTCCTTCAGCTTCATTATAGTAGTTTTATTTGAATTTTCTATATGGTTGGACGTGAACTCTCTTGTTATACTTTTGGAGGAGAGGCAGGCATTCTTGAACATTAATCCTTGCAATTAAATTTTAGAAACAATCTGTCAAATCTCCCTACATCTGCCTACCACAAAAATAGTTGAAATTTTAATTAAAATTGCATTACACTTGTAAATCACTTGGAAGATTAATATCTTTATGTTATTGAAAAATACAGTTTGCTCTAAGTCTTCTATAAGAGAACAAAAGAAAGAAAAGACGTGATTTTACATATGATTATAGTTGTTTTTTTAAGATGGATACTGAAAAACGTGTGACATAAGGGAGTATGAATTCTGAAAGATTTCAAAATGAAATTATTTACTAATTGAATAGTATCTACATACATTTGGAAAACAGTAACATATACAAGTGAAAAACATTATTTATTGGACCTAAATATACTTGGGCTATATGTGGATTTGAGTATCTCTTGAAATAATTCCAAGGGTTTCTAAAGTTATCTGGGCTGGGAAGCGCCAATTTAGACCAACCATCCCTCACAGTGACAATTCTTTGGGCAGTGCTGATCAGTTATTGTAGAGGCTAAAATGGTAAGGAGAATTCGTCACTTGGTGGGAAACTATTTCATTCATGGAAAAATTCAATAGAAAAAGATTACCTCTTCAGGTGAAGCCACATATACCTATAATCCTGTCCCCTGGAGCTAAAGTGAATACGTTTTATTCTCTGGAGCATTCCAGTTCTTTGAATATCTGAAAATAATTTTCATCTCATCCAGGTCCAGGAATCACAGAGTCCCAAATAAGTTGAACCCAAAGAGACCCACATCAAAACATATCATAATTAAAATAGCAAAAGTTAAATATAAAGAGAGAAATTTAATGGCAGCAAGAGAAAAACAAAGAGTCACCTACAGGGGAGTCACATATAACGCTATAAGCTGATTTTTCAGCAGAAATTTTGTTGTTCAGAAAGTTGTGGCATGATATATTTAAACTGCTGGAAGGAAAAACCCTGCAACCAAGGATGCTCTACTTGACAAGGTTATCATTCAGACTCAAAGGAGAAATAAAGTTTTCCAGACAAGCAAAAACTAAGAGTTCATGACAACTAACCTGGCCTTATAAGAAATGTTAGAGTCTTCTTTAAGCCAAAAAAAAAAAAAAAAGAAAAGAAAAGAAAAGAAAGAAAGAGAGAGAGAAATAAAAAGGAGAAAGAAAAAAATTTTAACAAGAAATAAAATATATGAAGAAAAAAATCTCATTGGCAAAGGTAAATATGTAGTATAGGCAGTGGATCAACTGCTTAAAAAGCTAATACAAAAGTTAAAAGATAGTAAAATCAACTATAACTACAATAACCAGTTAAGGGATACACATAAAGATGTAAAATATGATATTAAATATAAAACATCTTGCGGGGATAAAAATGTAGAGTTTTCAGAATGTGTTTGAACTTAAACAACTACCAGTTTACACACACACACACACACACACACACACACACACACACACACACTTAGGTCAATATATATGAACCTCATGGTAACAATAATAAAGAAAAAAAATGCAATAAGTACACCAAAAAACAAGGAGAAAAGAATCTAAACATGACAACAACAAAAAAAAAAAAAAAAAAAAAAAAAAGAAAAAAAAATCAAGGCACAAGGTAATAGACTAAAAGAAGTAGAAAAGAAAAGAGAAAAGCTACAAAAACAACCAGAAAACAAGTAACAAGATGGCAATAAATACATACCTATCACTAATCACTTTAAATGTAAATCAACTAAATGCTCCAAAGTACAAAAGACATAGGGTGGCTGAATAGTTAAAAAAAAAAAAAAAGAAAAAAAGATCCATCTATATGCTGACTACTAGAGACTCACTTCAGAGCTAAAGACACACAGAAAAAGTGAAGGGATGTTAAAGGGTATTCCATGGAAATGGAAACAAAAAGAAAGCTGAGGTAGCAATTTCATACTAGAAAAAATAGACTTTGAAACAAAGTCTGTAATGAAAGAAAAAGAAGGGCATTACATATGAATAAAGGAGTCAACCGAAGAAGAGAAAATAAATTTGTAAACATGTGCACCTAACATAGGAGCACCTAAATATATAAAACAAATATTAATGGATATAAAGGAAGAAATTGACAGTAGTACAATAGGAGTAAGGGACTTTAATACCCCACTTGCATCAATAGATAGATCATCTAGACTGAAAATCAATAGGGAAACTGTGGCCTTAAATGACATATTACATGAGAAGAACTTAATATAGAGAGAACATTGCACCCCAAAGCAGCAGAATACACATAATTTTCAAGTGCACGTGGAACTGTCTCCAGGATAGATCACATGCTAGGCCACGAAACAAGTTTCAATAAATTTAAGAAGATTGAAATCATATCAAGCATCTTTCCCAACCACAATGGCATGAAACTGGCAATCTCATGCAAAAACCTGGAAAAAAACACAAAAATATGAGGACTAAATAACATGCTGCTGAAAAACCCAGTGGGTCAACGAAGAAATGAAAGAGGCTATCAAGAAATATCTTGAGACAAATGAAAATAGAAGTACAACTTTCCAAAATCTATGGGGCATAGCAAAACCAGTTCTAAGAGGGAAATTTATAGTGATACAGGCCTACCTCAAGAAACAAGAAAAATCTCACATAAACAACCTAACTTTACACCTAAAGGAATTAGAAAAAAATGCACTATTGTTAACAGTTTCCCATCTGCTTTATTATTTGCTTTTTCTCTTAATCTCTCTTTATGTCTCTCTCTGTCTGTCTCTCATAATTTACTGCCATGTTTAAATATGTTAGTGTTCAAATTGTCCCAGATTTGGCCAGTGAGAGTACTTCAGGTGGCTCATGCTTTCTTTTGTCATGTTTCCATCATTTTTTTGAGCACTTCCTTACTTTCTGGCAGAGCAAAATGTTTCAGGCTCATCCACACTATTCCAACCCTAAAATCAGCCACTTCTCCAAAGAGTCCTCATTCCCTTTAGTGAGGAAATTAGACCTGTACTTTATAATCAGTTGATATTTTAAGAGCCTAAATGTATATTAGAGATCACATGCCCACTCATCCTTTAGATGGATGAGGTAACTTTAACCCACAGTTCCAGTGAACTGCTTAAACAGCTACTGGGAAACAGAATCAGGGCTAAAGTCAGGTCTTTTAACTCCCAAATACCCATTCTTTTATTTTATAACTTTTCAACCTTCATATAGCACTCAGCAATAACATGTGTTAAGTCTCATTCTGTTGATTTTGTCCCATCCTTTCAACATCCTGAGATGTCTGTTTATTAACCAGTCTCATCACTGGATATTCATTCCTCACTCAAATGCTTTAAAAGTAAGTTTCTAAACTGAGATCGGATCTATTTCCAACTTCATGGGAGATTTCTTGGACTGAGTTATAAATCTTTGAATAATGAGGTTTTTAATGAAACCAGCACTAGCACATCATTAACTGTGGAGAGAGAATGGTACTCTATACTCACTATTTTTGGGGCGCTTAATGGAAAAATACAGAATATTGAAAATGGTTTCTTATTATTATTTAATTTGTCAAAACCCCTCACTTATGCCACATTTTAAATGAAGTGGAATAGTTTTTAAAGATGCTACAGAGATCATTACAAAAGCACTGGGAAGCCAAATATAGTGAGGGCAGAGTGAGGCAGGAAGCACAGGAGGAAAAAAGAATTACTAAACTTGATGTTAATCCAGGCGCCAGCAGCACACATCAGCTTAGCTCATTGTCAACAGTCCAAAGAGGGACATAATGTGAAAGTTAAAATAGGATGGAGATAGGTGTGTTGACAGTTCTGCATCCATAACATCCATCCATCCCAAGGCACCATCTGTTACATCTTCAGTCTCTTTTGTGAGCATCAGCAATAGAGGTAATTAAGCAAATGAGCAGCTAAAATTGAAGTTCCCAGAAAGGAGGTAAAGTTAGCAAAGACATAACAATGGGGTGTCATAGGAGCAGAAACTGAACACCTGGATTCACCTCTATGACTAAGGCAGAATGAATGGGTAGTGGGTTGGAGCACGGGAACCAGGAGAGCCCATGGCTTCATGGTGGCTCATAGTTTCAGGAGCTGCTAATGCCAAAGGGAAAATGCTTCTGGTTTCTTATTAAGGAGAAAGAGGAATGCACACATAATCTTGGACACACTCTGAAAGTGAAAGAGCCCCATGGTGTACCAGTTGCACAATGACAGTGACACCTCCATTCACAAATCCCCTGAGATCAGTGCTCCTTTGGACAAAGTTGGCTGAGGCACCCAGAGAAGCTCCAGTCTCTGTGTTGGCAGCTGGGGAGGCAGCAATGGGCTAGTCTTGGGCCTTGGACACGAGAGGGTCTAATGCAACCCAGCTAAGAGGAATGGCAAATTATCAAGGCTTCTAGAGCTGAATTAGCCAAAAGGGTGCTGGCCCCAACGTGAGACTATGTTAACCACACCTGAACAGGCTCAGAGAGGAAAGAAACCTATGTCCTCCATGATGTTTTTGACAGTGAAGTGTTAGTGGAACCATAGAGGCAGCGGGGTTCCTTTTACCTAGATCTTGATCTTCTGTGCATTTTGCTGCACTGTTTTGTTTGTGTACCAATCTCTGGAACATTCTTAACTTAACTCCTTTCTTCCCTGATCCTTTCCTGTTCCCTGCCTCATAGACGTGTAGGAAATTCATCCTCCTCCCAGACCATAATCAGACACAGATCCTCTCCCTGGTCATGAAAATCATAAGTAGCTTTTCCTTGAACACTGTTGGCCTTGCCACTCCCCCCACTCTGGCCATGCATTTCCAGCACCTGGGCTCCTGCATCATTTTCCCACCGGTCTCCTGCTAATAACTGGCTTCCTGGTTTTCCTGCCCCAGCCTATGACTCTGCTATGCTTTCCTGCCCAGGATCCTTCCTTCTCAGGGAACGGAGCCACATCACCTCCTGATGAGCCTTCCCGGCCTTGACCACCACAGTGCTTGGACTTCTGCCTATTTCTAGCTACCAAAGACCTCCCCGCCCCCATCCAAAGGTTCCACCTGCAGGCGGAGATCTTGGCCGGCTGCACACCTGTTGTCAACTGCCTGCCACTGGCTGCCTGGACCATGCTTCACACACTTTACTGCATCCCCTTTCCCCTCGGCTGGGACTTGAGGCTTCAGAGCTGATGGAGGCCCTTCCTCATCTGAGCCATGGTTGTGACTGGGGCTTGTATCTAGAAACAAGTAAACAGTGCCAGCTGAGCACAGATATGTGGCAAGTAATGTTCTAGTAATACAGACATATTCGAAAGAAGAAGTGTCCTGGCACAGACTGGTTAGCATCCAAACTGTTCCAAATTCACAGACTCTTAAAATAGTTTCAATTGGCTTCATTTCCCTGAACAGACTTGGAGGTACAATAACAACCTCAACATTGTGTTCACACTGATTCAGCTAATAGATGTCAAGCTATTTGCTCTCACTTTCTTATTGATTAAGGTAGGAAAGGTAAACAGCTGAGAATCTGCGTTAAAGTGTAATTTAGTCAGTCAAGGAGGAATGAATGTTCCTTGGTGGGAGGTGTTTAGTTTAAGAAAGGGAAATGCTGCCTAAAAACACACAGATCAGAATTTTTAAGCAGTCCAGTCTACCCTCTGAGAACCAGGCATGCTCTGTGATGTTTCTTTTTTGTCTGGGACAATCTCATGACCAAGAGGGAAGCTGTGTGGACAATTCCTTCCTTTCACAATGCAACCAAGTAACTCAAGGGAGTGTCTCTGGTTACTGCACGTGTAGATTTGCTGCAGAACGAGTACTAAGATCACAGTATAAAGAAGGCACTAGTACCACATTGGGTTTGTAATGGGTAAAGCCCAGTCCCCATAAGGAGTAGCTCACTTGGTCAATCACCACATTTTAGGCCAACAGTCTACGGACAAGTCTGGAGTTTTCCAGAAACAGATGCCAGGATGAGATTAAACGTGCAAGAAACTTATTATGGAAAACATCTGTGACAGAAAATGAGATGGGATCCAGGAAAAGCTGTGAGAGATATCAGACCTTATGCAGGTTTGACTCTAGTGAAAGAGGCTGGAAGAAAGGGTGGTCCGGTGGAAGCATCTTGGATGCAGCGAAGTACTAAAGAAAGTTCGGGAAGGCCATTGGGGTAAAATGTTTGTCAGAGGGATATGACATTTCCTAGGAATGGGCTGTTTTACTCTTCCTGTGGCGCTCAATGGGAAGTAGCCCATGGGATGGTGCCTCAGCGCTGACGCTGCAAACGACTTCTGAACATAGCAGCGGGGGCCATCAGTGGTATGCCTCCTGCCACCAGAGACCTGGGAGGCCAGTTCTGGCATCCATCATATAAAGTGACTAATTCAGACTCTCACAAGTTGTTTATATGTTTATATCCTGTCAGCTACCAATAGAGATTTAAGGAACTTTATGTTAACACCCTCTCAGCCCTTAAAAAACCCTCAGGCAAAGAGATAAAAATAAACCACTAATACAGGGGGAAAAGATAGGGTAATAAGAATAGCTACCCTTTACTTAGCACCCACCAAACAGGAGGCACTTTGTGTCCTTATCTCTAATCCTTACAACAACTTTGAAAGGTCATTTTACCAATGAGGGCACGTGTTTAAATGGGTTAAGTGCTTATCTAAAGCTACGTAGCCAGCATGTTGAATAGCCAGGATTTGAGGCCATCCGTTTGGGTTCCAAAGTCCTGCTCTTTGTACTCTGTCACACTGTGAGGGGATGAGAAGACAGTAATTATGCCAGAAAACAGGCTGAGAAAATTTGCTACAATGAGCACAAAACTTAACCCTAAATATGCAGGTAGCCAAGGAAAAGGGAAAGATGCTGGGTTATAATTACTCTCTTTGGCTTTTTTTTTTTTTCTTTAAGAACTTTCGTTGAGATACAATTGAGATACAGTAAACTGCATATATTTAAAGTGTACAATTTGATATATTTTTTCTTATTAGTAATGTATATATGGCAATCCTGATCTCCCACTTCATACCCCCTCCCCGCCCCCTGCTTTCCCCACTTGGTGTCCATATGTTTGTTCTCTACATCTGTGTCTCTATTTCTGCCTTGCAAACCAGTTGATTTCCCAGCCTTGGGTTCTGAAAGAAATTTGATGAATCAAACCTGAAAATCAAGACAATTAAGAGACTCTTGAAAGAAAGTAGTAGTGGATGAATTGTGTGTTTGCAATAACTTTAACGTGTTAGTACTTAGCAGGCAGGGTTCAGCTCGCTTCGCAGGGACCTACCCTTAAGATGGGCAGGTAGAAGGGATTTGGACTCCACTTCTTTCCATGTCTATGTAGTAAAGGCTTAACTTAGCAGACGGGGGATGCCCAAGAACAACACATGCCAGAGAAAGGACTGGTCTTTGACTCCTGAGAGATCACTGCTGAGCCCTTGCAATATCCTGCCTGATAACCATGTCATTGTATACCTAGGACCTTAGGCCATAGTAGATAATTTATGCTAATAATGTGACTTATGGTGAATGCCTGTTTTTGTATTCCTGAAACCTTGTATCTGTTTGACCTCTAAGGGGAGCTGGAGACTGAGTAGCCAAGGTCAGTCATATGGGTGCTCCATGCCTATATGATAGACTGACCCCTAATAAAAACTCTGCACACTAAGGCTGGGGTGAGTTTGCCCGGCTGGCAATACTTTATACGTGTTGTCACACATCATTCCTGGGAGAATTGAGGGCTGTCTGTGAAACTCCACTGGGAAAAGACAGCTGGGAACCCTGTGCCTGGTCTCCTCGTGCACCTTTTTCCTTTGCTGACTTTGATGTGCGTCCTTTTGCTGTCGTAAGCATAAGCATGAGTACAGCAGCTTCTCTGGGTCCTGTGAATCTGTCTAGTGAATCGTCATACCTGAGGATAGGCTTGGGGACCCCTGATAAATGTCTTTATCCTTTCTCCTTCCCTTCATCTTCCTCCAATCAACTGACATCTTTCCCCTTTCCAGTTGCCCTCCCTCCCTCCCCCCACTGCATCCCCTTATAGAGCCAGCCAGTAACCTCTCATGATGGAGCATTTTTCTTTCCCCACCTCAACCCTTGCTAAAATGATAGTGTGAGGTGTGCCTATATTTATAATTGTTTCTCATCTTAGATCTCCCATCACTTAACAAACAGCATCTAATCTTCAAAAGAGCAAAGGGCCACACAGTGTGATTCTTTCCATTGCACAAATGAGAAAATTGAGACCCAGGTGTGTTAGATTAGCTGCGCCTTCCAGAGCTGATCCAGGGGCCATACTTACGAGTGACAAAGCTGGCCTTCTTGGTTATTGCTGTGGGCTCCCGACTTCTCGGCTCTTGTTAGGATCCCCTGATTAAATCATAGCTATATCGAGAAAAATGACTTTGAAAACAAGCCGACTCTAGTGCTTTCTGCTTCTCCCTGTTCCCTAAGGGACACGTTTTCAGGCAGGTGTTATCCCCACCAATTTCATTATCATTGAGTTATAAGGATAAAAATATCCCATCTCTGTCACTGACAAGTTACCTCCTGCACTGAACTTACCAAGTCTTCTTTTCTCTGGCAATTTTGTCAGTGACATGTTTGTTGTTGTCAGCAAGGCAAAGCCAGTGCAACTGATTCAGGGTGACCTGGGCCCTGTTCCGCTCTGATCATCAATAAAATTGCCAGGTCTGCTTTGATTTCAGAATTTGTATTGTAGGTAATGATGATATATGAGCTCATGGAACAGATTTGATTCTCGGTGATAAGAATGGTTCTGGCAGCTAAGGAGGAAAAAAAATCATTTTGATCTGCAGTATAGACAGGCTTATTCTGATATGGACACCATCAATGGGAAATTCAGATGGGCACAAGGTACCATTTCTAGCCTGACAGTTGGACCATATTGACAAAGGAGTGGAAGCCGCGGTGAAGCTAAAGGAATTGAGAAGAAAGGGTTGGGCTGTGGGGTGGGGAGAAAGCCAACTGGGGGAAACATTTTAAGTCAGAAGAATCCCATTCACGCTTTGTTGTACCCCGCAGCCAGTGTCACGCAGAGGACACAATCAGGTTCAAAGAGATGATTACCGTCCTTCCACCATGGTAATCTGAAAAGACAGTTACAGCCCGGGAAGGCAGCTCTGCAGGGCAAGCAGGATCTGACAGGGGCCAACTGACGCAGCTCCCAGTTGAGACTGTGAGGAACAGTCAGGCGCCAGTGGTAATTAAAGATGCCCGGCAGCACTGGGAGTGCTGACTGGGCTGGACCTTCCGTGGGGGTAGCTCCCTCCCTGCCCCTGCTCCCACTGAGCAGAGCAGCCTCTACTACTGGTCTCAACTATTCGCAGTAAGATTTTTTTTTATTGTGGTAAAATGTGCATAACATGAAATTTACCATTTTAACCATTTGTAAGTACAGTTCAGCGGCAGTAAGTATATTCACGCTGTTGTGTAACCCGTTACCACCATCTATTGCCGTAAGTTTTTCATCATCCCAAATAACTCTCTGTTATGGAATAACTCTCCGCTCTGCCTTCCCTTCCTGGTAACCACTATTCTCCTTTCTGCCTCTATGGATTTGCTTATTCTAGATGCCTCACGTGAATGGAATCATACAATATTTGTCTTATTGTGTCTGACATTTCACATAGCATAATGTTTTCAGGGTTCACCTATAGTGCAGCACGTACTGGAGTTGTGTTCCTTTTTAAGGCTGAATAATATTTCTTTGTGCATATATACCACATTTTGCTTATCCCAACCTGACATTTGGGTTGTTCCCACCCTTTGGCTATTGTGAATAACGCTGCTATGATCATGGGTGTGCAAATATCTGTTCAATTCCCTGCTTCAATTCTTTGGGGAATATACCCATAAGTGGAATTGTAGGATCATATGATAATTCTATGTTTAAATTTTCAAGGAAATACCATATAATAAGTATAAAGAATAGAAAATCTCCTAGGTGTTTTAGAGAAGCGCTTTTGTGGAAGGTTGGGCAACTTCCATATCTTGAATGGAGAAAATTACTAAAGGAAGAATCCATGTTGTTCCTGCATCTATAAGACAATCCTCACTTGTCAAACATTTAAATATAAAACTCCATTCCTGTGCCACACACTAGTAGGTGCTGGGGACACAGCAGTGAACAAGACAGGATTCACCCCCACCAAGGGGAGTGGACAGAGCCAAGTCAACACATGGAGCAGGGATGCTGAGAGCTGAAGCTGAGGAATGTTAACTGCTACCCATTGAATGCCTAATAGAGGTCAAGTGCCAGACACTTTCAACGCGGCCTAATTTAACCCTCACCCAGGCAGTATTATCATCCCATTTTACAGATGAGAGAACTGTGAGGCTCAAAGGGGTAGAACACTCCAGTACTTAACAGAAGACATCTACTTCATCATCTCATTGGTACTAAGAGTCAGACAGGCAGTCAGGGAGATTGTCATCACAGCACTAAAAATAGGTTCTCCTGACTTCATTTCAGATCATCGTTCTACAATTTTCTAAGCCTGTCCCTGTAGCTGAAGAAACATAAAAACATACCACATGTTTAAATTTCCAGCCACAGTTCATTTCTAGCAATGAGTAATTTCAGAACTGTATAAGAGGGAAAAAAATAGAATATGTCAAAAAATTCTTTGTTAAACTATAAATTCCTCAAAGATAAGTACATCTGTGGTCTGATACTTAATTGTATGTACGACATACAGTAGGAGTTCGGTAAATCAACTTGATAGGTGTTTATTGAGCAATTCTTGTATGTTCAGCCCTGAAGTGTGAACACCATTCTCCTGACTTTAAGGAGCATGCAGTTTGGCCCATGCAGCAATAAGAAGAAACTCTACAACTATTTGCAGTAAGGTGGTAATTTACATAAAATTAGTGCAAACATCTGGATCCAACAGGAATAAAAATCGACGCAGGTAATGAGGGTCTACCGTGTGCCACGCACGAAGCGACATATGCTTCTTTACGTGCATAATCCCCTACATCCCTTACACCAACCCACAGAGGCACAGATGAGTTGCATTTCCAATGGGAATACAGAGCATCGGTTAAGCAACTCGTCCTATGTCAAATACAGAGCAAATGGTTAGGATGAGAGTCCATCTTAAGGTTGTCTGGCTCTAGTGCCCATTCTCTTCACTCTAAATATGGGGCTTTGGGGTTCCCCACTCATGAACTTCCCAAGCATAAGACAAGACAGCAACTATGGAAGGGATGGAAGGGGTCTGGGATGGGGAGCGACTGTGGAGAGACGTGGAGATTGGCATCTCTGTATCAGGAGTTCCACAGTAACATAATGACAAAGCACAGGAAGACCCAGGCTCCAAGCAGCCCCACACGCAAGCATGAGTTTTCTGCTCTATAGGAAAGAGCAGAGCAGCCATCCTCAACTTTTAAAGAGGAGGAAGTTATCATAGGAAAGGACACTTCCTCACTGCTGGCCTTTGGGAGCCCACGCTGAGAGAAAACCCTGGGCTAATGACCTGATACGGAAGGGCTCAGGGACTCATAGGATGTGCCTGACCCCATTTTAACACTTTGGAAATCATACTTTGTGAGACTGAGCTTTATAAGTAGAATAGCCTGAAGGAACCGAGACTCGATGCCTTTTATGCTACAATTACTGCTGGAGTGAATCTGAACACATTGAGGACGATATGAAGGAGCTAATGGAGACGTCTTTGGATTCGAACAGACTTTACTTTTGAATCCTGGGTCTTTTCTAACTAGTGTAGTTGTGGGCATGCCTGCGGCTTCTCTAAGCTTCAGTTTTCTTATCTATGCAATATAAAAGACTAACTGGTGTCACAGACTTGCAGCTTGACTCAGTGCAATTGTTTACACATGGAGGTTGCTATTATCACCATCATTACCATTATTAATAAAAGTTTGTCAAGCAAGGAGGGCGTAGGTGACAGAAGGAGGCTCCTGAAAGGGCAGGAAGGAGTGAAACCCAAAATCCAAGTGGAAAGGCTGTCCCGAGACAGCAGGAAGGAATCTTTTTCTCTCAATGCCGCGTGAGGTAATTGACAGATGCAAACGTAGAAAACTTACCCAAGGGGGAAGAAAGAGGCAAGTCTGAGCCTCTTGGCTTGGAAGAAAATTACAAGACAATTTTCCGTCAGGTTTTCCTAATGTTTCTCTTAGGTGCTATTAAGCATAGTTTTCATTTCCTCAGTCTTTATTATATAACTGCAGGGGCTGGGAGCTGGAAGAGTTCCATGTGTCTTGGAGCGGTGGAAAGGATTATCTCAAGGAAACTTTCTGTCCAGAGTCAAGAATCTGCTTCCACATATTGAGATATCAGTGGATGCCCACATCTGTAAGTCTGCGTTGTCATTTAAGTATTATCCGTGGTGGGTCAAGTGCCAGGCTTCTCAAGTGGCAACGCAAAAACCTAACTCAACAGCAGTCTGAGGCCATGCAGCTAATCAGAGGAGGCAGCTGTTCTGCAGATTGGATCCATCTCCTGGAGCAGCCACATGCACTTAGAGGTGGGGTAACACAGTGTGCCTGTATCCAGGGTCCCTTCTGCCCCTAGGAAGGGCATCCTGGGGGATTTTATTTGTGCATTGAACCAGTAACAGTTCTTCAGAGAAACAGAACTGATAGGAGATTTTACACTTATACACAGTTGACCCTTGAGCACTGTGGGGGTTTCAGGTGGTGACCCTCCACGCCGTCTAAAATCTGTGCATAGCTGCAGTCAGCCCTCTGTATCCACAGTTCTGCAGCTATGAATTCAACCAACTGTTGATTGTGTAGTACATATCTATTGAAAAAAATCCACTTATAAATGGACCCTCGCAGTTCAAATCTCTGTTGTTCAAGGGACAACTGTATATACATATACGTACATATATGTGTGTGTATATATATACACACATAGGATATGTATGGACATACACAAACACAGGATATACATACATATATACCTCACATGAAATGTATGTATATACATTTATAACCTGTTGGTTCTGTTTCTCTGGAGAACCCTGACTATGCTAGCTAGAAATGACTTGAGATTAAAATTCACAGAGAGAGAGATTTATTTTAAGGAATTAGTTCATGTTATTGTGGGGACTGGCAAGGTCAAGATTTGTAAGGCAGGTCAGCAGGCCAGAAACTCAAGTAGGTCTGAATGCTACAATCTTGAGGTAGAATATCTTCTTCAGAAAACCTCAACGTTTGCTCTTAAGACCGTCAACTGATTACACAAGGCCCAACACATTAGCAAGGACAATTTCCTTTCCTCAGAGTCAATTAATTGTAGATGCTAACCACATCTAAAATAATGCTTTCACAACAACACCTAGATTCATGTTTGATTAAAAAACTGGCTACTATATAAAGCCTAGCTATCTATACACATAAAACTAACCATCACATGCATGAAGATGGCTAATAAACAGGAGTCCTTCTTATATCTACACAAGGATGGTCAGAGAAATTTCACTGAGCTGGACATCAGTAGGCCTGGGCTTTGTACTACCTCCCTGGGTAACCTGGAAGTATATCCTTCAAACTTTATGAGCCTCCATTTTTCTCAGGTGGGGCCTAGGAGTACTTCTTCTGCTTACTTATCATGAGCTTTAAGGAGATAAGGTATGTAAAATTTTTTGGAAAAAAAAATACTTTAATAGGTAATGTTAATTGCATACTTACTATGTTCAGGCATTATGCTAGGCTCCTTACGTAAATTCTGTTATTTAATTCTCAAAACAACCCTGAGGTTAATAGCATTTTATAGATGATGCAACAAAGAGTTCAGAGGGGTGAAGTAATTTGGACAAGGTCCTGCAGCAAGTAAATGGCAGCTAAGATTCCAACTGAGCTATGTCTGACTCTGAAACCTACAATTTCATGTCTTTCTTGTGTTTCGGTATAGTAAGATTTATTATGCACCCATATTCATTATGTAGCTGGAGGCAGGTGAACCATATGACCAATTTCACTTTCAGATGATCACCTAAAGTACACTATAAAACTTATCAAACAGTTCTCATTTGGTATATAGTATCAAGGGAAACCAAATACTCAACAATGTTAAGGCATTTATGCCCAGAAAGTAATAGAGGACAAACCTATCCCAGTTAGTGTCTTAGTTATTTCTTTTTTTAAGTGCTTGATCTGCATCTAAGCAATTTCCCTATGTCAATGAGTCCTGTCTTTATCTCCTTATACTAAGTTCTTCAGGAAACATAAAATGTGAATATAGGTAATTTGAACATGTTATTATACTGAAACTACTGAGAACATAGTACAAGTGTTACAAATATGGAAGGATGCAATAGGACGTGAAAGATAAAGAAAAACAGACTTGTAGACACAATTAAAATTTTTGGCACTTTCTCCCATAAAATTTCAGCTGTTACTAACTATACATAAGAGAAATCTGTATTGGTTCTTGGAAATTCTTAATTGCCACAAACCTCTTAGCAGCTTACCCCCTACCTGTTCTCTTACAGAGCCAGGAATAATTGATGTATTTCAAATACTGCCTACCATAATAAAAATATCTATACAATGTTCATTTTCTGCTAGTATCAGAAAGGAGGCTAGTTTCCTGAATGTTTTTTTGGGTACATGGAGAAATGTTTCCTACTCCATAAAGCTCTGATCTAGCCCTGGTTATAAGTGGCTTTGTAGGCGTTAGAGTAAAAACCACCCCTATCCACCCTGTTATGTGCATTAATGCACTTTCAGTGTAATTTCCCTGCGATGATTCTTTGTTCATTCAAAAAAGGTTTCTGTTAGGAATTTTATTCATTTCCATACATAATAATTCCCCACCCCCTTGACTTTGTGAAACCACTCACTGGCTTCTGCTTCCAAACCTTATGCAGATCACACTCCAAATTTAGGTAATTCTACTCATTGTCAAAATATTTGGTTTTCCTCCTCTTCAGGGACATGGCAGCTCTGTACCTCCCTACCCCATTAAGTGTAAGGTTGCCATTTGACTTGCCTTAACCAATAAACTATAAATGAATAGAAGTAACTCAAGAATGGGGAAGGTGGTTTCCTAAAGATGTACTGGGCCAGCAAAAATATGTATGTATGTTTACCATAATGTCAGAAGTGCTCTTAAAAAGCCATCTGTCACCATGTCCCACTCCAACACAGAAGTATCCCATAGTACATCTTGAGATTTAACCAATGTCATCAGTCCTAATTTCCTATTTCTTCTAAAAAGTTATTTTGGAGCTTTCACCTTTTGCTTCACAAGTAATTTCAAAGAACAATGCTTTCTACTAGCCAGTGACCCCAGCTACCATTTGTGTGTTCCCTTTGTAGTCACACTTAAAGATCATCAAAAAGTACTTACGTTGGAAATCTAGCTTTTCAAGACAGAAAAGTTAACTATGTCTCAATTACCCATCTTCTATAATGCATCAGTAATGATTTCAAAAATGGACTCCAGAATCCCCTTTAGATGGAAAAAAAAAAGTACTTAATAAGTAAAAGGTTTGCTGACATTGCAGTTATTACATTTAACAGCCTGGGCATATTCATTTGCCGAGGAACAAGATGAAGAGTTTGAAAAGGCCTATAACAGAGTGACAGTTTGATTTGTGTGGAGGATGATACCTCTTCTCTGTCTTCATTTAGTTCATTAATGTGCCGGCATAATACAACGTTTGTAATTAAGCACGATAAAAACACAAATAAACAGTGCCATCTTTTGGACGATGCTTAAACTTAATGCTTATAGACAGTCACACAAACCAGCGTCAGACAACCTACTCAGTACCCACCTGCATCCATCACAGATGCCAGAAAGATCTTATTTTTATTAGTAGTAAATTTCCAGGGTGTGAAAACTTTTATTGGCACCATAGCAATGCAAGCCACCAGGTCTAAAAATAGTGTGACTTGCACCTGTCCAGCTCACCTGGAATTGCACACTCAGATTGGCTTTTTAACATCTCTATGGAAATGGCTGCTACAGCCATGAGTTTATTTGCTTCTTGGAGCACCTGAGGACTTTTTCCCCCCCAATTTCAGTTCCTTTCTAAATCTAGGATGAAATGTGTCTGGCTCAGGTGTCAGGTTTGGAAAAGCAGGTGGATGAATGTCATGTATAAAAATAGAAATGCTATTATTATTCTGCTCATAACTGTTGTTAAAAACAAAAGTGGGAGGAACAGACAAGAAAAGCTTGTTTCACCAAAACTCACTTTCTGTTGAAAAGCACAGATCGGCTCAGTAGTGGGCAGTCTAAAGAGATGGCCTATGCATAAAGACGAAAGTGTTTTAAAAGAGGAATTCCAAACTGTCATTCTACTCAAGCATTTAACAACCACCTAGCATTGTGCTAAGAACTGTGCATGAGACAGTCAGTCCTACAGCCCTTAAATTATTGACATAATTGTTACTTGAAGGCTTTGCTGTAGAGGAAGTGTTTCAGAGAGGTGTGATTTTAAAGGACTAGGGAATATAAAATAAAAATGGAGGTAGTTTTGATGAGGAGGAAGGGGAAGAGGAAGAGGATAGCTAGGATTTATCAAGCATTTACTATGTGCCAGGCACTGTTTAAATGTTGTAAGTGTATAAATTCACTTAGCCTTCAAGAAAATTTAATGAAGTAGATTCTCTTATACTCACGATGCCACAGATGGGGAAATGGAAGCAGAGAGAGGATTAGTAACTTGTCCCAAAGTCACCTAGTTAGTTACAATTTACTAGAAAATCTCGTCAAAAAAAAGAAAAAAAAAAAGTGATTTGCCATGTTGAAAAAATAATGGGCCAAAGCCAGGATATGAGCATGAATGTTAACTTCATTCATTCATTCATTCATTCAACAAATATGCAATGATTTGAACACCTATTCTGTGCCAGGTACCATTGTGAGAACTGAGGATTAAACAAAGCAGACAAACTCCCTGGCATCACAAAGCCTGCCTCACAGTAGAGCAAATAATACACAGAAACATGTCTTGTGACAATTAAGAAAGCAGGATAGCATTAGAGAATGCTTGGGAACACCACACTATGCTCGAGTTAATATGAGATAAAATAATTGATACCTGCCCCTGTCTGAGGAAGGCAGACAGACTCAGTAAAAAGATGTGTTGTGACTTGTGCTCTGGAAGATGCAAGCGCAGACTGCCCAGAAGGACATAGGCCCCCCCCCACCCCAATCCAGACTGGGAATGGAGGTTTCAAAGAGGGCTGTTCAGGGAAGGTGACGTTTCCACTGAGAATTATAGAATAAATAGAGTTAGCTAGATAGGAAATGTGGGGACATCTTGATAAACAATTAGCAGAAAACACAAAACTTAAGAGCTATGTGTTTAAAATATTCATTCTGTTTCTCTAGAAAACCTTGACTAATATATCGCAGTTACCAGTTCTTGCCAGACTCTCGGATTTCATATTTTGTGCTCACTCTTTCCCAAGGTATCTAGGTAGGTAGATAGGTAGGTAGATGATGATAGATAGATGATAGAGAGATGATGGATAGATAGATAGATGATAGATAGATAGATAGATAGATAGATAGATAGATAGATAGATGATAGAGAGATAGATGATAGAGAGATAGATGATAGATAGATAGATAAGGATAGATAAGGAATTGGCTCATGCGATTACAGAGACCGAGAAGCCCTATGATCTGCCATCTGGAAGCTGGGGACCCAGGAAAGCCAGTGGTGTCATTCAGTCCTAGTCTGAAGGTCTGAGAACCAGGAATGCTGAGGGCAGGAGAAAAGTCATTTCCCAGTGAGGCAGGAAGGGCTGAATTCTTCCTTCCTCTGCCTTCTTGTTCTATTCAAGCCCTCAATAGATTGGACAAGTTCTGTCCACCTCGGGGAGGGCAAACCATTTTACTGAGTCCACTGATTTAAATGCTAATTTCATCCCAACACCCTCACAGACAGACCAGAAATGATGTTTAGCTAACTATCTGGGCACACCTGTGACCCAGTCACATTGACATATACAATTAACCATCACATAAAGCAGCTTCATATAGTGGGGTCTTAGGATATGTACAAAGGAGCAGCCAGAAACAAGTGGTTCTGAAAGTTGAGCAGACAGCAGATCACACCGGACCTCATCTGGCCTGTGATGGAGCAGGTGCTAATTCTGAGGGCCGTGAGGGATCGTTGGTGGAAAAAGAGGTGATACAGTCCACATTCTGGAGAGAGCCCTGTAACAAGGATGTCAGTCATGGGCTGGAAGGAAACAGCCCCTCCCGATAATGGCAGGAGGATAAGCACAGAGACTGTCACAGCCATCTAGGGGAGAGATGATGGGCTTGGGGAGGAGGAAACCCATTTGTAAGACTCTTAGAAGAAAGGTGGTGATTTATTGCACTTGAGGGAGGCACAGAAAGGAAGGCAAACAGAAAGCTGTGCAGGTCGCTGCCCCGGGTGACTGGGAAGGTGGTCAGATCACTCACAGAAAGAGAGATTCCAAAGAAGGGGCAGATCTGAAGCACGACCTGCCACACCAAATTCCCCTGTTTCTTCAAATATGCCATAATCTCCATCCTTTTCAGGCATCTGCAAAGACCGTGGCCCCTACCTTTTCCCGCCTTTTCGTGGCCTCCACTCCCCGAGCTTCCCCTGGGTAATCCGTCCTCAAACCTCAGGTCTTGGCTTCAATGTCATTTCCTCCATGGCTCCATGACCCCAGGCAGATGAGGCCCCTCCTAGATGCTCCCTAGCACCCTGTTCTCTCTCTCCCCCAGCTGTATGAGACTTTCTTTTTACTTTGTCTCCCAGGCTAAACAGTGAACCATGTGGATTCCTAACTACACAATTCCTGACGTGCGGCACGCCCTAAGAAATGCTTGTCGGATGTCTATGTGAATGAGTGTCCTATAAGCCCCTAGATATATGGGTGCCAAGCTCTAAAGAGGGTTCTGAAATTAGAGATACGGATTTGGGCGTCATCAGTCAGTGGAAGCAATTTCCCTTAAGTTGACGATCACACAGCCCTAGGAGATGAAAGTGTTTTTTTCAACAGCACCGTAAAGGACAACACTAAGAAAACATCATATATTTGTTATGCCCCAAACACCTCACCTGTATTTTCTTTCAACGCTTTCTGTCTTCCCAGGAAAGCAGGTGGTGGCGTACACTCATTTTCCTTCTTTTTTTTCTCCCTCCACTGGTTTCTTTTCAGCTCAAGTAAAAGGCTTTTCACACTAACAATAGAGACAGCATAGACACACTGAAATGATACACAAGCAAGGAGATTTCTCCTCTCAGTATTAGGAAATAGCTTTTCTTCAAGGATGAAGGTGAAAACAATACTTTCCCCTGACTCCCCTTCTAAATCTTCTCCCATTTCTGAGGGTCTCCGTGTCCCCTAGGTTCACCATCCTGTGTCCCACACAGCCTAAGTTTCTCTCTGGGAGTAGTTGCTTCTTTCTGGGTTGGCTTAGCCCTAGCTTGAAACTCTTTCTGCTCGTGGAACAGGATTCAGCATTGATCATCATGGTATCATTTTCCTACCAAGTTCTCCCACCAAGGTGAAGAGGTGCATCTTTTCTGGATGAGGTTAATGGAAACGCTGTTTCTGTGCACACCTTGTGTTCAGTGCCTGATCAAGATATAACCTGGTATGCTAATGAATGCTAATTAGGGTAGATTATGGTGTGGCCATCTGTCACATCAGTTTATTTCATTGCACCCCTCTGCTGGATGGAATTACCCTCTCCTACTCGTGAAGATTATCTCTTTTGAATACAGAATAAGGAGACTTTGTCCTCAGTTCACATCTCTGTAATAATCATCAGCATCATCACGTTTATTTTGTGCCTTTTTCTGTACCCCTCAGAGTGGCTGAATGTCACACTTTCAGAGAACGTGAGGCATGCCAGTGAGACCAGTTAATAAATACTGATAAGCAAATGCACAAAATATACATCCTTGTACAAACACAGAACTAAGTACATGAGACCTTTCTGAAATACTTGTCTGTGGATATTCTGCATGGCTTCTGAATTGCTGGGTGTTATTTTAGATGAGAATGAAAGCGTGGTTCTTAGTTGAATGGGTTAGGTTTTTTAGAAGTCTTTGAAAAAAAGATTATAATAGACATCTTGAGACTTATAGTAGAAGGCTTTTTGCTAAGGAGATATTTTGAGTGTAGATGTGCATCTCTTCTAGTAGTTGAAGAAGTGATTCAATGTGGACTGAAACGATTTCCCTACTTTTCAGAATGTTAAAATAGGTCTCTTCCTAGTGCAGATACCAAAGTATGAGACAAAATCTCTCCACATGTAGAATTTCAGTATTCTTGGAACCTCCTTCAACTTTGATATAGAAAGGATATAAGAGCAAGAGAACTTTTTGAAGCAGTTTCATATGAAGAGAACTATTGCTATGCGAATTCTCCAACACTCCTCCTTTCCCCAGTCCTCTAAAACGACGGGTGCTAATTCCCTCACCTCAAGCCTAGTGAAGAGGACTTTCTGGAAACTGCTTAGAGAGTATGAACCATGAGGACCAGTGCCTGACTACCACTTCTGGGAAAGTTTGAGTTGCCCATGACAGTGGCGGGTAGTGATGGCTGCATTGCCATGGGTCTACACTACCAGAAGTTTTGGGGGCAAAGGGTTTCTGAGTGCTTCCTGTGAACTACACTTGGGCCAGGCAGGAGACAGGGTCATGGTGAGGTTACTGTTTCCCAACAGTAATCCTAGTTGGACAAAGAAATTTGAATCTGTGTAGAGGTTTGCCATCAACTCACGAGCATAATGTCTAAAATGTGGAAATCCAAGCTCTTTCTTTTATACGTGTGGGAAATAAGAACCAATGAGTGATTTCCTCAAGGCCATAAGTAGTAAGACTTAGAAACTAAAATATCCAGCAGAATTGCAGCTGGAATCTGCAAATGTAGACGAAATCTAGATCAACACATGGTATCTACAGCTTCCCAATACAGCCTCTTCACATGCATGGATATGCTGGAATATCCCCTAGCGAAACTAGGTCTTGAGCACAATCTAACGGTTGAATGTACAAAGATGGCACTAACTTACCAATTTCTCAGGATATGCTTTATATTATTTTGTTAATAGATGTGATGGATTTCACTCTATATTTATGACAAATGGAGAAGGAACACCAGCTGCTGGGTCTAACTTTTGGACCTGGATCCCTAAAGCAATCTGATTGAAGTGACATGAAATGTAAGATGGGGAATTATGATTTTTGTTTTATGTAGGAGCCTTTTCAAGTCTTTCCATTGATGCCGCAACACAACTGCATTACATCCCATAAGAGGATGCATTCACGACTGCCCAGTCACTGAGAAGGAGAAGCCAGGAAAGCAAAGCTACCAAGGCCACATGGAGCACCGTAAACACCCAGGTCTTGGAATAATAGGTTTCCAAAAGAAAGGCAAATCATGGTTAGCGTCTAAAACACAGACACATACTGTATTTTGCAAGTTTGCAACCATCCTGATTAATCTTGTAGATATCCAAAGACTCGAAATGCATAGAGTGATTCCTTTTGTCATTTATTTTCCATATTTCTACACTTTTTTCCTTTTGCACCAAAATCTTTAGATTTGAAACACAGCTCCCCTGATTCTTCAACTCATCTTTCTGGTCTCTGATAAATAACAGGGGAGCAGGCAGAGAAAGGTTAAAGGAATCTGATTTTCTAAAAAAAGGCATACTCTTTTTTTTCAGTGAAACAGCACTTTTATTGACTGAAAAGCAGTTTTACAGTATAACCTGCATTTTTTCAATTTTTTAAGCTCTTTGTTGTAATATAATTGCTTTACACTCTTGTACCATTTTTTGAGGTACACCAAAGTGAATCAGCTGTATTTATACATATATCCCCATATCCCCTCCCTCCCGTGACTCCCTCCTACCCTCCCTGTCCTGGCCCTCTAAGGCATCACCCATCATCGAGTTGATCTCCCTTTGTTATACAGCAACTTCCCACTAGCTATCTGTTTTACAGTTGGAAGTGTATATATGTCTAAAGCATACTTTTTTATTCCTAAGCAGCGGGCCTTCTAGGAATAGCTAGATATAGTTTTTAAAAGTCCTAAACATTGAATCAGAGGAATTTCAAACGTAAATAAATAAATAAATAGCTTTATAATGTCATGCAAACTTTTCCTTTAGCCTTATGAGCATTTGCATTGTGAAAAATTGGTATCTCACTGTTAAAAATCCACCTCCTTCTCCTGGTTTCCTGATTTTTCCTCCTTTCCTACTGGCCATTGTTTATTTTCTCCTGCATATAACGAGCACATTTATTTTCTTTTCCCGTCACGCCCTCCACTATAAGATGCTGTTTTGGAGGAGCAAGGCAGGACTTCACATCCCTTTCCATTTGGGGATGCCTTAAGCACATGTTTTCCTCGCTCAGAGCCAGTCGGATTAACCTTGGGACAAGTGGGCATGGGGGTGAGATGTTCACTCTAGAACCTGGTTCTCATCAAGCTCTTCCCTTGGCAGTGACCATATTAACTTGTATTTAAATTTTTCCAAGACCAGGCAAGGTCCCATGTTTGCAAGACCATGCCAGGTCAGAAACAGTAATAGACATCCTGAGTTGGCTTTTGATTATACTGGCCCTCATTTGTTTCTTTTTTCTTGCAGCTCAACAGAAATCCATGCAAAAGGGAAGGTGCTTTCCTGCTGTGTGATTTATTACTCAGTCTTTGCAGAATCCGTACATTTCATTTGAATATTTGCAATCACATGCAAGTTGTGCCTGGTGCTCTGTATCTTGAATGTAGGAATCTTTACTGCACTAACCAAGACATATTATTCACCACTCTGGAGGTAACAGAAGATTGATTTATTCTAGTATGTTCTGCTCACCCAGCAGCTGTTGGATTCAAAATCATTTGCTTAGAAAATCCATCAGAATTAAAGAGCAAATTTCAAAATAAATTGCTATCGTTTTCACCTGCAGCCTGGCTGCATGCACCATGGGAAGTACAAAGATTTTTTTGCCTAAAGGTTTCTTTGAACCTCTTAGTAACAACGCTTATGAAAGCCAAGTGCCTCTGGAATTTTCCAGCGACAGCAGCCAGTGTTTGACCTCGTGATGTTGAGGTGGGCTTTCAACTTCATCTGATTTATGTTAATGACAAGCAGGCTCATCAAAATGAGTCAAAACTCTTGAATCATAGCAGGTCTCCCACTCTGAAGGAGCGAATCATCTAGAAAGGCAAAATGGCTGCTCAACCATCCTGCAGGATACTGAGAAGAGCCTGGCTCAGGGCTCCCTCCCTCATAGTGAGGCTGACCTCTCGGGAAGGCACCGCCAGGGCTTGGGCTTTCTTTGCTGGAAATGTTGAGTGGCTCCTGTCTCCTGGCCCTTTCAGCTTATGTACCCCTTGCAAAGCATCCTTCAAGAGGACCCCTGTTATCATATCCTTTTAACAGAACAATATGAGATTTAGAGAGGAAGTCGCCTTCAGCAATTTGGTGGCAAATATGAAACTGAGTCGTCAGAATTCTACTTAATGCAACCCCGTTGCTAACACACAGTGAATCATGTTGCTTCCCTAGACTTTATACAAATTTTTTTTTTTTCTGAACTGTCCTGAAGTTATTTGCCTTCAATGACTTATCAATTTCATTGTAATCTTGACCCCAGGCTCACTGACTCTCATCTTTTAGCTAAATGCAGTCAGTATTGCCTAGTGGTTAAGGCCTTGGGGTTTTGGAGTGAGATGCCTTGGATAATTTCCACCATTTGCCCACCGTGTGACCTTGGACACATTAATCAGATGGAACCGCATGAGACTACCATATCTGAAGCTCAAAACCAGTCGAGTATTAGCAATTTCATATGGGTCACCCTTAATTTCCCTAAATTTTAGCTTCCTTCTCTGGGAAAAAAGGCAAAGTAAAAGAACCCACGTTGCAGAATTATGATGAAAACCAAATGAGATAATAACCTGTCAAGACTTGGTGTAGGGCTTGGCACGGGACTAGTGCTGGCTGTTTTTATCGTGGACAGTAGCAGCATTAATTAGATGTGCCCGACTTCAGCTGAATCCGCAAAAGCAGTCATTGCAATCAGATTTTGGTATTCTGGTCTACTGTGTTATTTTTCAATACAGAAATTGATTATGATCTTAATGTTAAAAATATGAAACCTGGATTACAAGCCATACCTAGAGAGTTTGACACTGAGTTAAAATTTCAAATCAAACAAGGGTGCCATCATTTAGAAAGCATTCTCACCATATTCCTCTCATTAAAAACCTTTCAAAAATACCCCAATGTCCTTTTAATTTCTATTTATTGGATCCTTGGTGTGGTTGAGCATTGTTCCGTATTTGGGTTGGTTATTTGTCTTTCAAATCGAAGAGTTTGTCTCTGGCTGATGGATGAGAAGCTCTCGGGCTCCTCCGCAGATCTTCCGGAGTGTTACCATCTCCCTGCTGCCTGGCTTCTGTCCCCTCTGCTCGCCTCCATCCTACCCTGTCTCCCCAGGGTCCGAACCAGGCTCACAGAGTACGACCCCCTTCCCTGGGATAGTTTATTTTAACCAGGATCTTCCCTTGGTTAAATCAGCAGTCAACATCATAAGAGAGACTCAAGCTGACAGGACAAAGGAATCCTGGTTCTAGACCCTACCTCTTCTGAGGTAGCATGGCAGTTGAGAACAAGAGCAGAAGGCAATGGAAGCCATATCTAATTTTTAAAATGTCAGTGGTCAGCAAAATAAATAACAAGATACCAGTAGTGTCATTTTGCTCCAGTGTGCAAGTTAATGGATGGCCTCAGGCCTATGAAGTTTACATTCTAATCCAAAGCAAATGGTGCTCACCAACAAGTGAGCCTAACCTCAAAAATCACTGCATAGCCCTTTGTTTGCTATAGAAAACACTTCCTTCAATAGTAACACTTATTGAGTTGCATAACATTTGTGTCAGCCACGGTCCTAACATTGATTTTGTATAACATGAACAGGCTAAACAAGTGAATGATCAAGTGATAGATGATGTACTATAACCTCTAAATACTACAAATGTTCAGAGAAAGAATGACTCATGATAGGCTTTACAGAAGAGCTGGGACTCAAATGGGATCCACTGGGTAATCCAGAAGATGGTGTCTCTTCTGTGCTCTGCTTCCATTCTTGGCTCTGTTCTATGAAGTCTGGCTTTTTCTCAGAAACCTTTAGGGACTTCCCTCGTGGCGCACTGGTTAAGAATCCTCCCACCAATGCAGGAGATGTGGGTTTGAGCCCCGGTCCAGGAAGATCCACATGCCACAGAGCAACTAAGCCCGTGCGCCACAACTCCTGAAGCCCATGAGCCTAGAGCCCATGCTCCGCAACAAGAGAAGCCGCAGCCTTGAGAAGCCAGAGCATCACAACGCAGAGCAGCTCCCGCTCGCCGCAATTAGAGAAAGCCTGCATGCAGCAACAAAGACCCAACGCAGCCTAAATAAATAAATTTATTTACTTATAAAAAAAAAGAAAAAGAAACCTTTAGAAATACCTGATTTTTTCAAAGCAAATGAAAACTCTCAGTCTTGAACTTTAAGCTGCCGGGCTCCATAACTGACCCTCCGCATGACACTGAGCTGTCCTCACCCCCAGTGCTGGGCTCGTGGCGCTAATCTAAGCAACCCTCATTGGCCTCCTCCATTCTCACCTCTTGTTCCTACCCCTGAGGCCCCACACCGACCTCTGCTCCTTCTGTGAATGCTTCTGCTGCTTCTCCTTGTCTTCCTCCTCCTTCTCTTCTTCCCCCCTGCACCAAATCTCCACATTTCCATCTGTCTCCCTTTCTAACTCCATCTAACACTGATCACCCAATCCCTTGAACCAACCTGACCACGGCTAACTATGTCAGGAAAATGGAGTCTGGAGTTTTGTTTTGGTGTGGGGGAATGGTGGTTTCTCTTTTATTTTCTTCCTGATTTCCATGTGTGTGCTCCCGACTGCCCCAGTAAATTCAAAACCCTTTAAGAGCAGGAGCACCGTCTTCTCTTTGCTCTGATGCTTCCCATAGCGCTCAGTACTCTGCACACAGTGGGCGTCCCAGAGTTGTCTCTGGCTGATGGATGTAACGAAAGCTTCAACAGCCTCATGAACCTATGGACCACAGAGTGGTTTAATCACACTTGGTGATTGTCTCATCCTCCAAATTCTGGGCAGAAAGCCAAAGCCTACCCAAGATGTTGTAATGGTCTTATAATGACACAGTATTTGTTTACAAGCCTTCTTAAGAGAAAGTCAATTTGTAGCCTCTAAAGCCTTCCAGACTTATTGTCTGATTAGCCCTCCTATTGTGGTTTGAGAGCAATCCAACCCTCTATAGAAAAGGAGCAATCACAGAGGGTACAGGGCCTGCTTTATATGTGTCCTTGGTGACATCCATAAGACTGTTGATAGAGAAACCTCTCATTCCCTTACTCCTTGAAGCCTTCTTCAATCTCTTTGGCCAATGGTAATCATTCTGTTTTTGAAAAAACTTCTATAGTGTCTAATGTCTGTAGAGTCAAATTGATCATTGGTATTTATAGCTGTGAAACAAAATTCACATTTTATGGCAAGACAAGAAAAATTTTAACATAATTTTTCTCCGCCCTTTGATTCCTCTCTCCCCTCCACTATGCATTGTGTATCTGCATTATGTATCGTCCAAACCTCTCCCATTGGCAGAAACACCTGCTCAACCACAAAGAGCTACATTCTCTTAGCAACAACAAGACAACTCCCTAAAAGATAACATTCCTTCTTGATCTCATAATGGGCCACAGTAATGCTTAGATCTCGATTGTGTAAACTGTCAATATCACGTCATTTAATGCACAGCCTTCTATCTCAAAAGACTTATATAACTGTGCCTTCACTTCAAATGGGTGGAACAGTTCTTGGAGCTTCCTGAGATGCCCTTCCCAGGTTATAATCTTCAAATTTGGCTCAAGTAAAATTTTCCATTTCTTCCTTAGATCAACTGATTAATTTTTTTGTCGACACAGCAATACGTGAATAATGTCAGTCAATGACTGATGATACAAAGAAGTAGGAGATTCCTGCTAATTATTCTTGGAAGCACAGTTCACAGACACCTTTTCTTTTTACTCTTTACCTAAAATTAAATGGCAGTTAGACAGCAGCTAGTCCATTCTTGGCCAGCACAAGACCACGGAGATGAAGTAAGTTCACTTCCCTTCAAAGTCTGTGATTCCGATTCTCTTCTCTTTTCCCCTTGGAAATAGATATTAGCTAGATTGAAACATGGGAAGTTCCAGCCATTAGGTGGTGATAATATTAAGGCACTTCACTTGTTTTTGCAGCTCTGATATGTTTCCATGGAAATAACTGTTGGAAGCCAGCAACTGAGAAGTAAGAATTCTGGGTTTTCCTCAGCTGCTGGCAGCTGACAAAGAGCCCAATTTTCAAACAAGCTGAAGAATCTCGGAATCTTTGATCTAGTGCATCTGCCATACTCCATTAAAATAAAGATCCCATAGTTCCTTTTTTACACATTTCTATTAATCGTCTTGATTGTCGACTCACGTTTAGGTCACCCCCATGGATCCAGAAGTTGGCCCAGGACAGTAAACAGCCCTGAGCCTATAGTCAGAACATCTGGGCTCAAATTTCATAAGTGCTACTGGTGGAAACTTGGACAAATTATCCAGATGCTCGGAATCTCCATTTCTTAAGTAAAAGGTAAATTATTCTTTACAGGGTGATTATGACTATTAAATGAAAGAAAGTATGGGAAGCATTTAGTGTAAGGGACACAGTAAGTGATCAATAAATGTCAATTGGACCTTAGTGGAGAAACAGAAAAGCAGAAAGTTATCTGTTTGTTTTCACCTCCACGCACTCCCACCTTCATGGACGTCCTCATCAAGCTGAGAGGCAACATTCCCCTTTAATGTGAGGTTGTCATCTCTGATCCAAAAGAACTTCATGATGTATATTAGATTCCTCTTGCTGACATTAAAAATTGCCACAAACTTAGTGCTTTAAAAATACACAAATTTATTACCTTGGTGTCTGTAGGTTGAAAGTTCTGGCCAGCATGGCTAGATTCTCTGCTTGTGGTCTTGTGAGGCTGAAATCGAGGTGTTAGTTGGGACTGAGGTCCACCTCTGGGGCTCAGGGTCCTCTTTCAAGTTCACTGGTTGCTGGCAGAATTCAGTTCCTTCTCATGCTTTCTACATGGACCCCTCCATCTTCAAGTCAACCACCGCACATCAAATCCTTGGACTTCTTTTGACCTGAGCTGGGAGAAAACTCTGCTTTCAAGGGCTCATGTGACTACCTCAAGCCTAACTAGATAATCAGACCTGGATAATTCTGGGTAATTCTTCATCTTAATGTCAGTTGATTAGTAACTTAATTACATCTGCATAGTCCCTTTTGCCATGTAGCAGAGCACATTCAAGGGTAGAACACCAGATGGTGAAAGTCCTGGGGGCAAAAAGTCTGCTGAGCACCTGATGTGTCCTGTAGAACAAGAATATGGGTTATTTCGCTTTATCTGTTACAAATGGGGAAACAGAAAATGGTGTGAAGTAACTATGATCATCCAACTGTTGAGGAAAGAACCAAAATAACCCAGTTTCCTTTATACATTTGATAGACTTATGATCTCCACACCAAGCACTCTAAATCCTACTCAGTCGAATTTCTAACCACAGCATCAGCCACCTGCTTTCTTACCTGCCATCTTTTAATTTGATTCAGTGGCAAGAAAAATAAAATTCAGAAAATAAAAAACATTCAGTACCTGCTGTGGAGACCACCACATACTCTGGGTACACAATGGAGAGGCTCATGCAGAAGACTGGGGAGAGAGGATCCACTTCTCCATCGTGTCTCCCCGGAAGCTTCCTGCCCTGTGGCTTCTGTTGGAGAAGGCGGCTCCCCCAGCCTCGCTGGAGTCACTGTAACTGTGGACAGACATGAACAAGGACCCAAGGCACGTGGTGCTGGTCCAGGGTGGCTCAGCCCCAGGCACCTGCAGCCAAAGCCAAAGCCACCTGTTCGCCTGCCTCCTGCTGCCCCCTCGGTTACCAGGCTTTCAGCAGCCCCCGCAGCCCCTGTCCTGCTCGCCACCCAACCCCTGTATCCCACCCCCCAGCAGTACTAGGTTCCTGAAAACCTGAGCACAGCTTGAAACACAGAGGTGTGATTTTAAGCTGCTAAATTTTCGAGTAACTTATCATGCCAAAATAGATAGCTTACAGAATGGAATTAGCCCCAAACAGATGAACAATAAAATATTTTTCCTTAAAAAAAAGATAAAAAGTCTCAGTTCTTTTCTTAAATTTGATTTTGCAACATTAAAAAAGCAGATATCAAAACTACCATGATGTACATGTTAAATATCTTACAATTTTATTTGTCAGTTATACCTCGATAATGCTGAAAACAATCAAAAAGTACAGTACATATTTTCTTTTCGGAGAGACGTAATGGAGGCAGATTTCAGTGGTGTGAGTGGGTCTAAGACAGACAGGCTCTCAAACTATTTTCATGAAAACACCTGCAAAGGACCACACGTCCTCTGGAATATTTTCTGAAAGTCATGGGGCCAAGGAAGCTCCATTCCTGATTCTTCTGTCCCCAACATCAGCATGTTACCTCTGTTCAGCCAATAAGAAGTCTGGGTGTGAAGAAAATCAATAAATAGGTGAAACGGGAAAGATCTGGGCTAAACATGAAATCAGAGGGCCTTAGTACTTTGCCTAAAACCATCAAGATGATATAGATGTATATATGCTAGGAGGTTTCCAGAAGTATAGTGACATTTAATTATTCATGAGAAAGCGAAGAATGTCTCCTTTTTTAATTCTGTGCTTCTCCGGGATAATTGGGGGAAATTCTCTGAGCTGTTACTAATAAGGTTAAAATCAAATGGAAATTTCCCAGAAATGCTTACCTGATTTTGAACTACCATCTCCTCTAGGTGGGTCAGGAAACAAGACCTAAATTGAAAATGTTATCTACTTCAGGGGAAATAGCCCCTAAGGTCCCAGCACTGAGCCTTGAACACAGCTTCCAATGCTGATGCTGTACAAGTGAGCTGTGTTGTTCTTCCAGGGAAGGGTTTGGACCGTCACTTTGCTTTAGTGCCACTTCCTGTGATGGTGTATTTTACATCTCACCACCCAGAGTGCATGTCCATGCTAATGGATGAAAGCCAGACCAACTCTCTCCTGCTTGGTTATTTTTTAACAATACTTTCTTCTCTTGGAAAACAAGCATCCCCGAAGCCCCCAAGAACATTTGCATTTTGGTCCATAATGTAGTCACTGAGGAATACTCTTGCTTACTTTACAAACATTGCATTGACTCAGAGATCACTTGTCTCTAGAGAGAGACCCCCTTCCTTAGAGTATTGTCTGTGCTTCCCTAGGACATTATAGATAAACCAAGTCACCAAGGCTAGAGACCAAGTAGTCTAATGTTCATTCCCCATGGGAGAGAGCCATCCATTGTGAAGCAAAGCTTGGATTTACAAAAGTAGCCCTAGTGATGTTTCATGAATTTGGAGAGTGTATGAATCAGCATTTACCAGCTGCTGTGACAAACAACCCTCAAACATCAGCAGCACATCAAAAAAAATTCTCTCTCACTCTTGCTGCAGGCTGAAACAGGAGTTCCTTATTAAGTGTTTCTCTGGGATGCCTCTTCTTCAATGAAGACTCAGGGATCCAGCCTCCATTTTGTTGTTCCATCCTCTAAATCCTCAAGCTTCTCTCCATCCAACTAGTAGATGGAAAAAAACAAGAGAGTCATGCTTTCCAAACTATGCTCCACCATGCCCTGGGCTGCTGCAGTGAAGTCATAGGCGTGCCACAAGCTATTTAAAACATTTTAGGGAAACCCAGCTAAACTTCGCATTTGTTGGACTCTGCAAAAACTGCTAGCTCAAGGTAATTGCAGTTTCATCATTAAATCATGTTTCACTCATTTATAAAATGCTCTATTATTTTTATTGAACTATAACTGAC
This sequence comes from Hippopotamus amphibius kiboko, assembly GCF_030028045.1. Taxonomy (NCBI): domain Eukaryota; kingdom Metazoa; phylum Chordata; class Mammalia; order Artiodactyla; family Hippopotamidae; genus Hippopotamus; species Hippopotamus amphibius. The sequence goes on along the minus strand of NC_080199.1, from coordinate 56,678,670 downwards.
ATATAACATTGCGTGAGTTTAAGGTATATAATATACTGATTTGGTACATTTATATATTGCAGTATAAAGTACCACTATAACATTCACTAATACCTCTGTCACATCTTTTTTCTGTTTTTTTTTTTTTTTAATAAGAATGCCTTCTTTTCTTTTTAAATTATTTTTATTGGCTGTTGGGTCTTCCTTGCTGCATGCGGGGTTTCTCTAGTTGTGGAGAGTGGGGGGCTACATTTCGTTGTGGTGCACAGGCTTCTCATTGCTGTGGCTTCTCTTGTGGAGCATGGGCTCTAGGCTCGTGGGCTTCAGTAGTTGTGGCACACGGGCTTAGTTGCTCTGCGGCATGTGGAATCTTCCCGGGCCAGGGCTCGAACCCATGTTCCCTGCATTGGCAGGTGGATTCTTAACCACTGTGCCACCAAGGAGGTCCCTCTGTTTGTTTTTTAAGATCTAGTCCCTTAGGAACTTTGAAGTTTACAATACAGTATTTTTTACTATAATCACTGTTCTGTGCATTAGCCATCCAGGAATTATTTATCTACTAGTTCCCAGTTTATATCCTTAAACAGCATCTCCCCAGTTCCTTCCTCCTCCCACCCCAGCCACTGGTAACCATCATTCTACTCTGTTTTTACAAGTTCGGCTTTTTTAGAGTCCATGTATAAGTGATATCATACAGTATTTCTCTCTTTGTCTGACTTATCTCACTTAGCATAATGCCCTCAGGGTTTATTTATGTTGGCACAAGTGGCAGAATTTCCTTCTTTCTTGTGGCTGGATAGTATTCCTCTGTGTGTGTGTATGTTTGTATCAATATACATCATATCTTCTTTTTTTTATAAATTTATTTTTATTTTTGGCTGCCTTGGGTCTTCATTGCTGTGCCTGGACTCCCTATAGTTATGGAGAGTGGGGGCTGCTTTTCTTTGCAGTGCACAGGCTTCTCAGCGCACTGGCTTCTCTTGCTGCAGAGCATGGGTTCAAGGCGCACGGGCTTCAGTAGTTGTGGCACACGGGCTCAGTAGTTGTGGAGCACGGGCTTAGTTGCTTCACGGCATGTGTAAACTTCCTGGACCAGGGCTCGAACCCATGTCCCCTGCATTAGCAGGATTCTTAACCACTGCTCCCCCTGGGAAGTCCTACATCACATCTTCTTTATTTATTCATCCATTGATGGTCACAGTTTTTTTTTCCATATCTTGGCTATTGTGAATAATGCTGCAATAAACATATGAGTACTTATATCTCTTTGAACTTTGTTTTTATTTCCTTTGGATATACACCCAGGATTGGGATTGCTGAACCATATGGTAGTTCTATTTTTAATCTTTTAGGGAAATGTCATGCTGTTTTCATAGTCGCTGCACCAATTTACATTCCTGCCAACAGTGTACAAGGATTCCCTTATCTCTACATCCTTATCAACTCTTTCTATCTCTTGTCTTCTTTTTTTTAAAGAACTTTTATTGAGATACAGTTGACATACAATAAACTGCATATGTTTAAAGTGTACAATTTGATTTTTTTTTTCCATTTGTAATGTATATATGGCAATCCCAATCTCCCAGTTCATTCCCCCTCAACCCTCCCCACTTTCCCCACTTGGTGTCCATATGTTTGTTCTCTACATCTGTGTCTCTATTTCTGCCTTGCAAACTGGTTGATTTGTACCATTTTTCTATATTCTGCATATATGTGTTAATATAGGATATTTGTTTTTCTCTTTCTGACTCACTTCACTCTGTATGACAGTCTCTAGGTCCATCCATGTCTCTACGAATGTCCCAGTTTCATTCCTTTTTACAGCTGAGTAATATTCCATTGTATATATGTACCACCTCTTCTTTATCCATTCATCTGTTGATGGACATTTAGGTTGCTTCCATGTCCTGGCTATTGTAAATAGTGCTGCAATGAACATTGGAGTGCATGTGTCTTTTTGAATGATGGTGTTCTCTGGGTATATGCCCAGCAGTGGGATTGCTGGGTCATATGGTAACTCTATTTTTAGTTTTGCAAGCAACCTGCATACTGTTCTCCATAGTGGCTGTATCAATTTCCATTCCCACCAACAGTGCAGGAGTGTTCCCTTTTCTCCACACCCTCTCCAGCATTTACTGTTTGTAGATTTTCTGATGATGCCCATTCTGACTGGTGTGAGGTGATACCTCATTGTCGTTTTGATTTGCATTTCTCTAATAATTAGTGATGTTGAGCAGCTTTTCATGTGCCTCTTGGCCATCTGTATGTCTTCTTTGGAGAAATGCCTATTTAGGTCTTCTGCCCATTTTTTGATTGGATTGTTTGTTTTTTTGATATTGAGCTGTATGAACTGTTTATATATTTTGGAGATTAGTCTTTTGTCTGTTGATTCGTTTGCAAATATTTTCTCCCATTCTGAGGGTTGTCTTTTCATCTTGCTTATAGTTTCCTTTGCTGTGCAGAAGCTTTGAAGTTTCATTAGGTCCCACTTATTTATCTTTGTTTTTATTTCCATTACTCTAGGGGGTGGATCAAAAAAGATCTTGCTGTTATTTATGTCAAAGAGTGTTCTTCCTATGTTTTCCTCTAGGAGTTTTCTAGTGTCTGGCCTTACATTTAGGTCTTTAATCCATTTGGAGTTTATTTTTGTGTGTGGTGTTAGGGAGTGTTCTAATCTCATTCTTTACATGTAGGTGTCCAGTTTTCCCAGCACCACTTATTGAAGAGGCTGCCTTTTCTCCATTGTATATCCTTGCCCCTTTTGTCATAGATTAGTTGACCATAGTTTATCTCTGGGCTTTCTATCCTGTTCCATTGATCTATAATTCTGTTTTTGTGCCAGTACCCTACTGTCTTGATCACTGTAGCCTTGTAGGATAGCCTGAAGTCAGGAAGCCTGATTCCACCAACTCCGTCTTTCCTTCTCAAGTTTGCTTTGGCTATTCGGGGTCTTTTGCGTTTCCATACAAATCATAAAATTTCTTGTTCTAGTTCTGTGAAAAATGCCATTGGTAATTTGATGGGGATTGCGTTGAATCTGTAAATTTCTTTGGGTAGTATAGTCATTTTCACAGTGTTGATTCTTCCAATCCAAGAACATGGTATGTCCCTCCATCTGTTTGTATCATCTTTGATTTCTTTCATTAGTGTCTTATAGTTTTCTGAGTACAGGTCTTTTACCTACTTGGTTAGGTTTATTCCTAGGTATTTGATTCTTTTTGTTGCAATGGTGAATGGGATTGTTTCCTTAATTTCTCTTTCTGATCGTTCATTGTTAGTGTATAGAAATGCAAGAGATTTCTGTGTGTTAATTTTGTATCCTGCAACTTTACCAAATTCATTGATTAGCTCAAGTAGTTTTCTGGTGGCATCTTTAGGATTTTCTATGTATAATATCATGTCATCTGCGAACAGTGACAATTTTACTTCTTCTTTTCCAATTTGGATTCCTTTTATTTCTTTTTCTTCTCTGATTGCTGTGGCAAGGACTTCCAAAACTATGTTGAATAGTAGTGGCGAGAGTGGACATCCTTGTCTTGTTCCTGGTCTTAGAGGGAATGCGTCCAGTTTTTCACCATTGAGAATGATGTTTGCTGTGGGTTTGTCGTATATGGCCTTTCTTATGTTGAGGTAGGTTCCCTCTATGCCCACCTTCTGGAAAGTTTTTATCCTAAATGGATGTTGAATTTTATCAAAAGCTTTTTCTGCATCTATTGAGATGATCATGTGGTTTTCATCCTTCAGTTTATTTATATGGTGTATCACATTGATTGATTTGCGTATATTGAAGAATCCTTGCATTCCAGGGATAATCCCCACTTGATCATGTTTATGATCCTTTTAATGTGTTGTTGGATCCTGTTGGCTAGTATTTTGTTGCGGATTTTTGCATCTAAATTCATCAGTGATATTGGTCTGTAATTTTCTTTTTTTGTAGTATCTTTGTCTGATTTTGGTATCAGGGTGATGGTGGCCTCATAAAATGAGTTTGGGAGTGTTCCTTCCTCTGCAATGTTTTGGAAGAGTTTGAGAAGGATAGGTGTTAGCTCTTCTCTAAATGTTTGATAATATTCACCTGTGACTCCATCTGGTCCTGGACTTTTGTTTGTTGGGAGATTTTTAATCACAGTTTCAATTTCATTACTTGTGATTGGTCTGTTCATATTTTCTATTTCTTCCTGATTCAGTCTTGGAAGATTATACCTTTCTAAGAATCTGTCCATTTCATCCAGGTTGTCCATTTTACTGGCATATAGTTGCTTGTAGTAGTCTCTTATGGTGCTTTTCATTTCTGTGGTGTTCGTTGTAACTTCTCCTGTTTCCTTTCTAATTTTATTAATTTGAGTCCTCTCCCTCTTTTTCTTGATGAGTCTTGCTAGAGGTTTATCGATTTTATTTATCTTCTCAAAGAACCAGCTTTTAGTTTTATTGATGTTTGCTATTGTTTTCTTTGTTTCTATTTCATTTATTTCTGCTCTGATCTTTATGATTTCTCTGCGTCTACTAACTTTGGGTTTTATTTGCTCTTCTTTCTCTAGTTTCTTTAGGTGTAAGGTTAGATTGTTTATTTGGGATTTTTCTTGTTTCTTCAGGTAGGATTGTATTGCTGTAAACTTCCCTCTTAGAACTGCCTTTGCTGCATCCCATATGTTTTAGATTGTTGTGTTTTCATTGTCATTTGTCTCTAGGTATTTTTTGATTTCCTCTTTGATTTCTTCAGTGATCTGTTGGTTATTCAGTAACGTATTGTTTAACCTCCATGTGTTTGTGTTTTTTAGTTTTTTTCCTGTAATTGATTTCTAATCTCATAGTGTTGTGCTCAGAAAAGATGCTTGATATGATTTCAATTTTCTTGAATTTACCAAGGCTTGATTTATGCCCCAAAATGTGATCTATCCTGGAGAATGTCCCATGTGCACTTGAGAAGAATGTGTAATCTGCTGTTTTTGGATATAATGTCCTGTAGATATCTACTAAATCAAGCTGATTTATTGTGTCATTTAGAGCGTGTGCTTCCTTATTAATTTTCTGTCTGGATGATGTGTCCATTGGTGTCAGTGGGGTTTTAAAGTCCCCCACTATTATTGTATTGCTGTTGATTTCCTCTTTCATAGTTGTTAGCATTTGCCTTACATACTGAGGTGCTCCTATATTGGGTGCATATATATTTATAATTGTTATCTCTTCTTCTTGGATGGATCCCTCAATCTTTATGTAGTGTCCTTTCTTGTCTCTTGTAACATTTTTTATTTTAAAGTCTATTTTATCTGATAGGAGTATCACTACTCCAGCTTTCTTTTGATTTCCATTTGCATGGAATATCTTTTTCCATCCCCTCACTTTCCGTCTGTATGTGTCCCTAGGTCTGAAGTGGGTCTCTTCGAGACAGCATATATATGGGTCTTATTTTTGTATCCATTCAGCCAGTCTGTGTCTTTTGGTTGGGGCATTTAGTCCATTTACATTCAAGGTAATTATTGATATGTGTGATCCTATTACCATTTTCTTAATTGTTTTGTTTATGTTTTTGTAGGTCCTTTTCTTCTCTTATGGTTCCCGCTTAGAGAAGTTCCTTTAGCATTTGTTGTAGGGCTGGTTTGGTGGTGCTGAATTCTCTTAGCTGTTGCTTGTCTGTAAAGCTTTTGATTTCTCCATTGAATCTGAATGAGATCCTTGCCGGGTAGAGTATTCTTGGTTGTAGATTCTTCCCTGTCATCACTTGAAGTATATCATGCCACTCCCTTCTGGCTTGCAGAGTTTCTGCTGAGAAACCAGCTGTTACCCTTGTGGGAGTTCCCTTGTATGTTATTTGTCATTTTTCCCTTATTGCTTTTAATAACTTTTCTCTGTCTTTAATTTTTGTCAGTTTGACTACTGTATGTCTTGGTGTGTTTCTCCTTGGGTTTATCCTGCCTGGGACTCTCTGCACTTCCTGGACTTGGGTAGCTATTTCCTTTCCCATGTTAGGGAAGTTTTCAACTAGAATCTCTTCCAATATTTTCTCAGGTCCTTTCTCTCTCTCTTCTCCTTCTGGGACCCCTGTAATGTGAATGTTGGTGTGTTTAACATTGTCCCAGCGGTCTCTTAGGCTGTCTTCAGTTCTTTTCATTCTTTTTTCTTTGTTCTTTTCCGCATCAGTGATTATCACCATTCTGTCTTCCAGATCAGTTATTCGCTCTTCTGCCTCAGTTAACCTATTGGTTCCTTCTAGTGTATTTTTCATTTCAGTTATTGTGTTGCATATCTCTGTTTGTTTGTTCTTTAATTCTTCTAGGTCTTTGGTAAACTTTTCGATCTTTGCATCCAGTCTTTTTTCAAAGTCCTGGATCATCTTCACTATCATTATTCTGAATTCTTTTTCTGGAAGGGTGCCCATCTCCTCTTCATTTAGTTGTTTTTCTGGGGCTTTATCCTGTCCCTTCATCTGGTACAAAGTCCTCTGCTTTTTCATTTTCTGTATCTTTCTGTGGCTGTGGTTTTCAGTTCCACAGGAGGAAATACTGCTGATACTGCTTGATACTGTTGTCTGCCCTCTTGTGGAGGAAGCTATCTATGAGGCTGGAATGTGCTTCCTAATGGGAGGGACTGATGGTGGGTAGGCCTCGTGGGAGGAGCTCAGTAAGACTTTAATACAATTTGGTGGGTGGAGATCAGTAAAACTTTAATCTGCTTGTCTGACAGTGGGTGGGGCTGTGTTCCCACCTTGTTTGATGTTTGGCCTGAGGCTACCTAGCAGTGGAGCTTACAGGCTCTTTATTGGGGCTAATGGCAGACTCTGGGAGGGCTCACACCAATAAGCACTTCCCAGAACCCCTGCCCCCAGTGCCCCTGTCTCCTCAGTGAGCCACAGCCACCCCCACCTCTGCCAGCAACCCTCCAACACCAGCAGGTAGATCTGGTTCAGTCACCTATGGGGTCCTTACTCCTTCCCCCTGGGTCCTGGTGAGCACACTTTTTTGTGTGCCCTCCAAGAGTGGAATCTGTTTCCCCCAGTCCTGTGGAGGTCCTGCAATCAAGTCCCGCTGGCTTTCAAAGTCTGATTCTCTGGGGATTCCTCCCCCCGTTGCTGGACTCCCAGGTTGGGAAGCCTGACGTGGGGCTCAGAAACCTCACTTTAGTGAGTGAAGTGTTGCAGTATAACTGTTCTCCAGTTTGTGAGTCACCCACCCAGCATTTATGGGATTTGATTGTAATGCGATTGCGCCCCTCCTACCGTCTCATTGCAGCTTCTCCTTTGTCTCTGGATGTGGTGTGTCTTTTTTGGTGAGTTCCAGTGTCTTTCTGTCGATGATTGTTCAGCAGTTAATTGTAATTCTGGTGCTCTTGCAAGAGGGAGTGAGCACATGTCCTCCTACTCCGCCATCTTCCTGCCCCCTCTTCACTCTTTTTTATTCTTTTTCCTTTGTTCTACTGTAACTGGGCTATTTCAAATTTCCTATCCTCTTATCCTCTAATTCTGCCTTCTATTTGCTCTATGGTACTGCAGATGTTCTCAATTACACTTTTTAAAAATGTCGTTCATTGAGTTTTTCAGCTTCAGAACCTCTGTTTGGTTCTTTTTTTTTTTTTTTTTAATTTATATACCTTTGGGAAAAAAAATCTCATTTTGATAACGTACTTTTTTCCTTAAGATTTCATTGCATTATCTTTCTGAGGTTTTTTTTATAGCTCACTGAGTGTCTTCAAAACAAGTATTTTGAATTCTTTATCACCACATCACAAAATCCCGTGCCTCAAAGCACAGTTATTGGAGAATTATTGTTTTCTTTTTTGTGATGCCATGTTTTCCTCATTTTTCATGTTCCTTGTAGGTTTGCATTGCTGCTTTTGCATTTGAAGAAACAGACACCTCTCTAAATCTTTACATTCAGAAAGGGTATTCTGTTTGATGGTATTATCTGGGGATTTATTTGTCTCTGTCTGGGTACAGCTGCTCCACTCTTCCTCTTCCCTCTAGTGGCAGGATTCTTAAGCTTTCATGTTTTCTCTGGTTCTTCTAAGTCACCCAAGCTGGCTATTGGAATCCTCTTTTTGTTTTCCAGAAGGTGGCACTACGGCTCAAGTATGTGGTTTCTTTCTTGCCCACAGCCTGTGCCCTCTTTTCTGAGCGTGTTCCCTGTCTACCAGAGCTCTCTCCGTCACACATGGCTGCACGTGCAAGGAGTCAGCCACAGAATTGGAGGAGGTGTGGGTTTAGCATTTGGGGTATTGGGGGTGCCCACAGGCCTGGGGAGATGCCTGGGTATGGTACTCCCAAAGGGTCATGGGTGTACTTCCTGCTGACCACAGTCAGTAGGAACCTTGTCCCTTATCTGCCTCTTTCCCAATCTCCCCCCGCCCCCTAGTCATGGAGTTTCTGTCTCAGTACTCTGGGTGGAGAGAAATGGGTTTCTCCAGCCATGACCAGCACAACTGGGATAGACAGGCACTCACTCACTGCTGTCTTTTTCCCTTGAGGGAGAAGTCACCATCTCCATATAAATCAAAGCCTGTGCAGTGTTCCCTGGTAGGGTATGGCTGGGAAACTTTATTTTACCATGACCTTCACTGTCATGAAAGTCATATACATATATATATATATACATATATATATATATATATATATATACTTTTTTTTTTTTTTTTTTTTTTGCTTCAAAGTCTTGCTGGAATCTCCCTTCCAGATGGTTGGGCCTCTGCAAGTTCTGTCTCCTGCTTGTGTATCTACCCAAGTCAGCACTCTCCAGATTTTTTCCTGACTGCAGCAGGAAGGGTCTGGGCAGGTGTTCTGCCTTCCCTGGTTCCGCAGCCCATACCAAGGTCTGCCTGCCTATTCCTGGGTGCACAGGTAGGGAGGATTCCTCTCATTGTCCCTGGGCATATGATGCTAGATCCCACAATACCCACAAAGGTGCTGTTGTTCATGAATAGATGTCTATTTTGCTGTTACAAAGGAGGATAAAAAGGAGGAATGTCTTACACCACTGTGATGCTGATATCACTCATAATGCTGTATCTTTTTGAATCTAGATTTTCAGCCATTGTTGTTATAAAAAGCAAGTACCATATAGAAATTAATATGCAACAGGAAATGAGGGTCGCTGTGTCCAATCTGACTCCCAGGTTTAAGTTATGCAGTGCCCAAACAGGCGTACACATCCCATTAGAAACTGTGGTTATTTAAGAAGAGTATAAAAATATTATATGGTTTCTAAGTCATGTGTAGTAATTTTTCCAACATCATGAAGTTTTTAGAATATAAATACTTACTAAGTCGTTTGGACCTAACCACTTTATAACTGGAACTGTTAGGTATTTCTTTGGCTAAAAAGTAGCATGAAAAATTCACTAAGACTCTTAAGAGCAGCATGAACTGAGAATAGAGGATTGTGCTAAGAAATATTTAAGGGTTACTCCCAGAAGTAGATTACATCCCTTCCACCCACATTTCACTTGCAAGAATTTGCTAGGTAGCTACAGCTAAGACTTTGGGAGGATGGGAAATTCAGTCTAGCTGTGTGTCCAGGAGAAAAAGGAAAACAATTTGATGAAAAACTGGTCATTCTCTACTGTTGAAATGAATAAGCAAGGGCACAAAATGTCCCATATGTACAGTCTGACTTCACTGAAAACTGTTGAAGCAAACATTCTCTGTAACTCAGTATCCCTGGATCCCTTCCTTCCTACAGCTCTTAACCATCTACAAAACATGTAAAAGCCATTGCTTCATTTACTTCTTACAACCTTATAAGCTGGGCAGAGCAAGGACTGTCCCCATTTTATCCCCATTTTGCAGATTAAGAAATAAACAACTAGATTACTTTAGTCACTCAGCGAGTAACAGAAGTCAGACCAAATCCAAGTTTTATGACACATTAAGAGTTATTTATACTTTAGCCCACCTCTCGGTCAGAGAATTCACTGGACAGGTGTGGGGCTTGTGTTTAAAGACAGGGATTTGATCTGTTTGGCAAGGGACTAGGATTGTCAGACAAGCAGCCTCTGTCCTACAAATAGAAGATGGTCACATCCTGAAAATGATGGTTCTTGGGACATGAGAGATTGTCATCCAATGGATGTTCTTCAGCTCCTACTGTCCTGGGCTAGCTCACAGATGTCTGGCCTCTGCACCTCCCCAGCTTTGTGACTTATACAGGCTTTTTGCAATCAACTCTCAATTACAGCGACAGTTGGTCATGAAAGGAGGCTATCAGGAGAGAGAACTGCCACCTGGATCTCATCTCCCATTTGAATTGCCTTATCATTTTAGCACATTTGTCTAGAGGGCATATTTTTCTAATATAATTCAGTTGTATTAGAAGCAATCCCTTCTTTAAACTCGTTACTATTACTGAAAGAAAGGAGGTTGGTCAAGAGCAGGGAAAAGTCTTTCTGGGGTTTGGAATCCGCCAGTGATAACCCACAACATGCACAGTCCTATAGTCTGTATAAGCATTTGTCTAACAGAGGCAGCTGCCCAGTCTACTAAGCTCTCTTCCGCCGCAGTAAGCAGGAGGTACAAAGCCCAAAGCACTGAACCTGAAGAAGTCGCAATCTATGGTTTTCCTACTCTGAACAACGGGCATGCAGCCAGGAATAACTGAACTATTGAAGATAGTTGAGAAGGACTTCTCTCGCATGGCCAATCTTTACATTATTGTATTTTCTGTTCACATTTATTTTCTTCTCCAAACTTCAAATGAAAGTCATGAGAGGCAAAGATTTCATCACTAGGTGCAGGTCAGAGGCCAATTGACTTTCTGATATATTCTTTTTTGGCGGTCAGCTAAAATATGCCAGTTTCGGAACATGTGCTAAGAGATGATTTGAGACTAGGTTCTGGGAAGAAAACTGAGTTCCCTTGTGCTTATCAGTGATTTATTGTTGCTTGAACCAGAACTAGATTGCCTGCAAAGCTATACTTACAGCCCGACCAATTGAGTCTGACAGGGCTGAAGCTAAAATTATTGATGAGAGGACTAAGGACCACATATGAGAAGTTTATTCTTTTGATGTGATTTCTAGTCGTGCGTGCAAGTGGTTCACAAAGAGCATTTACACCCTGCGGTTTTCTCTAGTCTAAAACACAATCACTCTGGGTAGCCATGGGGAGTGCAGTATGAAGAAGTCCCAGTTTTTCTTTCCTGACCCTGAAAAGAAATCTTGTAGACATTTCCATTCCTGTAAGGTACCTTCACATAAACTTAGTATGTGGTGCTAGTAATTTGCTCCACTCATAAAGATTCCTGGAGAGCCCGTGAAACAGCATGGTCCTTGTACAAATGTAGAAAAGAAAAATCCTAATGTTTTCAGTGATTTATTTGAACTTATCTAGTTGGGAAGAGATGGTAACAAACTAAACCACAGAGTTTTCAAAGGCCTGAAGAGAACTTCCCAATGCGTTTTTTTCCCTCACCCACATGCTCAGTAATCAATACTTTTTGAGATCTACCATTTCCTATGTGCCCAGTGTGGTGCAAAATGCTTTCTGGACATTGTATCATTTAATCCTCACAACAACACAAAGGGATGAGGTGAGATAAAACCAGTGTTCGGTGTAAAATGGGTGGCTTAACTCCAAAATACTCACTCCAAACCAGCACAAAGAATTGCTTATTAGTCAGGCTGAAACAGTGATTTTCAACTTCTTTTGTATTTGTGACATATTTTCTCAACAAAATTTTTGGAGATGACTTAAAGGAATTTTAAGATTCAAAATGGCACTAATTATAATGTCATTTGCAGCAACATGGATGGACCTAGAGATTGTCATACTGAATGAAGTCAGTCAGTCAGACAGAGAAAGACAAATAGCATATGACGTTGCTTATATGTGGAATCTGAAAAAATGGTACAAATGAACTTATTTACAAAACAGAAATAGAGTCACAGATGCAGAAAACAAAACTATGGTTACTAAGGGGGAATGGGGGGAGGGATAAATTGGGAGATTGGGATTGACATACACACACTACTATGTATAAAACGGATAGCTAATAAGAACCTACTATATAGCACAGGGAACTCTACTGAATACTCTGTAGTGGCCTATATGGGAAAAGAATCTAAAAGAGTGCATATATGTATATGTCTCACTGATTCACTTTGCTGTACAGCAGAAACTAACACAACATTGTAAATCAACTATACTCCAGTACAAATTAATTAAGAACAAAACAAAACAAAATGGCACTAAGTCAGCACTCATTTAGATATAATCGATACCAGATTATCTCACTGTGTCACAGGTTCCAATAAGAGTACCCACAGTGACCATACTATTCCCCGGGCAGCCCTTTGGCCTTGGGTCCCTGTTCAAACAGAACCATTGTTGAGAACAAGTTCACACACATTCCTAGAAGCGTTGGCACTTCTTTGATGTCGTTTTGTTGTTCTGCTGTACCTTGTATCTCTGACTTGGAGACACTGTGCCCTGAACAACACATAGCTACACAACAGATACAGCACAGTGTTCCCACTGATGGTCATTGTTGGTACAGGATATATTTTTAATTATAACTAAACTGAGCTTTATATACATGGATGGCATTTGTCAGCCTACTTAAGAAAGGTCGAGTACACTGCTGCAGACCAAATAAGAACCACTGGTCTAGGGTAGAACTGGAACAAATGAGTTCCTAGTGCATAGTGATGGATGTCCTCTCTCCATGTAGAGATAAGTTTATTGCTTGGGTATGTGTGGCTGTATTCATCATAGCCATACACCATGCTGACATGTATTCTAGTGTGTTCTTCATATGTGACTTCTACCTATAAAGTCATCTTGTCAACTCACAGAAAGGTAAGACGTGTCATAGTTTTGGCATTTCCCTCTACCTCTCATCTCAGTTATGATTTAGAATTCAGTGATCCTTGCGGATTTCATGGTGTTCCAGAAGATTGAATGTTGTCTTTTAAGGCAGCACAGCATAGCGGGATGGTGAAGGTTTAAAGACAATACAGGCACATTTTGTTGTATTGCACACGGCTTTATTGTGCATCACAGATATTGTGTTTTTCACCAATTGAAGATGTGTGGCAAGCCTGCATTGATCAAGTCTATGGGTGCCGTTTTTCCAACAGCATTTGCTCACTTCATGTCTCTGTGTCATTTTGGTAGTTCTCACAATGTTTTAGCCTTTTTCATTATTTTTATATTTGTCCAGGTGATCTGTGATCAGCAATCTTTAACATTCCTACTGCAAATAAGATTACGACTTGCTAAAGGCTCAGATGATGGTTAGCATTTTTTAGCCATAAAGCATTTTTTACATTAACGTGTGTGCATTGTTTTTGTAAACATAATGTTATTGCATCCTTAATAGACTGCAACATAGTGTAGACATAACTTTTATACAGGCACTGGGAACCAAAAAATTCATGTCATTCCCTCTATTGCGATGTTTGCTCTATTGCAGTGATTTGGAACTGAACCTGCAACATCATCTGGGTATGCCTGTACAGCCCTTTAAATTACAGGACCTTGGAATTCTTGCAACCTGGTGCTTTTGTGACATTGAAGTTATTTAACGTCTCTAGGTTGCAGTTATTTTATCTTTTAAAAAAAGGGAGGAAATAATGTCTGCTGGGATCATTACAGAACTTGGAGTCAAGTGTGAGGAATGTCAGTGGGGTAGTTCTGCAAAATTATTGATTACTGAACAAGTGAGGGAGGGTATGAAGTGTGATGGGTTTTCCTAGGCAAAGCTGTTATGCAATGGGTAGTTCTCTGTTACTATCTCCTCCCAACTAGGTGAGTTCAAGCAAATCACTGAAAACTTTAGGATTTTTCTTTTCTTCATTTAGAAGCAAGAACCATGCTGTTTCCCTGGCTCTCCAGGAATATATATGGGAAGAGTGGATTGCAGTAGTCCCCCTTTTCCATGGGTGATACATTCTAAGCCCCCCAGTAGATGCCTGAAACCACAGACAGTTCTAAACCTTGTATATACTATGTTTTTTTTTTACTACATATGCATACCCATTATAAGGTTTAATTTATAAATTAGGCACAGTAAGGATTAACAATAATAACAACAAAATAGTGTAATTGTAACAATAGACTAATAAAAGTTATGTGAATGTGGTCTCTCTCTCTCTCTCTCTCGAAATATCTTGTATAAATTTAATGTCTTTTCCATCTTAACTAAGCACTTATCATGCACTATGGCTATATCTTCTGCTGTTTGAGGTGCAACAGCAAAACTAGCACAAATTTCTTTTTCCTTCTTCACAATTTCACGGATAGAAGTTCCATTCTTACCATAGGTCTTAGTAACCTCATATAATTTTTTTCCTTTCCTTATTAAGTCAAGAACATTCACCTTTTCACTTAAAGGAAGCACTTTATGGCTTCTCTTAGGCGTATTTGAATTGTCAGCATTGCTATTCTTTTGCTTTAGGACCATTATTAAGTAAAGTAAGAGTTACTTGAACACAAGCACTGTGATACCAAGACAGTCAGTCTAAGAACCAAGGTGGTCGCTAGGTGACTAACGAGCAGGATATGCTAGAGGAGGGATGAGTCACATCCGAGTGGGATGAACCAAGATGAAGCGAGATTTCATCACGTTATTCAAAATGGTGGCAATTCAAAACTTATGAATTATTTATTTTTGGAATTTCCCATTTAATATTTTTGGATCTCAGTTGACTGCGAGTAACCCAAATCACAGAAAGTGAAACTGTGGATCGGGGGACTTGTGTAGTAATTATACGTACTGAGTTCCTGGGAAGGTCCGTAGCACAATACTTGACCCTAGTGCTTCAATAAATGATAGCAGTTCTATTATCGTGGTCACAGAATGGGGCTGTTCCTGTGGGAGAACATCTCCAGGTTTAGGGTAGTGATCGGAGACAATAAAAACATTCACTGGATGAAATATTCTGAGGAAGAGCAAATATTCACGGTTATTTTTGTATAAAGAAATGAAAAAATACAAAACCCTTGGTTAATCAGAAACATTATTGAATCCCTGATGTGTTCCAAGGCTCTGGATTTAAGATGGAAGAAAAATAAAAGAAATAAAGACCATATGGCTTTAGAACAGTTATTAAGCAACATCAAATACTCTGATTTTATATTTATATTTAATACTGCTGTATATATTATGTAGTATAATACATATTACTCCCCTATATGGTATATGTAATATATAAAAGCATTGTTAAATATATTAGTTTATATACTATATTGCTATAATACATATAGATATATATGTAGTCATATTATAAATAATATATAATTATAAATCATAATCATTGAATACTAGGGTGTGTTTGCTGGGGCAGAGGGGGTGGGGAATCATGTATGGGTAGGAGAACGAAGATGTAGACACAACTTAGATCATGAAGGAACAGAAACCTTTAAGTAGAGCAGTGATGGAATCAGATATGTCTTTTAAAAGGACACCTTAAAAGCAATAGAAACCATTAAGTAGAGCAGTGATGGAATCAGATATGTCTTTTAAAAGGACAGCTCTGACTGTGGTGTAGAGTCTGTACTAAAAAGAGGAAAGACGAGAGGCAAGGGAGGCTAGTTGCTGTTGGAATCATCAATGAGAGATACTTAAGCTACAGTCATGGCGGTAAAGACACAGTGAAGGGGGTGGGGTAAAGAGATGATTTAACCCGGAATAGTTGTATCTATTGGATGGTTGGATGTACGAAGAGAGAAAGAGGATTTTGAGCAGATCATGAAAATGCTTTTCAAAAACAATCATAACAACCATGTATAATGCATGAGAAGCATGTTTGCCAAGTAGGCTGCTGGAGAGAAAGAAAACATGGGCAAATTTCCAATAGGCCGTTTGTCTTCCCTGAAACTGCTCACTGTTAGTTTTGGGGTGCTTTAGAAGCTGTCTGAGGGCCGTTTTTAAGCTGTGGCAATCGGCTGGTGATTATTCTTCTAGTTTTTCCATGAAATTTGAAGTCTTCTGGTAGATGTCAACCAAGCGTTGAACAGGTCTTATGGCATTAAAAGATAAGAAAAAGCACTTAGAGCTTCCTCGGGGCTTTTTGTTTGTTTTTTTTTTTTTTTTTTCCGGTCTAATGCTTCCAGCTTTGAAAAAGCTGTGGCCACTGGAAAAAATATGAGTAGTTAAGAGTGAGGGAGAGGAAAGAGAGATTGTGGTTATTTATGTTTAAAAAATAGCCAATATTGGTGCCTGTTTAATTATAAAAATAAAATTTATGCAAAATAAAAAATGTAAAATATGAAAAAACACAAAGAAGAAAATACAATTATTCATACTATGACTATCCAGAAATAAGTGTTTCGATGCTTAGCTTTTCGGGTTTTTTCTATGCCTGCATACATTTTTTTTTAACGTGAGATCATAATGCATATCTTGGTTTGCAGTTTCTTTTGTACCTGAACAATTGAGTTTTTAGGGTAGATTGAAACTACTATTAAAAAGAGACCCCCAAAATACAGTGGTTCCATCAAGATACAAGCTTTCTTGTTTTTCATGGATAGATGCAGAAGTGGACAGGGTTTCCAGGGGGCTCAGGCAGCTCTGCGTCTGTGGTTGCCCAGGGACCCAGGTCTGTGCCCGCATCCCCAGGCCATTGCTCTGATCCAGCAGGCTGAAGCAGGTTCGACAGCACCACATCACGTTGCAGCCAAAAGGAAGAAGGTACAGAGGAGATGGAAGACAAGCAGCTTCCTCTTTTAAGGATGTGCCTTGGTAGTGGCTTAATTCTTTTCTGCCCACTTGCCATTTGAAAATTCAACCACATGGCTATGCTTAGTTATAAGGGAGGCTGGGAAAGGTTAGGGTCCCATTGCCCAGCCATGTGTCTTGCACAACCCCAGCATGGGAGAACTTGTTACTAAATGTAAGGAGAAATGGATACTGGGAATAATTCCCAGCCTTGGCCTCAAGTCCCCCAGTCACTCATCTGTGCCCTGCTAACCACACATAGAACATACTCCTTCACCAAGGAGACAGCCTTGAAAACCATCCAGTTACTACATCCAACTCAGAGTTCAAGATAACTGGGTGACATCAAGTCATCTCCATCAGGGCTGGAGGTGCCCAGATCTGGGAAATTTTTAAACTAATGAGCGTGTTTTCTGGCACCTTCCCCATACTTACTGTCCAACAGTGGAGTCAAACAGGATAGCTGCAATTTTTAAAAAAATTGGAAAAAGGGTGAATGGGGAAAAAAATCATTATGGTTCTTAAGAATGATGAAATCTTACTGGTAAGGAGCTGTGACAAGTCTCCACCACGGCCAAGGAAGAAAATTCCTTGGTCTATAGATACTATTTCTCTTCTCTGGGATTCAGTCCTTTGTCCACTGACCTCTCAGAGACTCTGCTTGTCCATTAACTTCTGTGGCCACAACTAGAGTGAGTGTGGGGGAGCATGCCTTACTTGGGGACGTACAACTCTCCTGGGGATTGCTCTAGGGACGAGAAAATTACAGCTTTTGCAGGCCAGGTTTGTGGCTTCTTTGATCACACAATTCTTTCAAAGTTCTTAGCCGTTTTCTAGACTATTTTCTACCAGTCATTTCCATGAACATGTAAGGATAGCCAACGATCTCGTCTGCATCAATCTTAAGTTTATGAACACATTTGTTTACTCATCTCTAAACCTGGACCATTTTCTCTCTAATTCAGTAGCAACTTTGAGGCCATTTAAAATAACAGGCTTGGGTGAGACAACAATACGCTTAATTCTATATTTGCCATTGGATTGGCTCCTCTGGTCCCATTAACAACAGGCCCTGGAGAAAGGCTCCGAGACAGTTTATCTCTTTCTGTTTATGGTGCTGAAGCAGTTCAATTTTCCAGCTCCATGAGGCCTAAATTACAAGACTGCTGGTCAATTCAGATGGCAGCCCCAAGCACAGGGGACATCCCAACCGGGCTGTATTTCCTTCTGTCTGCTGGCAAACTGACAAATTCTTGCCAAAATTCATCGCTCTCTACTAAAAGCAGCAAGAAGCAGCCAATAGAAACCAACATTCTGGTTTTGTCTCACTGTTTACTCCAGAGCTGCAGGCCTGGTAAGCATGTAACCTGTCTTCAGAGTTATCATAGGAACCAATTTTAACAATGTTTTGACAAAGGTCATCAGCCTTTCAGCCTACAATATATTTCCGTGCTGCCTATCCCATAATTATTAAAGGATCCGTTTTAACACAATAGTTAGAAGATCACACAATTGTTAAAGTGATATAGTGTCCACTTTTTTTACCCCTGCAGGAGACTATTTCTGGTCCCAATTTTTGATTTTTATGTTTCCCACTAAGCTACTATTACAAAAGACCCCAAAATACTGTATTGCAAAACAGACTGAATTTTCTCTCACAAAATAAGGAGTTTGGGACATGAAAGTGTCTCTGTTTATGACATCATCCAGGGGCCCAGGTCTCTTCTGTCTTTTGTTCCTTCACCTGCTAGCCTCCTGCCCCTAGACACATGGTCTGAGTTTGTTCATGAGCACCACATCTGCACCCCAGCCCAGGAGGAGTAGAGGGCAAGCAGTTCCTTTCTTTTTATGGGTGTGACTCTCAAGTTGCTCACATCTCAGTTGTGAAGCTGGTGGTGAGACAGACCTGGGACCTGGGATCCTTTGCTGGAGTGCTGCAAAAGCTTGCAGCTGGACACACCTCTCCTTGAGTTACAAAATACAAAGAAACTATATGGGACTAAACCTAACTGTGTGCATGCAGTTGGGGCAAATTCTGAACCAAAAGATACAAAAGACTAAAAACAAAGCAAAACAAAACTCAACTGCCACTTCTGAAGACCCAGGGGCAAAAACAGGGTGTTGAAAGCGAAAGCAGCGTACTGAGTATATCCCCTGCACTCAGCATCACCTAAGGGGTGGGCAAAACACCAAGCCACCCCTCCAGCCCGACCAGTAGACATACCCCTACCCTCATCCCGTATACGTGAAAAATAACGAAAAAGGACTCCAAACACAACACTAAAGTTATCAACTCACAAAAGAAGAGAGCAAGAGAAGAAGAAAGGACAGGAAAGAACTACAAAAACAATAAGAAGACAACAAACAAATTGGCAATAGGTACACACCTATCAATAACTACTTTAAATGTAAATGGACTAAATGTTAAAATCAAGAGTCATAGGCTGGCTGAATGTATTAAAAACAAAAACAAAAACAAAAAAAACCCAAGACCCATCTTCATGCTCACTTCAGAGCTAAAGACAAGAAGAACAAAACTGAAGGTATCATGCTCCCTTAGTTCAAACTATACTACAAACATATAGTAATCAAAACAGTATGGTACTGGCACAAAAACAGACACAGAGGTTAATAGGAAAGAAAAGAGAGACCAGAAATGAAGCCACACACATACGGTTAAATAATCTATACAAAGGAGGCAAGAATATACAATGGGGAAAAGACAGTCTCTTCAAATAAATGGTGTTGGGAAGACTGGAGAGCTAAATCCAAAAAAAAAAAAAAAAAAAAAGGGTCTGGACCATTATCTTATACCATATGCAAAAATAAATTCAAAATGGATTAAAGAGTTGAATGCAAGACTGAAACCATAAAACTCTTAGAAGACAGTGAAGGTAGTACACTCTTCGACATCAGTCTTAGTAATACTTTTTTCAGATCTGTCCCTTCAAGCAAGGGCAAGAAAAGCAAAAATAAACAAACAGGACTAAATCAAATATAAAAGCTTTTGCACAGCAAAGGAAACCAGCAACAAAATAGAAAGGGAACCTACTGAATGGGAGAATATATTTATGAATCATATATCCAGTAAAGGGTTAATATCCAAAATATATAAAAAACTCATACAAATTAATATCAAAACCACAATGAGATATCACCTTACACCTATCAGAATGGCTATTATCAAAAAGACAACAAATAACAAGTGTTGGTGAGGATATGGAGAAAAGGGAACCCTCATGAACTGTTGATGGGAATGTAAAAATTGGTGCAGCCACTAAGGAAAACAGGAGATTCCTCAAAAAATTAAAAATTGAACTACCATACAATCCAGCAATTCCACTTCTGAATATTTTTCAGAAAAAAATTTTTCAGGAAAAAAAAAACACTAATTCAAAAAGATATATGTACTCCTTTGTTCACTGCAGCATTTTTTACATTAGCCAAGATATGAAAGTAACAGAAGTGTTCAATGATAGATGAATGGATAAAGAAAATGTGGTGTATATATGTGCAATGGAATATTAGCCATAAAAATGAATGAGATCCTTCCATTTGCAACAACATGGATGGACCTAAAGGGTATTATGCTAAATTAAATGTCAGAGAAAGAAAGACAAATACCATATAATTTCACTTATATGTGGAATCCATAAAACAAAACAAACAAACAAAACAAAACAAAAACAGCTTCATAAATACAGAGAACAAATCAGTGGTTGCCAGACAGGAGGTAAGTGGGGGGATAGGTGAAATAGGTGAAGGGGATTAAGAGGCACAAAGCTTCCATTTATAAAATAAATAAGTCATGGTATTGTCATATAAAGAATAGGGAATATAGTCAATAATATTATAATGACTTTAAATGGTGACAGATGGTAACTACACTTATCATTGTGATCATCTCATAATGTATATAATGTTGAGTCATTTATTTTGAATACTTGAAATTATATAATATTGTACCTTAATTGAAATCAATTATACTTCAATTAAAAAAAAAACCAATCTGAAAAAAACCATCCCAAATTTGATATATTCTTGCCTTTAGAAGTGGTTTTTACTGTAAGAAATGAAAGCATCAACCACAAATATTTACTGACCACCTATAACAATACACTTGCTGAAGGAACGAAGTAAATAGAATGATTTTTTTTAAAGGCCACTTTATGGTTTTTTTTGGGGGAGGGGTACACCAAGTTCAAGCATCTGTTTTTATACACATATTCCTGTATTCCCTCCCTTCCTCGACTCCCCCCCACCCTCCCCGTCCCAGTCCTCTAAGGCATCCTCCATCCTCGAGTTGAACTC
This sequence comes from Hippopotamus amphibius kiboko, assembly GCF_030028045.1. NCBI lineage: Eukaryota > Metazoa > Chordata > Mammalia > Artiodactyla > Hippopotamidae > Hippopotamus > Hippopotamus amphibius. The sequence continues at coordinate 56,657,737 of NC_080199.1, read as the reverse complement.
CCTTTGTTATACAACTTCCCACTGGCTATCTATTTTACAGTTGGTAGTATGTATATGTCTGTGCTACTCTCTCATTTCGTCTCAGCTTCCCCTTCACCCCCCGCCCCCCCAAACCTCGAGTTCTCCAGTCCATTCTCTGCATCTGCGTCCTTGTTCTTGTCTTGTCACTGAGTTCATCAGTACCATTTTTAGATTCCGTATATGTGAATTAGCATACAATATTTGTCTTTCTCTTTCTGACTTACTTCACTCTGTATGACAGACTCTAGGTCTATCCACCTCATGACATATAGCTCCATCTCATCCCCTTTTATAGCTGAGTAATATTCCATTGTATATATATGCCACATCTTCTTTATCCATTCATTTGTTGATGGGCATTTAGGTTGCTTCCATGTCCTGGCTATTGTAAATAGTGCTGCAGTAAACATTATGGTACATGTTTCTTTTGGGATTATGGTTTTCTTTGGGTATATGCCCAGGAGTGGGATTACTGGATCATATGGTAGTTCTATTTGTAGTTTTTTAAGGAACCTCCAAATTGTTTTCCATAGTGGCTGTACCAACTTACAGTCCCACCAACAGTGCAGGAGAGTTCCCTTTTCTCCACACCCTCTCCAACATTTGTGGTTTCCAGATTTTGTGATGATGGCCATTCTGATCAGTGTGAGGTGATACCTCATTGTGGCTTTGACTTGCATTTCTCTGATGATGAGTGATGTTGAGCATCTTTTCATGTGTGTGTTGGCCATCTGTATGTCTTCTTTGGAGAAATGTCTATTTAGGTCTTCCGCCCATTTGTGGATTGTGTTATGTGCTTTTTTGGTATTAAGCTGCATGAGCTGCTTGTATATTTTGGAGGTTAATCCTTTGTCCGTTGTTTCGTAGGCAACTATTTTTTCCCATTCTGAGGGTTGCCTTTTAGTCTTGTTTATGGTTTCTTTCACTGTGCAAAAGCTTTTAAGTTTCATGAGGTCCCATTTGTTTATTCTTGATTTGATTTCCATGATTCTAGGAGGTGGGTCAAAAAGAATCTTGCTTTGATGTATGTCAAAGAGTGTTCTGCCTATGTTTTCCTCGAGGAGTTTGATAGTGTCTGGCCTTCCATGTAGGTCTTTAATCCATTTGGAGTTTATTTTTGTGTATGGTGTTAGGAAGTGTTCTAATTTCATTCTTTTACATGTAGCTGTCCAGTTTTCCCAGCACCACTTATTGAAGAGGCTGTCTTTTCTCCATTGTATACTCGTGCCTCCTTTGTCAAAGATAAGGTGCCCATATGTGTTTGGGCTTACTTCTGAGTTCTCTATTCTATTCCATTGATCTTCCTTTCTATTTTTGTGCCAGTACCATACTGTCTTGATCACTATGGCCTTGTAGTATAGTTTGAAGTCAGGAAGCCTGATTCCACCAACTCCATTTTTCCTTCTCAAGATTGCTTTGGCTATTCGGGGTCTTTTGCGTTTCCATACAAATCATAAGATTTCTTGCTCTAGTTCTGTGAAAAATGCCATTGGTAATTTGATGGGGATTGCATTGAATCTGTAAATTGCTTTGGGTAGTACAGACATTTTCATGATGTTGATTCTTCCAATCCAGGAACATGGTATATCCCTCCATCTGTTTGTGTCATCTTTGATTTCTTTCATCAATGTCTTAAAGTTTTCTGCATACAGATCTTTTGCCTCCTTAGGCAGGTTTATTCCTAGGTATTTGATTCTTTTTGTTGCCATGGTGAATGGGAGAGTTTCCTTAATTTCTCTTTCTGCTCTTCCGTTGTTAGTATATAGGAATGTGAGAGATTTCTGTGCATTAATTTTGTATCCTGCTACTTTACTAAACTCATCAATGAGTGCTAGCAGTTTTCTGGTAGAGTCTTTAGGGTTTTCTATATATAATATCACGTCATCTGCAAAGAGTGACAATTTTACTTCTTCTTTTCCAATTTGGATTCCTTTGATTTCTTTTTCTTCTCTGATTGCTGTGGCTAAAACTTCCAAAACTATGTGGAATAATAGTGGTGAGAGTGGACACCCTTGTCTTGTTCCTGTTCTTAGAGGGAATTCTTCCCATTTTTCCCCATTGAGAACGATGTTGGCTTTTGGTTTTTCATATATGGCTTTTATTATGTTGAGGTAATTTCCTTCCAAGCCCATTTTCTGGAGAGCTTTTATCATAAATGGATGCTGAACTTTGTCAAAAGCTTTTTCTGCATCTATTGAGATGATCATATGGTTTTTATCCTTCAATTTGTTAATATGATGTATCACATTGATTGATTTGTGTATATTGAAGAATCCTTGCATCTCAGGGATAAACCCCACTTGATCATGGTGTATGATCTTTTTAATGTGCTGTTGGAGTCTGTTAGCTAGTATTTTGTTGAGGATTTTTGCATCTATATTCATCAGTGATATTGGTGTGTAATTTTCTTTTTTTGTGACATCTTTGCCTGGTTTTGGTATCAGGGTGATGGTGGCCTCGTAGAATGAGTTTGGGAGTGTTCCACCTTCTGCAATATTTTGGAAGAGTTTGAGAAGGATAGGTGTTAGCTCTTCTCAAAATGTTTGATAGAATTTGCCCGTGAACCCATCTGGTCCTGGGCTTTTGTGAATTGGGAGATTTTTAATCACTGCCTCAATTTCCGTACTTGTGATTGGTCTGTTCATGGTTTCTATTTCTTCCTGGTTCAGTCTTGGATGATTGTATTTTTCTAAGAATTTATCCATTTCTTCCAGGTTATCCAATTGATTGGCATATAGTTGCTTGTAGTAGTCTTTCATGATCTTTTGTATTTCTGAGGTGTCCGTTGTGACTTCTCCTTTTTCATTTCTAATTCTGTTGATTTGCATCTTCTCCCTGTTTTTCTTGATGAGTGTGGCTAATGATTTATCAATTTTGTTAATCTTCTCAAAGAACCAGCTTTTAGTTTTATTTATTTTTGCTATTGCTTCCTTCCTTTCTTTTTCATTTATTTCTGCTCTGATCTTTGTGATTTCTTTCCTTCTGCTCACTTTGGGGTTTCTTTGTTCTTCTTTCTCTAGTTGTTTTAGCTGTAAGGTTAGGTTGTTTATTTGATAATTTTCTTGTTTCTTAAGGTAGGACTGTATTGCTATAAACTTCCCTCTTAGAACTGCTTTTGTGCGTCCCACAGGTTTTGGGTTATTGTGTTTTCATTGTCGTTTGTTTCTAGATATTTTTTGATTTCCTCTTTGATTTCTTTAGTGATTCCTTGGTTGTTTAAGAGTGAATTGTTTAGCCTCCATGTGTTTGTATTTTTTGCAGTTTTTTTCCTGTAATTGATACCTAGTCTCATGGCATTGTGGTCTGAGAAGATGCTTGATATGATTTCAATTTTCTTGAATTTGCTGAGGTTTGATTTGTGACCCAAGATGTGATCTATCCTGGAAAATGTTCCATGTGCACTTGAGAAGAAAGTGTAGTCTGTCATTTTTGGATGGAATATCCTATAAATATCAATGAAGTCAAGATGGTCTAATGTGTCATTTAAAGCTTGTGTGTCTTTATTGATTTTCTGTTTGGATGATCTGTCCATTGATGTAAGTGGGGTGTTCAAGTCTCCCACTATTATTGTGTTACTGTTGATGTCCCCTTTTATAGCTGTTAGCATTTGCCCTACATATTGAGGTGCTCCTATGTTGGGGGCATAGATATTTACCATTGTGATATGTTCTTCTTGAATGGATCCCTTGATCATTATATAGTGTCCTTCCTTGTCTCTTGTAATAGTCTTTACTTTCAAGTCTAATTTGTCTGATATGAGTATTGCTACTCCAGCTTTCTTTTGACTTCCATTTGCATAGAATATCTTTTTCCATCCCCTTACTTTCAGTCTATATGTGTCCCTTGGTCTGAAGTGGGTTTCTTGTAGGCAGCATATAGAAGGGTCTTGTTTTTGTATCCATTCAGCCAGTCTGTGTCTTTTGGTTGGAGCATTTAATCCATTTACATTTAAGGTGATTATTGACATGTGTGTTCCAATTACCATTTCCTTAATTGTTTTGGGTTTGTATTTGTAGGTGTTTTCCTTTTCTTGTGTTTCCAGCTTAGAGAAGTTCCTTTAGCACTTGTAAGGCTGGTTTGGTGGTGCTGCATTCTCTTCACTTTTGCTTGTCTGGAAAGCTTTTGATTTCTCCCTCAAATCTGAATGAGATTCTTGCTGGGTAGAGTATTCTTGGCTGTAGGTTTCTCTCTTTCAGGACTTTCAGTGTATCCTGCCATTCCCTTCTGGCCTGCAGAGTTTGTGTAGAAAGGTCAGCTGTTATCCTTATGGGTTTTCCCTTATATGTTATTTGTTGCTTTTGTCTTGCTGCTTTTAATATTTTTTCTTTGTGTTTAGTTGTCGTTGGTTTGATTAATATGTGCCTTGGTGTATTTCTCCTTGGGTTTATTCTGTATGGGACTCTCTGTGCTTCTTGGACTTTGTTAATTATTTCCTTTCCCATGTTGGGGAACTATAACCTCTTCAAATATTTTCTCAGACCCTTTCTTGTTTTCTTCTTCTTCTGGGATGCCTATAATTCGAATGTTGGTGCACTTAATGTTATCACTGAGGTCTCTGAGACTGTCTTCTATTCTTTTTATTCTTTTTTCTTTTTCCTGCTCTGTGGCAGTTATTTCCCCCATTCTATCTCCCAACTCACTTATTCATTCTTCTGCCTCAGTCATTCTGCTGGTTATAGCATGTAGGGTATTTTTAATTTCAGTTATTTTGTTATCCATTGCTGTTTGTTTTTCTGAGTCCTTATGAACTGTTTCTTGTACTTTCTGTATTTTATTATCGAGATTTTGTATCATTTTTACTATCATTACTCTGAATTCTTTTTCAGGCATTTTTCCTATTTCCTCCTCATTTATTTGGTCTTGTGGGTTTTTTTCCTGCTCCCTTGCCTGGATAGTGTTCCATTGTTTCCTCATGGTTGTCCAGACTTTCGGGGTTGCTTGTCCTCGCATTAGAGGTGTTTATAGAAGACTGTCCAAGCCTCAGACTAATGTTAATATTTCTGTTTCCTTAAAGTCTCAGCTGTAAGTGTCCTTCTACTTGCCTTGGGTTTTTTAGCATTATTCTGTGGCCAGCAGAGCTTCCTTTATTGTTTGTCTGTAAGCGTAGGTGTGTGGGGAGGGAGAGGGTACAATAGTGCCTCCTTTCCCTGGGAGTGAGTGAGCAGTGGCACACTGTTGTTCCAGTCGGGCTTGGAGGTGCCTGTTGCAGAGGGACGCCGGTGGCTCAGGTGTAAACAGAAAGTCTCAGAGTTGGGCCTCTCTCAGGTTTTTTTTTTTCTGCAGCCTCCCTGCTGCGGGCGTTCCAAAGGGTTTTAATCCAGCCCCACCCAAGTGCCTGAGGGTACTTGTTATCCCTGAGCACCGTAGGTGGCCCACAGGGCGTCTCTGCACTGCCCATTGCAGGCGCTGAAAGCCAGGGAGAGGCTATGCCCATGGCTCCTCCTCCCCACCCATGAGCCTGCAGCCTCCAGCTGCCATCATGGCCAGGCAGCTCTCAGGGGCAGGCACTCCTCGCCGTGGACCTCTTCCCTCCTGTCCTCTCAGTCCGTCACCTTGCTGGCAACAATGTTTCTCACCCTGAACCAGCTCTCTGGTTCCCATGCTCCCGCTCCCGGACTCTCTGTTCAGCTGTGAATCAACGTCTCGGTCCGGGAACACTGAGCTGCGCTGCGGACCCTCCGTATGTTTCTCACTCCCTTCCGTCTGCCACAGCTCCGCCGCTTCACCCTCTTTGAGCCGTCATAGATGCCTCCCTACCAGTTACGTCAGGCTCCTTGCGGTCCTTTCTGGTGTCCGAGGTTGTCTGCTAGTGTTCAGTTGGTTCTCTGTGGGAATTATTGCATCTTTTGGTGCATTCCCAATGCATCTGTGGAGAGGGATGCATTCCACGTCCCACTGCTTCACTGCCATCTTTTTCTCTCTCCACTTTGTGTTTTAATGGAATATTTGAGGAGGAGAGAAGAGTCAGGTTGGAGCATCTTAAACAAATTTTAAACTATGTATGTTTGAGTATAAAACTCATTTTCTAATTTAAAAAATTAATACGATTTCATTGGAGGAAAAACAGAAAAATGTAAAGAAAATGAGAATCACCCCTAATTACACCACAATAGAAAAGCACCTTTTAACAGTTTATTGTATATCTAAAATACCTACTCTTTTTCTAACTACTTTTACTTTCATTTATCTTTATATTATTTATAAATTTTTCTTAATTTATATGTAATTTCACATCCTTTTTTCTTCATTTAGAAACATATTTATACATTTTCCCATGATATTAGAAATCCTTCAAAAATCTAATTTTTAATGGCTACATTTTATAAATGACTATGTTATATGGCTATATTTACTTATATATTATATAGCTATTATATTTTTTATGGCTACATAATAGAAGCCAGCATTTATTAAACATACTAAAATAGAAATTGAATTTTTTTCTCACATGGAATTCTTTCTAGTAGGATGTTGGGGCTGTGGATGGATCATTTGATTTTGTCTTTTATTTCTTTTTTTAAAATTTATTTTATTGAAGTGTAGTTGATTTACAATGTTGTGTTAATTTCTGCTGTATAGTAAAGTGACTCAGTTACACACATATATAGATTCTTTTCATATTCTTTTCCATTATGGCTTCTCACGAGATATTGAATATAGTTACATGTGCTATAGAGTAGGACCTTGTTGTTTACCCATTCTATATATAATAGTTTGCATCTGCTAGTCCTAAATTCTCAATCCAACCCTCCCCCCCACCCCCACCACCCCGGCAACCACAAGTCTGTTCTCTACGTCTGTGAGTCTCTTTCATTCATTTGTGTCATATTTTAGATTCCACATATAAGTGATACTACACGGTATTTGTCTTTCTCTTTCTGACTTAATTCACTTAGTATGATAATCTCTAGGTCCATTCATGTTGCTGCAAATGGCATTATTTCATTCTTTTTTATGGCTGAGTAATATTCCATTGTATACATGTACCACATCTTCTTTACCCATTCATCTGTCAATGGACATTTAGGTTGTTTCCATGTCTTGGCTATTGTGAATAGTGAGCTGCAAGTGAATTTAATCCTCTGAAATCAATATAAATTCAATAATATTATAATCCTCACAGGAGCAGATCTCATTACTGTACCTAACTCTTCACCTTTCCCTACAGAGTAGTGGTTCTCAACCAGGACCAATTCTGCCCTCTAGGGAACATTTGGCAATGTCTGGAGACATTTTTAGTTGTCACAGTTGTGGAGGAGCTTGTAGTATGTAGAGGCTAGGGATGCTGCTGAACATTCAGTCATTCATAGAACAGCCCCACACAAGGAAGAATCAGCAGGTCTCAAAGGCCAAGAGTGGCCAGGTTGAGAATTCCTGCCATGGAGTCATAACCTTCACTGTGTGATGGGCTTTACTTCCTGACTTGAGGTTTGGTCAGGGTAACTTGCTTTAACCAGTAGAATGAGGTAGAAATTACAACGTGACATTGTCTTACCACATTTTCCTCTTGTGGCCCTTCTAGCACCACGTGATGAGCATGCTTGTTGATCCTACTAGGATCAGAGAGGAGGATGAAGGACGTCCACCAGACACACAGACTTGCAGGGAGCAGAGGCGCCCAGCCCAGCCTCCATCAGGCCAACCTCAGGCAACCTGCATATGTGGAAGTTACGGTAATTAATGATTGTTGTCTTAAGCCACTGAGCTTGGGGGCAGTTTTTAATTTAGCAATAGCTAATTAATACATTAGATGGAAAACTAATTTGCTCCAGCTCACAAAGTTACTATGTCAAAGACCTGGGTTTCAAACTCAGTCCTGGCCGACTCCAAAGTCCATTTTTAATCTTGAGACTATATAGTTTTTCTAATACCATCATTTATGTAATCATCCTTCTGTTTGGACAACTAAGTAATTTTCTGTATTTTGTAACTGTAAATAATATTTCTTTGGTTCACATCTTTTTACATATATGCGTCTCTCCCATTCTAATTTCTCTAGGATAGAATATCTCTGTCAAAGGATATGGACTTCTTAAAGAACTTGATGCCTTTTGACTGCATATTTTTAAGAAATTTGAATCATCCAAAGAATAATATTAGTTTTTAAAATTCTAGTAATCATTTTGCAATAAATACATGTATGAAATCATCACACTTTAAGCTTACATATATTATGTCAACATCTCAGTAAACCTGGGAAAAATAAAATAAAATGAAACTCCCTCAAATTCTAATAAGTAATTAAGAATTTAACATGTCCCAGAGCAAACATTAATTTTAGATAAAGCATACAATACATAAGGAATGCACTCTTAGGCAATGTTTATAAAATTTAAACTGTATGAGGAATGCTTCTATTACAGACAGCCACAGATTTTATGCAAGATTCAATATATCTGTGCTCTTAAATTATTATATACAAGAGTGAGTCAAAAATTATCTGCACTCTGGCTGTAGAATTTATAGAAGTTTTAATATAACTGTAGTGCGAATAATTTTTGACTCACCCTCCTATCATTGGCTGCATCTTATAATCAGATATAAGTTGATTCTTCTATCTGGAATAATACAACCCATTTCTATAGCAAATTATTTTGAGGAGTCATTTTTAGCAATGAATCAGGACCCCCCTCGAAAAAAGTAGCCCTGTCTAAACAAGGCACTCCCTGAAGGTGAAGTTAGCAGCAATTGTGTGGCAGCAGAGGAGTTAAAGCTGACTGGAGGGTGATGTTTTTCAGGGGTCCTCCTACGTCTAATAAAATGCATGTTGAACGGTGACGTGAATAATGTTACATCTCCACTGTAAGCCTCGGTAAGAAATACAGATGGATGTAAATGGCTCCCTAAAGCCAGCATGTGACCCCAGTGCGGAAGGCAGGATTTATTAGTGTTTATTTTCACTTAGCATAACCACTTCAGCCCTAGAACATCAGTGTCCAAACCCTCCTCCCAATAGGTAGTGGTCAGCAAAAACTAACCCAAACAAAGACCATCCTTGGTCTCTCTAAAAGGAAGGCAGAGGAGGCTGAACCCGTAGATCTAAGGCAGAGAACTTTATGAAACGCTCTTTGGGTTTTCAAATCCGTGTTTTGACATTGCCTTTATTATTATTTTTTAAAATTTTATTTATTTGTTTTTACAGTAGGTCCTTGTTAGTTATCTATTTTAAACATAACTCTGTGTACATGTCAATCTCAAGCTCACAATCTATCCCTCCCCTCCACCCTTCCCCCCTGGTAACCGTAAATTCATTCTGTAAGTCTGTGAGACTTTCTGTTTAAAAAGTTGCCTTTACAAGACCTCTGGGCAGAACCAACCCCACCTCCTCCACCAAACCCTCCTGGCTTTGCTGCAGAGTCTAGCACACAACTGTGGCTAGAGCGCAGAGCGAGAGACCAGTTCAGTCTTTGGGGCCCTGCAACCGCAGGGTTTAAGGCTCCACGGGCACTGGCTTAAAGTTCTTAGTAATTTTATGTTTTAATTACTTTGCTTTTCAGTTGAAGTCTGATAGGACAATGGAGCATGAGCTGGGAGCTTGGAGTGTCAGCTCACCAGCGGTCCCACCTGCCACTTCCTCCCCCATCCCTGTCCCCACCCTCTCCCCTCACCCAACTCCTCCCTCTAGACCGCTGTACCCCAGACCCTGAGAGTGCCTGGACTGGGAGAAAGGAGCAGCCCACTCTCGGCCCTTGGCCTCTGCCCCTAGCAGGCACAGGGAGGGGAGAGAGGAGATTCACTTCCCCGTTGTCATTTTGTGCAGAAATTTCCTGTCCCCTTGTGCGCCGTCCTCTCACACACGCCACGTTATTTATTAATTCAGTCTTGTGTGGTCAGAGGGGTCTCTGAATGCTGTCTTCCTCTGGCCGGTTGCTGCCACTCTCCCTGCCCGTCCCAGCAGTGGGGGGCGTGCCTGTTCACTTTTTCTCTGTCTCTTCCAATTCCATAGTCATGAAGATAACAGTCATCATTTGCAGTGTTAGTATCTTCATTTCAGTAATGAGGAAACTTTACACAGAGAGGTTACACAGCTGTTCAGGGTCACAGAACTAGCAGATGGCAGAGCCTAGACTTGAGCTAGATCTTGTGACTAAATCAAATTACCAATCCAGCCTCCCCCCACTGTGGTCATTGGGGGCCTTGATTAGGGGGCCTAGTATATGATAGTGAAGCCCAATTCCTGCCCAGCCTCTCCTGTCTAAAGGTAATGACTGCATTTAGCTCTTAGCAACTGCTGTTGCCTGGTGTTTAGACAGGATGTGGATAGAAAATGGAAGAGAGTGTATACCTGGACCATTGTATTGTGTATAATGGGCCTAATTCCATAGTGGCCTATGGAATATAACTGGCTCGATTTGCATTTGGGCTCTGCCACTTACTGTGTGCCCTTGGCCAAGTTGCTGACCTTTGTTGCCTCAGTTTCCAAATCTATACAGTGAGGATAATGATAGCAATTATTTTGTGGGGATGTTAGGCTTGATGGTACCCAGTAATCTTTCAGTAAATGTTAGTTATCATTACGTGATAATATATAATTACTGTTATAATACAATCTTTCACTTTTTTTGCAGCTTAGCATGGGGGTGGAATGAGGTGTGTGCCCATGTGTCCTTACCACTTTTGAACATCAGTATTGTGGATGCTGAACTCTAACCCTGCAGCAATAATCTTCTGACTGTTCTCCCCACACTCTTACTTTCCTTGTCCCCATAATCTCTATTTAGCTTCTAAAGTGACACCATGTAGGAAATTCAACCACCCTGAGGCAGCTGTGAATTAGAAAGCTCCTCTAGCTAATAGCATCAACTGCCATCCATGAGTAAAGTCATCTCTAAATGATCTCAGCCAAATGGCTGCTTTACGTAACCATTAAGTTTTGGGGTTGTTTGTTATGTAGCAATAATAATCAGAACAGTGACACAAATATTAAAGTTATCAAACATATCAAACACAGATTAATCAGTTCAAAAGCAGATGACAAGAGGGAGAAGTTCAGCAGAAAACTATTGATGAAAAAAATCAAATAGAAATTCTAGAACTAAAAAAATACAATAACTGAAATCTACACATTAAAAGGAATTAGCAGCAATAAGCCACAGCAGTGGCTAGGATTGGTGAGCTGAAAAACAGATCAGTAGAAAATACCCAGACTGAAGCGTGGAGATCAGAAATGATGGAAAGTGCAGAAGAGAGTGTGGGATGCACATGGAAACAGTGAAAGGTCTAATATACATGTAATTGGAGTTGTAGAAAGAGAGGGGGGAGAGAGAGAGAGAATACTGTGAAAAGCAGATGTGCAAAGGAAAACCCAAAGAAACACAAAAGAGGCTGGTCATCTGACTTCTGCATTCAGGTTCAGTGAGATGTGAAAATAGGGGCGTTTTCAGGATCTTGTTCAGTGACATCCAGGGTTCAGAAACAACAAAGAACTAAATAGAAGGGGAAGTTTATGAGGTGAGAAAAGAGGATGAAATCTGAAGTATCCAGAAGAGAAGATTGAGATAACTAAATTGTAGACCACTAAAGGCCATGTCTAATTCTTTTTTTTTTTTTTTTTAATGGCACTTGGCACATGCCTGGCACAGAAAAGACTCTCAGTATAACATTTGCTGAGTGAGACACATCTGTTCCACAGAGAGAAAACTGTTGCTTGTGCTGTTTAGGATGGCTATTGAAGAGCTGCCTGGAGCAGCTAGACAACCTCCAGATGCTACCATTCAGATCTTTTCACTGCCTTCAGCCTTCATTTGTATTCTTGGCCAGGGATAAGACTTGAGAGGGGAATGAGGAGTACTAGGATCTAGGACAGCAATTTGACCAGCTTCCTTCATTCCCGATTCCTCCCTCCCTCCCCTCCTACCCTCCCTTTCTTCCTTCTTCCCTCCCTCCCTGCCTACCTGCCTGCCTGCCTTCCCTCTCTCATTAAATATTCCTTGGACAACCCTTAGTTGCTGGCCACCAGGCTGGGTACCAGGCCCACAAAGATGAATAAGAAACAGTTTCTGCTCTAGTGAGGGGAACAAACAGTAAGTAAATAATTACAATTTAACCTTTGAGCCTAAACCAAAGTGCCACAGGGGCCCAGAGAAGGGACCAACTGGCTGATGGTCATGAAAATAAAGAAAGCTTCATGCAGAAGATGATGTTGGAACTGTACATTCAAGGATAAGGGGCAGATATGAGACAGAGAGGGGGAAAGTCCGCCCAGAGCAGCAGGCACAATCTCAGAGGCATGAAGGGCATGTGTGGCCAATGAGGTAACAGGTGGTTTTATGGTCTTTTAGTGTTTTGGTTTGTTTGTTTTTTGGCTGCACCACACAGCTTATGAGATCTTATTTCCCTGACCAGGGATTGGACCAGGACCCTTGGCAGTGAGAGCACAGAGTCCTAACCACTGAACTTCCAGGGAATTCACAACAGGTGGCATTTTGGTATGACTGGAGCATAGCCTGTAGAGGCCAAGGGACAGAGATTTCAGGAGAAAATCTTGCAAAAAAAGAGGTTGATGCCAGTAGATGTTTTGCACTTAATTTGTTGGTATTGAGAAAGGATGTACAGCTCCAGTGAGTGCCATGCCTGTGACCGTGTTTTAGAAAATTGTCCTGTTGAGCGAGGACTGTGAAGGGGGATTGGGAGTCGGCAGAGGTGGGGGTTGGGTAGAAAGAGCAGACTGGGCTTTGGCCGCATCAACTTGCTGACACAAATTCGACTGTTGTTAAGATGAAACGTGTTTCTCCATCATCTAAATGACCAGTTTTTGCAGTTATTTGGGCCAGTTGTGCAGTTGATCCAAAGCAATTGTTCAGTCACCTCAGAACTCAAAATGACTGCTGATCTCGTGTTCTGAGAAGCCAAACAGGTTTGGAAGAACACATCTCTAACAAGCCAGGAAGGGCTCATGTTAAAAGAACAGAAAGTTTTTGTACCAGATCCTCAGTGTATTGGCTAGAGCAGGACATTTAAGGGGAATTTCAGATTTCAGAAAAATGTGTGCATGCTGGAAATCCACCCCCAAAGCATTGCTTTTAAACCAAGCAAGCATGGAGGGAAAGGTTCAGGTGAAGGTCACACAGCTGTGAGTGGATTAGTACTCAGTGGGGTTTTGCTGCGGAGAAATCTTCCAGTTTGCCTTCTGTACACAAAAGTGGCATAAAAAAATCCTTATCAATATGGTTTTCCAGAAGCTAAGCATACAGCCCCCTCTGCTCTCATCTGGCTTCTGACTAGAAGCCAGTTTGTGGGAATTGCAACACTTACTCCCTTCACCACTGGGAGCCCCTCCAGGGCATGGCTGAGCCTCGGCCAGTAGTGCTTATTATTTTTTCCTCTGAACTTGTTGTATCCGGATTTGATGCCTGGAACTGCTGTGACGGTTTTGCTAATACCAAGCAGGTGAAGCCAACACATGAAGGAGAACAGGTCAGAGGGAACAGTAAGAAGCAGATGTAGAGCCTTGATGTATGATACCTGTAGCCTGACCATCTGCTGGATTTTTTATCGTGCAGAAAAGCAAGTTTCCTAATTCCCCCATTGTTTGTTTAAGTCACTTCGAGTTGGGGTTTTCTGTTACTTACAGATGAAAGCAGCCTGAATTATACCTCCCAAATACACATGACCACAACACACACACACACACACACCCCCCCAAAATATCTCTTTTCTAACCAACCCTTGCTGTCTGAAATGCTTCTCCTTATGAGCCATTCTTTTTATTGGGCAATTTTCTTTCTACTATAATACACACATCTCCAGGAAATCCTCTCTAAGACTCTATTTTTCTAAAAATTGGCTTAAATTTTGTTCAGTATTTCACTGAATCCTTATTAAGTGCTAGACACTCTAGGCTGTGAGGATTTTAGATGGCGGTGGTCTTTAAAGACTAATTTTTTTTTTAATTTGGCTGCACTGCACATACCATGTGGGATCGTAGTTCCCCAAGCAGGGATTGAACCCGTGTGCCCTGCAGTGGAAGCACAGAGTCTAAACCACTGGACCGCCAAGGAAGTCCCTAAAGACTCATTTTTTTTTAAAATGAAGAATTATCTCAGATGCCATCTCCATGGACTTGCCTCATTTTTACCACAAGGCTGATCAGGTCCCCCAGGCTGGGAGCAGGAAGTATAGAAGTGCTCAGTGGAGGGCAAGAGGAAGATGGATTTAGTCCTGGGACTCTAATTCATTGCTACTTCAAGGGCATTTTTACTTTGCCTGCAGGAAAGAGAAAGTGATCCATTGCAACTATGATGAACATGCACTCCCTTTCTGCTTTTCCCCCTTTCTCTTCTGCTTTAGAAAAGGGAAATTCAGGAAGAGATGAGCTCAGCCTCTGGGGTGTGAAACCAGAGCTCGACAGGAGAAAAACCACTTGAAATGTCAAATCAAAGTAGAATTCATTTGAAGATCTGGGTCAACATAGAGATCAGCACATGATTGATCCCATGGACCCCTATAATCTTCCCCAGAAGTGATTTCTTTTTTTTTTAAATCTTTATTGGAGTATAATTGTTTTACAGTATTGTGTTAGTTTCTGCTGTACAGCAAGGTGAATCAGCCACATGTATATATATATCCCCATATCCCCTCCCTCTTGAGCCTCCCTCACAACCTCCCTATCCCACCCTTTTGGGTCTTCACAAAGCATCCAGCTGATCTCCCTGTGCTCTGTAGTAGCTTCCCACTAGCTATCTATTTTACATTTGGTAGTGCGTATATGTCAATGCTACTCTCTCACTACGTCCTAGCTTCCCCTCCCTCCAGTGTCCTCAAGTCCGTTCTCTACGTCTGCATCTCTATTCCTACCCTGCCACTAGGTTCATCGGTACCATTTTTCTAGATTCCATATATATATGTGTTAGCATACGGTATTTGCTTTTCTCTTTCTGGCTTACTTCCTTCTGTATGACAGACTGTGTCCATCCACCTCACTATGAATAGCTCGATTTCATTCCTTTTTATGGCTGAGTAATATTCCATTGTATATATGTGCCACACCTTCTTTATCCATTCATTCCCTAGAAATGATTTCTGATTGGGAGATGGTACCAAAGGGGGAAAAAATGAGCTGGACTTTGGGACAGCTGCTAGATGCCCATCAGGTCCAATTGTGTAGCTGGTCTGACTACCTTCAAGAATTAGGACACAATTCAACCCACAGTATAATTTGTTCCCTCTGACATGTTTGCACATTTGTTTTACTTGAACTCTCAAAAACGCAAGGTAAGTGAAGTGGCTATTATTACCAATATTTTAATTTTGTGAATACAGAAGATGAGCTACACAAAGATTTTGTCTGATCGAAAGTTTTAGGCAGTTATTGCAGAGGCAAGACTAGCTCTCTGATCTCAAAACATCAGATTTGTTCTACTTTCCATTCTGTTGTGTCTCCCTGCCATGGGATTCGATGTAAAAGCACCACACCTGAAAAAACTCATTAACACGGCTCCCTTGGTTCCGTTCCCCTCCTACCATTCAACCCATTCTGTGTAGTCTCAGGAAGAAGTTGGGGCCAAAATTCAAGGGGCTGTTTTTTAAATTTTTTATTTTCAGATCTTTATTGGAGTATAATTGCTTCACACTGTTGTGCCAGTTTCTGCTGTATAACAAAGTGAATCAGCTGTATTTATACATATATCCCCATATCCCCTCCCTCTTGAACCTCCCTATCTCACCCCTCTAGGTCACCAGCAATCATTGAGTTGATCTCCTTGTGCTATGCAGCAGCTTCCCACTAGCTATCTATTTTACATTGGGTAGTGTATATATGTCAATGCTACTCTCTCACTTCGTCCCAGCTTTCCCTTCTCCCCCCTGCTCTGCCCCAGTGTCCTCAAGTCCATTCTCTACATCTGCATCTTTATTCTTGCCCTGCCACTGGGTTCTTCAGTACCATTTTTTAGATTCCATATATATGTGTTAGCATACGGTTTTTGTTTTTCTCTTTCTGGCTTACTTCACTCTGTATGACAGACTCTAGATCCATCTACCTCACTACAAATAACTCAATTTTATTCCTTTTTATGGATAAGTAATAGTCCATTGTATATATGTGCCACATCTTCTTTATCCATTCATCTGTTGATGGGCATTTAGGTTGCTTCCATGTCCTGGCTATTGTAAATAGTGCTGCAATGAACATTGTGGTACATGTATCTTTTTGAATTATGATTTTCTATTAACACAAGCTGGGCTGGGATGTTCATGATCGACAGAGGACACAGGTGAATTCATCAATCATGTACTCAACAAGCCTGTATCAAGTTCCTTTCTCCCCTCCTTACCTGCTCGGCACATTCGGGAATACAAGAAAAGCACAGAGAACAGACTCTCCTGCACTGAAGCAGCTCACAGCCCTCTTGGAAGGCAAGACCAAGACTTAGGAGACAATCAAAAGGTCGTAGGAGATAAGAGATAACTGAGTCTTAGATTTGGTTAAAACACAAAGAACAGTGCTAAATAACTCTTGGTTAAATGAATGAATTATTAGACTGGATACTCATATTAGTTGACTTGGACAGTATATATATATATATCAGTCAAGGTTAAAGGAGAGAAGCAGAATCACTAGGAGAGACAAACATACTACACACACATACAAAACCACAAAGAACAGTAGGAATTCACAAGGAAAAGATGACTGATGGATTCAAGGGGGAGGTGGGGCTTACACAAGGACTTGACGGATGGTGAGAATCTGGCCAGGGCAGAAGTGGGAGGACATTTCCAGTAGAAGAAATGACATCAGTCACATTGTCTGTGACTGTAGGAGTGCCAAAGAAAGCCTGCTACATTTTTACATGCAAATCCCAAACACAAACACACAGACACACAGAGATAAACATACACACCAGATGTCACTTATTATTTACAAGTCTATAAAATGGGATCATAACAGTCACTACATAGAACTGTAGTGAGGATAAAAATAGATTAGGTATGAAAATAGCTCTAGCATAATGTTCAATATATAAGAGACTCTCAAAACCAGAAAAGAAACATGTCTTACTATTGTCCGATTCACAATTTTTAACCGTGGGACTAATACTGGCGTGGATTTCCTGAAAGAGAAGAAACAAATGCAGGTATTTCTTAATCATTGATCAAGGCAAAGAAAAATGCATGAAACTACGTTAATAGACTTGACAGTTTTTGACAATTGGATGTAATATAGTTCATAAGCCCTTTTCAGTGATAAGAAGGGAAATTACTTTTTTTGGAAAGACTGGTGACTGTGATATACATTTTACAGAACCAAATTGGGTGGGCTGGAGGGGCTCGTGGCTGGGGCACTTGAAATGTGAGAAGACAGAGATGAAAAGGGTGTAGTTACTTCTCTGTGCCAGAAAGGACTTCATGTTCGGCCCCTGGGGCATCTGTAGGGGTTTGGCTCCTAGGGGTGTGTTCCTCTCATGAAAGCGGGCTGCTGTGCTATTTAGGGGGAGTCTCATAAACTTCAGGAATCCTTTCACTGAGGGATGTGCCTGTTTGGGCCAGATCTAAATTGTTCAGGGCAGCCAAAAGAAGGCTTAATGTTGCCATCAGCAACTCTCTTCTCTGCCTTTACATATTCATCACTCTTCTCTCCTAAGTAAATCTTGAACAGATATTTTAAAATATTCTTCTAAAGTGGACTAAATTGGTCTACCCCTTCTGAGTCAGGACCCGCATTCTGGTAGACCCAGGGCATTAAATGATTCATTCCTTCCAGGGCCACCAGTAACCACAGAAAGCTCCCTAAGTCCCTTTAGAAACAAGATTATGTCATATTGTGGCTTTTTAAAAATAATTTAATGGCTATGATATTAACAGTACACAACAAATTTCAAAGGATTTTATTGGAAAGCACAGATCAGAAAGGTTTTCTACCCACATTTGTCTGTTTTCTTCCCTTTAGCCAGCTTTTACTGATAGGAAAGCAGAATGTTTGCAGTGGTGTTGGGTCAGAAGCTTAACCCTCTTTTCAGGCCAGTAGATGCTCTATAGACACTATAGCTTGCAGGGCTGGACTTCTATGGGCCAATACTTGAGACAAATAAAAAATCCTCGGTTCTGAAACACCGAAGTTTCTATTTTCAACAGAAGTCTTTATCACCAGTCCTTATTATATCACAATAAAAGTGTGTTCAGCTGACTTGCTGAGTTCCTTTTAACAATCTAGTTAAAAAAAAAACAAAAAACCCACACACCTTCTTAAACAGCCATGCCACAAGGATGCCATCTTTCCATCTTTACCCAAGGAGCTTACCCGCTAAGAGAACAAACATTTCAATTAACTTGTCTCTGTCTGTCAAGCTTAGTCCCGTGGTAAGAGCAGAAAACAAGGTGAACAAGTTGTCAAGTCATCTTTAAAAAGTTAACTTGGAGCCTCTTGGGTTTAACGCCTTCAGGAAAAGATTCTTCTTTGAAACTGTCCTGCATCCTCATCTTGTCTTCTAAAATCAGGAGAGTGATGAAAAAAAAAAAACGTGTGTCAGGAGGGAATGGGGGCATATTGGATGCTAAGCCTGGTTCCTGCAGGGCGTGTTAGCCCCTAATGTCAAACACAATCTGAGTGGAAGGCTGTAAACAGAGAGAGACAGCACACTGGGGGAAAGTCACTTCTTCTTATTCTAAAACACACTCTCCCCAAGCTTCTAGGGTATTCCATGTCAAACTCACAGGCCCTTGGACCTAGAAATTATCATATTAAGTGAAGAAAATCAGAGAAAGATAAATATCATATAATATCACTTATACATGGAATCTTAAAAAAATGATACAAGTGAACCTATTTACAAAACTGACCCATAGACATAGAAGACAAACTTATGGTTTCCAAAGGGGACAGTGGGGTGGGGTGGGGGGATACATTAAGAGTTTGGGATTAACATATACACACTGCTATATATAAAACAGGTAAACAACAAGGGCCCACTGTATAGCACAGG
This sequence comes from Hippopotamus amphibius kiboko, assembly GCF_030028045.1. Lineage (NCBI taxonomy): Eukaryota > Metazoa > Chordata > Mammalia > Artiodactyla > Hippopotamidae > Hippopotamus > Hippopotamus amphibius. The sequence goes on along the minus strand of NC_080199.1, from coordinate 56,638,796 downwards.
GAAATATACTCAATATCTTATAATAACCTATAATGGAAAAGAAGCTGAAAAAGAATATTTGTGTATATATATATATATATATGCATAACTGAATCACTGTGCTGTACACTTGAAACTAACACAACATTGTAAATTAACTATTCTTAAACTTAAAAAAAAAAAAAAGCACACAGGCCTACATCATGGGGCTCTAGGCTCATTTAACGCCAAAAGCTTCAGTGTCATTTCTCTATTGAAAAGATCAGCTTTAATGCTGTTTATTGTTTAACTCAATGATAGTGTAATAACAGCCAGGGAAATTGTGAAAAGAAGAAAATATCCCTAATTCCGTCTCCACAACACAGCAGCAGTCTTTTATTTTCTCTCACCTCTGGGATCTGTCTCCACGCAAGTCACATTCTTTTACTTGTGGTTTCCCCAGTCCCAGCCTCTTCCCTGGAAGGCATCAGCACCGAAAGGAGGGTACCAGGGTGGCTGGTCCAATTAATGGTTGGGATTTGGAAAGTTTTAATAGGTTGAATGGTGGCCCCCAAAAGACACATCTATATCCTAACCCCTAGAATCTCTGGATGTCACCTTATTGAGGAAACAGGTCATTGCCGATGTGAATTAAGGATCTTGAGGTATCTTCCTGGATTATCCAGGCAGGCCTTAAGTCCAATAGCAGTTGTCCTTGTAAGAAACAGAAGCAAAGAAGACATGGGGAGATGGGGAGAAAGCCACGGGAAGACAGAGTCAGAGACTAATGCAAAGCAGTAGCAGGGGACTTTGGGAGCTACCAGAAGCTGGCAGAAGCAAGAGAAGATTCTCCACTAGAGCCACCAGAGCAAGTGCAGCCCTACCCAAGCCTTGATTTTAGATTTCTGGCTCCATAACTGTGGGAATAAATTTTTGTTGTTTTAAGCCACTGAGGCTACAGGATGCTGTTACGGAGGGTAACAGCCTCTCACGGTTTCAGGGTCAGGATTGCATGGAAGCTTCCTGACCTTTCCCACGAGGAAGCCCACCAGCTTTTTGGGTTCGTTCTTCTCCCAGGAACATGGACACTGGGGTTTCTACCCAGCCTAGGACTCCCCCACGTCTTTGCAGTGGGCACCTCTGGTACCTCCAGACAGCTGGGGCTGACCCACTTCTGAGGATCCTGACAGTCTTCTTTCAAAGTGGAACGAGCCTCTGGCCACACGCTAACTTCTCATCCCTGAACTGACCGTGGATTCTTATCCACAAGTTGCTTTCCTATTTCATTCCCGCAGGCCAGGCACTCCTCACGGCTCCCTCACTGTGGCCTTGGCCTGGCAGTGGATGGGACTTGCCTTTTGGATTGCAGGCCAACTATGTTGGTGAGTGTGTAGAAAAGAAGGCAGCGGGAGGTGCCACTTCCGTTTCTAGTGTAGACCTGACACGCTGTGGGCATCTCTTTCTTCCTCTGCTGCAGTGCCTCTCTGCACCTTGGGATTTAGGTAAACTCCTCTAGGTGCCCCTTGCCTATTTCATGACATAGTTCCTCATTTGGACATTTTTGGTAAGTCTTATTTATTATTTGTGCTTTCTCTAGAGATGTGTGAGAACTTTTCTGCTTTTACTTATTACCTTAAACCTGAACAAGTGTCCTCAGCACAGATTTCCCCACCCAGAGAACGTTCAAGGACCCTGCCTCAAAGTACCAGCACCTCAACCCCGAGGTCATGGCTGTGGTCCCGCACTTCCTCCCACTCCTGCTTCTGCAGGCTGCTCTGTTCTGCATCTCACAGTGTGTGGGCAAACGCTGTCTTTCCACTGGGTCCCACCAGAAATGCAATAAAAACAAACTCATGAGGATGCTGGTAACTTACCAAAGATTTCAGGGTCGCAGGTACGGTTCTGATCTCTCAACCCTGCTACTCTTCTTGCCATCAGCCACATGCCCATCCTGCAGCCCTAGGAAATTAATACCATCTCTGTCCTGTTGTCTCCCACAATGCAGAGTGCAGTGCTTTGCCCAATACAGGCTGTGCCTGGCAGCTAGAGAAAAAGAGGACAAACTGTGTGCCTAACCTGGGACTCAGGATGTAGCAAATGGGATGAGAGGATAAAACTGGCGGCTCCTATATGAGCTCCACTTGTTGCTATTCTTCACAGCTCTTCAACACAGACAGGGAGACTCCTGCTTTACAAGGAAGGAAACTGAAATCCAAATGGTAGCCACCTGCCCAGGGTTACCAGGCAGTAGATCTCAGATTCAAACCCTGAGTCAGCTGATGCCCAAATCTGTGTCCTTCTTCCAAAAGATGTTCTTGTCTCATGAGATGCCTTCATTCCACCAACCTGGGATTGTTGAGATCAGTCTTTTGAGGAAACGAAGCTTCTTCAGAATCCATAGGAAAAGGAATAAAATGGATTTCTCCCAAGAGAACAAAATCTCGTGATTTTAAGACCCTGATAAGGGAGACTGAACTATCTCTTATCTTTTATCAGGAGAGCTCATTGTCTCTGAAACCAGCCCTGATCCCCAGTACCTTAGCTCTGGGTGGTACTAATGGGGTAAGTAAGTTCCAGCTCATTCCTTTGCCAGCAGAAAGGGATACCTCTTTGAATTTTCAAAACAGAAGATTCTGCAGGAGTTTTTCTACAGAGCTGGAAAGCCAGTAGCACATGAATAATGCTGTTAAGTGGTCCACATCTGATAATATCAAAGAGCTCGTCACTGCAAAGAGTCAAGATGCAAATAACAATAGAAAAAAATCAGTCAACAAAGGAGAAGGGACCTGAGGGTAAATGATTAGGAAGTAGAATTTTTAAACTACAAAGACTAGAAGAGTAGCTGCATCATAAAAATATTATTAATCAAAAGGATAGATTTCTGTTTTATAGCTAACATCTAACACTCACTGTGTACAAATTTTTTATTGTACAGAGTGACACAAGGCTAAATCATAATAACGTGAATCAATGACTAATTAGTATTTATAAATGCAACTGCTGGGGAACATATTTCAGTTTCATTGCAAGGAAGCTAGAGAATCAATGAACAAAGCCAAACCTGAAGCCAGCACATGCTTGGAGCGCCCCAGTGACTCCACAGGCTAAATGTGGAACTTCAGACTGAGTCAAAGTCGGGTCCCTAAAATGCGTACGTATAGCCCTCGGCCACTGTGTCTGGACACATCAATAATCAGACACACAGAGAGAGGATGAAGCGTGAGGTGCTTAGGTTCCCACCTCGGTCCCTGAGGAGGTGGATCTTCTCTGAATAGTTCCCTAGGACGGCCTGATGGAGGTGAACGAGACAAGAGGAAGCAGAAGGAAAGGGAGGAAAGCAAATCTGCTAGACAGGAATGGCTGCACATGTAGTGTTTTGGGAAGACGCGCGAATGCATGGACCTGGTATAAAATTGTCAAACCCAACTCAAAAAGAGAGATGACTTCAAATCTGGCACACATCCCTTGCTTCCGATTTGGCAGGTGTTGGGCAGAAGATGGAAATGGAGTCCTTAAAATGAGCAAATGGTTCCAGTTGCCATAGCACCCAATTTGTATTGGTTTCCTGACATATTTTGTCACTCTTCAATGTTCACTTCGCTGCACTGAGTGCTGCCGTGGTCTGGTTGCACTGCAATCAGAGGCAGCCCAAGGGCCATCAGAGAAACTACATGGTCCTCTGAGGCAAGAGCCAGGAATTAGGGGAAAAGAAAAAAGCAAAGGATTAAAACACTTAAGAGTGGAAGCAGAAAAGGGCATGAGTGAGAAGAAAAAGTAGGAGTAAAAAGTGGCCTATGAGTAGGAGAAGTAGGGTTTGGGTCCTACATTTTGGATTCTGCTCTTCAGATCCTGGAGAGCCTTGAGCTTCACTAGAAAAGAACAAGCTTTTCCCAGATCTCCTGGCATATCTGTTTGCTACAATTGCCTCCTTCAAGGCACAGGCCAGTTCACAACATTTCATTGTCATAAATTCATTCCAGCGAAGCTCTGAATATCCCTGACCTATCAGGTTGCCAACATACACAAAACTCATATTACAGCCAGGCTGAATTTTCAAGGTCTTCTCTAGAGGATCTCTCTTAGCATTGCAGACCATCCACCACGTTCGTTCTCCAGTCTGGCTAGTGCCATCATGTATATTCTTACTAGATTCCACATTTTTTCCATCCCAAGGCCTTGGGTTTTAGCTCATCTTTGAGAGATTGCAAGTTAGTTGCCTCTAAGTTAAAAGTGGGGATAGATATTCTATATCCACTTTTGGAGCCATTCAGCCCACCTCCTATCCAGGTGGATTTCATTTCTAGATCTTCTGTGACCCCCATTATTGCGTTCAGTGGCCTCCTTTCTGTTCCCACAGGGTCCTGTAGATCCCCAAGCCCTGGAGCTTACCACACTCTCACTAGGCTGGCTCCCTGCTGAAATGAAGATTCCTACAAGGCAAGAGGAGTGCCACAGTATCCCCAGTGCCTGGTACAGTGCCTAGCACATAGTTGATGCTCAGTAAATAAAGTGTACCAGATAAGCAAATGAATGAATATTATTCACCTTTGGAAATGATAGAATCATATTCTAGAAAGCCAGGGCAGCTAACAAGGCTCTCTACGTAACAAGATTTTGTGTCAGTGGAGAGTAGAGAAATTCTCCAATTGCCCCTCAAAAGTTAATTTTTCCTTAAAGAATCATTGGGACCAGCAATTGGGATATGTAACACTGAAGTGACATTTTGTACCAATCTATGTCAGATTTACTGATAGTCTGAAAACAATAGGTGTATTTTGGTCAATGATTAAGTCTCACCACGGAAAACAATGTACAATTCTTTTCTTTGTAATCTCTGCAATTTTTTTTTCTCTGTCTATCCTGTTACAACCATCAAGAAACATGTATCCACAAGTGGCAAGTGCCTTGAATGACAGCTTCCTGTGTCTTCCCAAGTTGTGCATTTTCTTCTGTCTCATGTGGAGTAATCAAGGTGGGTCAGCTGGCTCCCTCACATAAATTCCCATGAGGCCGATCATCCACCCACTGTTAATGCTTCTTCACTGCAGTAAAGGATACAATGTCAGGGGTTCCTCCAGGTCCAACGATTGTTCCGCAAGGCCTTATGCATGGACTAGTGCAAAGCACTATTTTTTCTCACGATACAAGCATAACAGACTTTTCTTTTTTGAGTGGTGAAGACTCTAGGTTCTATCTGACTACATTCTTGCATACAAATCCCTTGTAAATTATTTTTCAAATTCTGAGGTTCATTAATTTAATTGAATCTGTTCCTAATTTTTAATTAAATCAGCATGTCTCCTGGTAACCTTTGGAAAGATGGAAGCCACATTACCATACTGGAGAGAAAGGATCACAGAGTAAGACAGACATCAAAGAGAAGCACAAAATCACAAGGCAGGTTTTCCTATAAATTTATTTTCATACCAAAAAAAAAAAATAGCATTCAAAGGCAATGTTTTTATTGTATAGTATAAAATAACTTCCACTAAATTAAAAATGGAATTTTTTTTGCTGTCAGCCACTGATAACTTTTCCATTAAAAAAATTTACAATTTGCAGCACTTGTAGAAAAAACACCTGTTCAATAATTCTATAAATACTCCTGACAGATCCCAGTGGCCCATTATGTATCCTTTTTGGCAATGTCAGCTCTCTAAAGTCAATTAGCGTCTAAATTTGAAAGGCACCTGGTGGCCAACATTCTGCTTATTATTCAAAGCATCCGTTTTAATTTTTTTGCACAGCCTTGACAAGTCTGAAAAATCTATTAAGTTAAAAAGAATGAAGAAGTATAATACAGTTGATATTAGCAAACATTTTTCCCCTTAGCTACAAGTGTTCCCCAGGGGATTTACAAAGTGCACCAGTTAAATATGTCTGTACATTTAAAACATTAAATATGTCAACAGCAAGACATTTTTAAATATTTTGAATCAAATACTATAGCACAAATATAATTTACAATACTTTGCACAGAAAACATTACATCTGAAATATAACTTTAGCTATTATATAAAAATACATATATTTTCCTCTCCTCTTTAGAAAAAGTACTTATTTGCAGGTTCCAGCATGATGTAACAATTCAAAAGAATTTAACCCTTCAGACGGTCATCAGTTTGCAATTAGATGACACCCTTTCCACTTCAGCTGTATCGCGGCACCTAACCACAGAATAGAGCCAGCGAATTAATCCCTCCCATAACCCAAAGGTGGTTTTTCATAAAGGCAACCATAATTGTTCCTATCTGCTTTAATTCTAGGAATTTATTACAAAATTTAAAAACCATTGTGTAAGAAAACCCTTAGACTGTAACACACCTTGAGTCCAACATCTCCCATTGGCTGTAAATACATTCGCTCCCTACAGAGTCAAAGGCATGGGTCTTCTTGTACTTTGTGGGTCATAGCTCTTAGTAGTCTCACACACCTATATACATCTTCCTTGGCTTGTTTGTAAAGTGTTCTATACATCCTAGGAAATATGTGAAAATGCTCCACCACATGGGACTCAATCTATATCTCGAACTTTAAAAGCCCCAAAGTACGTTGCGTCTTGGTCTGGATCCAGGAGTGAAGGGTTGGAGACCTCAATGCTTATTTCCTCACCAGACCGGAGCTTAAAAAATCCTCCAACATTTATGGAGTAAAAATGGAATTCAGAATTCCCCGACCAGTATTTGGTGCTTCCTCCTTTCATCAGGGTATGAGAACTTGGGATTTTGATGCTGGTTTTGGTGACATACACCATCAGCTGAAGATAATTTGCACTGAGGTTTCCCGAAGTTTCATGATGTCGAAAGCAAATGTTGGCATACAGGTAATAAAAGCCATCTTGGTTAACCACTAGTTTTCCATTCCTGAAAGTCATGTTGGAGATCTTGGCCCAACCTCGGTCATGGTACCAGCAGGACAGACTCACTTTATGGGAACCTGAGGAAAAGAGAGGCATGTGATTTAAAACCCACCCCTTCAATGAGCACATTCTCACAATTCTACGAGCTTAAAGAAAGACTTACTCTAACAGTCATCGTTCCAATGAGAGAATAATTTCTCAGAATTTATTTTCTAAAAGGCGAGTACACAGTACATTAAGATGTACTTGTGCTCTCTGCTAGGCACCTGAGAGGAGCAAAGACAAAAATCTCATTTTTTCTGCCCTCAAGGAGCCTATGGTACACAAGGGATAAGTATGATATATGTTCAGCAAGGCATGGACCCTGATAAGAAAGGTTGTGGATATTGCAATGGGAATTCAAAGGAAAGAGATTACTTCCTCCCAGAGGGATCAAGAACGATTTTGTTGGGCTACTGAGCCTGATACCTTAAAAGAGGAATTCAACCAACAGAAGCATAAAGGTCATTCAAGGTCGAAGGAAGAGAATCAGCCACAGGCAGTTGAAACAAGGAAGCAAGAAACCAGTATAGGAAGAGAATATTCAGACTTCACATGACCCCACCTTCTCTTTGATTCATGGAGAGAGGTATATAGAAGGAGCTGAAAATCTGGGTCACAGCAACTTTGACCAAAAGGTCAAACTCTTAAACTCTATTGATTTCCCCCTCTGCCAACAGCCCAAATGCCTCCCAAGGTCACACAACTGAAAAGCTGCCCCCAGAGAAGTTCACAAAGAAAATATCCTTGGCATTGCACTCCCCAGCACATAACTTCATGCAGTCCTTTGTGACTAAAGGATAGTAAAGTCTCTTCTGATTAACCAGAATTCTCCTTAGCCTCCTTCTCACACCTGAAATGTGACAACTGATCTTCAGGCCACTGTTTCTGGAGCAGCAGAAATTTATAGAAAATCTTCTAAGTCAGCAAAGTGTCCAATGGTTTGACTATTTCGGGTCTTTAGTGTACTTTACTAGGTCTTTAAAAATCAGGACTACCTCCATGATAAACCCCATTAATCAAATATTTGTATTTATGTGGAAACCTATTATACAACTGGAAAAGGTGTCAGCTAGTGGGGAAAAAGTTGTTATACTGTGGAAAGTCCAAAGTTTTCCTCCAGAGGATTTTGTAAATACTTATGCTAAGTTAAGGTTGTCATCTGCTAGGATTTCAACAAGGCAAAACAGCGGAGGAATCTCAAAATCGGGTTGGGAGTAGTTTCTGCAGCCAGGGAGCAGTTCTTTGCTGCCTGTCACCCAAGAGAAATCCCCCCACAGAATTTAGACTTAAAGTGGATTCCACAGATCCATCAGAGCTGACAACGCTTTGGCTAGAGGGGGTCCCTGGGAGATCCTTCTAGAATCAGAACCCACACTGGCTACCTTTCAAGACTGGTCTGAATAATGGGGAAACCTGAACACCTGCATCTCTGTCTAGAGAGCCACAAAAAAGAGAATGTTCTGTTGTCCCTGGAGGGCCACTGGGCAGCTGGGATATGGTCTGGGGATCTCAATGCCAGCCTGTTCCAAGAACCAACCAGGTGGTAGGGTAATAAAAAAAAAAAGTGCAGTGGGATCCGAGTTATAGTGGGGCAACCCATCATTAGACAGGCCTGCAAAGGCAAAGAATCCAGTGGTTCCGATCCCTCTGTCCAGGAACAGGACACATTTCCTGAACTGCACATCTTATCCACAGGAGGGCGCGAGAGTGAGCCCGTGAAGCCATCACAGGCACTGCTGCCTCCAGACCCCAGCACAGCACTCGCCCTTTTTTCATCAGAGGTCCTACCTCAGATCATCCCAGATTAAAAATCTCATCCCACGGTCCCAAGTGAGTCAATATGAGACTGTAAGACTCTACTCATCACATCCTCATAAACACTAGCAAAGTAACTTCTCCAGGCTGGTAAACAGCCACCTAGTCCATTGACAAAGCTGATAAAACTCAAGGTGTTTCCTATCTCAAACCATCCCATGGTTACCTCCTTCTTCCCCTACTATTGTATTCAATCCTTTATCCAATCAATTATTGGTCTTAGAGTTTATCTCCTACAATGGCCCTCAACAGATAGCAGCAGGATGACTGAGATGAAGTCTACCCTCTCAACAGGACAGATCAGCCAGCACTAGACCAAGGGCTGGGAGATACAGTCTAGGATAGCAGGGAAGGCTATGAAATGCGAGAATACAGAAAAATACAGAAACCATGACTGCATACCACTCCTGTTGTTAGCTCAAGTGGAAGGAGTGTCCTTATTTCCTACTAAACATACCTATTTTTATCCATTTCCTGATCAATTCAGTCATCCAGTAAATACCTCAATGGTGCTTTCTATACACATCCACTCTATCCATAATTAAGAATTAAATCAAGCAGTGTACCCACAAGGGACTTAACACTTAGTAGCGGAGAATGTAAGAAATGGACACACAAAATGTAAAAAATAAAATTTTCATTTCTGCACATCACGTAGCACATGGTTGAAGTTGAGTTAAAGCAACTGTCAAGTGGAAGCTGCAGAAATGAATGGCGATCAGGTGAGCTCAGCCCAGTGACTGAGGACAGGGAGGACTTGGGTCAAATGTGGATGGGCTGAGAAAAGGGAGAGCATCGTGAGTGAGGGAATCTGTTCAAGCAAAGAGCAGAATGCACACAGCACGCAGCGGAGAAGGGAGAAGAACCATCAGTGTGAACTGGAGGGCTCGTGAATAGATGATAGTGGGCGAAAAGATGAGAACTGCGCCCCCATCAGGCTGGAGGACCTCACAATGCAAGCCTGGGCTTCCATCACTAGATGCCCTTCAGCCTTCCCAGCCTCCCCAGGCCCTACAGTCACTGCTATTAGATATTAGAGGAGAAGTCTCTCCAGATACTTAGCCTGAGCTGCCCTTAAGAAAGCCATGAATCCTGAATTCACAAAATACTCCCCAATGCATTTTATTCAAGAAGTTTTGAAATGTAGTTAGTATAAGGCAGGTTCTGATTTCTTTCTTATGTGTAAATAAGTACACACAGCATGAAACAGAGGCCCCAAGTGAATATGCAAAACTAAAGCCATCTTCCTCTGAAGAGTCCAATCCTGGCCCAAACTGGGAGATAAATGGACTCAAGGAGTCATTGGCCAAGCCAGAAGAGCAAATTCTATTTTCTTAAATAGAAGCATACATGAACTCATTTCACTCTGTCTCAAGCTCAATAACCATCAGAAAATAACCAGGAGTTTTGCCTTGTTTTTGGCAATGATTTGATGCAAGGTGCCTGGAGGGAGAGCTATATAACTAAAACATGCTTGCTACTGCCAAATAGACTTTGGCACACAATCTAATGCAATATTTATCATATGCCATTTAAAATGAACTGAAAAGATAAATACAGAGTACGTTCACAGCACACGCAGCTGATAGACCTGTATTAATTTGATTGCCTTTGCTAATATGCAAAGTAGTTTTCCACTCAGAAAATTAGTGTAGCTGTGCCGTAAGGCATACACAGAGAGAGAGAGAGAGAGAGAGAGAGAGAGAGAGAAGTTGTTTATGGAGCAAATATCTCAGACAGGATAGATAGTTGAGGAAAATCTTCTAAAAATCAAAGAGCTGGTTTCTCACTTTCTATGTCTGCAGTCAGGAAAAATTCTTTTGTGGCCCATATTAGTAGCTTCAAAACTGTTTATTAAAACTTGGATTTTTTAACTCTAAACTTGCCTTGAATTATTTTTGTAAAAAAATAGAATATATAATTATTTAGTTAAACTTCAAATAATAACAGATTACATTCACTCAGTGCTTACTATATGCCCGCTTCCATGTAAGCATGTCAGTACATGACCTCGTTACATCTTCTTAGCTGTGCCATGAGGTCGATACTATTACCATCCCTGTGAAGAAGCTGACACACAAAGGATTCCAATAATTTGCACAAGGTCACCCAGCCAGGAAGGAGAACAGCATGGCCTCAAACCCAGGCCGTCAGACTTGAGGCACCCTGCTATTAAAACCACATTAATCTTCTTACAGGAAAAGAGGAACATAAGAGCTCTGAATTTATTTCCCTCTGACAAAGCCAACTGGCCACAAGGTACTTATGTGATAACCTATAGTATAAAAAGCATGGACTTGAGAATCAACTAGAGTGGAACTCAATTTCTAATCCTACCGTGTTGTAACCTCCATCAGATAACTTACACTAGGTGGACCTTGGTCTCCCCCTTTGCAAAATCTGAATGAGAATCACTGCCTGCAGGTTGTAGTAAGGATTAGAGATAATAAATACACAGCATAATGCTTGATGCGTAGTGTGTGTTCAATACATGCTGTAAGAATAATAACGATAATGTCCCATTGGCTCTCTATCATAATGTTCTTTGTAATCTTTCTGATGTTTACCTAACCCGATGTGAAGTGACCAGTGGGGATTATATGATGGAAATGGCTGGTACTTTTGGTACATGTAGACATAGAGCTCTGGGTTTCCTCAATTCCAAAAGATAATCAGGTCTCCAGTCTATTGAGCTAAATTCTTAGCTAGAAAAAGACAATATCCCCTGGAGAAAGAGTGTGTCTCATTTTCTAGAGGGCTATTGCCGCGTAAGTATCATTCTGTTGAACTCCTACCTGGAACTCTGCAGGAGATGGCTGAGTATATGACTACGTGGAGGAACGCATGTGCCTTACAAATCAGCACTGGGGACGTGTCACCTTTTGCTTGGGTGAATAGAGAGGAGTGTAACAAGAGATTACCCTTCCCAGTTATGCAACCTCAACTAGGAGTTGTCTAAAATAAACCCCCTCTGATGATCTGAAAATGAATATAGGGATGATGTCCATCCTGGCACGATAGAGAATCACTGTTTCCATGATGTGGATGACCAACTGAAGACTAGATGATCTTTCTTCTTCTGGAAATTAAGGGCTTTCAAAATTTTGGTAACAGGCTAAGAATAGGTCTGAGTGTTCAGATGGGGTGATAAATGACTCTTGAAATGTTTTTCAGGCTGCATGTAAGTGGAACTTACCTGACGGGATGTCAGTGGCATTAATCGTGAGATGGGCAAAGGGCTGAGTCTCAGGCTTGTTCCTTCTGGCCAGATCTAACCATGAACCTTCCACCATGGCTGGAGATGAGAGAAGCCATGTTAGCCCAAAGAGGAGTCACCCTAGGGGTTTTCAAATATTTATACAGATCCATGCTTACCTTTTTCTGCTCTGATGTGTTGTGATTTAACGATATGTTGCATTTCCTGCAATTGAAAAGAAAAAAGAATCTTATTTATACACTCACTCTTTTGATAAAGCTGTTAAGAACTCAGAGCTGTTGGACATACAATAAATTAATCCTCTTTCCTGCAAAATATGCCAGAAGTACATAGGCAGTAAAATTTCTTGATGTTCTGAGTAGCTATCAAGGGAAGTTCACTCCAAAGAATTATGTTGATGTGCTTAAAAAGTCAGCTACACACATACCATCTAACAAAATACTTTGGACAATAAGAGGAAATAAAAGACAATGTAAATTATAAAATATGGAATCACTGAACATAATTAAACATTTGTAGCAGGTACACAAATGGAGATGAAGTTAACTAGGAAAATAACAATTACCACAGAATATATGACCCTCTTAAATCTTTAGGGAGGCTCTTTTTATGTCTATTTCATTAGTGAATTCCTGTTATAACATTGAAGCTTAGCCCATAAGAAGGAGAAAGATGGCTATTTCCCAGTGGTTAATTTTTTATTTTAAAAAGTCACAGCGTATTTAAAGTACTACATGGAAGTCTAAGAGTTTTTACATTACCAATAATTAACTTAAAATATTGTCCCAAATAGAGGTTTAGAAGAGCAAGCCAGAAAAAGAAAGAACGCAAGTATGTAAAGAGTGTAGATAATTACATACCTCCATCTGAGCCCTGACAATGAAGGGACCAATAGGTAACTGCAAGCCCATCTGAATCAAGACCTCAGCTACCATTAAAAAGTAAAGTGATGCTCAACAAATGAATGGATAAAGAAGATGTGGCATATATATACAATGGAATATTACTCAGCTATAAAAAGGGATGAGATGGAGCTATATGTCATGAGGTGGAAAGACCTAGAGTCTGTCATACAGAGTGAAGTAAGTCAGAAAGAGAAAGACAAATATTGTATGCTAACTCACATATACGGAATCTAAAAATGGTACTGATGAACTCAGTGACAAGAACAAGAACGCAGATGCAGAGAATGGACTGGAGAACTCGAGGTTTGGGAGGGGGCGGGGGGGGTGAAGGGGAAGCTGAGACGAAGCGAGAGAGTAGCACAGACATATATATACTACCAACTGTAAAATAGATAGCCAGTGGGAAGTTGTATGACAAAGGGAGTTCAACTCGAGGATGGAAGATGCCTTAGAGGACTGGGACGGGGAGGATGGGGGGCACTCGAGGGAGGGTGGGGGGGGAGTTGAGGGAGGGAGGGAATACGGGGATATGTGTATAAAAACAGATGATTGAACTTGGTGTACCCCCCAAAAAATAATAAATAAATAAATAAAATTAAAAAAAAAAAAGTAAAGTGATGTGGATGAAACTTCAGTTCAGATCCCTTCTCAATCACCTACATGTACTGAAGATATTAACAGCACCTCTATCATAGGTGGTTGTGAAGACTCAAGGAGACCATGCATATAGGCACTTAGCAGAGGGTCTGGTAAATCCATATATCTAAATACTACTAGAAACGCTCTGGAGCAATTCCTACTTTCTCTGTTATTGAGTGACCAGCCATGCTAACTACCGCGCGCCCCGCCCCCTCCATGTTTGAAAGATGGGCCACGTAGCTGAAGTTCTTCGAGTGTCTGGAGAGAAGGGCTTTGAGATAGATGACAGGTAGATATATAGAGGCAACAACACAACTCTGACTGTTAACACTTGGAAGGTTTCTAGTGATTAAAATTACACTGATTCTTCTCTCTGCCTTCAGGACCCCCAAGAGAGATGAGATCAATTCTATTTTTAAAGACCCCTGGAGTATAGCACAGCTGTCTTCAGTGACCTAGTCTAACATCCTAAAGAAGTCACAGCATGACTGACTTTTAGAAGGAAACTGTATGGCCTCATCCAGGGCTACCTCCTGCCCTTGCCTTGTTCTGGGAGAGCCTCTACAGGAAATTCCAGACAAATGATGGCTGGCCTTTTCAGGTTGTGCAATGCAGTGGCCCTTACCAGGCTCTGCTTCTCTCCCCACTCCATCCAAGATCTATTTCTCTCCCCAGCTGACTGCCACTCTCCCAAGTCTTTTCTCATGATCTTTAGATTCCCAGTGGTACCCTGATTTCTGGAATTTCCTGGTTTAGTCTTCTCTGCATTCACAACAGAGATTTATATATGTACAATATAAAGATATACATTGTGCATATCTTTATACATTTATATATACATGCAGTGTATCTTTACATATTGTATATATCTTTTACCTTTGTAAATATATATTACATAAATAATGTATATATATCTTTATTCATTATATATAACTTTAAGCTTTGTAAATATATAATACATTACATATATAATGCATGTACAGTGTATCTTTATTCATTGGGTATATCTTTATACATTTATAATGGCTATATATATACAATGTTTACTATATACAATGTGTATATGTATAGTGTATGTACATAGTATATATATAGTATGTACATTGTATATACTGTATATATACATTGTATGTAGTAAACATTGTGTATATACAGCCATTATAAATGTATAAAGATATACTATATACATTGTATATAGCTTTATACATTGATGATATATACAATATATCTTTATACATTGTGTATCTCTTTATATATGTGTATATAGTGTATCTTTATCTGATTACTATCTCTTAAAAGACTGGGACAGGAATAGGAATCTGGATGACAGTAATTCAGTGATTTAAAATGACCCCTCATTTCCCCCTCTAGCCCTGATGTGCTCCATCTTCAGAAGGAAGACGGGGAGGGAAGAAGGGAGCAAAGCAAAGTAGGACATATGCCTACCTATGCCTCCAAATGCCTGCTTGGTGCTTTCCTATTGAGAAAAGCACGCTTATTATTGAGAAAAACAAGGAAAGAACCGCTGTGCTAGCTAAGTGGTCCTCAACTTTGAACACGCATGCAGCGTGACCTCCCAGCAGACTTGTTGAAACACAGAGTCTCTGATCCACTTGGTCTGGGGCGAGACCTGAGAATTTGCATTTCTAACAGATGAGCTGGTGTTGCTGACCTGGGGCCTCCGTTTGAGAAGAGCAATCCCTCTCCCACCCCAAAAGATTTCAGAGAAGAGCAAATCTGAGATTTTCTTGAAGCTTCCGACCAGGCCAAAGAAGCAGCAGACAAAAGTCACTGATTAAGTGGACAGGGAAAGTCTGTTCTCTCCCACCTGGGAAGGAGCTTCCTCTGCCCATTTAATCAGCAGCCGCTAGGTCAGAGCTGTCACAGAATCTCGCCATTACAGGAAAAGTCAATAACCAGTGCCATTCAGAAACACTTTCAGTGTCTGTTAAAAAAAAAAAAAGTGTGTCAGGACACAAGATGAATTAAAACTCGAGCTAAAGACCCATGAGGTAATGCTGCTTTCATGCTATATATTGTTGGGTATCGAAGAATTGCAATTCCTCTCAGAAATCCTATAGGGAAGTTTCCACATGAAAAACAAAGTACATGATGTGTCTGTAGCCTCAGGCTACAAAAAATGTAGTCTCAATATCTGTTCTTATACATCTACCCCACCCCAATCTTTTGAACTCTAAGATCATTGTTATTTATGTGCACAGCTATCAACCATGAACACAACATTCTTCTAAGACTACAGTTTTAGGGTGCCTTGGCCCAACTCCAGCCAGTCTAACTCAATTAGTCTGATATTGACTTGGTAGTTTTTTACAAGAATCTCCCCAGGTGATTCTAACACGTAGCTGGCGCTGAGACACATTACTACTAATTGAGCATTTCCATGAATGGTTGTTTGGTGACAGCTCTGTTTAGTCATAGATTTATTAGAGTCTCACAATTTATAGATATGTTCCACGTATTGAAAATTAAATCATCCCTTAGATTTGCAGCCAACAAACTACCTCCCCTTGTAATATCCTGTTTGATTCATGTTACAATCAGAGGCTGGGCAACTACTAACTAATCTCACTTTTCATGACAGTGACTTTTTTTTTTTTTTTGGCGCACAGGCTTAGTTGCTCCACAGCATGTGGGATCTTCCTGGAGCAAGGATTGAACTCATGTTCTCTGCATTGGCAGGCAGATTCCCAACCACTGCGCCACCTAGGAAGCCCTAATCTCACTTTTCAGATTGGAAAATGGAGGCCAAGAGAGAATAAGGATGGCCCTGATGGCTCTGGGACCTGGGCCTACGCCTTCCCACTCCTCTTCTAGAGCTATCGGCCCACCCCTCTTCACAAGATGTGGTCATCAACTATACTCCTGGAAGCTGGCGGGAAAGGGTCAGTGGCCTGTGAGGGGGTTCAGGGCATGCGACCCCCAAATATGGTGCTTTGGCAAATGGCATATTTTAAGCTAAAGGATTTTGAGAAATGGTAGATGAAGGAAGGACTAGCTGGCTTTCTTCTTCTCCCCTGAAGGAGGGCATCGACCCTCATGTGAGAGGTGCCTCACCACTGGGGAGAAAGGAGTATCTTTATCTCGTAAGATGGAAGGACACCCAGTGGAACCTGAGGGAACAGGCCTTGCTCAGTTTCCCCCAGTTTACCATCCTTAGCTTGGACCCTGTCCTGTCTCATTTTTCTACACTTTTCCGCTCTTCATCAGAGTATAGAAACCACTCAGCTTAACTCTTCCTGGGGGTCTTCATTTCCTTATGAAAGCTCCTGTGTCACTTAAAACTTACATTAAATAAATTGGTATGCTTTTCTCTTATTAATTTATCTTTTGTCAGTCTTATTTATAGGACCCTGACTGGTGAACCTAAGCAGAGAGAGGGAAGAAATGGGTTTTTTTCCCCTCTCTACACCTGTCAGGAAATTCTTAGAGGGGGGTCCTCTCCCTAAAGTACTAACTCTGAAGGGAGGCCCACCTCAACAAGGAATCTGACAAAAAGGAACTTCAACAACAGGAAATGATGGTCTCAGAATTCCTGGGGGGTGGAGGTGGGGGTCAGGAAACAGCAGGCTCAGAACCTGCCAAGACTTGCTCAGGGCTTGACGGGTGCACCCCCCAAACTAAGCCACGAGGGCCCTGGGCATGGGGTCTGCACGTCTCCAAATGTGACTCCGTTAAGGCCATTCCACACAGCAGGGCCACTCTAGTCACTTTCCTCAAAGATCAGATATTTTGCTATATACACACACAGATCTCTCTTGAATGGGGCCCTAATATTTTTAATTTTCAAGATTACAGGAAACTCTTCTGAAGAAGTATCTATAACCTTCACTCCAACAGACATTTCCATTTATTTCCTAAGCTTGGCATTTACATTTATTTTAATCCACAGCAGTCCTCTCCTTCTGTCACAGTAATTAGTGTGTTTTAAAATTTGCAGTGTTCTTCAGTCCCAAATCTTTTCATTCAGACTTTGCTTCTGGTTTCTTTGAATTCAGGAAGTTCTGATCTATCTAATTTGGGGAAGTCACTACAGAGAACATCCTAACTCCTTTCCTCTGAACAAATTATCCAGATGAAAGAGATCTTTTAAAAAATGTCATATGTGTTTTATCTTATTTTAAATCCAGCTGTAAATTAGGGGGAAAAAAAAAGTTAACTTTCTGGATACACATTCAGTGCCATCATATGTTGTCTACACTCTCAGAATGCCCAGAGCTTTGCATAAAGAAGTATAGGTAGTTTTGACACACCTCCCAGCAAACAGCCTCCAAGCAGAAGCCAGAAACAGTTTCCAGAGTGAGGAAGCTGGCCGACAGCCCTCTTTCCAATCTTCTCCTGGCTAAGGGCTACAAAGAGAACCCAAAGTCCTGCTCCCCAGGAAGATCAGCAGTCTGCCTTCTCAGCATACAGCATGTTTAGCATCTGTCACATGCGAGGACAAAAAGAACCACCCCCTGGTTTCCAAAACCTACTCATGACCATTAAGATCACTACCTGAAAGTTACTAAGAAAAATCCCATGAAAGAATGAACTTATGGTCACACTAAAAGCCTAACAAGTAGGCTTTTCAGCGAATATATGCATTTTTAAATGAGCATAATTTGCGCCTAAATTATGAGAGCTTCATTTAACCCTTCAAAACAGGACAAAAAGGAAAACAACTGCTGGTAGACAGCCAAAGAAATCACTGCCAATACAAGGATAAAAGAAATCCTCTGACATACTGCCACCTAGTGGACACTGTCTAACATTGACAAGCCGGGGCTGCCACAGCCAGACCTGGGGAGATTTGACACAGCCATCGGCCCCCACTCCAAAGTCTAAAAACAATAGAGATGTGGAAATTTCACAACATTTGAAAATCTTCTCCTTGTGGTATTTTCCTATTTAGACTGCACTGACTTTTCATCTTTTCTGTCACAGTACATTTGAACAGACAAGAAAATAAGTGGTATGATTTTTCCTTTTATTTTTTTTTTTAATCTCGACTTTTTATTTCACTCATAGAAAAAATGTTGGGATTTCACAATTGCTCCTCCAGGAAAGAAAGTACACAAAAGATGAATATGATTGTGTAACTGTGGTCTCTAGGATTGCTTCTCTTTAACTTCTCCTGAATTCAACATCCAAGAAGTACAATTCCCAGGAGTGTGATAGGGAGACTGTTAGGACAGTCTCTCTTGAATATCTTTTAAAATATTTTCAGATCTTTTGCCAAACGGGGAGGAGGGAGATGTCCCAGAACTGGCTCAATCTTGATATATACCAAAGCTGCTTAGGAGAGATTATACTCTGTAAGAATAAATATAAACACCTCTCAGTACTTTCAACTTCTTTTGAGTAGTTATGGGAATTTTGCTCCAGGTAATTTAAACATTTACCGCAAATGCTTAAGCCAGTCTTTGCAAACTCAGCTGGATAATTGCCCCAAAGAAGACTTTGATAGCATTCCAATTCAAGAGTGAATGTTATTAAATTGGTCTTTGTTTGACTGAAGTGACTTTTTCTTTTTCTCTTTTTTTTTTTTTTGGTCTTACAAAATCATATGTATAAATAGATTTAAATTCCCACTGAGGACACTCCCAGCTGTAAGGATTCCCTGAAAAAAGGTCAAGTTGCCGGAGTCTGGTCTTATCAGACTGAAAATTCCACCTGTGCATTGTGATGTGAATGGTGTGATCCATGTGGTACCTGTCAGAGCGCAGGAGAAGCAATTTGTCTAGCCAGATGCTTCCGGAAACCACTGGCACCAGCTCCTAGCTGGGGTCTCAGGTGGCTGCCTCCCTCTGCAATCCCAACAGCAGCTGCAGGGACATCTGGCTGGTTGAACAAGGATTTAACACCCCGTTTGCCACATATAATACAGGGTTCATACACTTGTTAACATATGTAATGCATTCATTTTAACATCTTAATGACACCCTTCCTGTGATTCTTCTCCAACCTAGTTACAAGAATAGTGCATTCATCAGCCAAGTTAGCACATGAAAGCCACACGTGGGTTGTTTCTGAAAATGAATAGCCAGTTTCCTATTCCTGCAGAGAAATTCTGCAGACTTCTACCTTGTAAATAGCTCAGAAATCCATCCTCTCCTCTCCAGCCAGAGGACCACTGCCTTCCTTCAAGCTTTCATCATTTCTCATTAGGAGTTCAATAACGGCCTCTTACCTCCTCTCTTGGTTTCCTTAAACTGGTCCATTGCTGCTAGAGTAAGCATCGGAAAGTCCGCAAGGCAGCAAGTCCCTTCTCTTTTTTAAAAAAATGCTCTTTAAAAAATTTTGATTGAAATAGAGTTGATTTACAATGTGTTACTTACAGGTGTACAGCGAAGTGATTCAGATATATATATGTACTTTTTCAAATTCTTTTCCATTATATCGATAGGTTATTACAAGATATTGAATATAGTTCCCTGTGCTATACAATAGGACGTTGTTGGTTATTTTATATATAGGAGTGTGTATATTTTAATCCCAAACTCCTAATTTAGCCCTCCCTCTGCTTCTCCTTTGGTAACCACAAGTTTGTTCTCTATGTCTGTGAGTCTATTTCTGTTTTGTAAATAAGTTCATTTGTATCATTTTTTAGATTCCACATATAAGCAATATCATATGATATTGGTCTTTCTCCGTCTGGCTTACTTCACTTAGTATAACAACCTCTAGGTCCATCCATGTTGCTGCAAATGGCATTATTTCATTCTTTTTTATGGCTAAGTAATATGCTATTGTGTGTGTGTGATTTTACACCACATCTTCCTTATCCATTAATCGATGAAGTCCCCTCTCTTCTGAAAACCCTCCAGGGGCTGCCTGCAGGCTTTAGGAACAAGTCTACATGCCTTACCTGGCCTTATAAGGCCCTGCATAACCAGGCTGATTCCCATTCCAGACTCTCCTGCTCTTCCTCCCCTGCACCCCCAAACCCCATCACCCCTGAGTGAGGCAGGAATCAGATAGGCCCCCAGGGCAAACAATCGGAGTTCGTTCCCTGTGGACCAATACTCTGAGATGGGAATAATAGGACAATTGAGAGAGGAGGCTGGGCCCTGCCCAGATAGAAGATAAGAGATCCCCTCATCCTCAAAAGTCAAGAGACCTCCTCTGACTACACATGCACAGAAAGGCTCCTTGGAGGTCAAAAGGGGAGTGATGCCAAGTGGCCACACCAACTAAAGGCCTCTTCAGTAGAATCCATCTTGGCTAAGAGATGTGTACACACACATAGGAAGATCCTGAGATACACCAAATACGGACTCTGAACCTGGCAAGTCAAAATGATTGGTCAAAGGAAACACTGAAGAGATGCCCCATAAAAGTGACTCAAACTGCCACGAGGGTGCAACTCTCTCTCTCTGAGCCTGCCCGTGTGTCTATCCCCATGTACTCTACTCTTTTTTTTTTTCTAATAAATACTTTACTTCTTTCACTACCTTCCATCTTTGAGGGAATTGTTTTCTGCAAAGCTGTAGGGCCAGGGCCTTGTGACTGACCTCTGGTCTAGCGGCTAGGATTCGGTGCTCTCACCACCTTGACCCGACCTCACTCACTGGCCGGGAACCAAAACCCTGCTTCAAGCTGCTGCAGGCCAAGGCCATCGGAGACCATGAGGACACGCTGGACATTCAAGCCACATGGAACTACTTAGAGGCATTTCTCTCTGCAGGTCTCCTGCCCTCCCATCCATGCAGACTTGACGTACAACTGCTCTGCCAGAGAGATGTCTTACTGTCTTATCAACAGCTCATCTTTGATTGTAAAGATTTTCTTTCCATGGCATTCTTGGCTCACAAGGCTCAGAAACAGTAGCCCCTTTGGTGTTGTGAAGCAATTAAAGAGACAGGATTAGAACTGCTGTCTCAGCCTTGCTTTCCTCCCCGCCTAAAGCTCGCAGGAACTTCCAATCCATAGGATGTGGGGGGACACGTTGTATGCACCTGGAAGGAGTGGGAGGCCCCCCAGCTTGTTATGAAGAATCAATGGTGACAGTTCGAAAACACCTGAAGGCAAAGAACTGTAAGAGCAGGAGCCGTTGAAGGTTCTGTCACCTAAATACTTGCTGTTCAGGTATAGTGGAGTCTGTGCTTCTCAGCCCAGAGTCCCTGAATCAGAGCCCTACAGGGTACCGGTGCCAGGACGAAGATAGCAGGAGCACTGGGAAGAGGGAAGGACAGCTCCACCCATCCCCACGGGGCGGGGGGGAAGGGGTGGAGGGGAGGGGAGGGGTCCAGGGTCCAAGGTCCAGCAAGTGTTGGGGAAGGGGAGGCAGCAGATAAGCCATAAACCCCGATAATCCTGGGGGTAAAAGCCATCTCAGATTTGAATTTGTACCTTTACCCTTTGATCCCTAAAATTCTTTACTTCTTACTATAAACTACTGATTTGAAAAATTCTCTCAAAGCCAAAGTCTTCTCAGCACGGATTCTACCTCCCCAGCCCTCACGCTCCCCCCTCTGAATCTCCTCATCTCTTTGTCTCCTCCCTGAATCAGCCACCGCCCCACGATCATCTCTGGAAATTCTTGAGAAACAGCATAACCAAGAAAAATGTGGACTGGCCTCCTCCTTCCACCCCAAGTACAGTCAGCCGGGGCTCACTTCTCCCAGAAGAAGTCTGCTGATTGGAAAAGACATGTCTTTGCACACAGATAATGTACTCTACCCACCGAAGGGGTGAAGAATACGGTGCCCTTGTTTTCCTAAAGCAGAGTGATGCTTTCCTGGCAGGGTGATGGCTATGCTGGGAATAGAAAATTAGTTTTTATTGTTTAACCTTCATGGTTTAAATGAGGAAGTTTCTGCTACAGTTAAAGGTCCCCTAGGGTTTTCATAAAGTAGCCTTATGACAGCAATATTAGTCTTCATAAAGAGCCCAATTTTAAAATGTCTTGCGCTAAGGGTACTCGTTTAAAGAGTTTCATCTAAGGGCTTGGCAGAGTGACTGCAGTGGGGCATCTTGGGCTAGCTGCGCTATTTACCATGTGTCTGCTCTCTTTTGCCACCTGAAGCATAATCACGCCACTTTACATTGGCAGAGCTTCTGACATCTACAAAGCCTCATCTCCTCTGAGGAAGGCTTCCTCCCACAGACTCTACCCAAAGTATACCTAACTGCCAGGAATGGAACTCAAAGGGAGACAGAGGTACGAGGCCAGCCACTGTGGACCACTGAGGCCAGGGAGGGAAGGGGCAAGGGTGGCCAGAGAAGGTTCTCCAGCCTCAAAGTTCCTATCGTGTTCACCCCCCAAGGAGGGAAGACGCTCCCCTCTGGAAGAAGCAGGAAAAAACCATGCTTGGAAGTGACCTCCAGCCCTTGATGAGAAATCTTCTAGGCGTTGGTAACACGGCTAGCTTCTGACAATATTAACCAGCCACCTGATGACACCAAGAGCAGGGGTGAGCACAGGTCACTCATGTATTCATTAAATGTGTTCTTTAAACATTAATTGAGTGCCTAGAGTGTACCTGTCATTGGCTAGGGAAACCAAACATCACACAGTCTCTGTCCTTGGAAACCTCGCATCTGGGTGCGTCAGACCCCCACCTGGCTCCTGGGGTCGAGGCTATGATGGGGTGAATACAAGAAGCCCTAGGTGTGCACAAGGGGGGCTCCTAACCCCAAAGGTGGGCAGGCGGGCATCACTGGGGCACCCTTTGGGAAGTAATGCTTGAGCTAAATTTTGAAAGACAATTAGAAAAATACACACAAAGAAGAGCCTGGAATGGCACATAAAGAACATGCACAAAGACCCATGATCCATCCATCCATCCACCCACCCATCCATCCATCCACCCACCCACCCATCCATCCATCCACCCACCCACCCATCCATCCATCCACCCATCCATCCACCCATCCATCCGTCCATCCACCCACCCATCCATTCCACAAAGCTCTCTGATGGCTGCTAGGGCCAGGCATCCTGCAGGATGCTAAGATGCTGCATGTCCAGAACAGATATCCTCCCTTCCCTTACTGTGTTTATGGCTGCATCGGGGAGGCGAGGGGTGGGGTAGGGAAGGGCACAGCCAGGTTAGGGAACTTCTAGCACTTTACTGAGGTGGGTCCACTGAGCACAAGCTGAGGTAGGGTGAGGAGATGGAGCCACAAGGTAATGAGCCTGGAGAGGCTGGGGTTGGAAGGAGGGTTCCAGAACATAAAAGATTTTGTGTTACGTGTTCAGCAGCTCAGACTTTATCCCGATGACTATAGGGGTCCACCAAAGGATTTTCTTAAGTAGGAAAGTAAGATTTGCATTTGAGAAGTCACTCAGTTGTGAAGAGGATGGACTAGAGGCAGTGTGAGTAGGATGGGGTGGCCACCTGCAGTGGTCCAGATGCAAAATGACGATGCTGATGGTGACACCTGTATTAAGGTGACAACAATAGTCACACAGAGAAAAGTATCTGACGGTTTAGTAAGGAGGTAGAATTCACAGGACAGGAGTGAGGCGAAAAGTCAGTGAGGAAGCGTGTAAGACCATCTTCTGGCTTCTGATTTTGGGTGATGGAGATGATACCCTAGTCCATCACCACGAAAGGGTAGATCAGATGAGAAGCAGGCACGGGCACGGAGAAGAGATTCTGAGCTCACCTAACAGCTGCTACTGCTGTTATTCCCACCACCACCACCTGGTGTTCTCAAAGGGCAAAGATTAAGGACTGGTATAGCACCCTAGTGATGAGGAAGCTACGTGAGAATGGACTTCTCAGAGCCTGACTCTCAAAAAACTTAAAGCAAACATTTATTGTCTGTCATCTCAGGTATACATTGTTCTCTGCAACTTCCAAGCCCCCACTCTCCACCCAGCTCAGGCTGAGTCCTACCTCTCAAATACAGTCATTCATTCACCAGTGGCTTCCCTGTCCTCCGGTGGCTCTCACCCCTTCTTAGGATGCTTAGAACACCTCTTTGCTCAGTATCCACCCTGAAGCCTTCTTCTGAAGACGGACCAGCCCTTCTAAAAAAGGATTTTCCAAATCACAAAGCCTACTCCTGAACTACCAAATCAGAGTCTTTGTAACAGATCTGGGAGCCTTTTTCTTTCTTTTTTAAACAAGGTTTTCCAAGTGATTCCTAAGATCAAGCAGGTTCAGGAAACGCTGCTCTAGGGCACGCCATTCTCTCCAGTTCCACAGGCTGTACTTCTCCTAGGAAGAGCCACTCCTGGTGGAGCGATCCAACCATCCTTTACCAGGTGTCCTCCAACCAAGGACCCTCAATATTACTGACTTCTGGAATCTTAGCCCAAGACCCCATGGCACACACCGAGATGCTCCTCCTTCAGGCGCATCCTTCTTCTTCTCTGCTTCTTTAAAAATGTCAAGCCAGAATATCTTTTCTTCTACCGTGGAGTATTTCTGGCACTAAGATAAGCCACCTCCTACAACATCACTCACTGGTTATTTCCCTCTTGCAGACCCTCCTACCTTTTGCCCTGGGTCTCCCCTGAGGTTGAGCACATCATGGCCAATGGCCTGTTGTTGGGCAAAAGGCAGTAGATGGCCTTGGTTTTGTAGGAAAATTCTGTGGGTCATACTTTGGCTTTCCCATAAAGGCAGCTTTTATAAATACTAGATATGATTGGGGTTGATTGAATTGCAGTTCCCAAAACTGTTATGGCAGCGATGAAATCCCATTGGAAAACCACTACATGACTAACATCTTGATTTGGGAACATCAGTGCCCCCAAACCCCAAGTTGCCTTGTGGGTTTACAAGAAACTTTCTCGGGACACATACTCTTATATACAAAGGCAAAGAGATAATGAATGGAGTTTAATTTTTCCCCTTTTTTTGTTGTGTGTGTATTTAACTAAAAAGCAAATGAGAAATAATGGCTATATAATAACTTCAATGATTACAATTTCATAAGCAGTTAAAATCTACTTAATTTGTAATTGATTTCTTATGTACTTTAGTTTTAAAAATGGGAGTAGGTTTCCTGTAATAATTGACATTGGAATTCTAAGGAATCAGCTTTACAGATGGAAAAAACAACCACTCAATCTGATGAACTTTCTGGTTTTAAATTAATGTTCTTGAATCCACAAAACCTACTAAAAACTGGGCAAGTGAGAATCAAGGTTTATTCAAAGATCACAGATGCATATGACTAAACGAATCTCTGAAAGTTCTTCAGAAAGATGCATGCTGTTAAATCTACCTTCAAATTTCTCTCTCTTCTGGAATCTAAATAATCCTAAAGTACTTTAACTTTTAGAAATAAAAATCTTGACTGTTCCAATTTTGCAGAGACTTGCATATACACAGAGTTATTTCCTGTTCATACAGTTAGCCACTTTCCTGCCTAAATAGGGTTTAGTGAGTATCGGAGACCACTCACTGTTCCCGTAGAGCCCGTCCTGTCCTCTCTCCAGTTAGTTATAGGCAACCCCTTTCCTCAAGCTTTGGTGCAAATGGTTACCCAGCTAGAAACTACGATGTGTAGCCTACTTTGCGTCAAAGTGTCATTTTATGAGTAAGTTCCAGCCAATAAGATGCTACTAAAAATGACTGACATCTCAACTTCCAGGTACTGCCTTGACTTTTTCTTTCTGCCTTTCCTCTGTCTGAAGATGACAGTATATGGAGAAACCAACTTGGATCCAGAGACGGAAGGTACCTGTTGAGGATGGAGGTGCTTCCTGCCAGCCCTGAACTGCCACCTCTGGATTACTGCACACGAGAGAAAAAGCTTCTATCTTATCTTTGTCCACTTATTGATGAGTCTTTTTGTTAGGGCAGCGTGGGCTATATGAAATAACAGTGAATATATGACTGAAGATCAAAGGACTGTGAATCTTTGGATACATCATTCTTTGAATCAGGAGACAGTTTCATTTATATTGTGAATCCTGCAGGAGATGAGGCCAACGAGGCCCTGATGCCCAGGGAATACAATAAGAATTCCAGGTAAGAATTAATTGTTCAGTGATCATGGCTCTGGTCTTATTCCCCATTTTCCAGTAAATCTTTGGAGGCTCAGAGACTTCCTGACTCCAGGAAATGGTTAGTCAAAAATATGCTAACAACATAGCTTATTGGTGGTCACCACCATTGGCTTTTCATATTCTGGGATGAAATACAGAGTTTTATAAAACCATATAAGAAGCCAGAGCTGTGTGTTTAGTTCACATTATAAGCCTGCCTCTATACAGTTTATAGCTATGAAGAGGCAAACAGACCTGGGGAAAACATGATTAAAGCAAGAAGTCCAGATGAAGATAGCTTTCAACAAAAATTAACTGCTAGTATGATTACGCGGAGGCATTATTGCTTCAGGCTATAATATTAATAATCATCAATTAGAACATTGGTAAGACATCCACTAGATGAGAACCGGGCTTGTAACATTCTGAATGGCTTTATGAGTTGGTCAGTGACCCGTGTTTATTTAAAAATACTAGTTTACAGAGTTCAAGAAGTCATCAGTCATTTATTTGTTCTTTTCCTTCAATCTTGGGTCTAAATTAGATATGATATATACAAACATGAGCAAAACGGCTGCAGTTCTTGTTCTGAAGGAGCTGCAGATTCGTTCCAAGATCTCTAAGCATTTCTGATTGTGCAGCTTCTTCAGGGGAAAGTTTGTAACGCTCCCAAACGTGCATATTTATTTATTTAAGTACTAAATAAAAACACTCCTGTATATTAGCTACCTTATAAAATAGTCACAAACACATCTTGAAGCCAATATTTAAAAAATTCATATACATGTAAGTCACCATGCATCCTTCCCACTTCCGGTGGGGGTGGGGGGCGGGGAGGGTCACCTTGAATGCACTGAACACCTACACTGGAGAGCAAGGTGATTGATGTGAATTGGATATTGATATCTCTCCTCCATATCACCTTTTCAGATACTTTCAGAAGTAAGTTTCAGGAAGTTTTTCACAAATAGATACCTAATGTGAAATCAACAAGCAGGCATACTAACATCCAAGTAGAGTCACATTCCAGGGCTCAGGATGTATAAATAGTGTATCAACAGATGGCTTTCCACTGAGACTGGCCGGGAGGTCTGAGGGCCAAGTGCCCCTGCTCAGGCCCGAGACCCCCACACCGCTCCTCAGCTTGGCAGAGGCCGGAGAGGCCACCAAAGCTGGAACAAGAATTGCTTTATAAATTGGACACCATATTTGCACTGGTGTTTTCTTTATTGTCATAGACTGTTATGATAGACTTTGTAAATTGTGGTTGGTAGGGTTGGATCACTAAGAGGCTTTCAGAGTTCTGTGCTAAAGGGAAAAAAAGCCAAGAAAACCCAGCCACAAACAAAAACGGGGAAAAAACAGCATTACTTGTCTGACCAAAGACGGGCTGGGTAAACACCACTTTTTGCACACATAGAATGTGATATTGTGCTTATGACTAGCATTTGCTACCACTGGATGGGGAGATCTCTCAGTAATGACTGCAGCCACAAGAGTAATTGCGTTTTACGGGTTCACCCAATATCTATATTAGAATGAAAACTAAGTTACAAACCTACTTATGAATGCCTGATACATCTATCCTATTTTTAGCATCAGCAAGAGAAATGAGAAAGCTGATTATTTTGGCAAGATGTGAAGACTATCACCTTAAAAAATAATCCTTATGAGAGGATAACACATTTGGCAAATCATTATTTGGTCAAGGTAAGAGAAGGGTAAGTCCTTGGTTACAGGAGAAGTTATAGCAAAGTGCCTAGCACAGTGTGCACACTTAATAAAATTGCTTGATTCTAATTAAGATGAATAACACTCATCTCCTTCCTAAAGAGTCCCTTGTCTGGGGGAAGAAATGGCATCTTCTACCTCCAAACACACAATGGTATATTATGACCACTTCTTAGTCTTTAAAAAGAATTAACTGTGTGTAATATTGTTACCCACGAATAACAATCCTATAGCACAACAAAACAA
Organism: Hippopotamus amphibius kiboko; assembly: GCF_030028045.1. Taxonomy (NCBI): domain Eukaryota; kingdom Metazoa; phylum Chordata; class Mammalia; order Artiodactyla; family Hippopotamidae; genus Hippopotamus; species Hippopotamus amphibius. The sequence goes on along the minus strand of NC_080199.1, from coordinate 56,610,432 downwards.
ATGTGAAATTAATAAAATAAAGTTCCACTCATCATGTGAGTCACACTAGTCTATTAGTATAATTAAAACTGTGTGTCTTGGGACTTCCCTGGTGGTCCAGTGGTTAAGACTTCACCTTCCAGTTCAGGGGGTGCAGGTTCAATCCCTGGTCGGGAAGGTAAGATCCCACAGGCCTCGTGGCCAAAAAACCAAAATATAAACCAGAAGCCATATTGTAACAAACTCAATACAGACTTGAAAAATGGTCCACATCAAAAAAATCTTAAAACAGAAAAACAAAAAAATCTGTGTCTTTAATAAGAGCAGTTGACTATTCTTGTCTGCCCACAAATCTTTCTCCTTCTGCCTTGCCAGGTATTGAATCTCTCATAATTGGTGTTATTCATTTGGAACGAGGCACCCTGTTCCCAACAGGCTCCTAAAATAGTGAAAATTCTGCCATTATTGTTCATCAACATCTTTAAGCACAAATTGGTTTATCGTACTCTCTAGATAGTCACTTAGAAAGCCCAAAGAAAATGGAACAATGAACAAGTATGTTCTCATGGGGGAGTTAGGGGCAGAAAGTTTACTGACGGAGCAGAAGTGCAGGACTGCCAGGGAGCAGCTATTGGGGGCTTCTCTCCATCTGGGATTTGTTTGCACTTAGGACGTGAGATTTAAGGCTATCACTTTTTAAAAATAGCAAACAGACTGTCCTAGTTCCTTTTTTAATAACCCAAACTACACCCACTTATTATTATTCAAAATCATTTTACGTTATATTAAATTGCATACACACATACATTCACACATACAATGAGGTCTGCTCCAAGGTGTCTGTTCTCTTTCATGGATTATGACTTTGCGTAGTTCCATCTTTACATTATCCAATCCTACTTTAAATGCCTCTGTATAGTTTTCTAGTTTTATTTCCATAGGTTTTGTACATTCCTTGTTAAGCAAATTTTTGAGGCTTTTTAAAAATTATGAATGAAACGTTTCATTCATGTTTTCAAATTATTGTTCGAAATGGGGGCAGCCAGTGATTATTACGTATTAACTTTTACAAACAGATTGATTTTGCTTGTAACCTTTCAGTTCTTTTGACTTTTCCCAAGTACACAATCATATCACAGGCAGATTCTAGCTTCTGTATATTTTATTTCATCCTCATGTGCAATTACATTGGCTGGCACATTCTGAACAATGCTGAATAACATGGGGACAGTGGGCATCTCTGGTGTGTTCCTGATATTAAGAGAAATGCCCCTGTTTTTCATCGTTAGCTAACTTTTAGTTTGAGCTTTATAGGATAACATCAAGAATCCATCTAGCTCTGTTTTCTAATGGATTTTAAACGCCAGAAATAAGTGCAAAATTTTGTCAATCACTTCTCAGTATCTATGAGATGATACATTTTTCTCCTTTGACTTGTTAAGATGAACCATCCTTGCATTCTCATAGGTAAATGTGAATGGTACCTGTTGTTCTTAATATTACTTATTTTCAAAATTACCTTGGCTGATCTTGCATAATATTCTTCCAGAAGAAACCCAAAGTATAATTTTTAAAAACAAGAACGCCATTGAAATTAAAAGTTTATCTCTTTTTCATTGTAAGGAGATACAATATGAGTTGATCTAAACAGAAAATTAAGAGAATCATTTACCTAATCAGAATTACCTTAATTAGAGGTTCAGTTTTGAACTAATAGATTACCTCTAGTACATGTAAATGTTTATAGATAGATCACTCAGCATTTGGGAGGTGGGATAAAAAGCTAACTATTGAAAATGTAATAAGACAAAACAATAAAAAATGAATTAGAATTTGTCTTTCTCCGACTTAACTTCACTAAGTCTAATATTCTCCAGGTCCATCCATGTTGCTGCAAATGGCAGTATTTCATTCTTTTTTTTTTTACTATATCACTTATATGTGAAATCTAAAAAACAATACAGACAAATGTATATACAAAACAGAAACATGGGATTAACAAATATAAAATATTATATATAAAACAGATAAGCAACAAGGATTTACTATATAGCCCAGGGAATTATATCCAACATTTTGTAATAACCTATAATGGAATATAATCTGAAAAAAAAACAAACTGAATCACTTTGCTGTATACCTGAAACTAACACAATATTGTAAATCAACCATACATCTATAAAAAAAGAATAGCAAATTGAGTATCAGATTTCACCATATATAGCCCAGCAGATCGTCTTTTCCTCAATGTAGATCAGGATTTTTGATAATAATTTTAAATTGAGGGTCTTGCAAATCTTATGTCTTTCTCTCCTCCACGAATATAATATCCTTCAACGTATAGCTTAAAATGCCTTAAGAATAGGCTCTCTGTTTAATTAATTATTGTATTAATTAAATTAATTGATCCTAGATCTTCAACAGACCTGGAAGTTTCCTAAGGATAGTATATAATCAACATGTTTACTCCTGCTGGTGATAAAAACAGCACAGTGGTTTTCTGCAACTTGCTTCAGTGTCCTATTGTTTTGTCCTATTTCATTCTTAGAAAAATGATCAAACCTGCTCTATGAAAACTTTTAAAATATGTCTTTGATTAAGTCATCAGCAATGACAATGAATTCATAATAATGGCAATAAAAGTAATATATCAACATTTAATGAGTGCATATTATATTTCCAGTACTGTGCTTCGGTCCTTTACATCTTTTATTTCAAATCAGCCATGATCCTGCTACGGAGGGATTGTGAGCTCCACTTTTTAAAGATGAGGAAGCCAAAGCGAAGAGATATTAAATACTTTCCCAAGATCACACTTATTCAAACATAAGTCTATCTGATTACACAAGCCACAATTTTTCCCACAAAATATATATGAATTAAGATGATGTGAGCAGAGGTAAATACAGTATACTAATGATATCAATTCCCAATTTCTTTCCATAGTAAAAAATCGGAAGTTACTCATTTTTCTTTTATTTTTAGTAATTTAGTTTTTTGCAAAATCAGAAAAAGAAAATGTTATAGAACATTAAAAAATGATTTAGACTAGTGGAATTGCTGTTGCTATAGCTCAAAAATTACAGTGTAAGATAAAAAGATCAAATTTAAACTTGCATTTTCAAATATGCAGCTATGGCATAAAGAGAAGCACCTACCCCCTAATTATAATGAAAATGTAATATTTTTAAGCACTAGCTCTTATAGATATTAGAACGATATGTACTTCCTTGATTGTATGATGTATGTTTTTTATATTTCAGAATCTCTGAAACTGATGCAGCTAGAATCTATAGTGGTCATAATGAATTCCTTAGTTAAAATTTTTTTCTTTCTTTGTGATGCATGAAATAATAAAGTAAATTGAAAATCCGTGGTATCTTAGATTTACTGAAATATAGCAAACATCAGCTTTAAGGGTTCTACAAAACAGCTTTATCTCCCTACCTCTATCTCCAATACATATCCTCTTTTTCAAAAAATGCTACTACTACCTTTGAATCTTTTAAAAAGAAACTAATTAAATAAAATTTTAATTTAGATTTAAGGCATTCGAGAACTTTTGAATTTACTCTAAGATGATCAGAGACAGCCCAGGGAGTTGCAAACTAGAGGTTGGGATGTATGAGCGGATGCGAGAACCCATGCAGATGTGCATGCAAGTACACAGTGTGCACAAATCTGCAGGCGCTGGAATCACAGGATTCCACCCAGGTCTTGGGTAGAAGCAAAATAATTGCAAGACTGCTGAATTCTCAAGTGACTTTATCCAGGAAAGCAGAACAGGCAGTGATTACAGTGTTTCTCAATTGAGGCTGGAGGTGTAGAAGTCATTCGTCTTCTCCGTTCCCACCTCCTCTCTTCTCACCCAGCTCTCCCAAAGAATGAGAAAATGGACTGAGGATTTCCATCACACCCACCGCATCAATTCCTGCTCTACTTGCTTACCCCCTCACTTCAGATAATAGTGGACCAGCTATCGTTATTCTCAATAGAGCCCTGGAGTCACAGATGTGAAATAGAGGATCCTGCCATTCCAAAACCAAATAAGAAGGAAGTAGCTAGCAGAGAATCCTGTGAGCTAAGGGAATGGTTTCTAAGGCTAGGAATTCAAACCAGCATACTGACCCACTGACTACCACAAACCATCTTTGTCTTCCTTCCAAGTGTGAATTTAAATCCGTCTTCCAAAATAAGAGAAAGAAGAAAGACAGAGGAGAGAGAGAGAAAGAAAGGAAGGAAGGAGGGAAAGAAAGGAAAGAAAAGAATATTTGCACCATAATTAACCACTACCAACTTCAAAAGAATTCTGCTAATCCCTCAAAAAAAAATCCTCTTTAGCTCTTTTACAAATTATTAAAATAAAAAAGGAGAGTCAACAGCACTTAGCCAGTTTAATTTTCAATATTAGGAGAGTCAGGGAGGGCCCTTGACTTGTCATCTCAATGTGGACTCACCTTTTGCACAGCTGCTTGAAAGGCCTGTTTAATTCTCTTACACGAATCAGGTATTAATTTTGAGTCTTGACTCTCCAGAGTTGTGTCTTGCAAATCCGTGTTTTCATGGAGTTTGAAAATTCTATTAATGCAGTGAGTATCATCCTCTGATATTCTATTAGGATCCATCTGAGGAGGAAAAATGTAAGGACATCAGATTGGTTATCACTGATCATTCTGCTGTTTAATAAAGTGTGACTTAAGGACAAAAGAATTCATTCTTGCAAAAGTCATTATGTCCCCAACTAACAGTTAATACAATTACCCTGGAGTTGGTGAAAACATTGACTTCTAATTCATTTTTATGAGTAGCTGCCTATCATCCACAACGCACGTGTACACATGTGATTTGTGGGGAAATTATCAAAATCGTCTGATGATGTAAAAGTCCTCATTGGGGGGAGGGGAATCAAAAAGGTTACATGTGTTCAGTACAGGGAGAGAAAGCTTTTAATCTTTAAATTCCACCCCCCCACCCCCCCACCATGCAGCACCGGAGGTGGGATTATGAAGCCCACTTGGATATTCAAAGCATGAAACCTACATAAATCAGGTGAAATTAACATCATGTTCAGCCACCAGGTTCACCTGGCCTTTTCCCTTAATCAACATATGTTTTTATCAGCCAAAGAAAGGAGGGAGAAGTCCATTTCTTAGCCCCCCAAAAAATCTGAAGGTAGAAGCATACTTTCCCTTTTTTGTTGATCCTCTCATCCGTTTTCTTAACCTGGAGTGGTGAGTCTGTCAGAGGGTGCCTGAGAATGTGTGTGGTGCTATTTGGGGTCAGCTGGGATGAGGTGGCCTATGGCATGAGCAAGCTGTACGGATACATGCTGAGGGGATGCTGACATTCTTGCAGTGTAAGCGATTGTCCCACCCAAAATACCCCCATCCAGTTATTAGCTGGTCACCTGGTTAAAACAGATGCCAGCATAAGCATTTCTTTAAGTATTACTCTTTTCTTAAAGTTGTCTGCCACTCCTCCTGGGGCTCTGACAAGCCTTTGTAGTGGTTTCAACTGCCATGTAAAGAGGAGAGGTAATTAGCTACCTAATTATTTTAATTGCTTTAATTTTTAAGTGGTTTAATTTATTGTCCTCTTCTTTCAAAAGATTCAAGGTACTTCATGTGCATTTGCTTGCTAGTACGTACAGGCTAGATGAAAAAAAGGGAAAATTACATAAGTTTGCAATAACCAAAGCCCAGTCAATGAATACCAAGTCTCTCGTTCCCTGGTTTAGTTATCTTTCTGAAAGTCATCAGAAGATGTGCAGGTTTATTAACCAGCTGTCAGAAGTAAACTAAGAAAGTACCCTATCCATATCTGAGATTCTCAAAATGAAATGATAGCCTTTCAACAAATGTGCGCCCACTGATACAAATTTTATCATTCCACTTTTGCAAGGTGTCACTCAGAAGCAAAACTATTTGCAATCCGTATTTATTTTTTATTTCTTTAAAATAATTAGTATGAGTCAGAATATTTGAGATTTTATATAAGGCAAGCTTTCAATTCCATACTTTTTTAAAAAAGCTCACTTATACCAATAAGTTTCCTACAAAACCAGAGAAGCTTGGGCAAGTGATATGAAGGGTCATTGGGTTCAGACTTCAAGAAAGAAGAATCCTGCAAAGCCCTCAGATGGCTCAACACCAGAAAGCCACTGAGCTAAAGGAACACTGTGGCATTAGTGGGGAAATGCCTGAGGACCCTAACGTTGGTTAAGCTCCCGTCCTGCTGACAAGCTAAGTGCCACCAACGGAAGCAGCAGTCCCCGCGACTCCGCTATGGAAAGTATAGTCCAATCACTCCCAGTGTTACAGGCTCACCCGGAGTTGGCTAGAAATGCAGCTCAGCTTCCACCTCAGGCGGTGCCTGTGACTCCGCATTCTAGTTAGGTCCCAGGCGATTCTGATGCACGTTAAAGTCTGAGAAGTAATGCTTTCAAACACCAAAGGGACAAATATTGGTTGTGTGCTATTAAAATGTCTCCAAATTTCCTTGGATGCCAATTTGAAAATTTTTTCACAAGTAATACCAACTAGTACAAAAATACTGCAATGGTCAATAACGGCTGATGGTTTGATGCAAAGACATATAATGCAAAGATTTTGTCTCTTCTCTCTTAAAAGACGTTCATGCCCAGGCCTTACCCTTGGCCAATGTAATCAATATCCCTAAGGGGAGAGGTCAAATGAGTCTCTCTCCCCAAGTGTTTCTAATGTGCAGGTGAGAACGACTGTTTCAGACGGTCACATTAGAGCTAAAACAAACATAAAATGTCACCAACTGTTTTCCCAAATGAAAGTATGGCATAATTAATTTTGATATACTAACTTAAAATTTGTTCAAATACATTAGAAATTTATTTTATTTTTTTATATTTATTTTATTGAAGAATAGTTGATTTACAATGTTGTGTTATTTTCTGGTGTATAGCAAAGTGATTCAATTATACATACATCTAACAGTTTGCATCTGCTAATCCCAAACTCCCAATCCATCCTCCCCCACCCTGCTCTCCCCCTTGGCAACCACAGGTCTGTCCTCCATGTCTGATCTGTTTCTGTTTCGTAGATAAGTTCACTTGGGTCATATTTTAGATTATACATATAAGTGATATCATAAAGTATTTGTCTTTTCCTGTCTGACTTACTTCACTTTGTATGATAACCTCTAGGTCCATCCATGTTGCTGCAAATGGCATTATTTCATTCTTTTTTATGACTGAGTAACATTCCATTGTACAATATATATGTACCACATCTTCTTTATCCATTCTTCTGTTGATGGACATTTAGGCTGCTTCCATGTCTTAGCTATTGTGAATAGTGCTGCTACAAACATAGGGGTGGCACGTGTCTTTTTAGAAATTTATTTTTAACCTACAACCAAATGTCTTTCTTAATCCAGTGTCCTTGCAGCTCTCCCTTTCTGAAAATGGAGACCAGGAGAAAGGGCAGCATAGAGGTGCAGGGGTGTGGGGCCAGCCACACACACAGGCAAACGAGGACCTCTGCTCCTGCGGTCTCAACGCTGTAGAACCTGCAGGGCGTCAGACTGATGCTGGACCCTCCACAGTGCTCACCCAGTGGCTGGACAAATGTAACCTTCTCTGCAACAACCCATCCCCTGACATGGCAATCCGGATAGAAAATTTGCATGATGGAAGAATTATACTTTTTAGTCTATTTTATCTGCTAATGAGATCATTTACACATTACCAATTAGAAATGGGTATATTTCTAGTGCTGCAAATCATTTGAAAAGCTTTTTCATTAAATTCAACATGCAAAGCACTAGGCTAGGTGAGAAAAACATGCAGTCCTGACCTTCAAGGAACTTATACTCGACAGACGAACAAAGAAACTCATCCAAAAATCACACACACAAAAAAAAAACACAGGAAACCGAGTTACACATGAATTCACTGTACCTAGAAATAACTGAAAATATTAAGTGAATCTTGAATATCTGATTTAAACTGGACTTCAAAAATACATTTATCAGATGATATAGTTCATATGAAAGGAACTCAGTCTGTTAAAAACAAAATAAAACAAAACACTTCCTTGAAACTTAATCACTTGTGGGGTTTAAATGAGGCAGGATGCTTGACATTTGTGCTACTTTGTTTTCTGTTTTTTCAAGCAGGCAGCCTACACACTTCCACATCAGATTTTTGGTAGTGACTGCTCTCCTGGTTGGGTAACAAACAGCTTAGGGAGGTTGGTGTGCATCTTGGGGTTTTGGCGGAAGGAGTTGAAAGGCAACAGAGATTGAGTTTTCTGAAAAGCTTATCTTGTAGCTAGGCTCTAAGCTTTGAATATGGTTATAGGGATGTTAAAAAAAACACATAAATTTTAAAAGCAACTTTTTGGAAGGATTTTTTTTCTTTGTAAACCAAAGTATGAGTACGATGTGGTAAATATATAGCACAAGCCACATGCTATTTTTTCTTTGGCAAGGTTGGTGGGGGAAAAGCCAGTCTACACTGGATCTAGTACTTTTTTTCTTCTTCATCTAGGCCCAAGCAATCCGCAAACATTCAGGAGGGTGATTCACTTTTAACTATGCAAACATGAGTGGAGAAAGGGAAAAGATTTTTGTCACTATAATTTTTACATTATTTGGGGCATTTTTCTAAATGCAATTTCAAACTAAACTGAACTGTTTTTCTTGAGAATTTGCATAGCTCCCCCCTCCCACCTTTAAACAAAAACAATAAAACTGGCCCCTTTTTCTTTTTTTCTTAACTTTTAACTGTAAACATATTACCTGATATTAGATGATTTCATTCTAATTTGAATGCATTCAGAAACCCCAAGTAGTTGACCCACAAATTTAATGGAAATCAGAAAACTATCTCTTATTTGGTACCAAGTTCTAATCCAAAGGAGCTGATATATGTGAAAACATTAAATCAGGGTCAGGTCAAGCTGGGTCTCTTCTCTCAGCTAGGACTTTCAAAGAAGGCTTCCAGCATACGTAAAAGTGGAAAGAATTTTAGACTGAGCCTCCAGGGAAAGAATTGTAGACTGAGCCTCCAGGTACCCGTTACAGGGTTTCAACAATTACCAGTGCACCGGCCAATTTTGTTTCATCTATAAGCAACCACTTCCCTGTCTGCCCCCCCCACCCCCCTGCCCCCACTGCCCACACTCCCCACCTATTATTTTGAAACAAATTCCAAACATCTTATTTCACTTGTAACTACTTCTGAATGGATCTCTAAATGATGAGGACCCCTTTCAGTATCACATGTACATACCATACTCAGCAAAACCTAACCCCATCTAGTGGGGTATTCTCCTGTGAAGACATTTCTCCTAATATTACTTAACTGAAGGAGATGAACTTTTGAAAATGTACTACAAAGTTGGGTTCAGAGTAATGGCTAATATATTTTGCATAAGTCTTGGAGAAGCCCAATTTTCATGGCATTTAGGAAAACTGTACCCAGAAATTCGATGCCATTAAATTCTCCAAATGAAAACTTTCTATCCATGTGACATCAAGACTGCTAAATGATCCTCAGAAGGCTAGACTCCTCAGCCCACCAGACCATTAATACTGAGAATCCCTACAAAGAAGCTGAACGATTTCTTCAACCGCCCAGCAGGTCATTCTTTCCTAAATGGTCACACTGATGTCCATGGTTCCTGCCAATCTAAGCTATTCCAGGTCCCTAGAATGCATTCATTCCCTACTGCTCTTTCAGTGCTGAATCCTCACTCCACTATTGCTGCTAGGAAAATGCCATAACCCTGAGTCGTTAGAAAAGATAAAACTACCGAATCTTCTGTTCCTTTTCTGAATGCTTCTCTCTTATTTGACTAAGAATTTAAAGTCTTTTGTTATAGGCCCCTTCATTACCTGGCATCATGCAATGCACATAGTAGGTGGACGATGTATGTTGAGTAAATGATTCTTAACTCATATTCCATAGCGTTTCACAGTGTCATGTGCAATGCAGGCACTCAATACACAGACATGAAAGGGTGGGGCTGGGGGAGGAAGGGGACAGGACCACATGCTGGATGAGAAAATGGATAAATCACTCATTCTGGGCTGCAGCATACTCCAATGAAAGAAAAATGCCTCATCACTTTCATATTGACTTGTGTAATCTATGTTGCAAGTAAACCACTTGAAAGTTGTATTTTTAGAAAAACGTTCAATAGGAACAGATGATTTTCACTAATATTCAAATACAAATTTTCTAAAGTACGGTGCATAGTACGTCTACCTTTGTTTTAGTAGATAAACTAGTTCTATAATATGCAAATTAGAGGATCATGACTATTTAACAAAAAGCCTATAGTTACAAGTCATGGAGTTCGAGACTCTGGCACAGGTCAAAACCCCACACAACCCAGGCAATGTCATCTTTTGATGCATCCAGTGGTTTAGTAATCACCTTTGAATCTGAAAACCAATGAAGTCCAAACCCAACTCTCTTTTCCCATAAAAAAAAAAAAAAATGCACAGTCAGCCCCCCACTTCCTTTGAGAAAGCGTTCACAGCACCAGACAAGAATATTCGAATGAATCCAACCAACTGCACTGCAATTTCCAAGAAAACACAAGAGCATAAACCACCAGAAAGCATAATGTTACACATTTACCCCTTCCTTTCTACTATCTCTCTTCAGTTCCTAGCCGGCTTCCTCATCTTTGAAAAGCTTAGTTACTTGCTAGTTCGTCGCGAGGCTGTGCGAGGGGAGAGAACTTCACCACCTCCACACACACGTTGCTTCCTTCCGCCGCCCACCTTAGTGGGAAGGCAAGAGGGCCCTTCTCTCTTCTTACACCCCGTGCGAGCGGAGCCCTAAGGGTCCTAAGAGCAGGCTTCTCTGGCCGCGCTATGTCTTTAGGTCCATCTGGCGACTTGGGCATCTCCACCCGGTGCTCCAGCGGCAGCCGGCAGCGCACGCACCACGACCTTCTGCACTGAGCGCACCCCGGCGCGGTGCAAAGCAACCAACCCCAAGGACCCCAAATCCTCCCGGGGCTGGCTGGGAAGAGAAAGGGTCGATTCCTAACTATAGGTGCTCAGTTTTTTTCCTAAGTGGCCAGAAGTTCATTCTTTGCTCCGAATGGGAAATGGAAGGAGAGAAAAGTGTGCAATCAATTCCAAAAGAGGTGAGCGGCCAATGCGGTCTCGCCGGGGGAAATTCAAAAGCACCAGGCCGGGCGAGCTCAGCTTCGGCGCGCGGCGGGACCGGGTGCGTGCGCGAGGACCAGAGGCCAGCGCGCCGGGCCCCACGCCTGGCTGTCCCCGAGCCGGACGCCCCCTTTTTAGGGTCACCTTCCCCTCCGGAATATGCAAGATCTCGGGAAACCAGCCTCCATCGCCTGCAAAGTGCTGGAGGATCAAGGTAGGGGCGCCCCGCCCGCGCGCCCCTGGGAGGCGAGCACTCACCTGCGCTCGGAAGTAGAGGAACAGGGCGACGCTGCACACGACCTGGCCCAGCCCCAGCCCCAGGAGGGCCACGAACGTGGAGCGAGAGGCGGCGGCAGACTGATGCGGCGCGGGCGGCGGCGGGGCGTGCAGGGGGCCCTCGTGCGGGGCGCCGGCGCCGCCGCTGCCCATCTCCTCGGAGCCGCGCAGGTACTTGGTGTAGTCTCGGCTGGCGCGGCGCATGGCGCTCGGCCCCCTCGCTCGGGCGCTCGCCTCCCTCCGCGGCCGGTCTGCCCGCGGCCAACTCCAAAGGCTGCGCGGAGCCCGCGCGCGGCCAGGCGGGCCTCGACGTGGGTCGCTCAGAGCCGGGCGCTGCTCCTGGGGCGCGCGGGTGAGCGGGGAGGGCGCCCGGCCGCCCCAACTCTTATAAACCGCTTCGGGAGGGCTGGTCCTGGGAGCCAATCAGCCCCGGGCGAGGCTGCCTCATCCACTCCCACCTCTGGCTCCCCTTCCTTCCTTTCGCCCTCCCTCCCTTAGTCTCTCGCTGAAAGGCCTCCTCCTTCCCCGTCGGGGCCCCCGGAGGAGGAGGTTGTGGGTTGTTCCAGCGGTTCCAGACGCCACTTGCCCATCCTCAGCTGCCTTTCTGGAGGTCCAAGAGATGGGCTGGGGAGGATGCAGATGAATGCCTTGGTCAAGGGTAAAGTTGACATCACAGACATTCCCGGGGCAGTTCGCATCCCCGAGCCTCAGTTTCCCCTGTAGGATTTAGAGAGTTGGACTTGGTGATGTCTGAAGGACCTTCCTATTTGCCTCTCCTACACATCCCTTACACCCCCTCCCCGTCTCTTCCCCCACTCCCCTCAAATTTATTTCAGCAAGAAACATCCGCAGGAGTACTGAGGGTGCAGCCTCTAGCATGCTTCTAAATATAGATTCCGAATTATGTATTTTGGCAGGCTTAGGAAACTGGAACCCTCTTCCCAAATCCCCGTTTCTGCACCCTCAAAGTGGCTTTAAATGAGGCAGATTTTGAATGTGGCCGCAAAGAGCCTATAGGCATCAACTCTGACTTAAAACAAAAATATGGTACAGAGAGAAGGGTAAGACCCAGTAACTTCACATATAGGACCACACATTACATTCTTAGAGAGTTTAGTCCCATGCCAGTCCTACTGCTTGGCAGTTACTTTCCCTCAGTGTCCTGAAAATAAGAGGGGTATACACCCAGAGGTGGCCACCCAGGAGTGCTCTTCTAGCTGCCAATCAGGAAAGAAGGATGTTACACAAAGAAGGATGTTACACGAAGGTGGAGTTAAATGTTGGTTTCCTTGCTAGAGAAAACTTTCTAGGGCTTTTTAAAAGTCTCTCTTCAGAATTGTGTCACTTGGTAAGAAAATAAAAAAACGAATGTTGCTCGCAGATTGTGGTACATCTTAGGCAGGAAAGAAGGGAGGTGTGGGCCAATTTAAACACCTATAAAAGTTTAGGATATTGTCACTCTTTGTTACTAGGTTTTAATTTTGTGTCCTCTTTCGGCATAATTCTCCAAAGCCGTTTCCACAGGGAAGATTTTTCACAAGTGGCACACCTCTGAGTCACTAGAGCTTGTGTTCTCAACTGAACACTTAGAACTCAGCAAGTGTTGAGGAAGACCAACCAGGAGGGGTAAAAAAAAACACCCAAATGAAATGATTTGTTCAAATTCAGAGATGCTTTTTAGCATTTATTTGTGTATGTATCTCATGCATTCCTGGGCCTCTTCCTACTTTCTGTTAGTTAACTTTGGAAAGTAAGGGATGTGTTCCCTCTCTTTCTCTTCCTTCTTCTCTTCCTTCTTTTGGGAAACAATTCCGTATTTCGTCCTTTTTATAAAACTTTACTAGAATCAAAGATTTTAAAAATGTGTTATAGCAACTAAACCCATGGTGACTTTACCGTATAGCCCTTTCCATTCTTTTTCCATGTTTTATACACGTCTTTTTTTCCTTGACATCTTTATCTTCAGAGTACAAGAAGTTCCTTCAGATCTCGGAATCATGTTCAGGTATGTTTGACCCAGTTGCTTCATGGATAGGCCTGTATATCACATTTCTGCAGAGTTCTTCATGCACCATTCGTACTGCATGGCAGTTACTTTCCTTTCCTGTCCTAAAGATGTCATGCCTCTGTTTTCCATTCCCACAGGCTGGATTGGAAACTCCACTGTCAGTCCACTTGTTGCTTCTTCAAAGCTAATGAAACTTTCTGGCCTAATAAATTATTTATTCATTTGTCAACATTTCACTTCCTAATCACTCAACATTCGCTTAATAAAAGGGGTGGTCCCCTCATCAGCGTCACTTGGAAAATCCTGTGTTGAACAAAATTAGTTGTTTTTTTGTTTAATGCAGATCTTTTCAGAGGCGTGAATGTACAAATGTATTTTGTAAACCTCCAGAAAAGGGATCTGGTATTCTCTGTTTTCTGAAAAGTTTTCATCTCTTTGGGTGGGGAGGGAGTCTTCACATAGCAAGGATTTAAGAAACAAAATTTGATAAAAACTAGATGAGACACATCTGTAGGACACAAATGGACAGTACAGCACATATGGCCTGAGTGTCAGTAAAATAGCCAGGGGAACCTATGGGGACTGAAGGAACAGGAAGAGGAGAGACCAGAACAAGACCACGGAGGATACTGAAGACTGACAAACTGGAGGAAAGCACTCAGATCCATTTTATTTAATTTTTATTTTTTTAATTTTCATTTTGTATTGGAGTACAGTTTTGTTTTGTTTTTATTTATTTATTTATTTTTATTTATTGGCTGCGTTGGGTCTTCGTTGCTGTGCACAGGCTTTCTGTAGTTGCGGAGAGTGGGGGCTACTCTTCATTGTGGTGCACGGGCTTCTCATTGCAGTGGCTTCTCTTGTTGTGGAGCATCGGCTCTAGGCGTGCAGGCTTCAGTAGTTGTGGCACATGGGTTTAGTTGCTCCGGGGCGAGTGGGATCTTCCCAGCCCAGGGTTCGAACCTGTGTCCCCTGCATTGGCAGGCGGATTCTTAACCACTGCACCACCAGGGAAGCCCTGGCGTGTAGCTGATTAACAGTGTTGTGTTAGTTTCAGGTGTACAGCAAAGTGATTCATTAGACATATACATGTATTTATTCTTTTTCAAATTCTTTTCCCATTTAGGTTATTACAGAGTACTGAGCAGAGTTCCCTGTGCTATAAAGTGCAGCTCCATTTTAAAGCGTCTTGCTGGCCGTCCAAAGCATTTCCACAGATCTGCAGTTTTCCGTACGCGTCAGGGCTTCGTGGAGCCCCCTTAAACACCACAGGCCCATCCCGTGACTCTCAAGCTCCTTACCATGTCTTAGGTCATCTTCTAGTTCCTACTTCCTTCACTGCCTCGTTTTTGTCCCCTCCAGCCTCACACTTTATGTCCCAGCAACACAGGACTGCTTGCACCCTCCCATTTCTTGCCTTTATACCTCAGTGTCTTCTGCCAGGATTGATCACCCTGACTTTTTCACCTGCTTATTGCCTTACCTTCAAACATTCAGTTAAGGCCCCTTGTCCTTAAGAAGCTTTTCTTGCTCGCCCACCACTCCCCAGGCTGGGCACTGTTTCTCTCCGCTTCTTTATTACACAGTGTGCCTATGTTTCTTGAGTTCTGAAACTTCTTTTTATAATCTTTCATTTGTTTCTCTGTCTCACCTACTAGACTATAAGCTCCCTGAGGGAAGTCATGACCTTTGTATTTCTACTGCCTTCCCACAGTGCTTCATAAAGGTTTGTGGAATGAATAAATAAGTAAAAGAAAGGAATATAAATGTTTCTGACATTCTGATAACAGAGGGTTGAATTGGAGAGAACCCTCAGTGTTAAACATGAAAGTGCCATAAATACCATCACTCTCTAATTATACTGATAACCTAATTTAAGTACGAAAACATACAGCAAACACAAGGGCAAAACATACCCAGACAATAAGGAGGCATAAATATATGTATTTTTTGAAGCTAATTTTGTAGAATTTTAATATCAAGCTTATAGAACTTAAGAAAACTTGAGCTTGGGTGACTTTCAGATTTTATGTAATTATCTATACAGTAGCAGCTCTCATACTTTTTAGTCTCAGGATCTGTTTACTCTCTTACAATGGAGACTTCTGAAAGCTTTTTTAAAATGTGAGTTGTAACTGTCAATATGTGCCATATAAAAAATTCAAACAGAAATGTTTACTCATTTGTGGTAATAACATGGAACATTATGATGTATATATCATTTTAAAAATAAAAATATCAGTGAATAGGATCGCATTGTTTATGTTTGTAAATCTCTTTAATAGAAGACAGTTGTATTCTTCTCTCTGCTTCTGTACTCATTCTAATGTGATACATTATTTTTCTCAAAGTGTATGAAGAAAATACAGCCTCACACACACATACAGTTAGAAGAAGGAGGACCACTTAATTGCCTTTCCTGATAATTGTGGTGCTTTCCTTTTCTGCTACACCAGAACTCAACAGGTGGTCACTTCTTAGCCATTGTTTGTGCTGCAGAATCTAAAACCTTCAATGGAGTTTTCTTCCTTTGTTACAATAATATCCATTGATCTGTATTTTTATTTGAATGCTTCTCTTACCCAGGGATGATTTGTAACATTGGTCATTTGGAAAATATTCATCCACTGAGTTCCACAGATTTTCTAAGTGTTGATGTATTTCATCATACAATATCAAAAACCTACATGCACTAATATCGTCACTGATTTTATCAGGAGAGTCTTTACTGTTTGGAAGCTGTTAAGTTCACAGAGGCACATAGGAGTTTTTCCAAATTCCAATTTGTCCTTGAAAGCTCGAATTGTATTGGCAACAGATACTGCCAACTGTGTTTCTTAAATTGACAGACACACTTTGTTCATTTTTCAGTCAATATATGCCAAATAACCAAGCCTAAAAAGCATAATGTTTGTCGTTAATTCATCCTGCAACTCAAACAATCACTTGAGTGCTTTTTCTCATGACAATCATACTTAGTTATGTAGCAGAAGTGCTTCAATGCATATATCCCATTTTGTCCCATGTAATGTAAAAAAATATGTATATTCAAGTACTGACAATAAAAATAATAGTTTTTACTCCATCAAGGATTTTTTAATTAATTAATTAATTTATGGCTGCATTGGGTCTTCGTTGCAACATGGGGGCTTTCTCTAGTTGTGTTGGGCGGGGACTACTCTTCGTTGTGGTAAAAACGCTTCTCATTGCAGTGGCTTCTTTAGTTGCAGAGCACTGGCTCTGGGTGCACAGGCTTCAGTAGTTGTGGCACGTAGGCTCAATAATTGTGGCTTGTGGGCCCTAGAGCGCAGGCTCAGTAGTTGTGGCGCACGAGCGTAGTTGTTCCACGGCATGCGAGATCTTCCCAGACCAGGGCTCGAACCTATGTCCCCTGCATTGGCAGGCAGATTCTTAACTGCTGTGCCATGAGGGAAGCCCAAGGATTTTTTTTTTTTTACTATTTTTTAAAAAAAGCTCTGAAGTGTATAGCAGTGAAGAATACATGACTACTAACATAGTTTTTATGTCAACTGTACTGATTTATGCTATGGCTCTAGCATTTTACCCATCAAATGCCTACAAGTAGAAAAGAAAATTATGAACTTAGTATTACCTTAAAGATAACTTATATCTTTACGATCCCCTGAATGGGCCTCAGGGACCTCAGAGGTCTGAGGACCACACTTTGAGAACCACTCATCTGTTGGATGGAGGTGTGTGTGGGCACACCCTACATCGTGCAGCCTAGTTCTGTTAGATATGGCAAACATTTGGTCAAAAGGTCTTGGAGACATTTTTAAATAGGTAAGAGTTAAAACAGAACTTGATAACTGGACATGAGAGTGGCTCTCAGGAGAAACTGGCTTGGGTGACAGTGTGGATGATGGTGCCGTGAATCCAGATAAAGGATATAAAAAGTTTTGGTGATGCTACAGAGATTCATTGTGAATCTTTTTTTTTGGACACGCCGCATGGACCAGGGATTAAACCTGGGCCACAGCAGTGAAAGCTCAGGATCCTAACCACTAGTCTGCCAGGGAACTCCCAATTCATTGTGAATCTTATAGAGAGAGAACACAAGAGAAAAATCAGGCATAGGTAGATTGGGGCAAAGAACAATGAGTTTTATTTTGGACGTGCTCTTCTTCCTCCCCTGGGTGTCCCTGCCTCTTCTGATCTCAGGTCCAAGCTGTTTCTGCTCACTGAGGACCCACTGAAATCTCCCACCTGGGTCTGGCCTCCCTAAAAATCTAACCCACCATTTCCATTACCATTTATAAGCAATCTGTTCTCATCACATTCCCTTGTGCTAACAAATTAACTAATAAACGATAACAACTTAACATTGACCTGTGTCAGTAGACATCGAATTAAGGTTTTTATGTTTGCAGTCATGAAATATACTGCCTTATCCTTAAAGGGGTGCATTTCTAGTGGTTAATTATGAGACTCCAGGGACTCTGAAATGGGAGGTAGAGGTGAAAAAAAATCTTGATCATGTATGAAGGAAGTCCACAGCTGTATGGTGTCTTCTATGCACAATGCTGGAACTATTTAAAGTAATTTTACCTCTAGCTTTCTAGGAAGCAACTGTGTTTGATAGGTTTTTTTTTAATTTTTATTGAAGTATAGTTGATTTATAATGTTGCATTAATTTCTTCTGTACATCAAAGTGACTGAGTTTTATATATATATATTCTTTTTCATATTCTTTTCCATTATGATTTGTCACAAGATATTAAATATAGTTCCCTGTGCTATACAGTAGGACCTTGTTGTTTGTGTTTGATAGGTTTTTAATTAATTAATCTCAGACTTATTCTTAAAGTGAAATCTTCGGAAGTATTAGACCTTTTAAATAAACTTTTGAGAAATATAGAAATTAATCAGAGAGATTGTAGTTGTTTCTAAAAACATAATCAAATGGGATTAATGATATTAAAGAAGCTTACTGTATTTATCTCCTAAATCTTTTCTGAATCTTTCCCCTCTTCACTTTTGCTCAGGAAATAATTATTTTCTCTTCTTTCTTCTTCTTTCCTCCCCTTTGAAATTCCTGTTTTCACTACACTGAGTCTCTCAGATGTGTCTCTCATGATCCCTATAGTTGAACTTGTAATTTCCACTTATTTTATGTTTGCTTTTCATCATGAATATGTTCTTTTATTTGATCTTCTAGATCTTTATTTCATTTTTCAGCAGTTTCAATTCCACTCTTCAGGTCATTTGTTGGATTTTTAAATTCAGAATTAAATTTTAAGAAATCTTTTTTTTCCCTCTCCAACTGATCTTTTGCAATACTTTCTTATGTCTCCTTAAGAATTCTCCTTACAATCATTTTTAAATTCACCTCTGCTCCTTTACTAAACCTCATTTGTCTGGCAGCTGCTTTGTTTAGTTGGGCTAGGTTCCTTCTTGGAGCTGAGATCCTTTCAGTGACATTTGACCTTTTGACCTGTGTATGTCAGGTTACCTGAGGTGTCTTAGGCAATGGTGGACACACAGGAAGTGAGGGGTAAGGAAGGTGTTTCCTCATTGGGAGGCTGGCTTAAGGAGGGCCAGTGGGATTCTCCCAGGGCTGAGAATTTCAAGCAATTCCCAGTGTCTCTCAGGATGCATGGGGATCACCTGGCCAGAGTCTCTCAGGAAGCTATGAGATTGTTTTTTTAGATTTTCCAGAGTCTGTTAATGCTTAGGTCTACTCATTGCTTTAAATAATTTTGTCCAGAAATTAGCTGATGCATTTCTATTTCTCTACAGAATCCTCAGGACATGAAGCCTCAGGTAAAACTTCCTTTCCCACATACTACATGCTTTATTCTTTGAGATGAGAGTGAGAGGGTGACAAAAGTATTTGATGATGCTGCCAGCTTCCCAAAATGCTTGTTCCTTCCTCTTGTCTCTAAATCAGCCTTTCATCATTTCTTGTCTAGTCCTAAAATGGCTTCCCTCTTGTCCTTTTTGCCACCAACCTCCTCCTACTTAAACCTGTTTCCAGAAGAATCTATCGTGTGCAGCTGGCTGTATCATTTTCCCACTTGAAACCAGTTAGTGGCCTGTGATTACTGAAGATAAAATCCAAGCTACAAACCCCTTCTTTTTTCCCATCTATATCTTTAGCCTCATCTTCTATCATTCTCTCCCTTGTTCTTAAAGTTCTAGTTTTAGAACATAAAGAATAATTTATAACTTCCCTGTACACTGTGCTATGTCTTTGATCGTGTTGATAATTATTCATGCAACAAACATTTACTGAATACCAGCAATGAGTCTGGCACTGTGGTGGGTGTAGGAGGTACAATGCTGAGGAAGATATGGAGCTATCCCCGCAGAGCTTACACTCTAAGATGAATATCACACTTTACACTGAAAGAACAAAAACCTGACAAATGAAAAAGAAAAAAGAAAAAGAAAAAGGATGTGCACTATTTCCCACCCCTGCAATGGGAGTTTAAAACCATCCAGTAAACTCTGCTTTTATTTATTAGGTAGAAGATCTCAGGCCGTTGCTTACACCACCAACTAGACAAGGCCAAATGAACTTAAAAATAAGTATCTTTAAAAAAGATATCAACAAGCTGAAGTGATGAAAATGATGCAAGGAAATTTAAAGAGACTGAATTCTATATGAAAAAATCTTTCCCGAGGAGAAAATATCACTAGTCACTTCCCTCCCTGGGAGCGTTTGCCAAGCAGACACAGGCAAGCGTAGGGTCAAGTTTGCTACAGGCAATGAGATTCTACTGGAAAAGACATGACATATTGAAATCTGGAAGAACTCCAAATGTCTAGATAGTTTTCTCCAACTACTTGTTTTCTCCTTCAGAGGACTTTTTTTGAGTACTGGGCAGATTACAAGGCTGGGAGACCAGATTGAGAAGGTAGAGAGAGACTTCCCAAAAGTCTCACAGTGTATGTAAGAGAATATTACTGGAGAGAAAAGTTTTACAATAAGCACTAAGCAAATATAACCTCCAAGATATTTGAAATAGGAGTTGTGCTGAAACTAATTAAAGCTACAGCCTTGCTCAACTTCTGATTGTACTGAAGTCCTCTTCACCTGAGCTACATAATAATATCTACGTTAATTCTTCAGTACTCAGTATCTGGTATGCAGATTTAAAAGTTACATGACATGATAGGAAGCTAAATATGTGGTACATAATCAAGAGGAAAAAATTCATGCAATCAAATTACCAATGGCATTTTTTACAGAACTAGAACAAAAAAATCCTAAAATTTGTATGGAGACACAAAAGACCCTGAATAGCCAAAGCAATCTTGAGGGAAGAAACTGGAGCTGGAGGAATCAGACTCGCTGACTTCAGACTATACTACGAAGCTACGGTAATCAAGACAATATGGTATTGGCACAAAAACAGAAATATAGGTCAATGGAACAGGATAGAAAGCCCAGAGATAAACTATGGTCAACTACTCTATGACAAAGGAGGCAAGCATATACCATGGAGAAAAGGCAGCCCCTTCAATAAGTGGTGCTGGGAAAACTGGTCAGCTACATGTAAAAGTATGAAATTAGAACACTCCATAACACCATACACAAAAATAAACTCAAAATAGATTAAAGACCTAAATGTAAGGCCAGACACTAGAAAACTCCTAGAAGAGAACATAGGAAGAACATTCATCAACATAAATCACAGCGTGATCTTTTTTGATCCACCCCCTAGAGTAATGGAAATAAAAACAAAAATAAAGAAGTGGGACCTAATGAAACTTCAAAGCTTCTGCATAGCAAAGGAAACTATAAGCAAGACGAAAAGACAACCCTCAGAATGGGAGAAAATATTTGCAAACGAATCAACAGACAAAGGACTAATCTCCAAAATATATAAACAGTTCATGCAGCTCAATATCAAAAAAACAAACAATCCAATCAAAAAATGGGCAGAAGACCTAAATAGGCATTTCTCCAAAGAAGACATATGGATGGCCGAGAAGCACATGAAAAACTGCTCAACGTCATTAATTATTAGAGAAATGCAAATCAAAATGACAATGAGGTATCACCTCACACCAGTTAGAATGGGCATCATCAGAAAATCTACAAACAGTAAATACTTGAGAGGGTGTGGAGAAAAGGGAACGCTCCTGCACTGTTGGTGGGAATGTAAATTGATGCAGCCATTATGGAGAACAGTATGGAGGTTCCTTGAAAAACCAAAAATAGAGTTACCATATGACCCAGCAATCCCGCTACTGGGCATATACCCAGAGAAAACCATAATGCAAAAAGATACATGTACCCCAATGTTCATTGCAGCACTATTTACAATAGCCAGGACATGAAAGCAACCTAAATGTCCATCAACAGATGAATGGGTAAAGAAGATGTGGTACATGTATACAATGGAATATTACTCAGCTGTAAAAAGGAACAAGATTGGGATATTTGTAGAGTCGTGGATGGACCTAGAGACTATCATGCAGAGTGAAGTAAGTCAGAAAGAGAAAAACAAATATCATATATTAACACATTTGCAGAATATAGAAAAATGGTACAAATCAACCAGTTTGCAAGGCAGAAATAGACAGATGTAGACATATGGACACCAAGTAGGCAAAGTGGGGGGGGCAGGGATTGGGGTGGGATGAATTGGGAGACTGGGATTGCCATATATACATTACTAATAAGAAAAAAAATATCAAATTGTATGCTTTAATTATATGCAGTTTATTGTATCTCAATTGTAGTTCAGTAAAAGTTCTTAAAGAAAAGAAAAGCAGATCAACAGATGACCCACATATTGGAAATGGTAGGCAAGGATTTAAGAATAACTATTATAAGTATAGTAAGGAACATAGAGGAAAAGATAAAGAAAATAAATGAAAAGATACAATATTTCAGCAGAGCAATAGAATGGTTTAAAACTAACCAAATTGGGACTTCCCTGGTGATGCAGTGGTTAAGAATCCACCTCCAATGCAGGGGACACAGGTTTGATCCCTGGTCCCAGAAGATCACACATGCCGCAGAGCAACAAAGCCCATGCGCCACAGCTACTGAACCTACTCTCTAGAACCCATGAGCCACAACTATTGAGCCCATGTGCCACAGCTTCTAAAGCCCACGCACCTAGAGCCTGTGCTCCACAGCAAGGGAAGTCACTGCAATGAGAAGCCTGTGCACCATAACGAAGAGTAGCCCCACTCTGCAACTGGAGAAAAGTCCGCGTGCAGCAATGAAGACCCAATGCAGCCAAATTAATTAATTATTTAAAAAAAAAATAATCAAATGGATATCTAGAAAATAAAATAGAAATAAGACATCTTCATATTCTTAAAAATAAGAATTCATTAGATTAGTGTAATTGCAGACAATACAAAAATGGGATCAATGAATTCAAAAGCAGTTCAATAGAAGAGTTCCAAACTGAGGCACATAGAGGAAAAATAATTAGAAAATAACACAATACGTCATTAGAAATATGTGGGACATTATCAAATGATCTAACATATGTGTAATTAGAGTTCCAGAAAGAAAGGAAAGAATAGGGAAGAAGCAACATATAAAGAGATTATTGTGAGAATTTTCCAAACTGGTTAAAAACATCAACCCATGGATTCAAAGAGCCAGGAAATCCCAAACAGGCATAAAAAAAAGAAATCCACACCTAGGCACACCATAAGCACTGCTAAAATCTACATTTTTAAAACCACTCAGTAACTCATATTTTTCTTTTCCTCTTAGTTGGAAATCTCAGGCAAGTCTTGTATTTTTTTTGTTCACACAAATAATAAAAAGTCCTCTGGACACTTTTCGTCATGAGAATACCCTTGGTTTGGTCATTAAAAGGAGGAATTCAGTTTCATAATAATAACTTCGATTCATTTAAAGTTAAATTTTCTTTCCTCCTACAGTTTAGGAAAATGAGTCTGGAAAATCTATGGCGGGGGTGGGGGTGGCTGTGGGTTGGGTGGGGTAAGGTGCATACCATTTCCCTTTGGTCTTCTTAGACATGGGCCAAATCCAGTCTCTTTGTCATTTCAAACGTCAGAGAAAATATCAAGCTTCCTAACTGGTCCTTTCAAAGCCCTTCTCATAGTTTCTCTAAACAAACTCTCTCTTTAAGTTAATTTTTAATTGAAGTATAATTGACATATAAGCTGACATTGGTTTCAGGTGTACAACGTGATGATTCAATATTTGTAGATATTGCAAAATGATCACCACAAGAAGTTTGGTTAAAAGCCATCACCAAACATAGTTACAAAATTTTTTTCTTGTGATGAGAACTTTTAGATTTACTCTTTTAGCAACTTTTAAATACGCAATACAGTATTGTTAACTATAGTCATTGTACTATATATTTCATTCCCATGACATTAATTTTGTAACTGGAAGATTGTACCTCTTGATTACTTCAACTTCAATCATTTATATCCTTAGCCTGGTTTCCAGATTCCTTTTCTGCAAGTATTTTTTTTTTAAACATGGGAATTTTTGCCACCTAGCATCTTATTCCCACCATAGCATGCTGTTACGCATGGAAATAGCCACTTACCATATAGTGTAATTAGTAAAATGTGTCCTGGGAGCACAAAAGAGTAGCTCTTCACCTAGACCTGGATTCAGAAAACACTTTTGGGGGAAACCATATTTCAAATGAGACTTTTGGGATGAGCCAGTGTTATCCAAAACTATTGGGAAAACACCCATGAAAAGGCCTAGACGTTAATAAGATGTATTCAAAGAACTTAAGAAGTTCAGTATAGCTTGATCACAGTGTGAGAAAGAAATAGGTAAAGATGAGACTAGAAAAATAAGCAACATTGAATCACCAAGCCTTTGTCAGCCATGATAAAAATTTGAATTTCATTCCAAGAGCAATGGAGAATCATTGAAAGATTTTTATTTTCCCCTCAAGGAAATGGCATGTTGCAGTTTAGAATGTGCTTTGATTACAGTGTGGAGAATGAGTTTGAGGGAGGGTAGCAGAAAAAGGTGGGCAGGGCAAGCCTGGCGGCTGGGAGCCAGTTACCAGACCATTGCCAACTATAGGCAAGAAATGATCACGGTGGTGGCAAAAATGGTAGAGAGAAGTGATGGGTTCCAGAGCCGATTAGGAAGTGGAATGCATTGGGCTTGGTGAGTGACTGGCTGTGATCAATTCTAAGATGCCCACAGGTTTCTGTCATCTGCAGTGGGGTGCCATCCACTGAAAGAACCCTGGTGGAAGGTCACGTTGGTGCACTTGTGAAGTTTCCCACCTATTCTCTTTATTTGGGTAAATCTTCTTCAACCTTTAAGTCTCAGAGCAGGTGATAACACCTCCTAGGCTTTTTCCCCTAATCTAAACACTAGATTTTTCTAAGAGCCCTTCCTCTCTTGCCTCTTGCTCACCTTGATCTATAACTTTCTTCATTACAGTGACTTTCTCTGTTTAAATGAGTGTCTTCCCCAGCAGACTATAAGAGCCTTGAGGACACAGAATCTGTATTATTCATTATTTACCCTCAATACCTAGCAAAATACCTGGCACAGAGCAGGCACTTAATTAATGTTGTTGAATAAAATGGGTCCTCCTGAGTTTCAAAATATTGAAGCAGCAATGCATATGCAAAAATATGTATAAGATGTTTCTGAGCAAATACACTTCAGAAATAACCAGTGTAGCAGATATCATCAACAAACCACCAAAACAAACACGTATTACACACTCATATGCAAACAAGGCCCTATTAGTCTTCCAGGAAAGGTAGAAGAAAGCAACTAAAAACTGTAGGTACTCAGATGAGACTTTGTTCAAACTACTGTGTACTGAATACTTGAACAAAATGTCCCATCAGTTCTGTCGGACTATATTTATCTTATGTTCTTTCTGTTATACCAAGCTGCCTGTCATAAAACAGTACACAGGTTTTACCAAAGATCCTCATGCAAAATAGAGGAACTCCAGGGCCATATGTCCTGTGATGAAATCCAGGCTCTGCCACTCACTGGCAGGTGGGCTACGTTTCTATGCCTTGGTTAACTCATTTGAAAAATATAGAAAGTGAAATTTACCTTATGCGGTTGTTATGAATACCATAGGAGTCAACATATCCAAACTCCTTAGAAGAGGGCTTAATACATGCATGTTATTGTCTTTCTTTATTTTTTAAATTTTTTATTGACATATAGTTGCTTTACGATGTTGTGTCAGTTTCTGCTGTACAATGAAGTGAGTCAGCTGTATGTATGTATACATTCTTCTTCCTCCTCCCTGTCTTCTCCTCTTCCTCCTCCTTCTTCTCTTCCTCCTTCTCCTTCCCCTCCCCCTTCCCCTCCTCCTCCGCCTCCTCCTTCTCTTTCCTCTTCCTCTTCTTCTTCTTCTTTTTGTTATTATTACTATGACTGTACACAGCATCAGCTATCAGCCAGTGAGAGTTTTCTGTTGTCATCAGTCAGGACTGGAAGGGAGAGGAAAGGCACTGAGAAAAAGAGCTGTCCCACAGTGTATGCACTTTATTTAGTGGCAGTAATTAGGAATCTTGGAAGAATAGTCGTTTCGGGTTCTTATCTTTAAACATAAATCCAGTGTGCAGGAAAAGAAGCAGAAGAATTGAAGCAATAAAATCTCCGCAGTTAGAAATGATTGGTGAGAGCAGTGGAAAATCTGGAAGAATTACTCAACAAGTAAGGAACATACAGGAGAGTGACTGCAGAGATGCACAGCTGGTGAGCCTTGGTGGTGCAGTGACCAGGCTCAGTACCACAGGACTGAGGACAAGACCCTCATAAAAGGTTGGTTGTGTCAGTATGCCCTGCTTAAGCAGAAGTGTTCTATAGAGATATTTCCATCATGATTGATTTTTTCATTCTCATGTTGTGGGTGTTGTAAATAGTAAACTTAATTTTTTATTTGGAAAATTCACTTCTTTTTCAATGGTGAAATATATTTGAGGGAGAAAATCATTAGAAATGTGTAAGATCATTATTAGTAGTAAGTCATCTGTTTGGCTGTATTAATACATCCAAACCTAATTTTTAAATTATTATTAGCATACCATAGGACACAGGGCAGACAGCTGCATAACCTCATTTTATTTTTGACATTTGCATATTTGACATTTATTCTTCCTATACACAATTGTAATGAAATTATGTGACTCATCTGTAAGGGGAGTAATAAAAATATGGACTTCACTGACAAAATCCACTGCCTTGAAAAACAAATGTCTATTCTCAGATTTTCAAGCCGAAAATAGACAGAGGATTGGTGGATATGTTGTAGAGTGGATTAATAATTAGATGGGTAGTTAATCTAGGTAATCTTTAAGGTTATTTCCAATCCTGAGATACGAATTCAAAGTCTTAACTAGCCCTTCCAGATGTCATAGGCTGCAGTTTGCAAGATGTTTTGAAATGGAAAATATTCTATATGAACCCATATTTCCTTGTTCATTATCTACTCAATAGAGCATTCTGCCACGATGAGAATAATCTAGATTTGTGCTGTCCAATAGTATAGCCATTAGGCATGTGTAGCTCTGGAGCATTTGAAACGCAGCTAGTGTAACTGAGGAAATGAGTTTCCTCAGCTCCTCGCCAGCTAGTGAGACCAGTGGCTACCATATTGGAAAGCACAGATCTATAGTCACTTTTCTTTATCTCTGGTTTACAAATGCTTATTAGTATTTTGCATTTAAAATATCATTTCACAGAAACTCAGGATCACTATGACCCAATGACTCTAGAGGCAACCCAAGTGAGTAGAGTTCTTGATGGGGCTGAGAAGAAAATTCAACTTCACTCTTATTCCACACCCTAGCACAATGCCTGGCACAGTGTATCTGTCAAAAAATACCGTGCAAATTTTCTATGAATTCCTTGAATCTCTTAATTCAAATATTTAATTCACTCCATCCCGTAGGCTTCTTTTAAAGAAAGCACCAGTTTCTTATTTCATTTTTACAGTGCCGAAAATCTAAGGGTAATAAAATTTTGAGAACTTCATGAACCAGCTCAGCACATGAACTCAGAGATTAGTCAACAGCTTAAACAAACAAGGCTGACCAGCTGGTCCTTGCTCTCTTTTACCACAGTCTGGGACAGGGACAAAAAGCATTTAGGAAAGGATTTGTGTTTCTTTCACCTCATCACCCAATCCCCTTGCTTACAACCCAGGGCTTTAACTTGCAAAGCATTTGGTTGTTGATAAACAAGATGGCAGCTCGTCCTGGAGACCATTCCAGGCAACCCGTAATTATGCTCAGGAATGTCTCTCTCCATGGACCCAGGTGAACTCATGTCACACAGGGCCCCAGCCCGGTGAGATGCAGCGTGCCTTCCTGCAGCTCCTCACCAAGACCTGCAGCCACAGGGCGGATGACTATTGCTACATGGGCTCTCACTTTCTTACTCTTTAGTGTCCAAGCGGGGCAGTTCCACAACACCAAGAAGAGTTTAGACAAATAAACAGGATCAGGGCACACTATAATTAATGGGCTCCACCACACAGCCAAAGCACCCAGCTGCAGAGTTTCAGACTATTTTGGATTCACCATAGAACTTTGCTTTTTCTGCAACTGCTCCATTTAGAAGGAGAGCAGGTCCAACCTAGGCTGGGATTGAGTGGGTGGTTCACACAGTAACTGCTGTAA
Organism: Hippopotamus amphibius kiboko; assembly: GCF_030028045.1. Lineage (NCBI taxonomy): Eukaryota > Metazoa > Chordata > Mammalia > Artiodactyla > Hippopotamidae > Hippopotamus > Hippopotamus amphibius. Next base: position 56,582,399 of record NC_080199.1, on the reverse strand, counting down.
GACTGAAGTCTTGCATGCAATGTGTTTGCTGGTTGGTTTTCTCCACCCCTCTCCCACTGATGTAAAGAGTGGAGGACCCCAGACCTACAGACACTAAAGACTGAGGAGAAAGAGAAAAACAAATACCGTATGCTAACTCATGTGTATGGAATCTTAAAAAAATGGTACTGATGAACCCAGTGACAGGACAAGAATAAAGATGCAGATATAGAGAAAAGAACTTGAGGACACGGGGTGGGGGTTGGAGCGAAGGGGAAGCTGGATAAAGTGAGAGAGTAGCATTGATGTATATACACTACCAAATGTAAAGTAGATAGCTAGTGGGAAGTTGCTGCATAACATAGGGAGATCAACTCAATGATGGGTGATGACGATGAGGGCCAGGATAGGGAGGGTGGGAGGGAGTCGTGGGAGGGAGGGGATATGGGGATATATCTATAAATACAGCTGATTCACTTTGGTGTACAGCAAAACCTGGCACAACAGTGTAAAGGAATTATATTCCAATAAAGAGCTTTAAAAAAAAAGACTGAGAAATACTCTTATGCTAGAGTGTACCATAGCCAGAAATGAATGGGCTTTGGTATGTGTTGAATTGTAGACCACTCAAAATTCATACTCTTTGCATTCCTAACACCTAGTACCTCAGAATGTGATCATATTTAGAGATAGGGTCTTTACAGAGGTAATTAAGTTAAAATAAAATCATTAGGGTGGGCCCTAATCTAATATGACTGGTGTCCTTATGAGAAGAGGAAATTTGGATTCAAATACATGCAAAGGGAAGATGATGAGGAGACACAGGGAGAAGATGGCCATCTATAAGCCAAGGAGAAAGGCCTGGAAGAGATCCTTCCCTTACAGCCCTCGGAAGGAACCAAACCTACTGATAAGTTGCTCACAGACTTCTAGCTTCTGGACTTGTGAGAAAATGGATTTCTGTTGTTTAAGCCACCTAGTCTATGGTACCTTGTTATGGCAGCCCCAGTAAATGAATACAGACTTTTTCCAGCTCCATCTTTATATAGGGCCATAGACTTCTTATTAGGGATATGTTTACCTCCTATCTTCCTATACTATCTTGAGCACACAGCCAGAAGAAACACCAACGTACTCTTCTGCCCCAGATGGGAGCTATTTTTCCTCCCCTGGACATCTCTAATATAGCAAATAATTATGACAATTCATTTGATAGCTCTCTCCCTTTGCTCCCTCTTTTCCCATTGCCCAGAATAAATTAGGAAACATCTTCAGAATCCAGCCTGTCCCCAGGGAGGCCAGGGAAGCTATGAGGCGTTCCCAGATCTCTGGCCAATTGTCCTGAAGTTGGCCTTAGGAAAACCTAGGCTGGAAAGTAGCTCTTACCGGTTGCTTCTGGTCCAAGTAGTATTTTGTCAGGATCCATGGGAATAAATTCCTGCTCCATAAAATACCTTCTTCCATATCCTGCCCCCAAATAGTCAAAATTATTAATGAAATGAATGATACTGCCTTTAACTTTATTCAGAAGATGAGATGTCTTTAGTTTCTTGACCATCACAAGTACATTTGCTATTCAGTGTTGCCATATTACTACCACTATATTAGAGAGTTGGCCATATTTCGAGAAACCCCAAAGGCAACTGAAGGCTACAGGAGACTCTCCTGTCCTCTCCTGATGCCTATCCTACTCTGGATCTATATCCCTGAGATAGCGGAACCTCAGGGTTTGAAAGTACGGGTCAGAGCCAATTACAAGGTAAGAAAACATTCAGCTTAGGCTGCTCCGGCTTTGTTATCTAAAGCTGTCATCTAATCCATCAGCAGCTAGCACTGCACGATGTACAGGAGGCCTTGGGAGAAGTAGAAGAACTCCAGCCCTCAAGAGTCCCACCGTCTATAGTAGGGGTTTATACTGAAAGGGAACTTGAATGTGGAAAGTGGTGGACAATAAGGAACCTATTAATAGAGCTGGGCCCACTGAACAAATATTCGAGCCATCTCACTGGTAAAGCACTTGCCAAAAAACCCATGGTCAAGAGAAAAACATGGTCATTTCATGCTGCGGGACTAACCTATCCTTGCTCTGTCTCCATAATTGAACAGATATTTAGAACACAAGTGGTATCGGTGGTCTAGATCGGCCACCCCTCAGATTCACTAACACTTCAGGGAGAAAAGTAGGCATCCTTTTTCCATAACTCTCAGGGAGGAAGTAGCCACATATTTTACCTGAAGATCTCATTTCAAGTATTTAAAAACATTTTCCATCAATACGTCCTCCTTTGTAGTTAACCCAAGCCAACGCACTGTCACTTTAATATTTTTATTATAAAATTTTAATTGAAAAAGCAATATGCACCTATATGAAAAAATACATGAAAATATCAAAAAGAAAGTAATCACTCATCATCTCTCACTGGTGAAATCCATGTAAGTAACTGAGCGTGTGTCTATCCTATATATTCATATAAATATGTTTATATTATTTAGACTGCATTGTACATGCACATGTGTCCTGGTTTTTCTCTTGATATTGTTATAAGTATTCCTCTTCATGAATGAATACTCTTTATAAATATCACCCTCATAAGTAAAGTTTTGGCCCTATTTTTTGGTGGTGGGTTTCATATTTAACATCTACAGCTATTTGGTGACACTAAAAAATTATTAAGCTTTTTATTTTAAATTACAAGTTCTTTGTACATCACATAGATTCATCCTATCTCTAAAATCCACCTAATCACTAAAATCGTGGGGTTAGGGTCAAACTAGGAAGAAATAGGTTTCCAAAGATGGAGCATGTGTTAAATACATGACTTTTTTCCAACTTATGAATTGAGTAGTTTGTTCTTTGGGGACAGAAAATATCCATGGTATCAAAACAGCCACAATGAAGTGTCCTATTTTGCACTTTAATGACTACACCCCATAACTTACTTGGCCATTGCCCATTGCTGGGCTTTGAAACTGTTCCCTACTTCTGGCTCTCATATGTGATGATGTGATGAACTTGACAGGGTATGGATCTTTTGCTGATTTCCACATTATATCTTTAGGCTATACTTCTAGAAGAATTATTAGATGAAAAGGTAAAATTTTAGGGCTCTTTAAGCTATAATTTATACTCTTGCAGCCAACATCATCTTTAAAGAGCATAACCTTTTGTAATCTTAAAGTGTGCCATTCAGCTTCCCCCTCACCAGATCCAGTGACTTCAGCTTCTTTAAACATTAAGCTCCTCTCAAAGGAGTGATAAGATTCTAGACTCCCAAGGAATACATAATCTATCTTAGATGGAGAAGCTTGCACACTTCAAGACTCTTCAACTATGCTGGAAGAGCCTTTGCAGTCCATTCTCCCAGGAAATCACAGGCTGATTTCAAATGTATTCTCTCCCCAGTCCTTGGAAGGTTGCCATCCCTATTTCAACAATAAAAAAGAGGAAACACAGTGAACCAAAAATCTAGCACGATTGTACATAAATGCACATACAAAGACAGTGGGACTGAATATTTTACATCCAGACCAAATTGATTTCTATGTATTTATGTCTATTAATAGACATTTATTTATTATTCAACAAATATGTACTAAGAGCCTGGTGTGTGCCAGGCACACATATGGTAGATGTTGGGCTTATGGATGGCAAACAGCGTAGACACAGCCTTCACCTATGTGGATTTAGTTTTTATGGGTGAGTATGTGTAAGAGGCACCAAGAAGTCAGGTGGGGAAGGCTTCCTGCCCAGCTGGGAAAGCCTGTGGACAACACAGTGCAGCCTGACCTTTCAATTGCCAGCCTTACCAGCCCCATTACCAAGCCCTCCCACACACTCCAAAGAGAAGTCTTTGTGAGTTTATCTTCTCTATGTTCAACGTGCTATCGAGGAGAAGTGATACAGAGAGCAAAGAGACAACACCCCAGATTTAATTGAAACAACCAATCTGAAAAATGGAGAAGAGATGGCCCTCCCAGGCCCCTTGCAGGCCCTGCATTCAATGCTTCCATGAAGGTAGATGGTAAACAGAAAACTCACCGCCATCCTGCCTGTGATCTACTATCTGCAGAGCCAGACTGGCAGGTTTCCTATGCAAATAAAGCCTCCGCGCTGTGTGCCTAGGGTGGGTTTTATTTGTAGAGCAACTGACCAAATCCTGGGGCTCTAGTGAGAGCCCAGACCTTCGCAGACCCCAGGTCTGTCAAGGGTGTTTTCTGTCTCTTGCTTTGCTTGTCTGTTTGTCTGTCTTCTCTCCAAATCTTTAGCAATTCAATAATAAACACCAGAAACCTAACTCCACTCAAAACATTCAGAAATGAACTGCAACCATGCTTGATGGCACTGAAGCGAAGGAAGTGGGGCTGGGGGAAACAGGGTGTTGGTGGGTGTTCCCAGTTCCTATGGTCACAGTTGTAGCCACAGCCTTGAAACACACGGTGTCGGGTTCTCAGCTAGCCCCCTCGTCGGGAAGAGCTGGGAGTTTCTGACCTCCTTTGGGGTTAAGGATGCTGGTCTCAGTCTGCGTAAGCGAGTGGTCACAGTCCTTAATTGCAAAGGGGAAGTGGTCAGAAAACACACTCTGTCCTGGCGAGATTGATAACTTGTAAGATATCTTGGAAGAATGCCAGGAAGTAACAATGAGGTTGTATGTGAAACTAAATATACATGCATCACTTGCATGTTTGCTTATAATTTCCAAAGTATTATGAAAAGAAGAAAAAGGCGGGGAGAAAGAAGTTTGAGATGGCTCCCATAACAGAAGCCAATAATAGTCTCTCTATTTCCTTTCTTTGGTGAAGGGAATGTTTGGAAATCGTAACAGTTAACATTAAATCCAACATTGACTATGTCCTGGTTACTAGTCAGTGCACTTTCTCTTTATTGACTCAATTAGTTTATCGTAACCTTCCTTTAAAACAGTCCTGTGCCCCCATTTGACAGATAATGAAACTGAGGCCAGAAAGTTAAGTCCTATCAAAGATCCCTAAAAGCTAGTTAGTGGTACCGCCAGGATTTGTTTGGGAGCAGTTGGTTCCAGGTTCCATGCAATTAACAATTACACCCAGCTGCCACTGAGAACTTTAAGTTCTTAAGAAGTTTCAGTTTAAAAGCAACATGTAGCAGGGAAGAGGAATGTAAGTTTTTGATGCTGCTGCTAATGCAGTTGCACGTGTAATTGGAGTGGTTTTCAATTGGACAGTCACTCTCAGCGAGACCGATGAGCTGGGAAGCGGATTTATTTTGTGCTCCCTTTACATTTCTTAAGAAGAAAGCAACCTAGAGAAATGAAAGAGACGTTGACCATGTGCAGCTTCCAATCTGGCACTGAATGTCATTTCTATTTGGGGCCACCATGTTACCTGAGCTGTCATTTTGTCACCTGACCTAAATCGAAGGAATTGTTGGGTGTGCTATGTTATCGACTCTTGGAGTTCAAAGTGGTTAAGTCTAGGAACAAAATAAAATGTTCTGAGTTGGTAGACAATGAACTTGAGACCACAAAGCATACTTGGTGATCATAGGCCCATACTTAGTCTTCCAGGAAAAACATGAGAAAGAGTTTCTCTGCCCTTATGAACTGGCTTTGCTTAAAATGAAAGCCAAGCGCAAGGCTCCAGGGCTTTGCTTTTTGTTCCTGAAGGTTGACGTTTTGGGAGCTTGTTTAGAAGTCTGCATTGAGAGGATCCAGGAGACTACATTAAATCCAGCAAAAACCTATTGAGTACCTACTGTATGAAGACCATTCTAGATACTGTGGAGGACACACAAAAATTGAAAAGGCAAAGACTCTCTCTCCTAAGAGTTCATGGGGATAAGAGTCATAATTATCCCCATTTGAAGGAAGACTGGGACACAGGCCTGGGACTTTGAATTAAAGGGGAAATAATTCTATTTGAGGGGATGGGAGAAATTTCTTTGGGGAATATGAGATTTGAACGGGACTTTGCAAGTGACTAGGATGTCAAAAGGTGAATAAAGGAAAAGAAGGAAATTTCAGGTCAGGGAAATAAAGAGCCCAGGTGTGAGGGATTTCATGGAGAGTCCTGGATGAAGCGGGTGGGCCAGCATGACTGTGGGCCCGGCTGTGTCCGTGTGTATGCACGCAATTACACATGCCTGCACGTGTGGAGAAAAGGGGTGGGGACTCTAATGGGGACTGGAAACACTGGCCAGGGCAGTGCCATGAGCTGAAGGATTATCAACTTAATTCTGCACAGCACGGCAGTAGGTGCTCATCCAAGTTTCTGAGCAGTTGATGACATGATCAGGACTTTAAGAAGATTTGAAATGTCCTCAAGAAGTGCACCTGAGCTGGAGATCATGGTGACCCTAATCATCAGACCCAGGGGACGATTTGGAAACAGTGTCCCTGAAGTCTGTTTCTGGCTCCAGTGTTGGCCTACACGCTGTAGGACAGATGGACGAGATTGGTTTGGCCCTCAGTTTTCCCTGGGGAATCATAAAGTAACCAATATTTCACCAGTAGTATGGCATGGCAGGTAAACAACTGCTGTGTGATATTAAAAATTTTTATAGGAACCACCAGCCTCACACTAACAGGCTCGTCCTTTTTTGTGGAGCGTGAAGCCCAGAGAAGAGCGCCCATTCTGACTCAGCAGAAGCTGTAGAGCGTGGTGTTAAGGCTGTAGAGAGTGATATTAAGCCCAGGCTCCAGACTCAGATACAGAAGTTCAAGTGTGAGCTTCACCCTCTATTCTCTGGGTGATCTTTGGCAAATTGCATAACCTCTATTAGTTTGGTTTGATTAGTTTGCTAGGGCCGCCATAACAAAGTACCACAAACTTGGCTTAAACAACAGAGATTTATTGCTTTACAGCTTGGGAGGCTGGAAGTCCGGTAAAGGTGTCTGCAGGGTTAGTTCCTTCTGAAGGTTGCGAGGGAAGGATCTGGACCAGGCCTCTCTCCTTGGGTTGTAGATGGCTCTCTTCATGTTCACATGGGGCCCTCCCTTTATGCTTGTCTCTGGGTCCAAATTTTCCTTTCTCATGAGGACACCAGTTTATTAGACTAGGTGCCACCCTAGTGATCTCATTTTAACTTGATTACCTCTTTAAAGACTTTATCTCTATATATGGTCACACTGAGGGTTAGGACTTCAACATATGAGTTTTGAGGGCATGCAACTCAATACATCACATTGTTTCCTTCTTTGTGAGATGTCCGTGGTAGTATTACCTACCTCTTATATGTGTTATGAGAAATAAGTCACTAGAGCTTATTAATTCCCTAGCCCTGCCTATCTGTCTCTTTTTTTTTTTTTTGAGGTACACCAAGTTCAATCATCTGTATTTATACATATATTCCCGTATTCCCTCCCTCGACTCCCCCCCACCCTCCCCGTCCCAGTCCTCTAAGGCATCATCCATCCTCGAGTTGAACTCCCTTTGTTATATAGCAACTTCCCACTGGCTATCTATTTTACAGTTGGTAGTATATATATGTCTATGCTACTCTCTCACTTCGTCCCAGCTTCCCCTTCACCCCCCGACCCCCCAAACCTCGAGTTCTCCGGTCCATTCTCTGCATCTGCGTCCTTGTTCTTGTCTTGTCACTGAGTTCATCAGTACCATTTTTAGATTCCATATATATGAGTTAGCATACATTTGTCTTTCTCTTTCTGACTTACTTCACTCTGTATGACAGACTCTAAGTCTATCCACCTCTTTACATATAGCTCCATCTCATCCCTTTTTATAGCTGAGTAATATTTCATTGTATATATATATGCCACATCTTCTTTATCCATTCATTTGTTGTGCCTGTCTGTCTTGATCACTTTTGCCTTGCTTTCAAAGGAAAGCTGGGCTGATTGATGTGTAAGCAAACCATCAAAATTCCACGACAGTTCATTATGAAGGTGGTCACAGTGGTTCCTAAGTCACCTTTCACAGCCTTGAATGTGTATTCTTCACTGAGCAAAGTTTCCTATTGTAAAATCAAAAAAGAAAGCAGGCAATACATTTAGATTTGTCTCTTGGAAAGTATAAACCTCACCGTACTTTTAAATGAGACTGACAACAGTCTGATTGATGAGTCTGTACAACCAAGGCCAATTGGAGCTGCAATGTTGTGGCTCAGGCTGCCTTAGCATCCCCCCTGCTGGATGGGAGAGCCAGGAGAGCCCTGGGAAACAGCCTGTGTTTAACTGCCAGTGCCGAGTCAGCAGCAAGCGTGCAAGGATGGTTATTTGTGGGAGGCACGGAAGAGTGGCTATTATTTTAAAAGAAATTCTCATAGAAAGAATGTTGGATTTAAAATAAATAAATGGGCTCGTGGAAGCTGAATAAAACCGTAATGTAAGTCAAATGCCAAGCAATAGACCATGCCCATCCGCTACTCATGAAAACAGCTCTCACACGTTCTGCGCTTCCAGTTCTTTCAGGATTCACATGACAGTAATTGTAGTAAAACAAAAACAAAAACAAAGCTTCTAAAATAATAACACACATAATTGGTAATGCCTACTTTATAATTTTGCTTGGGTTGGACACGGCATACCACTGGCTCTAATGATGCTGTGTTGAATTTTTTTTCACACTTTAACATCTCCAAAATTGATACGTATTTAAAGTTGATATTTTAAGAAAGCATGTGTCATAGTTCAATTGACAGCATTTTTTTTTTTCTTTCTTAGTGGTACATAAATACTGCTAGGCTAAAAATCAATGGTGACATATTCAAAGAAATATGGTAGCAACTGAAAATTTATTTGAGTTTCCCTTGGGAATAGAAACTTGCATCCTCCTCCTTGTATCTCCTGTATTTCTTCTTCAAGATCTATATTGTGGTATAAATAAGAACATTCTCAAGGTGCAAATGTAAAAAAGTGGGCACAGAGAGAATAGTGATCTAAACGATTGATATCACACTGCAAATTCAGAGTGAGTGACTCAGACTCAAAAACAGTGGAATAGCTCTGCAATAAGAAAAGGTGAGATTTTAAAAGTGTAGCCATGGAATTGCTTGTGTGTATATTGTATAAGTGGAAGTTTGTACCTTTAGTGCCATGACATAGCCTTGGAATTGGAAAAGAGAAGGATGCTGAAGAAATATAAGCAACATAAGTGGAGACCATTGGTGAGGCTGAGTAGAGTGAACGTGGAGTCAGCCCTCAACCTTTTGATTATGCAATATCCTGTTCCCAGCTAGATACTTAGCTTCATATTCACATTTCAGCTCCACAATGGAACGATGCATTTACAGTTCCTTATATCCTGGGCATCCAGTTAGTGCTTCACAAACACCTCCTTTTTTTCCATTAAAGTATAGTTGATTTACAAAGTTCTTTTAGTTTCAGGTGTACAGCAACATGATTCAGTTATACATATACATATTCTTTTTCAGATTCTTTTCCATTTTAGATTAGTATAAGATATTGAATATAGTTCCCTGTGCTGTTGTACAGTAGGTCCTTGTTGTTTATCTACTTTATATGTAGTAGAGTGTATCTATTAATCACAAACTCCTAATTTATCCCTCCTTCCCTTCCCCTTTGGTAACCATAAGTTTGTTTTCTATGTTTGTGAGTCGATTTCTGTTTTGTAAATAAGGTCATTTGTATCATTAGATTTCATGAATAAGTGATATCCTGTGATATTTGTCTTTGTCTAACACTTCTTTTCTTAAGAAGAACTTTATAACATATTCCTGTTATGATGTCTACCATATGCTGGGTGAAAAGGAGAAAAAAAAGTGGATAAACTTTCATCCCCAAGGTTCAGGAAAGTTCTTTCAGCAGAATGAAGGCTTCCAGTGCCATGAAAGTTTAAAAGAAAATTTTAACCTGTTCACACAAATTGAGAACTGATCACTCCTGTAAATACAGCTGCCTCCTTTAGGCAGGTAACTCTTGATTCTTCTTAAATCTAAGTAACCCTATAGTACATCAGACTAGACTAAAGTTTTCAGTGGCACAGTTTTTGTCCCTGTGTCACAACAGGAAAAATGTTAGACAGACACAAACCTATTTAAGATCAAAAAGGAAACAAGCATATTTTAAAACAGAAAAATGATTAAATAGATTTACCGCATGACCCAAGGGAATTTGCATTTTGTGTTTTTCCTTCTCCAGATATGAAAAATGGAAATAAAAGCCATCATTTAAGAAAGCATCTTAAAGACATTCTCAGGACGATATAACTGTAGAAGAAATATTTTTAAAGAAAATAATGTAAGCTTATTTGTTGCCATTTTCCCTCATTCTTCACATTTTCTGCTTCCCTACTTCCCGTATACACTGAAAGCTTCCCACCCATCTCCATGTTGTATTACTTGCTACACACACAGAAGATCGACAGGTATTTACTGGGAATATTAACGGCCAAGCATCTTGCTAGGCTCTAGGGATGTGATGCTGAAGAAAACAGACACAGTCTCTGCAATCATGGAGCTTAAACCAATGACCACGACAGCAGCCCAGTTCCCCCATCTAGCTCTTTTGTGAATTTTCTCAGCAGGAATTTCTCCCTGAGTTTGTAAAGCAAACAAGAATGTGGCCCCAGGTGTTTACGAAAAGAAATCCTAGCAAGATGGAGTTTCCAACTGAGAAGAACATGTCTCCCATCTCTGCCTGGGGCCTTGAGTTTTCTCTTAGGAGCCTGCAAGTGTCATTGCAAGGCAATAATGGATGTGAAAATTGCCTCATCCCCATAGAGACCTGTAACAGTCCCCATTGTTATCCCTGTGTTATGATTATTAGCTCTAGATCCCCCAGCATCGTTTTGTCAAGACTGGAAGTGTTCATGGCTTCATTACTCTAAAGAGTAATGCAGCTTTCTTCCCGAATTAGTGAATTTCCACAGCCTAAAGAGACGGAGATGGAAGAAAGACAAAAGGGAAACCAGCAAAGCTTGTTTAAAGTGGAACCACATGGAGGAAATAGGTTTAAGTTAAGCATGAGGCGTGAGGTCCTGATTCAGTAGCAAGCTATTGAGTGATGCACGTCCTTACTGACAAGTTCACATCCTGTAAATTCCATGTACTGTCTTGAGAAATGTGATTTGCGATGAGGAAGAAGGACAAGGATAAGCGGTCTATTATTTTATATGTCATTACAGACTTGGGATAGAACCACAAACCAGAAACAGAGGAGCCAGGCAAGTTCACGACCCATCAGCCCTACCGCCATCAGGCATTATCATTAACTTCACTTTCTCTTGTCTACCGTCAAAAGCCCTGCTAAAGCAGAGTTTGCCTGACAAATACAATGAGTCCTTTTTTGCCTTTGTCTGATTTTTTAAAAATATTTTTATTATCAGCTACACAAGCTAGAGCCACGGGCAGCACTACGGCTGACATGTGACTGGAAGGCTCAGGATTCCTTTTGCTTTCAACAAAAAACTGGGCTTTTTCCTCAACTTGGAGGGGTCCCACTAAGAGAGATTTGGATGGCATCTTTCCAGCAACTCAATATTCCTTCAAAAGACCTCTTAGGGTCTTCCTAGATGGCGCAGTGGTTAAGAATCTGCCTGCCAATGCAGGGCACTCGGGTTCAAGCCCTGCTCCGGGAAGATCCCATATGCCATGGAGCAACAAAGCCTGTGTGCCACAACTACTGAGCCTGCGCTCTAGAGCCCATGAGCCACAACTACTGAGCCCATGTGCCGCAACTACTGAAGCCTACACACCTAGAGCCCGTGCTCCGCAACAAGAGAAGCCACTGCAATGAGGAACCCGCTCACTGCAATGAAGAGTAGAGCCTGCTCACCACAACTAGAGAAAGCCCATGTGCAGCAATGAAGACCTTTAACACAGCCAATAAACAAATAAAATAATAAACAAATAAATTTACAAAAGACCTCTTAGCCCACAGAGTGTACGGAGGGTTAATGGTAGGTTGCTAGAGAGGGAAATTGGTTGACATAAATAACTGAAAGAACAGATGTAGTATTCCAGAGAGCCCAGTGTGCACGCTACAGACCTGGCTCAGCAGACTCATGTGGACTTGTGTCCACAAAAAGTGAAGGGTGAGGGAAAGAAGAAAAGAAGGAAAGAAGATGAAGAGAGGGAGGGAGGAAGGAAGTCAGTTAGTACTAGCCTCCTGCATCTTACAACTCAGAAGAGGAGATAGAATTAATTAGGTAACAGCCCTCTAATGTAAAATCACAACTGTGGTAAGTGCTGCAAAGGAGCTCTCCATACTGATACGAGTGCATGTGGCAGGAGGAGCCTGATTCTTTCTGAGCATTCAGAGAGGCTTCCACAGGGAAGTGATGCTTGAGCTGATAGAGAAACACTGTGCTTAACCAGGAGGATATGTAGGGGAAGTCTCCGGCAGGAGAACAAAATATGCAAAGGCCCTGTGGTTAGATGAATCATGGCTCACCTGAAAAGTGAAAGAAGAGCAGGGTTGTTGGAGTCCAGAGAACAAGGGAGTGACTGGAAGAGAGGAGTCTGTAGAGCACCTTGATCACACAGAGTTGGGTCAAGTAGCAAAGGTTCTGGTCTTCATACTAAGGTAACTAAGGAAATGGGAAGACCCAAAGGGTTTTAAGCACAGGACAGAGATTTTTAAAAAAATATCACTGTGACTTCAGTATGGAGACTGATTTGGGGAGGGTAAAAGGGGTTACAGGAGACCAGTCAGGACAGGAGATATAGCAGCTGTCCAGGCTGGACGAGACCATAACTCAGACTAAGGTAATAGAGATGGAGTGGAGAGAACAGACTAGAAGGGGTGGGGGGGAGGAGCAAAAGGAGAGAAAGAGACAGAGAACAAGAGCAGGAGTGAGAGAAGAGAAAGAGAATGAAGAGAATGAATGTCCCCTGGCGGCTCAGAGGGAGAGTTCAAACTGGTTCAGTGGAGACCTGCGGTGCTTAACTGGGGGCATATGGTACCCCCCAATGAACACTAGACAATATCTAGCAATATTTTGGGTTACATCACCTGGAGTGGTAGTGCTACTGGTATCTAGTGGGTAGAATTCTGGGATATTGCTAAACATCCTACAATGCACAGAACAGCAGTACCACAAAAATTTATTCAGCCCAAAATATCAATAACATCAAAGTTTAGAAACCCTTGTCTAGATTCACCTTGTCCTTTCTCAGTCCCACTAAAGGTAGACAGATCCCCACCTTCACGTCACCCTGAGGATAACTAAGTCATGGAAAGAGACTTGTCGGTAGGAAAGCATCAAGAAGCAGTTGGTGGCCATTCAGCATCCACCAAGCTCCCAGCTCAGACAAAGGAAGCTCCTTGCTGCAGGTGAGGGCATCCTGCACCATCCTCCTTCCCCTCCTCCCCTTCCTGACCCCATGCATCTGTCCCAAAGCCTATGAGAGCTGGGAAGACTTGTCCTGCCCTCGGCTTCCAAATATTCATCTCTCCTTAACTTCTGTCCAATGTGTATAGACTAGCTTCTGCTGCCCCAGTGGGTGGCCAATGAATGACTAGATATTCAGGCTTGGGGAACATTCAGGAGATAAGCTTAGGGATTTGTAAAGTGCAGAGGTAGGGGAGAAATTTACTAATCAGTAATATGCATAATTATCCCAATATGTTACTTCTAATCAAACAACACTTCACCTTTCATATTACTTCTAATCAAGTAACAGTTCATCCTTCTTCACTGGCCCCATGGCACTTGGTAATACCTTACAATACCCCTTAGAATCAGACTGAAGACCAGACCCCCCCCCCCAGTCCTTTTACACTTTTCCCTTTTGCTCCTACTTCACCTCTCCATTAGCCAGCACTCACCTTCTCCTGACAACTTCCAGAAAAGTGAACTCTCAGCCAGCTCTAGGGTTAGTTAAGCCTTCTCAAAAAAAAAAAAAGTTAACTTCTCCAAAATGTTAACTCCTAACGAGCACTAGATTTAGGTTTAGTTCAGTCATGATCTCAATGCAGTAAACCGTCCTGAATATTTCTCTAACTATTGTTCCTCTTTTGCAGACTTCCTTCCTCATTCACATAGAGAGGGTTGCCTGGCTCACCTGTTTTGAGATACAGAATCACCACCTCTGCTTCTTAGAGAATGTGATATCCATGATCTCACAAGGCAGATTCAAAATTGGAGGAGAGAGCAGGCGAGCAGGCAAGAATGGATGAGGATAAGTGATTGTCAAAACACCAACAATAGAAGAGAAATATGGTAACACTATTCTATCACTGAATATAGATTTTCTACATTTTCATGCAGAGGAAGCATCATCCCATAATAATGGTCTGCATTGTAGAAAGCAAAACCATTTGATATTTTATCACATCGCAGGGAGGAGTTCATTTCTTTCCCAGAGTCCACCTTGCCCTTACATTATCATTGTTCTACCATTTCTGAAAGTGTGTGATATCACCTTTGTAAGAACAATGATGAGTCTGGAAGATTTACGGATGAGTCTTCCACATGAAGAACTAAAAAAGAAAAGGACTTGGATTTTAGACGGATTGATTTTTCTGCTCTAACGTAATGGGTAGAAGATTGACTTTCCTCTGAGAAATTTCGGAGAAACATTTGATGTGCTTCTTTTCAAACTCTTAAGGAGACAGTGATTCATGTTTCCCTCGCCGTTGGGATTATGATAAATAGGTGAATTACACCGACGTTCACGGCAGGTGCACAGAGCAATAGGAAGGCTGTTTTTATTTATAGATGATTTCCAAATATTAACCCAGACTAAAATAAATGCCTGTGGTATGTGTCTATAGCTAAAGTCATTTCTACACATCCCGCGCAGAGCTTCAGGGGAGGAGGAAATAAATCCAAATATGGACTAACCCAGGGCCCATCTCACGAATAGGCTGCTACCTGTATGAAGTGAGTTCAAGGTCACTGGCAAGTATCTCCCTACCCGCAACTTGCTCTCCAACAGTATTTAGCAATGTTCATGTTCCTCACTTGAGCCCTTGTTAAAATGCAAATGTTAACGAGGAAGCGAAGACATTTAGCCATTACACATGTTAATAACTGTATTAGTTGGGGTTCTTTAGAGAAACAGAACCAACAGAATGTGTGTATATATATAGAGAGAGAGAGATTTATTTTAAGGAATTGACTCATGTAATTGTGGAGGTTGGCAAGTCTGAAATTTGCAGGACAGGCCAGCAGGCTGGAAATGCTGGCAGGAATCGAGGTTGCAGTCTTGAGTCCAAAGGCAATCCAGAGACAGAATTCCTTCCTTCTTGAAAAGATCTCAGTCTTTTCTCTTCAGGTCTTTGATTGATTGGATGAGGCCTACTCCCATTACAAAGAGGAAGCTACTTTTACTCAAAATCTACTGGTTTAAATGTTAATTACATCTAAAAAAAAAACCATCACAGCAACATCTAGACTAGTGTCTGACAGAACAACGGAGCACTGTATCTTAGTCAAGTTGACACAAAATTAACCATTACAAGCACCTTGGCTTGAATTAGCCTGCCATATTTATTTGTCAGTTTCCTAAGGGTTGGCTACCCAGGGAAGGCAAGTTTTGACCAGGCATAAAAGAGGAGAAGGGAGAAAAGAACAACAGGATGGAGATACCTGAGAACAGAGGGTGTAAGTCAAATATTGCAGAGGGGAGGCCAAGGCCAAGATGAGGACAGTGAGGGCACAGGGTACTGAGAATATGGCTTTGGGAAAGGGGAAGCCAGGCTTTAGAAAGGAGGTTTTCCCAGAAGTTGAGGATGAGGAGGAGTATGGAAGTAATCTCGGACAGAATTAGCCTAGAGCCTTAGAAACCTCATCTGTAGAGGTCCCTGAACCACTCTTGAATTAGTGCTTGGTTGGA
The DNA here is from genome assembly GCF_030028045.1 of Hippopotamus amphibius kiboko. Classification (NCBI taxonomy): domain Eukaryota; kingdom Metazoa; phylum Chordata; class Mammalia; order Artiodactyla; family Hippopotamidae; genus Hippopotamus; species Hippopotamus amphibius. The sequence goes on along the minus strand of NC_080199.1, from coordinate 56,566,684 downwards.
CCTTAGTCTATATTTAGGATGAGGATAAGAAACAGCAAGAAGAGGAACATTTATTGATTGGCACTCACCATGTGCCAGGCACTATTCTAATTTCTTTATACTTTTATTCATTTAATCTCCCTGACAATGAAAGTGGTTATATTGTTGTCCTCATTTTGCAAATAAGAAAACGGAAATCTAGAGAGGCTAAGCCACTTGCCCAGAGTCCACAAATAGAAATCAGCAGAGCTGGGATTTGAACCTATGCGACCCATCATCATAGCTTCTTCTCATTCTATTGTCTCCAAAACTGCTGTTGAAGATGTTGCCCGGTAAGTGGTTTTGTGTTCTTTGTGTTAGGACATGTACGTATACAATATGTTCCTTTTAGTACCAGGAAATGATTGTATCTCCCAAGGAACTGGTTCATTTAGATGTATTAGATAATCTAACCCATTTGGTTTTCTCCTTCTGCGTAGTTTGTAATTTTCTTTTTCCATTTCAGTAGACTCTGTTTACAAATGCTTACTTTTCAAATTACTCCAAACCCTACTTGTCAGTAAGAAGGATATAAACTCTAAACAGTTTGTCGCATTTTATACATTATTTTGTTGCTTAAAATAATCCAATCACTATGGACATTGACAAATTTCATTTTTCTGAAGAAGTCCTATTATCCCCAAAAACAAAGCTTTCAAAGTGATTTCCTCTGGCAGGAACAGCTGAGGCTCCAACAAACACCAATATTTCGAGAACTCACATTTCAAGATGAGATGGATGTAGATAGGAATAATCCACTGAAATTTCAGGCTTTGGAAGAACCAGCCCCTGCTCCCCTCTGGCATCCAGAGGACCAAACTTCCCGCATCCCATCTCTAGGAGTCCACCTAGAGAATACTGAACAGCACACAAGATTCTTGAAGAAAAGTGATTCAGAAAAGGTAGACCCTTAGACTTCTAAGGCCCAGAACAATTCCAGAAGGGGGATAAATGAAGATAAAATTCTGCAATTGTCTACAGGGTCCCAGCAAAGCAATAAGTCTATTCGTTGGGGGTTGGTCCCTGGTTTTGCTTCTGATTGTTCTCCTGTTCCTGCTGTCTCTCCAGCCCAGGTTTCTCTTGTTGACCAAGCCTGGTCTATGCTATCCACGCCCAGGCCTTGATCTGTATAGAGCCCAGCTTCCATGTCCTGTTAGGGGCCTCCATCGAACACCAGCCTTCATTCCACTTCCACTTCTAACTCCTGCTTCCCTGTGGTTGCCAACATTCTGCCTTATCTCAGTTCCAGCCCACAGTGACTGAGCCTGCAGACACCACAGCTAAAACACTGACTTTATTTCAGTCCCTCATGATGGAATGGCAGTGCCCACACTGTCTGCGGTACAGGGCAGGAGACTGAGGACACAGACCAGGTACATCACCTGCTACTCCATGGTCAGAGCTTTCAGGACCATCATATGGAGGTTGCATGGGCCCAGGCCCAGAAAAATCCCTGGGTCCTTTCTATAGTGCCTGAGTCCTATGCAATAGGACACAGAAATGCTCACCTTATTTCCTAGGCCAGGCGGAAGTGTTCATGGAGCTGTAGACAAGGCATCTTTTTCCTCCATAACGAATGAGTCTTCATACGAGCCAGCTAACTGGGTAGGGTTGCCAATGGGTTATATCCCTCCTGTGCCAATGGGATATATCCCTGTGAACCAGCAACCACAGGAAAAACCAGGTCAGAAATGCCAAGGCCTAGGTTATGAGATAATCCGGAAAGTCCAAAAGACTCCATTGAGGTATACCTCACAAACCACACACATACCCTAGGCAATAAAAATCCAGCCACGTGGTGATAATTGCAATAGCCTGAAGGACACTTGGGACACAGGAGTCTCCGAAGCTTCCAGTGACCACTGGTAACCAATGGTCCCATCAATTGGTTGACAATCCCTGCCAGGCTTCAGTCAACCCCCTTTTCCTTCATAGTCCTTAGGCTCCAGTGTCCAGGAGTCACACCATTGTTGGGACATCCCATGGTCTCAGCTCCAAGTGTGAATGCTGACTGATGCATCCTTCAGGGCTGCTGGGCCCACCCACACCAGAACAGTCCATTTGGAAGCATCTTTCAGACCGTCTCTAAGAAGTGTTGTGATTAATAGAAGGTGTCTGGCTTTTGAGGATTTTCTCCATCATCCTCACTATCATGCTGCCAACCTAGTCCTAGGTTAACATATGCCTTCTCCCTGTGCTGTCATCCAGAGAGCATGACATTTATGTACTGGAGAAAAAAATGCACAGTAATGGCACTTATGTGGAGCCTGAGCACCCTGCCTAAAATCTGTACATGCTTAGAAAATTTGGCCATGAGACAGACTGCGCAATCCTGTATCAACAAAGGACCCATTTCATTGCAAATGATAAAAGACCCAACACAAACTAGCTTAAACAGAAATGGGATTCACTGACCCACATAACGGAAGTGTCCAATGATGGAGCCTGATGGCTTCAGGTTCAGCAGGATTCAGGGCCCAAGAAATGTCATTAGAACTTAGTTTTTCTTTTTCCCTCAGTTTCACAATTTTGTCTTCCTCTATGTTGACTTTAGACACAGAGTACACCATTAAAATATTGGCAGCAGATTCAGCCCTCACATCTTTGGGGGGTTTAGGTCCAACCAGCCCACGTTCTCAACTACTTAGTCATTTCAGAGTTCACTGCCTTGGCTCTGATTGGCCTCACTTAGGTCAAGTCCTCTGCCTGAACCTGACTGTCATATAGAGAAAGCGTATATGTATATTCTAGTGTGTATCAGTTAAAACTCTGGCTGAGAAAGAAGAAAACACATTCATACTGACTTAAACAAAATAAGCAATATCTGTCTAGCTTTGAGTATATGGAATTCCAGATGCTCCAATGAGGTCCTTAGGAATCTCTTTCTAACTCTAAGCTCTGCTTTCATCTATGTTGGCTTCGTTGTCAGACACATTCTTCCCCAGGAGGGGAAAGAAGATCACAAGCAGCTCCAGACCCACATCAAATCAGCTTAGCACTCCGGCAAAAAAGAATGTATCTCTTTCCTGATATCTCCAGCCTAAGTGCCAGGGAAGGCTCTCATTGGCCAAGATTGGGTCACATGCCCATATGTCAACCGATTGCCATTGGTCAAGAATAAGAAATACTGTAACTGGCTTGGCTCAAGGTGTATTAACATACAATTAAAAGCAAATGGCCTGGATTCAAATCTGACTTCCTCTGTATGTCAGTTATATGTACTTTAAATCATTTTCTTTATTTGTATAGTGGAGATAATAGTTTGCCCTTATATGAGTATTGCAAAATCAAAACACTAATAGGTGTAAAGAGCTTAGAACAGATCTGGTGCATCCTACATACCAAATACATTTGACTATTTATTTCTATAACAAGGATGAGGATGAGGATGATTAGCACTTCCCTGGATGGGGAGTGTGGTTAACCACAAAAAACCCAGCATTTTCCAGGAGTGAGAGAGAGATGATTCCTGAAGCATAGGGTTCTATTATCAGAAGATGGGTAATGACTATTGATCCAGCCAAAATAACAGGTAGATGCCATACCATACATGCAAACAACTGACATTCACATGTGATGTGGGGTATGGGTATGATTGTGAATGATGTGTATTGGAGTATGGAAAGAGGGTTTGGAGAAAAAGTGCTCCCTGTAATTCTTTTTTTCCAGCTAAAGCTGCCAGTGTAATCTCCTGACCCTTTTAATGAGGAGACAGAAGGAAGCTCTGAGTTTGCTGTGCTGGGACCTGATTTGACTTAAATGTACTCATCACAGTCTTCGACTCCAGCATTACTGCTCTGGTGTGGAAGGGTCATAGTGACATGCTGGTGGCTTGAATAGAGCTAATGGTTTCCAATGGAGTCTGGCTAATGCCAGGAGAAAGTCTGAGTAACAATGAAGCAGCTTTTGCCTATATTCAACAAGGAGGTTTTCATTCCCCCCAGAACTCATGAATTCACCCCATAAAATTTACTGAGTACATATTGTGTACCCAGCACCCTCTTAAGGCGCAAAACTGAAGTACAGGAGAAAAAAAAGAATTAAGAATGAGGATAATAAAGTCTAGGGCTAGAGGCACGCTAAAGGAGGAAACAGAAAACTGTGTTTGTTTTAAGCAAAAGTGTTATCCTTTTGAAATGATTTCCTATATTTATCTTCTAAGAGCAGAGTCCACATTAGATAGACCATAAATCCAACTGAGTTCTGAGAAATAATACATTCTCAGACTTGCCCGAGGTGGGGTTTGCATGGTGTATGTTTTTCTTGGTTTCATTTGCATGAGAGAGAAAAAAAAAAGAATATAAAAAAGCTTAGCAAGCACAGCTGGAAGACTTTAGTTTCAGCAGGCTATTAAAATTACTTCTCAGCTCAAAAGGTAGATTTTGATTTTCCACGAGCATATCTTGCACAAAAAGATAGCCCCATAATTTTCTTCTAAATTTAGATTATTTTGTAGGTTTTCAGTCTCTCTTTCATTTAGTCAATCATCTAAAATGCTTCCATACAATCATGAGTAAAGGAGAAGGAAGCTGAAGCTTTTTTTTCCCAAGCCTTAAAGAGAAAGGGTTGAATTGATCGCTTCAGACATGATTCTTTAGCTAGATTGACTGCAGTAAAGAAGGCTTACAAATAAATGCTAAGTGCTTTTCTGTCTAATGTTTTTTGTTTATAGACCTCATCCAGTAAATGATTTAAATCATTTTCCACTTCCTCATTCACAGTTCTTTGTTCTGAGTAAGAAAGTTGTTTGTCACAGGATGTAATAAAACATTTTAATCAGCCTGATGAAACAGCAGAATTATACATTGTTCAATGGGACACTGTGCTTGGAAAGTATTGGCCTGACCTCTTGCATGTCTAACTTGGGGGGCAATGAATGTCTTCTGAAGTGGAAGAGTGATCACCCATGGGGAAGTGAAAGCCGGTGTTTCATTGGAAGATGCTCTTGCTGATACCTTGCTTGCCAAGCACACAAAATTGGCTAGAAAGCAAAATTAATTGCGACACACAATGTTTGGAGAGATTTTTGAAGTGGAACAAATTTCCCCCATTTGAAAATCATAATAATTTGCAGAATGAAAACTGTGGTCTAGGAGGAATCTATTTGAAAAAGTTGGGTGTAAAAATAACTCCTAATCACTCCCTGTCAAGTCTCTTGGAGCCAAGTGTAGACCCAATAAAAGTTGTGCGACATTCTAATGATATCCAGCTGCTCCAATCCAATGAGTGAGACCATAGAAATCAAAGGAAAGCCTTTGCTCAGCTGGACTCTTGTGCTGAAATCAGTGACACCATGACCTTTTGGCTGTTTGAAACTTCTGGGGGAAAAAAAGTGACAGGCCATGTATTCTAGACAACAATAACAACTACCACTTCTGATGGGCATGTTGGCTATCTAAGTGCCTGCCAAGTTTTATCCTGTAAGCCTGTGTTAAACGTGAACAAAATCATTCAAGTCTCTCAGTTATGGTGTAGTGGATTCATCAAGGGTACCACTGCCAATAATAGGAGATTTTGCATCTGACTACTTTGCTAACAAAATTCAGCTTGACCTCAATTTAAGGACTTTTATTTGTTTTCAATCATTTTTACAAAATAAAGCTCGTTGACTTACATTTCTAGTTATTTCTCAAATTAACTTACACTGTTTCTCTCCCTCCAAACATCATGGTAGAGTAGGAAGTGTATTGGTTTTGGAGGAAGATGGAAGTGTTCTGCAATCACCTAAGGGATGTGAGAACTAGACAAGTTATTAACCACCTACCTTTCAGTGCAAGATGCTTCTCTTCTGCACAAAGACAAAAAGTCACTTGACTTGGGTTGTTGAAGGTTAAAATGAGCTAACACACATACAGTATCTGATAATTCTTGGCATATAATAGGCGCTTGATACACATTATTTCTCTTCCCAATTGTTTTTTTGGTCCCAATCAGCCATATGCCCACAAATTAGACAGCTTCCCGGTTGGGTTTCGTTTGCAAGTGCCCACTTGTTCCCAAAGGTCAGACTGTGCTGCTCCCAAAACAAGATGACAACACATGTTAATAAACCTGCAATAGCACTCCTCTAAGCACTAGTGTTATCCATGTATTCAGTGGAGCCCTGCTGAGCATCTATTCCCTGCAGCTGTGTGATGGGGATACTACGATGAAGGAGACCCAAGGCCAGCACTCAAAAGGCTCAATACCTTGTGAAGAAGGTGGGCAAGAAAACCAACAGTTACACCACAGTGTCAAAAGTTTTATCCAGGGGGTCTGCACACAATGTTTCAGAGAAGAGAAGCTGGGCTCCTCCAATGGCAATGGAGGGGAAAAGGAAGTCCAAGAAGGCTTCAGCTAAGTCTACCCCTAGTATAAGTGTTAGCCAAGTAAGCAGAGGACAAAAGGGGATGCAGGGAAAGGGTTCAAGGTAAAAGAAGAAATTGCCTCTTTTCTGGTAGCACAAAATCCATCACACTTAGTGTCTATAATCTCGTACTTCAATTCATCATAGATAAAGATGGAAAAACTATGTGAGCATCTCTTGTGGCCAAGGTGTACTGCTAAAAAGATGTAAAAATGGAATAAATGCCTTCAGGAAGCTTGGAATCTAACTGAAATGGTGAGATACACTTAAAGCAAATAATCATAGAAGGCTGGAAATTGACACTTACTGCTGGAATTGTCCAAGCTATCCAGGATTGATGAGTGCTTCATAATTATTGACTGAACTCATTTTACAGAATTAATGGCTTCCCAGGACTAAAGCAGTTGAGTACCAAAGTAGTAGAGCCTCCGATTTCCAAGTCCAGTCTCAGAGACAAAGTTGGAACAGGTGTAAAAGCACCATTCCTGCTCAAAAGAGATGTTTTCAAGTTTAGAGTATGGAAGTGAGTGAATTGTATGTCATCTTATATTTTGAAATAATAGACAAGTTGCAAAAACGGTAAAGCACTTAGGCAGTGGGGCAGAAAGCAGCTGACCTAAGTATCTTTGGAAGACAATGTTTTTTCTCTTTTATTTTAAGCTCTTTATTGGAAGATAATTGCTTTACACTCTTGTACCAGCTTTTGAGGTACACCAAAGTGAATCAGCTGTATTTATACATATATCCGCATATCCCCTCCCTCCCACAACTCTCTCCCACCCTCCCTGTCCTGACCCTCTAAGGCATCACCCATCATTGAGTTGATCTCCCTTTGTTATACAGCAACTTCCCATTAGCTATCTATTTTTACAGTTGGTAGTGTAAATATGTCTATGCTACTCTCTCACTTCGTCCCAGCTTCCCCTTCACCACCACCCCCAACCCTGTGTCCTCCAGTCCATTCTCTGCATCCGCATCCTTTTTCTTGCCCTGTCACTAGGTTCATCAGTACCATCTTTTCAGATTCCGTATATATGAGTTAGTGTATGGTATTTGTTTTTCTCTTTCTGGCTTACTTCACTCTGTATGACAGTCTCTAGGTCTATCCACCTCATTACATATAGCTCAATTGGAAGACAGTGTTTTGACTGGATCCTGTAAGGCTAAATATGAGAAGAACTGTGCACAAATGCTATAGTCTAGCTGATAAATGTGTTCCTTACAGGAATATGGGTTCACAATTCTGAAACTGTTTGATATGCACAATATGGTCGAACTAATAAGTAACCATATTTTATCATACAACTCAAAAAATACTGCTGTCGACAGCTAAGCCTTTATTGATAAACCAAATGTATTTTCAAAGTATAATATTTATATAGAGAATAAAATAGAGTTTTCACTCATAAGATATAATACATAAGTGATATTAACCAAACATTGTCTTGAGAAAATGTAGTTTGATGAAGATTCAGTGTGAGTAAAAGATTAGTCTCTTAAGGACAACATTTTTTTTCACTGCTAATGATAATCCAAACTTTATGTCAAGAGAAAGTCCCACATTTCTTGGTTTGCTCCTGAAAGTCCACGATTCTTTAGATGTGGTGGAATGGACTATGGAGTTCACTGCTGTGTCTAGCAAATGAAGGTGGAGGAACTGCATCTGATGGGATGGCTCCCCTGGATCTACTGGCCTCGATGACCCTCAGATGGAGGTCAAGGTAGATGAACACAGTGTGGCAGCTCAGGAGGCCTGAGTGGAGGGGAGGGAACAGTTCTGCTTTAAATCCTAGGCCCCCTTCTGCAGAAGGGACCATTAGGGCTTGGCTCTTGGCCTGCTGGCCGGTTTGGAGAAACTCCTTGTGATGTGACGAGTCTCGTGATCTCTTTCAGGGACTCAAGCATTTTTAGCATCTCCTCTATCTCCTGTTTTTGTTTTGAGTGTTTGGATTTCTCTTTCAGTTCTTTAATCAAGGAAGTTATTTTTTCCATCAACATCAAATAGGTCATCCTCACCTTTATGTAAGTATTTGTAAGGCTGCTTATATTTAAAGACTCTGTTTTTAGCCTGGCATTCCCTAAAACGAATTCAGTCTCTGCACACTCCTTTTTGGTTGCCCTAAGCTTGTCAGTGAGTTGACATTTCTCCTTAATCCATGCAGCCAGTGTTTCTGAGAGCTGCCTTTCATGTCTTAGATAAAGTCGGCTTCTAACAGACTGAACAAGTCTGAATGTAAATAGGAGACCCACCAATAAGGCAATGACAAGTGGACACATCCCTGTCTCCCACTGGATGCTATGGAAAGTGAGTCATGGACTCAGGTCCTTGGGCAGCAGCTTCAAGACCACCTCATCCAGCTTCCAAAGGATCAGCCCAAAGCCAAGCTCCACAGAAGATCGCAGCCCCTCCATCGCCCTGACCCACCACAGGGTTCTGCCTGGTAACCATGGATCCACCAGCCATAACAGAGCCAGGAGAATCCCCCAACATTCCACCTAGAACCCAACCAGCAACTGGCAGCCTGGACTGGTCAGTGGTATGTTCGACGGAGCTGGGAGAGTTGCAAACATAATACATTTGTCTTCAAAATAAAGTAAAATAAAATAGGTGAATACATTGTAGATAAGGAGATCCAGGTTTCTCATAGTTGGAGAAGCAAGTTCTAAATAAGAAAAGGGGGGAGGAAAGAAAGAGCCCTGTGGTATTAGATTGGAGTTGGAGAAGTCAGTATGAACTGATTTTTAAAATACATATAAACAACAACAAGGTCATACTGTATAGCACAGGAAACTATATTCAATATACTGTGATAAACCAGAATGGAAAGGAACACGAGGAAGAATATGTATAAGTACAATTGAGTCACTTTGCTATACATCAGAAATTAACACAACATTGTAAATTAACTATACTTCAATAAATTTTTTTAAAAAATGAAAAAATACATATAAACAGATAGATACGAGAATGTGTGTGTGTGTGTGTGTGTGTGTGTGTGCATGGATTAGTACGCATACAGGTATCCCTAGCTTTGCCTGCTATGAGGGGCTAGAAGCAGTGACATCTCAATAGCAATGAGCCTTCTTAAGTCCAGATCTTGGCTTCTAAATATTAGTCTTTAATAAAAGAAACCAGGGCATTCCTTAGAGAAGTGGTTGATTCCAGGGCTGGGGCAGGGAAAACATAAGATGAGCAGTACTGGAAAAAAAAAAAAAAAGAAGACAGAAAGGAAAAAAAGAAAAATGATCAAGGCATATTAAAAGGGCAAGAAGCCTACTTGATAGAGCCCCCAATGGCAAAAAGTGAAACAGTTTGAGCAACAGAATACATAAGAATAGCACTGGGTCACAATCCAAAGGATAAATTAAATATCCTTGAGTCCATACTGATGTAAGTAACGAAATAAAGTCCAAGAAGGAACAACTCTCCCTTACAGATCTTCCACTACTGAATGTACAAGGAATAAAGGAACCAGAAAGTCCCCATGGCTACACTCCAATGGTAATTGTTGCAGGTGAGATTCAATGATGGAGGATTACATTAGTGGGCAAATATTTAAGGAGAAACAGGATATTTGTATAGGCTCAGAGTAACTCTCCCCAAAACTATATGTATTAATTTTAAAGGGAAAGATGGAACTTTACAGTGGAAAAACCTATAGCTAAATGATCAAGCTTAACATCACAAGTAATAAGACAAATCAACATCATGAATCCCTGATATGATGCTCTATCCAGCCTCAACCTCCTCATGAGAAAACTTCAGACAAACCCAAATTAAGGACACTGGAGATCATGGAAGACAAGGAAAGTCTGAGAAAAGATTTGGAGGAGGCCAAGAAGACACAATGACTACATGCAAAGGGAAAACTTGAAACAGAAATAAAAAGGACTTTCGTGGAAAAACTGGTAAAATCTGAATAAAATCTATAGTTTATAGCATTGTACCAGTATTAATTTCTTAACACTGATTGTGTCACTTTATTATCTGTGATGTTAACATTAAGGAAAGCTGAGCAGAGAATATTTGGAAACTTCCACAAGTTTAAAATTATCTCAAAATAAAAAGTTTAAAAATAAAATCCATGGGGATATGTGTATAAAAACAGCTGACTGAACTTGGTGTACCCCCCAAAAATAATAAATAAATAAATAAAATTTTAAAAAAAATAAAAATAAAAAATAAAATCCAAAAACATTTAGGCCTCATATCTCTTCTTTCTATAAGTGGATTTTGGATCCTTCTGGGACTGTATTAGTTTCCTGATGCTGCTGTAACAAATTACCAGAAATTTAATGGTTCATATAACAATACAAATGTATCATTTTATAGTTCTGTAGATCAGAATTCAACATGGGTCTCATCAGACTAAAAGAGGTGTTGTGGCTGCTTCCCCCATTTCAGAGCCCACACTGGCAGGTCACACTGCCCACCCTCTAACCCTCCTTCCATTGTCACAGCTCTCTCTCTGACTATAGCCGGGAAAGATTTTCCTCTTTTAATGACACATGATTAAATTGGACCTAACTGCATAATCTTCATTTCAGTGTCCTTCACTTATTTCCATCTGCAAAGTTCCTTTTGCCATGGAATGCAACATAGTCACAGGTTTGGGGATCGGGACATCTTTGGAGGGTCATTATTCAATCTACGACAAGGACTTTTCAAGGAAAAGGAGACAGCTCTCTCCATGGGAACTCCAAAAGCAGATAAGACCAATCCCCCTCTAGGGCTCCCCTTACGAAATCAGTTGAAGTGTCCTACACAGTGTTGGTACGTATGATGTTCTTAATTAATTAATGATTGGTGATTTGTACTGAAAATAAAATTACCATAAAATACTACTTCAGTCAATGTTGGACTGCCTTCTGGGTGGTTCAGTTTTGTCCAGATGGCATTCTCCTTTCCACTATGAAGGCCTCTGCCTTCTTTAGAGCTGCACTTCCGGGCCCTCCCATTCTCAAGCAGGGCTGGGTCTGGGCGCCCCAGAAGTACCACTCCTTGTTCTGTTCTGCAGCACCTCTGCTCCTGGGCCCTACACGGCACCAAGTACTGGGTAAATATTTAATAAATAACTGTTGAAATGGACCCTCCGCAGTGTATGTGGTTCTGCTCTCTGTGCAGTGGACTCATCACTTCCTCTCTGCTTTGACCTAGTGAGAAATGGAAACCCATGTTCACCCTACTTCCAGAAGAAGAATATGAGAAGGCAGGGGGAGGAGATTTTTTTCCATAATTTTAGTGTGGCAGAGGAGATGATGTGTGTATGATGGTTTTTGATGCAAACAGAAAGAGTCAGGCTGAAAATACAATTTTCATGGGTTATTTAAATGTTAAATCTTAGCACTTTGAAGCACCTTATACAATGCTCATACCCTCACATTGTTCTCAGATATTTATATGAATAAATGTATATTTTATTCATGGGCCCTTCACATGCTCTGCTAATAGCTTTTGGAATCATTTGCTGAAGCTGCTAAACCTAGAGGCTCATTACCACCACCTGAGGTGGTTTTTAAAAATACTGATATCCGTACTTGCCCTTAAAAATTCTGATTTCATTATTCAGATAGGGTCCCAGGCATCAATACATTTAAGCTCCCCAAGTGGTTACCACATGAAATCAGGCAAGAAGACCACAGAGCTAAAGAAGCAAAGTGTGTTTGTTAACATTAAAGCCCCAAATGTGTTTAGCGGAAGCAATGGGTGTGAGGCAGCCACCCTAGGTTTAAAAACACCTCCATTTCTTATGTGCAAATGACATCCACAATTTCATCTGCTGGTTTCTGTCAAGGTCTCACCAGTACAGTCCCTTTCCCTCCCTGTCCAAATTTTTTATTCTAGAAGCATCACTCTTCTCTCACTTGTCATTCCTGCCTGCACCCCATGTCTCTCTCTTTGTTCTGTTGCTGAACCAAGACTAATGCTCTAAGTCGTGCCCTCTCTGCCCCCTGCAGCCACCTTCAGGCTCCCCCATTTGTCATTTTCTTGGCTCTTCTGTTTTCTTTCATCCTCCTGTCATATGTCCTCATCCCTCATAAGCCTTTGATATTTCTAAACAGAGATAATAGGAAGAGTCAGAGTGGGAAAGGAATTCAGGTGATGTACTGTGGCCATCGTAGAAACATGCCTCTCACATCTCCAACTGCAGGGAGTATGATGCACCTATGGGCCCAGTGCAGTACTCTGAAATCCAGCATCCTGTTAGCAGGCAGCTACCCTTCCTTTGGATGTTCCCAGCCAATGCTTGAGCACAGGTGCTACATCTGGCCTGTCCCTGGGAGCCTTGAGCTCTTCTTACTAGTGACGTGGGCTCTAGGAATCCTTATTGGCCTTGCCAAACTTCCCCAGAGCTGCATACCCCCCCCCCTTTATTCCTTCTCTTTCTCCTTCCCTGAGGTCAGACCCACATCTAGCACTGATGGTTCTCCAAGCCCTTCCCAGCTCCTTCTCCATTTTCCCTCCCAGTTGTTTCCCAGATAAGTGTTTCTGCACATAGAATCCCATCTTGGCGTCTGCTTTTTGGAGGACCCAAACTAAGATGTGTACTATTGGAGAAGGTGGTAAGAATAACTGAATTTAATCTAAAGAAGTGACTATTGCTGGGAATTCCCTGGTGGTCCAGTGGTTAGGACGCCATACTCCCACTTTGGGGGGCACAGGTTCAATCGCTGGTCTGGGAACTAAGATCCAGCAAGCTGCACGGCATGGGCAAAAAAAGAAGTGACTATTCCTGACTCATTCAGTTCATTATAACACACTAAAGTGTGTGTATATGTATGTAAGCACACTCACTCACTTTCACAGAAAGATTTGTGAGGCTAATAAAGATATATAAGGAATGAACAAATCGGGCAATTGGATAGAGAAAAAAAGGGCCCCTAAGACATGCTGTCAGGTCCCACCACAGTGGTTCTTAGCCCTGGCTGCACATTAGAATCACCCAGAAAACTTTAAAAAAAATACTGATGTCCCTCTTGAGATTCTGATGCAATTGGTCTGGGGTCAACCTGGGCATTTGCATTTAAAAAGCTCCCCAGAGGGTCCGGTCCCAGCGCTCCGTAAGGTTTGAGAACCCTGTGCTATAGGTTTGCATAAGGATGGGTCTCATTATATAGCACCTGGAATGTGTAAACTACCCAGTTGCTCGGGAGAAATGTGGTTAATCATGGTCCTGAGGGAAGAGAAAAATTTCTTCAGCAGATCTTCATAAAGGAAACACTGTGGGATGTCATCAACCACATCCTTAACAACATCCCTACAATAAACACAAAAATGAGTTTTATAGAGTTGCTTCCTATGACATCCCTCAGTGTTGCCAGGTTCTTTCCATGGGCTACCACTTAGCGCAAGCAGGTTCTGCTCACGTACAAATTTGGAGAGGAATTTTCCACTTTGGTTAGTATAGTTCACTCTGAGACGACTTCATGCTGTGTCTTGGGGTAAAGTTTCGCGGTTGAACTCCAAGGGGTACCAGAGAATATCCGCTTTTATTTATTTTTCATACTGAGGTTCCGCACAAAATTGTGTTTGGCCAAAAGATTCTCCTGCTGACCAGGGTTTGAAAAATCACTCTCCAGTCTATAGAAAAAGTAATCCTCCCATTCTTTGATAAGTTTAGGTGGGTCTCAATTGAATCCACAACAAATCTTGACTTCAGAGTTTCAGAAATAATTAATTTCACTATGAGATGACCAATAAAGATGAGCTTCAGACTCTCACTTGATATCCAAACAGACAAAGCACACCTGGCCAGTGACATCAACACTGAATAGACCCCATCCAGCTAATACCAGGTCATAACAGACCAGAGAAACAAATTCCTCCCACATGGCCAGAAAGTTCAATGACAGTAACCCAAAGGCTGACAGAGAGTCCCCATCTCATGGTTAATTCTTTTTCCTTCCTCATAGCCATGGAGGGAAACTATCTCAAACCTTGAATTTGAGGAAGTGTGTTTGTGAAAGTCCAACTTTCTTGGGACATGATACTAAAACCCATCAGAAAGCCCAGCCCGCTGGGATTCTTACCTCTAGGCTCCAATCTGGCCATCCTGTCTTCATGACGCACCCCACTGAGCTGCTGCACAAGGGCACAGAACATGCCTGCAGAGACACACAGGTGCACACCAGCTTCCCATGCCTGACTCACAGCAACGCTGCTTGCTGAACTGCTGGCTTCTGCCTTCCTGGGTTTTTCTTCCCAGCATCCTTGCAACCAACCTAGAATGTCAGGGTTTAAGATGTTTAGTAAATGAGTTCTCTCCAGCAGTTGTGATTTACTAACCTCCTTGCTTATTGAGCTGCAGTTCACTGTAACTCCAGAGAAACCGATTAGAAAAGAAATTTAATATACAGTTCTAGTCCCTATGAATTAATGTATGCTTCAAGGACATTGCTTTTTAGTTGATGGAGGGTGCATGCTGGTAGCATCATAGAATGACTCTAGCAGTGACTTTGAATAACTCAAGTAGGAGCTGGATTGAAAATCAAAGAAACAAACAGCAACAGTTGAACGTAAGTTCCAAGGTGGGGGTTTGCACCGTTCTAAATAAGTGAGCAACACGGTCCAAAGAATCGGAGTTCAAGGACACCCAGAAGAAGAGAGCAAAAAGAGAATAATTGTATCTGCTGACCAATTGGGGTCCTTGTTATTACGTCACCCCTCTGTTTGGCTTCAAACAAATATACACAGAAAATGCTTATGTGGAGCAAGAGTCTTATTTTTTAACTATCATGATTTGTAACTTGAAATGAATATTCACTTACTTTACCCTTATTCCATTGTCACTAATAAACATTGTCCACACATGGTAAAAGTAGAGAGACCCATCGTTACTCCCCTTACAGAAGAAAAGGAGCCCTTGGCGACTGATAGAATTTGGGGGCGAACAAGGTAGCCTCACCTTCCCCACCAGAACACCAACCCCTGCCTTCTGATAAAGGTGGAGGGTGGGGATTATAAACCTATCAGATTCTTTCTGGAGAGAGAATATTGATAATGCTGAAATATTGAAAAGCAGTGAGCATTTAAGTAGAATAAAGCTGCCCAGGTAGGATCAAGGCAGAAAACAACTGAAGAGCCGAGAGTCAACATTTTACCAACATCACTGCCATCCTGGCTTCACCCCATCTTAGTGGAGCACAGTGGAGCAAGGAGCACTGGTGTGAGTGGACCTGATGCAGTGGGCCAAGGAACTCACTCATCCAGCCCAGCACTGCGATTCTTCCAAAGTGTTAATGCTTTTCAGTTTCTGTTCATTCAGTCTCCTCTTCGTGCCACTATCCGAGGCCCCCGTGCTGCTGACCCGGCAATGCCACGTCAAGGTCACTTGCGAAGCAGTCACCGGACACAGGTTCTCCCCAAGGTGTTTGGTCAAGGCTTATGGTGGGTTTACAGATTACAAAAATAAAATTTGTTTCCTTCCTGCTAGTTTTACAGGTTTTCTCAATGATGCATGTGAGTAATGACATGGGTGATATTTAATACCTGGTGATTTGCTAAACATTTCACGTCTTTTCAAACTTGCAAAACCTTTTTAGAGACAATACGAGGACAGATTTTGAGATTTTTTTTTCCATCCTGAGTGAAAGTTAGGGACCAGGAAATTAAAAGTGAAGGCTCCAGGCTGAAGGGCAATGATCATAATGCTGGCCTGTGGACAATCTCAGTAATTCAGCTCTGGAAATTGTCTTTCTCCTTCCTCCCCTAAGGCCAGAAAAAGCGAAGTAAGGGATGAGAGGTTTTATCAAATTGGACTTCACTTCATTATTCTCAATATATCATGAATCCATCATTCTCCAAGGTAACCTTCCCCCGGATGATGCTTTTTAAATGAGGTGTTCTTTCTCAGACTTACCTAGCCACAATTTATTGGTGACTGTGTGGAAAGGTTAAGAGTGGAAGATTCTGCCACTAATGCTTTTGAGACAGGCCTGAGGTGTTCTTAAATTTATGGAGGCTTTTCTACTGTGTGTCTGCCTATGTGTGTGTGGTTAATGGCATTTTTAAAAATATCTTTTAAAGATTATTTTAAAGTGTTTTTGTCTGATTATAAGTTAAGAAAAACCATGATTGCTGGAGAGAAATATACCATAAGGAAATCTTCAGAAAGATGTAACGAAGATTTATTGATAAGGGAGTTCATCATTGCATTATCTTTAATTCTAAAATTATAAACAACCTAAATGGTCAAAAGTAGAGTCTAGATAAATGTAACTATGCTGTGCAATCATTAAAAATCATTTAAGGTTGTACCTGAAACTAACACAACATTGTAAACCAACTATACTTCAATGATTTTTTTAAAAAATCATTTAAGGATAAGGGAGGCTAATCACAGTATGTTAAGGGGAAAAATGAGGTTATAAACAATATGTACATTATGATCCCATTTGCTTTGAAGCATTTATTCATTTATTTTTATGGAAAAAAAGGACAAATTCCAAAAGTTTCAATATGTTATAATTTCTGGATGAATCCAAGTGATTCTTATCTTCTTTATGTTTTTCTGTATTCTACAAAATGTTTGCAATCTCTGTACATTGCTCTTAGAATCAGGAAAAAAAGAATTGTTATTATTTTCAAGTTCAAACATGCCAATTACTCCACTACCTAAAGAACTAGTTGTGTTCATAATGGTTAAGTCAGTCCTTTGAAGGACTGGGTCTTCCAGTTATAAATGAAAGAATTAGGTACCTCTGCCTCCTTTGTAGCTGGTGTCAGTGAACTTCTAACTTGTCTTTCACGGTGTTTGGCTTCTCAAACATCTCTGGCTGGGGGACAATTTCCCCCTCCCAGAGCCTTTGTTCTCCATCTTCTTCTTGGCCTGGACAGTCAGGAAGAAGACACACAGCCTGTATCCAGTTGCTTCATCCAAGCACTGACCATTCACCTTGGAGCTCCTCTTCAAGGGTGAGGGCACCACCACCATCACCATCATTGGAAGGTGACATGGAGCAGTGCGTTCCAGTAAAGGAACCTCAGGACCAGATAGACCAGGTATTGGAGTTCTAGAAAAGCATCTAGTTCTCCTGTTTCTCCAACACTGCACATTTCCACCTTGATCTAAGGAAAACAGGGCGTATTTGAGTGAGAAAATGGCACAGTGACTGTTTTCTGTGATGTGATGGTGAATCCAGGTCTCCTTACCTACATTCCTTCCCAGGTAGTTAGACACTTAGTCAGTGTTCCAGAACTTTAATCTCAACATATGTAGATGTATCCATGCTCATCAACAGATTCTCATTAGGTACCTTCTCTGCACCTGGTCAAGTTGTAGGTATAAAGAAATAACTGCAATTTTCCTGTCCTGAGGAATTAGAATCAAGGGAAATTCACATAACAATATGGGACTACGAGCTTCCCATAGGTGGAATAATATAGGGGACTTTCAGCTTTTATTTTAAGCCATTCCACTATAAGTAAGTAGAGTATCCAAAATAATCAATTTTATTGTGCAAAATTAAAATTCAAAAGCACTTTTTATTGTATTCTCCCCAAATCTCAGACCGTGGGATTTAATGAACATAGCTATTTAGAGATACAAATCAGCCATCACTTTTCATTTTCTCATAAAGATGGTGAGTTTAATGATATCATTATCTTCACTGACTTCTAATGTAGGGAACCTAAGTTTGATCCATTTTCCCCAAATCTTTTGTTTAGTAAGTTTTTATGCAAGTGGAAAACTTAGTGCTAACAGAAACAAATTTGACCACACTTTTTAAATTATAGGATAATTGCTAATTCTGTGGTCATTCATTCCCATGCCATCAACTCCAACACAGGAAACTATGAGAAATAGAACCACTGGTAAAATTAAACCTGCAATTATAGCACCAATTTCTAGGAGATGTTGATTTTTCTCTTTTTTGCAACATGCACACAGATGTATAAATTTTCTCATTTATTTCTCACATGTAGACCCTGTAAATCCAGAGTTTGTCATGCCATGACAATTTTTCTAAATTTAAGACAGTTTTTGATCCTGCTTACAGCCTTCCTTGTTACTTGATTTTTAATGTGAGGGTGATAACATACTCAGTGTATCAGTACAAAGTACCCTAGAAAACACTAATGAAAGAAAGAAAGAAAGAAAGAAAGAAAGAAAGAAAGAAAGAAAGAAAGAAAGAAAGAAAGAAAAGAAAGAAAGAAAAAGAAAGAAAGGAAGAAAAAGAAAGAAAGGAAGGAAGAAAGGGGGACAGGGAGGGAGGAGAGAGGGAGGAAGGAAGGAAGGAAAGAAGGAAAGAAGGAAGAAGTAAATCTATGTTTTACCTTAATTCACCACCATTTTAGATAATAATTATCTTTGCCATCTAGTATTTGGATCAGTCTTTGTATTTGCAGTGAATTCCCATCACATTTCATATCTTTGCTAATACCCACCATCTACTTCCAGAACTTTTTCTAGGTACCTTTCATTTCTCTCATCCACAACACTCAGCCCTTCTCGGTTCTTCAGGCAATGTATTTTCACTATACCTTGACTTAAAACCATTCATACAGTCCCCAAATTTTCCTCATTGGTTAAAGCCGCCTCTAACTGGAATCCTCCTTCCATCACCATTATCCGCATAACTAGTCTTTGATCTTTTTCCTTTTCTATAGCTATAACAAACTATAAATAAATTTCATCCACTTCCCCTTAAGTGTTATATGCCTCTCCAGTCCAATATTGTCAATTTATTTTTTTCTGGCCACGCAGCATTGCATGCAGGATCTTAGTTCCTCAACCAGGGATCAAACCCACACCCCCTGCAGTGGAAGTGCAGAGTCTTAATCATTGGACCTCCAGGGAAGTCCCAATATTGTCAGTCTTAAATTACCAGTTTCATTGGCAGGTGCCCTGGCTAATTCAAATGACATGACCATATATCTGATTTGACACAACCCCACTACAGATGGGAAGTGGGAAGGAGGGCAATCAAAGTAATTATAAATACTGAGCGCTTAGTGCTTTGCATGTACTAACTGGGTTTACACTCAGATCATCTAAATGTGAAACCACCCCTTTTACCACTACACTATGCTGTTGTGACGAGGAGGAAGGGGAGAAGGAAGGCAGAGGAGGAAGGGGGAAGCTATAATAACAGTGGGTAAATCTCTAATACTGAAAAGTACTGGAATGGAATCCTGACATCCATGTTGTATGGCTGCATGCATGACCCAATGCAACATGTATTGAGCAATTACTAAGTTTCATGCCCTAGGCAGAGTGCTGTATGGGACACACTGCCTGGTGAGCAAGAAGTGGTATGGTCCCCATCCTCCTAGAGCTTGCAGTTTAGTAACTGAGAAAGGTAAAGGGGCACAGAAGGAGACAGAATGGGGTATGGGGGGGGGTTCTTCTCCAGGTGAGTGTTGTCTGAAGTGTTCTCTGAAGGATGGGTCAGTGTTAGTCACAAAGGAGCAGGGATGAGCACTGCCAGCAACGGAACTAGCACGTGAAAATGCCCTGCCTTACGTGAAAGGGGAGGTTTATTAACATAGTGCAAAGAAAGTACCCAACACAGTTCCTGGCACGTGGTAATGGTTACTAATGTGAACAATGTTGATCAGAGTGGTAGTAATGGGGATGATGGTGGTGGCCATGGTGGTGATGGTGGTGATGGTGGTGGTGATGGT
The DNA here is from genome assembly GCF_030028045.1 of Hippopotamus amphibius kiboko. NCBI lineage: Eukaryota > Metazoa > Chordata > Mammalia > Artiodactyla > Hippopotamidae > Hippopotamus > Hippopotamus amphibius. The sequence continues at coordinate 56,546,693 of NC_080199.1, read as the reverse complement.
GGTGATGGTGGTGATGATGGTGGTGGCGATGGTGGTGATGGTGGTGGTGATGGTGATGGTGGTGGTGATGGTGATGATGGTGGTGGTGGTGGTGATTGTGGTGGTGGTGGTGGTGGCGGTGGTGGCCTCAACAAGAAGTGCCTCCTTTCAAATTATTGTCCTCGGATTTTCTTAATCAGTAGCTGAAATTTATTCTTTTTCCCAGGTTCCAGGTCACTGTTTAGGGAAGGCTTTTTATTCAGAGTGCATTTCCTTAAGGGGAGGGAAGAAAAGAGAAAAGGAAGGAGAGCTAAAAGTCTAGATCATGGACATCTGACTAGTATTTCTTTTATTTGTAACTCATTTTAGTGTAGTATTACCAGACTTACTAATTTAATCTTTGCAAACAGAAGAAAAAAATACACAGACGATCTATGTGTTTGTTATGATTATAGGTGTCAGTTTCTCCAGTGATAAAGCTAATGAAAGCAAATAGATGAAACATTTACCTAATATTGGTAGTTTCTCAGTAGTGCAGAACAAAGAAAACAATATTTCTTTCAGAGTAAACAATATTTCTTCCAAGTAGCCCCTTTCAGACCTCTTCTGAGCAATCATTGTTAATGACAAGATGTCTCTTCTAACAGTCATGCAGATGGTATGAAAATCGTGGTCCATGCAGTTTCCTTGTTCACTTTCACAGTTAACAATCATCTCAAATAGATAGGCACTTATTTTAAACACTTTGAAAGGCTATGGTAAAATATGCCATGGAATAGAGTTTGCATAGATGATTAAGCCCCTACCGTGGCCTCCACCTCTTTCTACTGCTGCTGTACATATAACAAGTTCCAAAGGATGAGAGAATCTCACAGTTACAAACACGAAATTCCCACACTCAAAACATTTCCATAAAAGCCAAATGAAAACACACTGAAAGGTGTGGCTGCTCACCTTCGTTTACTTTTAAGTAGGTTGGCTTACCTGGTTAGTTTATTTCATGTTTATTTCCAGTAAGCTATTGCCTGAAAAGGAGGAAACAATCATTGCAAGTATGGACTAGGGAAACGGTAACCCTCCTACCAGTGAATGGGAAGTACATTAATTCTTTAAAGCACAGGTTCTAAGAGGAGCATTGCTCCCCCTAAATCCTGAAATTATGCATTGGTGAACCCCTCCCCAGGGCAAGTGTGAGGGGAAGAGAGATGGCTTTCTTTAGATCTTCGGTGGAGTCCATAACCGCAGAATTGTTAAAACCCATCGCTCAGCAGTGTCCTCCTTTTGTTGCTGTTTCCCTGGACAACTTTTGAACACGTAGAAAGATATTATACAAGGGCAGTTCCTCTGTTTAATTGCTCATAAATCCAGCCCCAGCAACATAAGGCACAATAAATATAAAAGGGATATTGGTGTTAAACAGCATTTATAGAATAAAGTGGTCACTTGTCCAACCATCAGAAAATACCATCAAGAAGGGTAACAGACAAATTAGAATATATTACTATTTAAAATTGTTTTCGATTATTATTTTAAAACATTGCAAAACCTCAGGGTGTGTGTGGATTATTGTGTGATATCCCTGGGACAAAATTTTCTTTGGTTGACATACAACACAGGAATCTGAGTGCTGTAGAAAAATCACCACATTTGCTGATATCATCTTTTTCCCAATTGTCATGGTCTGTGAATTTTGGGAGTCATAATTTCTTTTCCCGCACTTAGTCCTTCTATGCCTTGCTCATTTTTTCCAAAGATCTTCATCCTTCGGTGGCTATAATTCTAAATGTCCTCCAAGGTGGAATGTTATGGATGCGAACTGAGTTCACGTGCACCTATAACCAAACATATACTGGAGAGCTAAACTAGAAATTCTGCCACAAAATGAAATGCCGGAGGGAGGAGGTGGTTGCTTGTTTGTTTATTTAAGGTGCCACTATTTACTTACCTGCAGGGTTGTAAATGAACACCTTGGATTCTTTCCCTACAAAAGTAAATAATTTCACTGAGCTTATTTTAATCGTGTGGTGTGCCTTTTTAAGATGTCTGCTAAGGTAGATCATAATTAATGATGTCCCTTTGCAAAATGATAGAAAAGTGTTGTTTTTAAGGAAGGAGAAGAAAGAGGAGGAGGAGGAAGAGGAGAAGAAGGAGAAGAGTTGGAAGAAGAAAAAGAGGCGGAGGAGGAAAGAGAGGAGGAGGAAGAAAGGGAGGAAGAGGGGGAAAGGGAGGAGGAGGGGAAGAGGAGAAGAGAATGGTCAGTGGGAAAACTTTCTGCAAAACAGCCTTCAAAGAACATCTTGGGCCAATACACACTAATGTCTTGGAGCTAAATTTCTGTCTCTGTCTGTGGAGGGGAGAAGAAGAAAATGCGAGAAAAAAGCCTGGTGAAAGAGCTTACCTTAGTCCTTTCAGTTGAGCGCTGGATAGAGTCATCTTGGGGAAGGGACATGAGGAAACAAAGACGGGGCCCCCATAGTGCCAAGCTGAGCACTGAGACTATGTACAGGGAAATTATTTCTCTAAAGCAAGAGTTCTAGGAGGAACATACTCAAAATTGTGTGCTCATAGGCATAGGTGCATGTTTTTCCCCTGAGAAGAGGAGACATCGCTTTCCTTAGATATTCAGTGTAGTCCATGATCTCAAAAAAACTTGTTAAAACAAATTGCTTAGGGTCAGGGATTTCCAGAACCTCTTTTTCCAGAAGCATCCAAGTTGCTCTGCATCTCCTAAGTCTCAATTTCAACAGAAGGAGGAGAAGCAACAGAAGAGGGTATTGAAACAGCTTTTTCCTGAGTGTGAAACCTAAGAGGCTTCATTCCATAGCCTCGTTCTTTTTAAGCTCATGTTCTAAGCTGGTTAACAAGACCAGAATTCAGATAAACTGCAGTTATACATGAACAGGATTTGACATTTTTCCAACATCCTCTCCCATTTGTAATGTCATTTGTTCTTCGCACACCTCTGGAGATAAATAGGTCACTTTACCATTAGTTTCCATTCACAGAACAGGAAATTGAGGGCCTTAGAAAGTAACTGGTTCAAGTTCATGAGCGGTGGTGGCCTGCCAGGCTGAGAATCTAGGCTTCTGACCCCTAGGTCCGTGTCTGTTTTGCCACAGCCCCCAGCCCCCAGTTCTATCATGTGGAGGAATTCCAAGAAGGGTAAGACATGTCTGCCCACAAGGAAGTTAAAATCTAAACTCAATTTTATTTTTTTTCTCTTAATGGCAATAAGATGTTTTTTAATCCCCTCAACCCTACACATGTTCCTGTTATGTGCCCTCCCCTTTGTCAGAGGTGGACTGACTCAAAACCACTTAAAAGGAAGCAGTGCTCTTCCCAGAGCTTATTCTGCTGCCACGAAACTCCAGGCAGATCAGGAAAACAAACAAACAGTGTTCCTCATCGCATTTTTGAAGACGTATTTTGTTTGAAAGAACAGGGTCAGAATCCTGCTAAGAGGGGAAAGCATCTTTCTTCAGTAAACATGTATTGTACAAATTAATATTTTTTAGAAATATGTTTATTTTCTTGAATTTGTGATAGCAAGTCTTATTAGCTCTATTTTTTTTTAACCTTTCCTTGTATCTACACCCCTTTCAACATAAGTGTGCAATGTACATCCAATTTGGGCAGGGTGTAGTTCTGTGATTCTTAGTTTGGGGTTTGGACTTGCTTTTGCCAATGGAATAAGGCCAAAGTCATACCATGCCCATTCTGAGTCAAGCCTTCAAGAGGCCTTGTGTTTTCTCTAGCCTCATGTACTTCTGCCATCACCCTGAGAGGACCATGCCAGACTACCCCCCTGGAAACAGGAAGAGGAGGCTGGACATTTTGGATGGCGCTACACCAGCCAAGTCACGCCAGCTAAGCTGAGTCTACTTTAGCCAGTCTCGCAAAAGACACCTCTCTTCAGATGTCTCCAAGGCTGACCTGTGCTTGTTGTTGCAAAGTAAAGTTCTTTTTCGTAGCCAATCGTGTATTTTTGGTCCCAATGCAGCAGATTCAAAGTTAGTTGAAATTTCCTGTTAAATTTTAATAAAGAAGTTTTCAACACTCTTAGTTTCTTTTTTATGGGATGCCTTTATAGAGGGAATAACCAGATATTCTCTCTAGAACAGAATGAGGGAATGGGGTTCTGGTGCAGTTATGAACTGGTCTGTTAATGAGTATCTCAGTTTCCATACCTAACCATTGTTCTAGTCCACTTGAAATTTGTTTTTAAGGAGATGGAATCATAAGGAGAGTAAATTACAGACCTACCTCAGAGATACTGTGGGTTCAGTTCCTGACCACTACAATAGAGTAAATATAACAATAAAGGAAGTCACATGAATTTGTTGGTTTCCCATTGTTTACCAGGCCCTCCTACTTAAGGATTTGGTGAAAACACTTATCCAGGTATGAAAAAGAGCCTTGCTCCAACCAGGCTTCCAGGACAGTAGTAAGCTCTACAGAATGTTATCTGAAAGATTACCTTTTTCAATTGTCTTGAGGGAACATATCTAGTACCCTAGTATTGTTGTTGATGTGTAGAACATTCAGGATTAAATGCTCACGAAACCCCAGTTGAGAAGGGCTAATAACAAGGATAGCTTCTGATCTGATTTAAATCCATACTTTTCTTCTCATAATGCCCAATTCTGTTCTCCTTCTCGTCTCATATTTCATCTGTTGTTGGCCATATCAGTATGACCCATGCGGGTGTGCATATCTACTGTGTATATTTATATATTTACAGTTGCTCAAAATTCCCTAATTAAAACTTTCCAACCAATTGTATTACTAGGATAGTGAGGTCATCATCAGGGAAGTTCCCCAAATTGTTCCAGCTCTCCTTCTAGTCATTTGGTAGGATTATACTTCCCTGACTTCTTGAAGTTAGATGTGGCCATGCCACTTCCTTTAAAAGTGGTCAAAGTGATGGGCATCATGTTCAAGTAGAGTCTTTAAGAGCGAGTGCGTACTTCACCATGTTCTCTTTTCCTGCCTCAACATAAACTCACATGTTGAGATAGAGCCTGGGTCCTGGAGTAACTGCAATGAGCAAAAGGGTCTTACCATCCCACACTGACCATGTACCATGCATGCAAAAACACAAAACAAACAAACAAACAAACAAACAAAAAACCACTTTTGTGTTCAGCCACTGAAATTTTTGTGTTGTTTGTTACTGCAGCATAACTTCACTTATCCTGCCTGAAACAGATGTGTCTTCCAAAATGCTCTGCAAAATTCCTACCCCTAATTATTTACATACTAGGAGAGACTTACCTCTGTAGATTTTAGTGATCTTGCTTTGTGACCCCTTTTATTTGGAACACTTTGTGTTTTCTGGGTCAAATGAAGTCTTGTCTTCTACCATCAGTGGTCTGAAGTGATCTATTTCTTTTTCAGAACACTACAAAAGCAGGGCACTGGGAATGGTTTATTCCAGGTGCAGCAAATAAGGGGGCAGATTACACTTAGCAAATTTTAAAACAATAATAAAACCGACTAAAAATCAGTGTGCTTTTTATTATCACCATGTGGCTGCAATGCAAGATGGGGTAAACATGCCCATTGCATAATATGTGCAAGAACTTTACCAGCAATAAATAGCCAAACCAGCTAGGATACACATATTCATTCATTTATTTTCTCAGCACCTCTTAGGTGCAACACCCGGCGCTGTGCACTGCAGATGAAGTAGCAAACAGCACTGACACAGTCCCTGCTCTCGTGGAGTTTACACTCGGGGTACAGGGGGTAGAATCCAGCAAGTGTGTAAGTTGGCATGAAAGGCATTTCTCTTCCTTCTTGAGAGAATAACGTTTGAGTTAGACTGAATGATAAGGAAGAAGCAGCAGTGGAAGATCAAGAGAGCAGTCCAGGTAGAGTGAAGGTCAATGCAAAAGCCTTGAACCAAGAACAAGGCTGTGTCTGAAGCATTGTGGGTGAGTTGGGGAGTGGAGACATATGGTGAAGAGAGGGACCAGGAGCAGGCACTATGTGGGATCTTACAGGCTGTGGTAAGGAGTCTGGATTTAAATCTGGTTGCAAAGGGGAAGCGCTTGAGAGCTTTACGCAGGAAAGTTATATAATTCAACACACAAAGACCCCTCTGGCTGCTATGTAGAGTATAGAGAGTCAAGAAGGGGAACAGAAACCACTGAGAGGGCTGTTGCCTTGGTCCGAGAGAGGCATGATTCTGCCTTGGATGAAGACTTAGCAGTGGATATGAAGAAAATGGTCAAATTCAAGAACTGTTTTAGAGGTGGAGAGGATACTACTTACTGGATTGGATATTGGCTGTGATGAAAGACAGGACACATAAATGACTCCTGATTAAAATTCTGGATTAAACAATTGAGTAGGTGATGAGCTTCACTTACTGAGAAATTTTCTTCTTAGATTGTGCTCTGCTAAACTAGAAAAGCAAGGGTGAATCTCCTTTCCCCAACTACCTCTTGCATTGGCAAACAAAACAAAACAAAACAAAACAAAACAAAACAAAACAAAACAAACTAAAGAACCATGAGAGAAATATTTTTCAGTTAATTAACATTCTCATATTATTCAAGCTACTGGACAATATCATAGGTCAATCTTCTGGAATCACCATCCTGGAGCATCCAGGACTGAACTCAGACAAACAACTTGATTGGCCCGTGGTGACATCATGATTCTATTTAAGTAGAACTTGGGGTCTGGATGTGGGTGCCCAGAGCCTGAGGTCTGGCTGCCCACTGCTCCTAAGCCCTGGAGGGAGCCGTGCTGTGTAGAAACCATTCTATGAGCTGATAAAAAGCTCACATGGCTGGGCCTTGGGTCAAAGGGTTGTGTAATGCAGTCCATAATGGCAGTGGAGGTAAGATTAGAAACCAGAAAATATATGTCGGTGTGGTCTGACCCCTTGCTGAGTTCACATGAAAATCCCATCTGCTTTCCAGAAAGTAGCGGTAGAAACCATTGTTCCTGTTCACGAGCTCTCTGGGGCAGTTCTTCAAGGACACAGTCCTCTCTTGCACTAGAGATTATTTTAAAAGTAAACAACTCAAGATACCACTATTTAAAGAAAGTCTGTGGCTCTAACATCCTTCTCAGAAACATTTCATTGTTGCACAAAAAGGGGCTTCACTACAAATAGTTTTGTTTGTAGATCTACAAAGGAGGTGGAGACCATGGGTGGTCTGGCCATACCTAGGAGGCAGAATTAAACAGTTCCACTCCCAGAAGGGAGCAATGAATTCCAGAACAGATTTCTGCTATGAAAATGGATTTTTGCCTACCACCAGCTTATAAGAGAATCCTCACATGTCTAACGCTGTGTAATGATCTGAGGCTTTCAAAAGACACAATATTCATTGTAACCATGCCATCAGTACAATCTTCAGTTCAACAAATTGCAATGTCAATTTTCCCTTTCAGTGCATATTTCAAGCACTGTGCCTGGAGCTGAAGGGTTGTGGGGTCCTAAGTCAATCCCCTTAGCTTTAGCCCACTCCCCCTGGATGTGCTGAAGATATCCCTGCCACCTAGATTATAGTATGTCTCTGATTAAGCCATTGCTATAGGATGAAGAAAAATCTCAGATTGTGGAATTGCACTAATGCAATGTCAGATGGAGCCACAAGGTCATATCAATACCATTCACAACAGTCATAACATGTGCAGTGCACACGCAGCACCTACACTATAGCAGATCCCTGATGTAGCACACAGTGTATCATAGTGGTTAAGGGCTTGGATTTTGGAGAGGGACTGCCCAAGTTCAAGTCCCACTTCTCTCACTTGTTACTTGTATGTGTAAAGTCTTGGCAAGTCTGTTAAATGGGGTTCCAACAGAGTATATTTCATAGGATTGTTGAAATGATTAAATGAATTAAAACATGAATGACATAGAACAGCACAGAAGTGTTACTATGTAAACATTTGCTATTGTTCTGATTATACTGCACTCTTTTGTCTAAGGTCACATCTAGTGAGTATTTCTTTCACAACTTTCTGTGCCGTCAGAAAGGATGGAGAAACCACATGCGTTGAACCTCTGTCACATGCCAGGCACTGTTCTAGAGAAAGTAGATGTCTCTAAGTCTGAAACGTCCCTCCCACTGCAGTAGCCCATGACCCAAGGGGGGAAAATGTGTGGTTTGATCCAGGCACTTAGTACAGCCCTGCAATAACCCATCCTCCATTCAGTATCTGATTATACCACTTACAGCTCTGTGATCCTGGGAAAATTACCTCAGCCCTCTGAGCCCTCATTTCCATACCCGTAAAAGAGATATAAAGACTAATTTTCACAGTGAGGATCTAGTGAATGTATACATGTATATTAAAGTGGCTGGCACACACACCAAAATAAAATAAATGAACAAATAAAACAGAGACAGACTCACAGATACAGCGAACAAATCAGTGGTTACCAGAGGAGAGAGAGGTGGGGGTGAGGGGCAAAATAGGTGAAAGGGTTAAGAGGTACAAACTATTAGGTATAAAATAAGTAATTTCAAGGATGTAATGTATAGCACAGGGGACATAGTATTTCATAATAACTTTGCATGGAGTTGAATCTATAAAAATATTGAATTACTATGTTGTACACCTGAAACGAATGTAATACTGTAAGTCAACTATATTTCAGTAAAAAATAAATGAAAAAATAAACAAATAAAGTGGCTGCCACAGTGCAGACTCTTAAAACTAATGTTGCTCCCATAATTCCTTGTTAGCTTTTCCCTCCCAGGGAACTGGTAGCCTCCCTTGGAAAACTTCAAGGCCAGTAGTCATTTTACTATTTAAACATGATGTATTACATTCTTTCATAGAAAGAACATAACATTATGTGTTTATTTATTTATTTATTTATGGCTGCATTGGGTCTTCGTTGCTGCCTTTCTCTCTAGCTGCAGTGGGTGGGGGCTACTCTTCGTTGCAGTGCACAGGCTTCTCACTGCAGGGGTTTCTCTTGTTGTGGAGCACCGGCTCTGAGCTTGCAGGTTCCAGTAGTTCTGGTGCCTGGGCTCAGTAGTTGTGACACACGGGCTTAGTTGCTCCGCGGTACATGGGATCTTCCTGGACGAGGGATCGAACCTGTGTCCCCTGCATTGGCAGGTGGATTTTTAACCACTGCTCCACCAGGGAAGTCCGAAAAAATGTAACATTTTAAATCATTATATGTATAGTGAAACAAAAAAAAATTAATGCTTGTTAAATTTCCCACAGGCATATGCTTAAATACTTAGCTTATATTCACTGTTCAGCCTGACGTGTTTGGCAATTTCCTTTCATATCCCCTGTAGCTTTTTTTTAAACCAAACAACAAAAATTAATTGAGACAGAGAGAAAGGTGGGGCAATAATCAACAATTCTGAGAGGAAAGGGAGCGATGGCTTTTCGGGTAATCTGTGGGGCTTATCCTATTCATCCTGAAATCAATCTGTGGCTTTGTCAACCAAATCTTAAGGCTTGGAGGGATACCCGTCTTATAGTTCTGAAGATTGGAGACTGCAAAATGGCAGCCCCTCCGAGGAGCTAGGCTATACATTTTGGTATCCCTGGCCCTTCCTTTTGGTTCCAAGGCAGCCGTGGGGATGTGCAATTACACAATATATTAAATTAAGGACCTCAAACCTAGAAACACACCTCTGTTTCCCGTAGCCTGGCACTGGACCAGGGACTGACCACAGCACACAAGGCCAGTTGATGTCACTGATGATTGTATGCATTTGTGTTGGATTGGGTGGTGGAAAGTGCCAGACACTAAGCAGACTAATACAAGATGGAGATAGGATAGGAGTAGCATCAGAAGAGCAAGTACTTGGCAGGACAAATGGCCACAGGGGGCCAGGAGGGAGAAGCCAGCAGGGGCAAGGCATGGGCCTGGACAGAGACAACACCCAGTACTCCTTACTGGAAGAGGTTACTTCTGTTTTTCAGATATGATACACCCTTCTGATGACCTAGATTACTGGGACTTCCTGCCCCAGTAGGACTCCTGAATACTGAAGTCACAGCCAAGTCAATCAGGAATTCACTCCTTTAACAAATATTTATTGAGTACCTACGATACGAATAAAAGATGTCAAATTTCCATGACATGACCTAATGATGCTTACATTCTAGCAAGGGGAGACAGATAGTAAATAAGTCAATTATTTCCTATATTGGAAGATTAAAAGTGCAAAGGGAAACAAAAAGGAATGCAGGGTAAGGAGGATTGGGAATGTAGGGGATGGGCGACAGTTTTAAATACAGTGGTCAGGGTAAGTCTTATTGAAAAGATGGCTTTTTTTTTTTTCCGCCTTGTGGCACAGCTTGCGGGATCTTAGTCCCCCAACCAGGGATCAAACCCGTGCTCCCTGGAGTGGAAGCACTGAGTCCTAATGACTGGACCGCCAGGAAATTCCTGAGAAGATGATTTTTGAGCAAAGAATTTGAATGAGGAAGAAAGCCATGTGGTTACCTGAGTCAGAAGTGTGCTAGGTGGCCAGAACTGACATTGCAAAGACCCTGAGGTAGAGGGAGCTCAAAGAGGACAGTATGGTTGGAGGACAGAAGGGGAGGAGGAGAGCAGTAGGAGGTAACATCAGAGAGGTAACAAGGGAGTTGACCAGACAACAGAAGGCTGTAAGAATTTTAATGTTCATTGGGTAAAATGCAGGGCGATGCAGGGTTTTGAGCAGAGGAGTGATACGATCTGACTAATGTTTTTAAAAGGTTAGGAGGCTGTTGCACTAACCCATTTACAATGCCATGGTAGCTCAGACTAGAGTGGTGGCATCAGAGGTGATGAGAAGTGGTCAAATTCTGCATAATTTCTGAATCATGATTTTTTTTTTTTTTTGATGTGCAGAAAAATTTGATGTGGCAGGGAAGACTTGGGAATGGCTCCAAGGTTTTTGTCCTGGACAGTTGGAAATTTGAAGTTGCTATCAATTCAGATTTAGAAGGAGTGGGTTTGAGGGAAGATCAGAAGTTCAATTTTGGACGTGATAGGTTTGAGATGGTTGTGAGATGTGCCGGAGGACGTGTAAACACTTGTCTACGATAAGCCTGGAGTTCAGGAGAGAGGTCTACACTGGAGATAAAAGGCGAAGTCTTTGTGGCAGGATGAGATCTCTAAGGGAGGGGTGCTGACAGAGAAGAGAGTCAAAGATGGGGCACTTCAACCTTAAAAGGTAGCTGAGAGGAGAAGGAATAGACAAAAGGGCTGAAGGATTGACCAGTGAGGCAATTTCTTGCAAGGCATCAGGGAGTAACTTCTTCCCTGGCAGAAGGGAGACCAATGGCCAGGCTGTTTTTACAGTTTGAAATGTGTGATTTGGGGTGATGTGATGTGATTCTTGTGTTTGGCTCATGTGGTTTCATGGAGGCTGTGGGGGTGGGGAGAGCAGCTTGAATGATGGGGGTGTGTGTGTGTGTGTGTGTGTGTGTGTGTCTGTGTGTGTGTTTTAGCATGTTTGGATTATGTGGTTGGGTGGACCCACACAACCCAAGAGATAGAACCTCGTGACCAGGGAAGCCCTCTGGACAAGACTGGGGGGCATCTCCTTCCATTTGACAGAGGGGAAATCATTTTGCTTTTCATTTTGTCAGTTGAGAGCATTTTAAAAAATAATTTCCCAATCACTTGTGAGTATGAAACCTATGAGATATAAACAGTCTACAAAAGCCTCTTCTTCTAAGTTCGCTGTATCAAACTCTTCTTCAGAGAAGGGGTTTTTTCTAAGAAGGGGTTTTTCTAAGGTGTGTATTGAAAATTTTGTTCTCTTTTATCTTCTTTTGAAAATATTCCTTATTCTTCATTAATGCATGCCCCCTTTATAATTTTTTTTCTTCCCTGCCTCCGGGTAGGTGGGTGTTCAGCCCCAGGGTGGGAGCTGTCTGCCTTTAACAGGAGAGTCTTTCCTGACCTCAGCAGAGCACTCCTGTCTGAACACCCAGGACATTTTTCCTAATATGTAAACCAGAATGTCTAATTCCTCAGTCCCACTTACCACCACCACGATTACCATCACCACCCATGCATTTTAAGCCCATTATTTTTCTCTTCTGTTCTTGCTGGAAACTTATAAACACTAAAAAGCAAAAATGTGGGACTTCCCTTGTGGTCCAGTGATTAAGACTCTGTGCTGCCAAGGCAGAGGACCCAGGTTTGAGCCCTGATCAGGGAACTAGGATCCCACATCCCACATGCCGTGAGGCATGGCCAAAAAATAAAAAATAAATAAATTTTTTTTTCTTTTTTAAGAACTTTTATTGAGATACAGTTAACAGACAATAAACGGCATATATTTAGTGTGTACAATTTGGTATCCCAATCTCTCAATTCATTCCCCCAACCCTCCCCGCTTTCCCCACTTGGTGTCCATATGTTTGTTCTCTACACCTGTGTCTCTATTTCTGCCTTGCATTTCCTCTTTCATAGTTGTGAGCATTTGCCTTGTGAATTGAGGTGCTCCTATATTGGGTGCATATATATTTATAATTGTTATCTCCTCTTCTTGGATTGATCCCTTGATCATTATATAATGTCCTTTCTTGTCTCTTGTAACATTTTTTATTTTAAAGTCTATTTTATCTGATATGACTATTGCTACTCCAGCTTTCTTTTGATTTCCATTTACATGGAATATCTTTTTCCATCCCCTCACTTTCAGTCTGTATGTGTCCCTAGGTCTGAAGTGGGTCTCTTGGAGACAGCATATATATGGGTCTTGTTTTTGTATCCATTCAGCCAGTCTGTGTCTTTTGGTTAGTGCATTTAGTCCATTTACATTCAAGGTAATTATCAATATGTGTTTTCCTATTACCATTTTCTTAATTGTTTTGTTTTTCTTTTTGTAGTTCCTTTTCTTCTCTTCTGTTTCCCACTTAGAGAAGTTCCTTTAGCATTTGTTGTAGGGCTGGTTTGGTGGTGCTGAATTCTCTTAGCTGTTGCTTGTCTGTAAAGCTTTTGATTTCTCTGTTGAATCTGAATGAGATCCTTGCTGGGCAGAGTATTCTTGGTTGTAGGTTCTTCCCTTCATCACTTGAAATATATCATGCCACTCCCTTCTGGCTTGTAGAGTTTCTGCTGAGAAACCAGCTGTTAACCTGATGGGAGTTCCCTTGTATGTTATTTGTCGTTTTTCCCTTGTTGCTTTTAATAACTTTTCTCTGTCTTTCATTTTTGTCAATTTGACTACTGTATGTCTTGGTGTGTTTCTCCTTGGGTTTATCCTGCCTGGGACTCTCTGTGCTTCCCGGACTTGGGTAGCTATTTCTTTTCCCATGTTAGGGAAGTTTTCAACTAGAATCTCTTCCAATATTTTCTCAGGTCCTTTCTCTCTCTCTTCTCCTTCCTCCTATAATGCGAATGTTGGTGCGTTTAACATTGTCCCAGAGGTCTCTTAGGCTGTCTTCAGTTCTTTTCATTCTTTTTTCTTTATTCTTTTCCGCAACGGTGATTATCACCATTCTGTCTTCCAGGTCACTTATTCCCCCTTCTGCCTCAGTTAATCTGCTATTGGTTCCTTCTAGTGTATTTTTCATTTCAGCTATTGTGTTGCATATCTCTGTTTGTTTGCTTTTTAATTCTTCTAGGTCTTTGGTAAACTTTTCGATCTTTGCATCCAGTCTTTTTTCAAAGTCCTGGATCATCTTCACCACCATTATTCTGAATTCTTTTTCTGTAAGGGTGCCCATCTCCTCTTCATTTAGTTGTTTTTCTGGGGTTTTATCCTGTCCCTTCACCTGGTACAAAGTCCTCTGCTTTTTCATTTTCTGTATCTTTCTGTGGCTGTGGTTTTCAGTTGCACAAGATGAAATACTGCTGATACTGCTTGATACTGCTGTCTGCCTGCTTGTTCCCCCTTTATCATTTTTGTTCCAAAGGATGTATTACTTACTTCCAGGTACTTGGCTACACAATTGAGAATTATGCCCCATCCCATTTACAGAAATTTTTTCACCAAACTGACTCAGCCTGAGTATCAGGACCCAAAGATTTTCTCCCCATGAAAAGTCCCCTTAATGGGAGTATTTAAAATTACTTGGTCCCACAGACATAGAGGATATTTTTCTATAAATTGAGATATTATCTTTCAGGTTTTCCCTGGGGTTGGACTATGCAAAAGAATATAAACCCTTACGTTTCCTCTCCCATGTATTTAATAATCATTATACAGCAGCTATGTTGTGATTGGCCACACCTAAGACCTGGACAAATACTAACTCATTTTATCCTCTCAACAGCCTGTGAGGTAGGGACTGTTATCACCACCACCATCATCATCATCCCCATTTTACAGATGAGGGAATGAATTACAGAGAGTCAGTTTACTTGTAAAGGATGCACAGCAAGTTAGTGGCAGAGGTGGGATTCAAACCCAAATAGTTGGGGTCCAGAGCCCTTGTGTTTAATCACCTTTCTTTGCCATGCTCTGTGCCTCTTTGATGAGTTTTCCACCAAGTGAGCTGCTTCTGTTTTCTCTGGGAAGATTAGAACATCCCATCTTGCGCTTCTGAGTCACCCTTCAAGTTCACAACACTGCATCCGAAAAATGGGTGATCAAACCCACTCTGATGATGGTGTGGTGAGCCAACGAGACCACTGACCATAAAACAACCAAATGAAGGGCCACACAGATGGAATCACTTGGTCACTTTCTTTGTATGAAGGCAGCAGAATTCCCAATGCTGCTAGGTACTAATTACAGCTATTGGTATTCTAAGCACAATCTAGAAGTGATTGTTTTCATACAATAAAGAATATGTCCATAAAAATGTTTAATCTAGGATAAACAATAAGGTCTTACTGTATAGCCCAGGGAACTATATTCAATATCTTGTGATACACCATAATGGAAAAGAATATGAAAAAGAATATATGTTGGTATAACTGAGTCACTTTGCTGTGCAACAGACATTAACACAACATTGTAAATCAACTATACTTCAATAAAATTTTTTTTAAAAAGAGAGGAAAAAAATGTCTGATCTATTTTTTCTCAATTTGAGTTTTTAAGTGAAAGGCTCCTTGCAAGCAACTGTGTTTGGATGTATTAAAAAGCAGCGTCAATCAGAGGGTTTAATCTCTAGTAAAGTCTTTCCTTTACACTCTGTCTGGCGTGACAGCAGCAGAAACAAATGTCTTGTTTCTGCAGATATTTTATTCTCACCCTATAGCCAGCATTATACCATGTCTCCTGGCTAAGCCAGCTCTGCGGTGCCTGATTTCGCTGCACATCAAAGTCTGAGAAGTTTGCATATTAGATGCAGATGCTGGCTCAGCAGTCTGAGTGGGGCCTGAGAGTCTACATTTCTAACGTCTCCCAGGTTTTGCTGGTCTACCCAGCTCCATTTGAGCAGCAAAGCTGTGGTTTCTCAACCTGGACTGCTCTGCTGGAAATACTTGGGAAACTGGAAAACACTATTGGCTGGGTTTTGTCTTCAGAGACTCTGATTTATTTGCTCCAGGGTGTGGTCTGGAAGGTAGGATTTTTCAAAGCTCCTCTGGTGAACTACTGCTCAGCCATGATTCAAACCCACTTCTGTAGTGGAAAGAGGTGGTCCTCCAAAGATGGTCCTCCACCAGCCACAGCAGCGTCTCCTGAGAACAGGGCAGAACTGCAAATTCTTAGGCCCCACCCCAGACCTGAATCAGAAACTCAGGGTGGGCCCAGCATCTGTGTGGTAACAAGATTCCATGTGAGCCTGACGTCACATCATGCAAATTTGAGAAACACTGGTTTAGAGGCTCATTGATTGTATTTTCCATTTCTCTATCTTTCTCCTCATGTTCTCTCTCCCCCTCTCCTCTTCCTCTCTCCCCACTCCAACCCTCCAACTCCTATTTGCAAACTGTTTGAATTAGCAGTACTATGCCAAGATACATTGATAAAAGGCCAAGAGTTTGAGGATGGGTGTGGAGATAGCAATCCAGTTGATGCTAAATACATAAATATTTGGGTCACCTCGCTAACTGGCAGTTGGTCACTTTCAGTCTACTTTAACATGGTGTACCCTAAGCCAGTGTAAACCTGATGCAAGAAAACTTTGTAAATCCTTTGGTTACACAGATTCACATTTCTGAGTAAAACCGATAATGTCACACTGTGTAATAAATGGAAAGAAACCAAATAGGAATTGTCTTAGTACCTGCTGCTGCCAGTTCCCATCTAGTGCTTTTAATGGATGCCAGGTGGATCTATTCCATCAGAGCCGGAGACAAAGCAGCACCACTGTCATTAAACCACCAGTTGGTGATGTTCTCAAAGTCCATGCAACTAGGTCCTCACATGCATCTGTCTTAACCCTTCATCTCTGAGACTGTCAGTCCCGGGACACTTGAATTTCACTGTCCTTCACATCTGAGGAAGAGGAGAACATTCAGGAAGGACAGGCTGGCCAGCTGCCCTGGCAGCTTAAGGAGGCAAAGCTGGGGAATTTCCAGTCCAGGAGCAGGATGGGCACAGTGCACAGATATAAAGGAAACCTAATATGAATATGAGGTCACCCAACATGCTGTTTACTCCTGGGAGAGTCTTGTGGACATAGTCCCAGGGGGAGGAAGGAACATCTTACCTGTGTTCTAAGGGCATTAATATTAGGCTTTTTTTTTTTAATTGTGGATGTATACCCCAAAGTGGGATTGCTGGATCTTATGATAACACTATTTAATATTTTTTACCTTTTCGAGGAACAACCATACTGTTTTCCATAGCTGCTACAACATTTTACAATCAGCCCTCCATATCTGTGGGTTCTGCATCTTCAGATTCAACCAACCATGGTTCAAAAATATTAGAAAAAAAATCCCAGAAATTTCCAAAAAGCAAAACTTGAATTTGCTGCATTTACATTGCATTCACAACTATTTACATAGTGTTTACTTTGTATTAGGTATTGTAAGTAATTACGTTGTGTTGTAAGTAATCTGGAGATTACGTTGTATTGTAAGTAATCTGGAGATGACAAAGTATGTGGGAGGATGAACATAGGTTGTATGTAAATAATATGCAATTTTATATAAGGAACTTGAGCATCTGCAGTTTTTGGTCTCCTTGGGGCATCCTGGAGCCAATTTCCACCAACAGTACACAAGGGTTTCAGTTTCTCCACATCCTTGTCAAGATTCGTTGTTTTCTGATTTTTTGATAGTAGCCATCTAATGAGTATGAGGTGATATCTCACTGCGGTTTTGATTTGCATTTCCTTAATGATTAGTGACATTGAGCATCTTTTCATGTACTTGTTGGCCATTTGTAAGTCTTCTTTGGAGAAATGTCTATTCAAGTACTTTGCCCATTTCTTAATTGGGTTGTTTGGTTTCTTTTGTTATTGAGTTGTAGGAGTTCTTTATATACTCTGGATATTAACCGCTTTTCAGACCTATGATTTACAAACATTTTCTCCCATTCCTTAAGTTGCCTTTTTGCTCTGTTGATTAGGTCCTTTGATACTCAGAAGCTTGAAATTTTTATGCAATCTAATTTACCTATTTTTATTTTTGTTGCCTGTACTTCTGGTGTCACATCTAAGAAATCATTGTCAAATCCAGGGAAGATTTTCCCCTGTATTTTCTTCTAAGAATTTTATAGTTTAGGGTCTTACATTTAGGTCTTCAATCTGTTCTGTGTTAATTTTTGTATATGGTATCTGGTAAAGGTCCAACTTCATTCTTTAGCATGTGGATTCAACACCATTTATTGAAAAGACAGTCCTCACCCCCTCTGAACAGTCATGGCACCCTTATCAAAAATTCTTGACTATATATGCCAGGGTTTATTTCAGGGCTTTCTAACTATTGCATTGGACTACATGTATGTCTTTATGCCAGTATCACACTGTTTTGTTCATAGGAGATTTGTAATAGGTTTTGAAATCAAGAAGTGTGAGATCTCCAGCTTTGTTCTTCTTTTTCAAGATTGTTTTGGCTAGTTAGGGTAATAGCAGGCGAACTTTTAAACCAAATTTCAGATTACTCCCATCTTGCAACCTTCACATGAGTTCCCATGATGTATAAAATCCAAACTCCTTACCAAGAGGATGCACAACTTCCCCTCTCAGCATCCTCTCCTCATCCATGGTGCTCCAGCCACATTGCTCCCCTTTTTTTGCTCCCCAGGCTGGTGCCTCTTCTCAAAGTGCTTTTACTCACACACCCATCCAGGTATGTATTCTGCACATACTTATTGAGGTCCTACTATGTGTTGGGCTCTGCTATAGGCAGTGGAGATACAGCAGTTGACAAACACTCATGCTGACTCCCTCCCAGCTTTTAGCGCCGTGGCCTTTCTTTAAAGTGGTCCTCCTTCCCCTCCCCAACCCCCAGTCTCCATCCATATACTCTGCTTTACTGAGTTCACAGATTTACCTTAATTCTTCATTTTGCTGACCTGTATATTATGTCTCCCGCACCAGAATTTAAGCTACAAAAATCAGAGACCCAGAAGACACTGGGTGGGGGTAGGGTGTGGCACTCAGTATATCTATCTTGAAAGAATAAACTGAGTTTAGCTGATAATTTTCTGAGAGGACAGTAATGCTGAGTAGCAAGGGCTCTCTTTTAGAAGACAAAGTAGTCAGTCCCCTTTCTGAGCCCTGGACGTAGCTGTAGATTGGGATGTCACCAAATCACCATTTAGAAGGTTACTTCACACTTGTGATAAACACAGAATAAAATATTATAACCATAATTTCACTGTTAAAACCAAAGAGAATTTCTGAGGACCCTGAACTTGCTTTTTCTCCTCTTTGGATCTAATCCTTCCCAAAAGAAATAGGGAGATAAGAAATATAACGTCTTGACATACAGATGGCCAAAGGACACATGAAAAGATGCTTGACATTGCTAATTATTAGACAAATGTAAATCAAAACTACAATGAGATATCACCTCTCACCGGTCAGAATGGCCATCATTAAAAAGTCGACAAATAACAAATGTTGGAAAGGGTGTGGAGCAAAGGGAAATCTCCTACATTGTTGGTGGGAATGTAAGTTGATGGAGCCACTATGGAAAACAGTAGAGCGGTTCCTCAAAAAAAACTAAAAATAGAGTTGCTGTCCAGCAATCCCACACCTGGGACATATATCCAGACAAAACTATAATTCAAAAAGATATATGCACCCCTATGTTCATAGCAGCACTATTCACAATAGCCAAGATATGGAAACAACTGAAATGTCCATCAACAGATGAATAGATAAAGACGTGGTACATATCTACATTGGAATACTACTCAGCTGTAAAATAGAATGAAATAATGCATTTGCAGCAACATAGATGGACCTAGAGATTATCATACTAAGTGAACTAGGTCAGAAGGAGAAAGACAAATACCATACTTATATGTGGAATCTAAAATATAACGTAAATGAACTTATCTATGAAACAGAAACAGATTCACAGATATAGAGAACAGACTTGTGGTTACCGAGGAAGGGTGGGGTGGGAGAGGGATGGAGTGGATATCTGGGGTTAGCAGATGCAAAGTAGTATATATAGAATGAATAAACAACAAGGTCCTATTACATAGCACAGGGAACTAACTATATTCAATATCCTGTGATAAACAATAATGGAAAAGAATATAAAAAAAAATATATGTATATATACAACTGAATCACTTTGCTGTGCAGCTGAAATTAACACACCATTGTAAATCAACTATACTTCAATTGGAAAAAAAAAAAAAAGAAATGTACCTTCTTGTGTCACCTGAGAGCAAGAATCTGGTATCTTAAAAAATGAAAGAAATTACTTCCTCTTAATAACTAACTTGTATTTTTTTTAACTTATGGATATGACTGACTGATTCAAAGTCATTGACTTAAAGTAGAGAATTGTTAGATTCCATTTCTCTTCTGGATAAAAATGCTTTAAAATGTGAGTCAATCCAGGTTTAACCAAAAAGAAGAGGGACAGCTTCCCAAATCATCGCATTTTTGATGGTCATTTGATTTGAAGTAGCCACTTACGTTACCGCTGCCTAAATTACAAATGTGCCTCTGCCCCGTTTATGGTACCCAAGTAAACTGATATTTGTGAGGCCTTCTTACCACTTTCTTCCTTTGGGTTCACAATCCAAAAGTATTTGCTCATAGTTGATGAGTTTAATATGGACACATATTTGCAAGGTTACCTCACAGTCAACCACAAGGTAGATGGATTTGTCCCTATTAAAAACCCCAAACACCGTATTATAACTTTACACCATTAAACTTGCCAAATTACATTTTATATCCTTCCTGAATGTACAATCCTAAATTACTACTTCTTAAGCAAATTAAGAACGTCAGACTTGTTTGTCCTGTGTGAGGCAAATCGTGTGCATTTTATTATTTTATCAGATTTTGTTTTCATTTAGCTTCAGTATCCTGCAATACATTCAAGTTAAAGTGCTTTTTAGTCGTTCTCCTCGCCTCTTACTCATGAAAGGATCAGATACTATAGTGATTATCTTACTCATTGTTTTTGGAAACAGGCCACAGATGAAGTAACAATAAACACACGGACAAAATAAAAAAGCTTAACCAGCAATACAGTATTATGACAACAGATCACATCTTGATTTGAAAAAGCAGAGGTGGTATTCTGGCTTTTTGATTTTGTATATACAATATCATTTCCCTTGACATTCTGCCCCTGTGTACTTCCAATAAATCTTCATCCAAGGAAGACAGAACTTTTCCCCAAGGATCTTCAGGAATGACTAACTGAGTGTAGTTGACAATACATGAGAAATTTTATTTCAAAAATAAATATTTCCAGTATACTTTCTTAGGGGATACATGAGGTCAGGATATGTTATACAATTTTGCTTCACAGCATATAATCTTCTAATTTTCACCACAATTATTTCTCTTCAAAACATATTAGAGTCCTTGCCAGAACGTTCCTTACAAGATTGCTTAGCGCAACTAAAAATGAAGAGCAACCCAAGTGTCCAACACCAGGGGATTGGTTGAAACGACATGATGTACACATGTCAGTGAACTATGCTGTAGCCATTAAAATGATGCTATAAAAATATATTTATTAATGTGGAAAGATATTCATTTCATATTGTCTACTGAAGACATATTAAGTAATAATTTATAACATATATAAGAGAAATAGTGTTATGGTTATAATATATAAAATTATGCATGTTTTATAATGTAGGTGACATTACATTTTATAATGTATTATTATACATTACATGTACATATTGTTTCTTTGGTAATGCTTTTCCAGACCTCAGATTACTTCATGTGCTCTTGTTAAATACTCTTCTAGCATACTGTATTTTCCTTTAATAGATTACCAGAATTACAAATGGCTGTTTAATTGATTTCACCTTTCCACCTGAGTATAATCTGCTGGAGGGCAGGGACAAACCCATCTTATGCAATGTTGTATCTAACTACATCTAGGTTTTGGTAAGTAGCTCGAAATCTATTCTTTGAATGAAAGAATTAGTGGGTGACTAACTAATATGCACAGAAAAAAGTCTGGACATATACATATCAAAATGTCAACAATGGTTTTTCCGTGGACAGTGGGATTACAGGTGATTTTTCCTTTCTTAATTTTCTGATGTTTCTACAAAGGTTACGTACTTTTCAAATAAAAATGACAATGGAATTTTAAAACTGAAATTGATTTAGATGTCTTTTGCTGTGATAATGCTTCAATCATTTCCAAAATATCAAGTGTGACAATGATGTCTTCATTTCTTGCTCAGCGTCTGTAGGTCAGCTGTGGGAGCTCTGTTCCGGACTCAAGGTCAAGTTCAAGTCTTGTCCGTGAGTCTTCTCCTACAGGGAACTGGGCAGAAGAATTAGTTCCTACCTGGACATACTGTTCTCAAGGCCAAAGGCACAAGAGGAAACAGCGGAAACACACGACACCTTTTAAAACCTCTGCTCAGGATTCACACTGTCCCATTTGCCCACTTTCTATTGGCCAAAACAAGTCACATGGCATGCCCAAAGACAATGGAGCAAGGAAGTGTATCTGCCTCCTGTGAGGCACGGTAAGTCACATGATAATGGGGGAAAATGTATTATTACAGACAGAAAACAAAGATTTGGGTTCAGTAACCTAATCTATCACAATACCTAATACTTTCTAATAAATAAGGTTTATTTTATGCTAGCAAAGTCTAAAAGTCACAATCACAAATAATACCAAGCTCTGAAAACAAGGGCTGAAACCCTGAGCCAAAGAACAGCTTTACAAAAACACGTCAGTATAATCAGCCCAGCCTCAGAATGTAAAGTTAGCAATATAGCAAAGAAAAATAAGCTGAAGTACTACATCAGTCGTATGTGGAAATCGTTGCATTAATAACCCTCAATGATTTACACAGGGTTCGTATATCCCTATAAACTAGTGACTCTCAAGCAAAGGCAATTTTGCCATCCGGAGGTCATTGGCAATGTCTATAGACATGTTTGGTTGTCATGACTTGGGGGGTGTGGAGACGGTTATTACTGACATCCGGTAGGTAGGAATCAAAGATGCTGCTGAACACCCTACAATGCACAGGGCAGCCCCCGCCACAAAGAACAAGCCAGGACCAAATGCCATTAGCATTGTTGACAAATTCTGCTGAATGTCTTGGTCAGTCCCCTCCCTCTTTTTTTTGGGTTTGACCATGTGATTTGCTTTATCCAACATGGTATTACCCACTATGACACAAGAGGTGTGAAAGTGAATGCTCACTGGGGCTTCCTATCTCTTGCTGCATTTGAAATCCCAGGAACCATGCAAAGAAACCTGGACTTTCTGCTAATTGCTAGAGTCCCGTGGCCCAGCCATACCCATTGCCCCAGCGAACCGCCGGTCACATGAGTAAGGCCATCCAGAGTCAATTATCCCCTAGAGAACCCACCAGCTACTTGTGGTCATGGGAGTGAACCCAGGCAAACTTGTTGAGGACTTCCCAGCTGAGCACAGCCCAGACTGACAAACCATAGTAACATGAGCTAATGAATGATTATTGTTTTAAGCCATATGTTTGGGGAAAGCTTATTACATTGCACTTGGGATACAGGCTAAGATGTAGTGACTGGTAAAGTCATTTAAAAAAATTTTAAACTTTAAAAAAATTGTTAACCTGATCATATACATATAGCAGATGAGGTAGTTAATCCCTAGCCAGAAAAATTTGGAAAATTGCTTCAGCGCTCCATTTCACTTTGCGAGTATGAGTCCATAACACAATTTGTATTACTTTGTGGAAGAAAAAGAGTTGATTTTTCTCAAAGTGGAAGATTACACATAAATTTTCATAATTTCTTCCTAATCAAAATAATTTTCCAAGGAGATGCTCATGATATGTGGAAGCCTTCAAAGGAAAAAGTAGTGCTTGACCATAACCTTTGGAATGCTTTGGCGTTATTTTCCCATTTTTATCATCTCTTTCATAAACTTTCCCCCATATTTTCTAATCCACATTAAATTCTCCTGTGCCTGGGTACCAGATCATAGGATCTTATAGACCTAGGGTTTGGCTTTAACTGAGTAATATATTCAACATAATATAAAAATAGACAAAGTATACAAATGAGAGTATACTAAAAAGGAAATATGAATGACTTACAAACCTAGAAATATGTGCTTCCTCCCTCCATTAAAAAAAAAAGGAAATTAAAACTACATAGAGAGAAATCATAGAGATCAGAGCAGAAATAAATGAAAAAGAAAGGAAAGAAACCATAAGAAAAATTAATAAAACTAAAAGCTGGTTCTTTGAGAAGATTAACAAAATTGATAAACCATTAGCCAGACTCATCAAGAAAAAAAGGGATAAAATGCAAATCAACAGAATTAGAAATGAAAAAGGAGAAGTAACAATGGACACCTCAGAAATACAAAAGATCATGAGAGACTACTACAAGCAACTATATGCCAATCAATTGGATAACCTGGAAGAAATGGAAACATTCTTAGAAAAATACAATCTTCCAAGACTGAACCAGGAAGAAATAGAAACTATGAACAGACCAATCACAAGTACGGAAATTGAGGCAGTGATGAAAAATCTCCCAACACACAAAAGCCCAGGACCAGATGGGTTCACGGGTGAATTCTATCAAACATTTCGAGAAGAGCTAACACCTATCCTTCTCAAACTCTTCCAAAATATCGCAGAAGGCGGAACACTCCCAAACTCATTCTACGAAGCCACCATCACCCTGATACCAAAACCAGGCAAAGATGTCACAAAAAAAGAAAACTACAGACCAATATCACTGATGAATATAGATGCAAAAATCCTCAACAAAATACTAGCTAACAGACTGCAACAGCACATTAAAAAAATCATACACCATGATCAAGTGGGGTTTATCCCTGGGATGCAAGGATTCTTCAATATATGCAAATCAATCAATGTGATACATCATATCAACAACTTGAAGGATAAAAACCATATGATCATTTCAATAGATGCAGAAAAAGCTTTTGACAAAGTTCAACATCCATTTATGATAAAAGCTCTCCAGAAAATGGGCATAGAAGGAAATTACCTCAACATAATCAAAGCCATATATGACAAACCAAAAGCCAACATCGTTCTCAATGGGGGAAAACTGAAAGAATTCCCTCTAAGAACAGGAAGAAGACAAGGGTGTCCACTCTCACCATTATTATTCCACACAGTTCTGGAAGTTTTAGCCACAGCAATCAGAGAAGAAAAAGAAATCAAAGGAATCCAAATTGGAAAAGAAGTAAAATTGTCACTCTTTGCAGATGACATGATATTATATATAGAAAACCCTAAAGACTCTACCAGAAAACTGCTAGCACTCATTGATGAGTTTAGTAAAGTAGCAGATACAAAATTAATGCACAGAAATCTCTTGCATTCCTATACACTAACAATGGAAGAGCAGAAAGAGAAATTAAGGAAACTCTCCCAGTCACCATTGCAACAAAAAGAGTAAAATACCTAGGAATAAACCTGCCTAAGGAGGCAAAAGATCTGTATGCAGAAAACTTTAAGACATTGATGAAAGAAATCAAAGATGACACAAACAGATGGAGGGACATACCATGTTCCTGGATTGGAAGAATCAACATCGTGAAAATGACTGTACTACCCAAAGCAATTTACAGATTCAATGCAATCCCAATCAAATTACCAATGGCATTTTTCACAGAACTGGAGCAAGAAATCTTACGATTTGTATGGAAACGCAAAAGACCCCGAATAGCCAAAGCAATCTTGAGAAGGAAAAATGGAGTTGGTGGAATCAGGCTTCCTGACTTCAAACTTTACTACAAGACCATAGTGATCAAGACAGTATGGTACTGGCACAAAAATAGAAAGGAAGATCAATGGAATAGAATAGAGAACTCAGAAGTAAGCCCAAACACATACGGGCACCTTATCTTTGACAAAGGAGGCACGAGTATACAATGGAAAAAAGACAGCCTCTTCAATAAGTGGTGCTGGGAAAATTGGACAGCAACATGTAAAAGAATGAAATTAGAACACTTCCTAACACCATACACAAAAATAAACTCCAAATGGATTAAAGACCTACATATAAGGCCAGACACTATCAAACTCCTAGAGGAAAACATAGGCAGAACACTCTTTGACATACATCAAAGCAACATCCTTTTTGACCCACCTCCTAGAATCATGGAAATAAAATCAAGAATAAACGAATGGGACCTCATGAAACTTAAAAGCTTTTGCACAGCAAAGGAAACCATAAACAAGACTAAAAGGCAACCCTCAGAATGGGAAAAAATAATTGCCTATGAAACAACAGACAAAGGATTAACCTCCAAAATATACAAGCAGCTCATGCAGCTTCATACCAAAAAAGCAAATAACCCAATCCACAAATGGGCAGAAGACCTAAATAGACATTTCTCCAAAGAAGACATACAGATGGCCAACACACACATGAAAAGATGCTCAACATCACTCATCATCAGAGAAATGCAAGTCAAAGCCACAATGAGGTATCACCTCACACCAATCAGAATGGCCATCATCACAAAGTCTGGAAACAACAAATGTTGGAGAGGGTGTGGAGAAAAGGGAACTCTCCTGCACTGTTGGTGGGAATGGAAGTTGGTACAGCCACTATGGAAAACAATTTGGAGGTTCCTTAAAAAACTACAAATAGAACTACCATATGATCCAGTAATCCCACTCCTGGGCATATACCCAAAGAAAACCATAATCCCAAAAGAAACTTGTACCATAATGTTTATTGCAGCACTCTTTACAATAGCCAGGACATGGAAGCAACCTAAATGCCCATCAACAAATGAATGGATACAGAAGATGTGGCATATATATACAATGGAATATTACTCAGCTATAAAAAGGGATGAGATGGAGCTATATGTAATGAGGTGGATAGAACTACAATCTGTCATACAGAGTGAAGTAAGTCAGAAAGAGAAAGACAAATATTGCATGCTAACTCACATATACGGAATCTAAAAATGGTACTGATGAACTCAGTGACAAGAACAGGGAAGCAGATACAGGGAATGGACTGGAGAACTCGAGGTATGGGAGGGGGCGGGGGGTGAAGGGGAAACTGAGAAGAAGCGGGAGAGTAGCACAGACATATATATACTACCAACTGTAAAATAGTCAGTGGGAAGTTGTTGTATAACAAAGGGAGTCCAACTCGAGGATGGAAGATGCCTTAGAGGACTGGGGCAGGGAGGGTGGGGGGGAATCGAGGTGGGGGCGTCAAGGAAGGGAGGGAATATGGGGATATGTGTATAAAAACAGTTGATTGAACCTGGTGTACCCCCCAAAAAAATAAAATAAAATAAAAAAAAAAAAAAAAAAAGAATAAACGAATGGGACCTCATGAAATTTAAAAGCTTTTGCACAGCAAAAGAAACCATAAACAAGACTAAAAGACAACCCTCAGAATGGGAAAAAAATAGTTGCCTATGAAACAACGGACAAAGGATTAACCTCCAAAATATACAAGCAGCTCATGAAGCTTCATACCAAAAAAGCAAATAACCCAATCCACAAATGGGCAGAAGACCTAAATAGACATTTCTCCAAAGAAGACATACAGATGGCCAACACACACATGAAAAGATGCTCAACATCACTCATCATCAGAGAAATGCAAGTCAAAGCCACAATGAGGTATCACCTCACACTGATCAGAATGGCCATCATCACAAAATCTGGAAACCACAAATGTTGGAGAGGGTGTGGAGAAAAGGGAACGCTCCTGCACTGTTGGTGGGAATGTAAGTTGGTACAGCCACTATGGAAAACAATTTGGAGGTTCCTTAAAAAACTACAAATAGAACTACCATATGATCCAGTAATCCCACTCCTGGGCATATACCCAAAGAAAACCATAATCCCAAAAGAAACTTGTACCATAATGTTTATTGCAGCACTCTTTACAATAGCCAGGACATGGAAGCAACCGAAATGCCCATCAACAAACGAATGGATAAAGAAGATGTGGCATATATATACAATGGAATATTACTCAGCTATAAAAAGGGATGAGATGGAGCTATATGTCATGAGGTGGATAGACCTAGAGTCTGTCATACAGAGTGAAGTAAGTCAGAAAGAGAAAGACAAATATTGTATGCTAACTCACATATACGGAATCTAAAAATGGCACTGATGAACTCAGTGACAAGAACAAGGACGCAGGTGCAGAGAATGGACTGGAGAACTCGAGGTTTGGGAGGGGGCGGGGGGTGAAGGGGAAGCTGAGAGGAAGCGAGAGAGTAGCACAGACATATATATACTACCAACTGTAAAATAGATAGCCAGTGGGAAGTTGTTGTATAACAAAGGGAGTTCAACTCGAGGATGGAAGATGCCTTAGAGGACTGGGATGGGGAGTGTGGGGGGACTCGAGGGAGGGTTGGGGGGGGAGTCAAGGGAGGGAGGGAATACGGGGATATGTGTATAAAAACAGATGATTGAACTTGGTGTACCCCCCAAAAAATAATAAATAAATAAAATTTTAAAAAAAACATGAAAACAAAAAAAACTACAGAGATACCAGTTTTCACTTAGAGAATCCCATGTCTGCTAACACACCGTTGATGACAATGGGGTGGGGGGCAGTTCCCTCCTCCTATTGCTGGAAGGAGGGAAAAAATTTAACAGATATTACAGAATTTTAATAATTCACTACTTTCCTTTGGGACTTCCCCAGTGGTGCAGTGGTTAAGAATCTGCCTGCCAATGCAGGGGACACGGGTTTGATCCCTGGTCCCTAAAGATTCCACATGCCGCGGAGGAACTAAGCCCATGTGCCACAACTATTGAGCCTGCGTGCTGCAACGATTGAAGCCTGCACGTCTAGAGCCCGTGCTCCATAACAAGAGAAGCCAGCGCAATGAGAAGCTCGTGCACCACAACAAAGAGTGGCCACCGCTCTCTGCAACTAGAGAAAGCCTGCGGGCAGCAATGAAGACCCAATGCAGCCAATAAATAAATAAATAAATAAATTTATTTTTTAAAAATTCACTACTTTCCTTCAGAAGCAGCTCCTCCCTGTTTTCAGATGCTCTTTCATTGCCCTTTTGTGCCCCAAACCTTTGGTCTCCCCTTTGTTCAGAATGCATCCCTGCTGCTCCTGCTCCAAGCCTCATCATTGCCTGACACAATCCCAGACCAACTTTCCAGACTCAGCTCAAAACATCACCTCCAGATGGAGCTTGACAGTCCCAGCAAATGAGTTTCTCTGGCCTCTGTATTCCCATGGCTTTGGATGGTTATCTCTGTAAGTACACTGAGCTCTTTGCTTTGGGATTTATTCCTGAACAGTGACTCTGTCCAACAGACTGGGAGCTCCACTAGGGCAGGACTTTGTCTTCTTCCCCATTGCACCCCCAGGATCCAGGTCATTGTCCAGCAGAAGCAGAATATGCAATTAATGTTTGCTGAATGAATAAATGAACTCTATTATACGGGTGAGGAAAGCAAGACTCAAAGAGTTTAGCTAACTTAGTTAAGCTGCACACACACTCACTCATTTTCTTTTTAATTTGCGAAATACTTTCATACATATTAAATCTGCTAGACTAGGAATAAGAGAGAATTAAAAATAAATTGAAAACATGTAGAGGATTCAACTTACAAGTGATGAACTAGCACCTGCAGTCAGGCTTTCTGACTACAAGCTCAGTGCTTTTCCACAGCTCTTACCAAAAGTGAGTATATGTCATCTCTGTTGAATGGCAGAGGTTTATTTCTTATTTATTGTTTAGGTGACTTTAATCTTAAGGGTTGAACCAGAGTGCACTGGGAGCAGCCTGTTTTCCCACTAATATTTCGCTACAATCACAGCCATGAAACCTATGGCTTCTGTCCAATGAATCCCCCTCCGGTCACCGCAATTGCACAATGAAGAAAATGCAATGTGTAAACAAAATGGCTCAAAACACAGAACGTAGCTGTAGCGCTGACAGCCACCGAAGGCAGTGAGATACTGAGCGAGTGTGTTCCCCTGACAGCGCTCTAAGCAAGCAGACCAGCACATTTATCTGGTGGCCACTTGGCTCCCTGAAAGCAGCTGGCCAACATGACTTGGCCATACTCCCTGGGGCCGTGCTTATCCCTGGTGGCATCAGGCAGGGTGCCAGGCATCACCCTCTGTATGTGAGACAACAGGGCGAGGTGCCTAAGGGTTAGAGACAAAAACATCTGTTGGAGTCACCGAGTTGTTGGTTGCCTGAGTTCACCCACAGCTAAAGCCAGGGGAGCCAACTGCCAGGCCATTTCCAGGATCTGTCCTGTCCTTAAGAGGGACACTGCAAGCTCCAGAACCCAAGCCCAAAGGTCAGCCAACATGACAACAGATGCAAAACCCTCCCCGTCAGCATCTGCCAGCAGACAAGGGTTGGGGGCAGAAGCACAGCCCCTCCTGACTCAGGCTAAGATGCAAAACGCCAGGTTTGTGTCATTTCTAAATGACAGCTAAGCAACTGGCGGAAAAGTAAACAAAAAGCCCATCATAATTTCTTTTTAATGTTGTCTTTTCAACAAGACACCAAGTACCAGCCTGATGAATTTTTTTCATAGAAAAGACTGATTCTGAGAGCAGCGATTTCCTATTTTGTTTTCTTTTGTTGGTTTTTATGGACTTGGAACATTTCAGGGATGCAAGAGTCCATAAAGGTCATCTCCTCCAGTCCCCTGACCCATGCACGGAGTGGCCTCAGTCTTTCTGCTGAGTTAGTAGATCCTCTCCGTTACAACCTAGTCAGACGGAACACGTGTCAGCTGAAGCTAATGAGTCCACTTTACTGGCAGGAACCTAAAGATGAGACTCATATTCTTCACCAGTGACCACCCAAGCCCTTTGGTGCCCTGTTTTCTTTTTCTTAATCAGAATTTGTTCCTATTTCTCCTGATGCCCATGTCTAGATTATGATCTGTGGGAATAATGTGATCATTTGGAGGATAAAAGCAATATGACCAACTTGCTTCCAAAATACATGGGGCATTGTCTTAGTCTGTTTGGACTGCTATAACAGAAGACCACAGACTGGGTGGTTTATGAACTACAGAAATTCATTTCTCACAGTTCTGGAGGTTGGGAAGTCCAAGATCAAGGCGCCAGCAGATTCGACGTCTGGTGGGAACCCACTTCCTGGTTCATAGACAGCCGTCTTCTGGTCGTGTCTCCTCTGGCTGTGTCCTCAAATGGCAGAAGGGGCAAGGGAGCTCTCTGTGGTCTCTTTTATAAGCGCACTAAG
Organism: Hippopotamus amphibius kiboko; assembly: GCF_030028045.1. Lineage (NCBI taxonomy): Eukaryota > Metazoa > Chordata > Mammalia > Artiodactyla > Hippopotamidae > Hippopotamus > Hippopotamus amphibius. The sequence continues at coordinate 56,516,017 of NC_080199.1, read as the reverse complement.
CCCATCCACGAGGGCTCCACGTCTCACCACCTCATCACCTCCCCAAAGCCCCGCCTCCGAATACCGTCTCATTGGGGATTAGGTTTCATCAAATGAATCTGGGGGAAACACAAACATCAGTGCATAACAGGCACCGTGCTGGGCACCAGGGCTGTGATGTTGAATAAAAGCCAGCACTTCCTCTTAGAAAACGTATGAGTCTATCGGGAGTTCTTCATTCATCAAATTGATGAGCTCTAAACGTGGGGCAGGTGTGGAAACTCCAGTTTGGTGACATTTAGAGGTGGTAAGGCATACCGCTGACCAAGCAGGCTTTCAAGAGAAACCCAACACTTGCCTTAGAGAACTCAGTGAAAACATTGATTGGAAAATACATATCTTGAGTTGTTTTTCTATTTTTTATCACTTACCTTAAGTCTGGGTAGAAACTCTTGAAGGTTAAAAGGGTTAACCATCAGAATGCACTAGCAGGGTTTTACTCATTGGGTAATTAAACACTGTAAAGCTCCTCAAAGGAAGAGTATTGTATGCAAGTAGCACCTCTGACATAAAGTACAAAATCTGGATTGTAAGCCTGAGGCAGGTTGTAGCTTTTTACAAGCTGGATGCTGCAGGTGAAACCTTCACCCTGGGCTGTGTCATCGTGATGGAAACCTAAAATGGGATTTCACTTGGTCAGTGTAACTTTTATTTTCATTGTTCCCCAGCTCAGTATCATTGCCATTCAGCACATCTTTGCCCCTTGTTCTTTCATCTGTATAATTCAGAATTCATTTTCCTATTGGGCATTCAGCTATATGAGTCTCACTAGTGTCACTAGGATGGTAGAAATATCCTGAAAAATCTATGCGAAGTTGACGGAAACATTCCACTCAGAGCGAGTGAGTTTCCCAGGAAGTTAGCTGCTGGGTTAAGAAAACATATAGGCCGAGCATACAATGACATCAGGCCTCCTTCCCTGACGCCAGCTGTGTGTTTGATGTGGTGACATTCTGAAGCCATGGGATGCCAGGCTCAATTGCATGATTCACAGAGTTAACCTTTGGAAATCCTGAACATAAATGAATGCCCCTAAATGCTATCCAGCTGTGCAAGAACCACTATTTGTAAATAGTCTCTTCCCTGGTGTAGTATTTGGCCTTGAAGAAAGTTACTCAGCAATTTAGGTAGTTAGTTCAATAGACTGTAAACTAACAATGGTCACGACTTGCAAGTGGCTTTACCTTTCCTCTTTTGCTGCTGATGTACCATAATCAGCATTTCTCCTAAAGTATCATAAATCTCATATTCCTACTTAGAAAAAGTGAATCAGAAGCAACAGCTTTGAGGTTTAGAGGCCCAGTTCCCTTCACGTTACCACCCCATTGCCCAGATGGAAGTGAGCCTTAGAGGGTCCATATGACTAAACATTTGAAGTCTCACACACATTCTGATCAAGCAACTACAGAGAATATTTGGCATAGGAGGCTGGCACCATCCTGAAATCCTATGTTGTCTTTTCAGAATAAAATATGAGAAATGCTGCTGTAGTTCTAATGCTGATTAGACGTCTAGCAACCCACGTGCAGAAAAGTCACATGTGGTAGCATTTTGTTTGGAAATGATTTTCTGATAGAGATTCAAAAAGAAAAATGATTTTGCTGTTTTGAAAACAATTTTCTGATATAGATTCAAAAGGGAAAAATGATTTTGCTAGTATCTGTTTTAAATGTTAACTCAAGTATAATAGAAAATGAATGGCCACGCCCCATGCAACACATGAGTGTGTTCAGTGAATCCTTTCAATAGAGATGGTGGTAGAGGTCAAAAGTTTATAACAATAGTGCTGAGGGTCATTTATAGTTGAATTATTTTATTAACACTTCTAGGCATAATTCCATAATAAGCAAGACAGAGAATAATTTACCTAATTTAGTTCTTTGTTGCACTTTCTCCACACATCTATTATTCTCAAAAGACCAATCAGCTTGATACTCTAGTCTTCCCACTGCGAGATTCCTCTAATCCACAGGCTTCCTATAAAGTATTTTAATTGTAAGCATGTAATGAGTTCCATATTTCATCACAGCTGCATGTCTAAATAGCCACCTGGTGTGGAGAAAAGGGAACACTCTTGCATTGTTGGTAGGAATGTAAATTGATACAGCCACTATGGAGAACAGTATGGACGTTCCTCAAAAAAGTAAAAATAGAACTACCATATGACCCAGCAATCCCACTACTGGGCATATACCCTGAGAAAACCATAATTCAAAATGACACAAGCACCCCCATATTCGTTGCAGCACTATTTACAATAGCCAGGTCATGGAAGCAACCTAAATGTCCATCAACAGATGAATGGATAAAGAAGATGTGGTACATATATACAATGGAATATTACTCAGCCATAAAAAGGAACAAAATTGGGACATTTGTAGAGACATGGATGGACGTAGAGACTGTCATACAGAATGAAGTAAGTCAGAAAGAGAACAAATGTTGTATATTAACACATATATGCAGAATCTAGAAAAATGGTACAGATCAACCCGTTTGCAAGGCAGAAATAGAGACACAGATGTAGAGAGCAAACATATGGACACCAAGGGGGGAAAAGCAAGGGGTATTGGGGTGGGATGATTTGGGAGATTGGAGTTGCCATATATATATTACTAATAAGAAAAAAAATCAAATTGTACACTTTACATATATGCAGTTTATTGTATGTCAATTATATCTCAATAAATGTTCTCTAAAACAAATTTAAAAATTTAAAAACATAAATAGCCACCCAGCGTTGGCTGAGTGCTTCCTCTATGTCAGCCATTACGTTCAGCGCTTTACAGACCAGGTCTTTTAATCTCATACCAACCCAAGTATTTTGTATACTATTGTATTGTATGTTATATTCGGTTATTATTTGATTATCAGTCTCATTTCTCAGATGATGGAGTCACAGAGATTTCAATAAGCATTCCACAGCCTGACAGTAAGTATATGGCAGAGTTGGAGACTAAGACCCAGTTTTAAGTGGCTGTGAGATGTCCAAACATTCCACCCCTACCCTATGTGACCTTTGGGTAGCACTTTAGTTGCCCTCGCATGTCTTCTGGTACAAAAAAAATACCATGTTACTCTTTTTAATTTGTCTCACTTTGGCCCTGAGATTGTGATGTGGTAAAAAAAGAGGCTAGTTTCTCATTTGACAAATGACACTTTTAAATTGGGAAAGTTGAGTTGGTGCTGTTGCCATGGCAACGGACCAGGAGAATTTCCTGATAGTTAAGAAACTGCTGGGGAGAGAAAGAGGTTCCCAAAGGTTAGCAGGCTTGCTTAAAATGAAGCAAGATATTTTAAAATCACAAAGTTGAAGCTACATCTTAATCACAGACTATTTTCAATATGTTTGATGTTTTAACGTATTTTGAATTTGATTCAATCACTGGTGGAGATAATATACATGCTACGTGAAACTAAATAATCAGCGTGACTAAATTTTTAAGTTGTGGCCTTTACTTTTTGGATCAGAAACAAGATAAGAGGAGTCCAAAGACAAATTAAATAACCTTGAGATATGGGAAAAGGATGCTGAAGTTCAGTTGGGTCCAAAGAGAGCTAATTTATTCAGGGGAATATGATCTTGAGAGAGCATTTTAATCAAGAGTCTTCCAGTTGCAGGAACAAAACTACAAACTGAATTGACTGAAGTTAAAAAAATGGCTTTACCAGTTCATGTAACTAAAAAGTCGAGGAGATAAGTCTGGCTCGTCAGAATGAGGAGTTTCGTACATTATCCTCGGGAATCTGTTTCCCTTCACTCCCCAGGTGTGCTTTCCTTCGTGTTGACTTCCTTCTCAGACAGGTTGCTTCTCTGTAGTAGTCTGCATGATTCCTAGCCACTCGGGGCTTACATCCCATCTGCTTAATAACCATAACAGAAGGAAAGTTCTTCCGAACACTTCTGCAAAAATCTCAGGACAGGTTCTCCTTGGCTCACTTAGAGTCACGTGTCTATCCTAGATCTATCAGCACCATAGGAGAGGATGCAGTTATCTGACTCTGAACCTCGTCAGATAGCTGCTTCTGGAATAGTGGGGAACAGTGGGAGAAGGAAAGGAAAATCAGGCTATTATTATGTAAGGAAGGAAGAAACCATATTTCAAAGACAGAAACAACAGATTCTAGGGTCAGGAAGAAAACCATTCTGGGGTAATAATTCAGTTTCTGGCAGTTAATTCATTTTAGTCCTTTGACAAGTTTTAAGTTACATGTCTCTGGTAAGTCTTTGAGCATCTCATACAGAGAATAACCACTGTGCAGAATTAGGCATAGAGGTCAGGAGCACGGTCCCTCCTCTACCCACCTCAAACATCCCCATCAGGTCCCTGCAATTCCGCCATTAGAGCCTAATTCTTTTGGGTCTTCAACATGCTTCAGATTTTAAGACCCTTCTATTAAAATACAAGTGCCCCTGGAGCATCCTACAAAATATCTGCCAGGACTCCTCAAAACTGTCAAAGTCAATGAAAACAATAAATGTCTGAGAAACTGTTGCAGCCAAGTGGAACCTAGGAAGATATGACAATGTATTGCAGTCTCCTGAGTAGGATCCTGGAACAGAAAAATAACATTAGATAAAAAATAAAGAAATCTGAACAAAATATGGACTATAGTTAGTAATAATGCTTCAATATTTGCTCCCTAACTGTAATAAATGTGAGAGGTAATAGTAGCACATGTATACTCATGAAAAGTGGTAATAACAGAGGAAGCTGGATGTGGGGTATGTGGCAACTCTGTTCTACCTTCTCAACTTTCTGCAAATCTGAAAAATAAAGTTCTAAAAATAAAGTCTACTTAGGGGCTTCCCTGGTGGCACAGTGGTTAAGAATCCACCTGCCAATGCAGGGGGCATGGGTTTGATCCCTGATCCAGGAAGATCCCACGTGCCGTGAAGCAAATAAACCTGTGCACCACAACTACTGAGCCTGAGCTCTAGAGCCCTCAAGCCACAACTATTGAGCCCTTGAGCCACAACTACTAAAGCCCACACACCTAGAGCCCCTGCTCTGCAATAAGAGAAGCCATTGCACTGCGAAGCCTGCACACCACAACGAAGAGTAGCCCCTGCTCACCACAACTAGAGAAAACCTGCGTGCAGCAACAGAGACCCAACACGGCCAATAAATAACTAAACAAATCAATAAATTTATAAATTAAATTAAATTTAAAAACAAAAATAAAAATCGTCTATTTAAATTTTGTACCAAAAAATCCATTGTAATTCACCACCCAGAGTAAACATGTTAATATACTAACATCTATATTTACAAATGTTTTGCCTATGCATAAATTTCCTTTTATAAAAAATGGGATTAAACTATTTTAGATTATGTTTTATTGTTCTTAATAAATTATGAACCTTGTTGGTGTCGAGAAATATTTTTGTACAGCCATATTTTTAGTGGCTGCGGATGTAGGCCCTTATGCCCAAATTTATTTAACTAGTGCCTCACAGTCAGACATTTAATTGTTTCCCACTTTTCAATATTAATAAACAACGGTTTAGGGTTTTGTCCTTTTGTTTGATAAAATGGAATTCTATCACACATGGTATTTTATATATTGCTTAAGTCACTCACAGTAGATTGTAAATATCTCTCTAAGTCCATGAACATGAGCTACAACATTGAGCCCAAATCTGGACCCTTGTCAACAGCTGCATCTGCTAGCTAGCAGTCCTCAAAGTTCTTTCAAGTTTGGGCTTTGTAAAAACCCTGAAAGAACGTAGAATTACATCATGAATTTAGTACAGTTTATTATCAGATGAACTTAAGTATGAATTTACATTAAACAGCCCACAACCAGAACACTCATTTAAAAAAGATGTGTAACTCTCTTCTTAACTAGCAATCTCTCCCCTATTAAGAGATATGACCAAGAGCTGGTTCTCTGCCCTGTTTCAAATTTTTTGTTGACCTATTTTTGAGGTCATCTGCTGGCCTCTGTTGCACTCTGTCTGTGCCTGCAAACCACGATGAACATCATTAGATGGTATCAGGATTTATGTACAAATTTCAGAAAATTCCTAGCCTTTCTGAAATTACTCAAAGGTTGATTTTTTTTTAAGCACAGAATCTTTATTTCCTTGGTTCTAACCATGTCTATTTTTATTTGCTACTTCCTTGGTTTTAACCACAGTATTTCCCTGGCTCTAACCATGTCTCTTTTTATTCATTACTTTATAGATTCCAATTATACAGTGCGATAAGCTATGTAGTGCACTCAGCGCAGCACACAGTAATTATTCTGTAAGTGTAATTGGTTAGTATTATCTACACAAATGCTGCAAACACAGAATCCACAGAATGACAGCGCTAAAATGTCTTACTGTGGTAGGAAAAAGACTTCGAAAGCCTCTTCTAGCTTTCGGCAGGAAAGGATCAATTTCTGTGCTGTGTAGTTCCTAAAAGACCACCAACTTCGCTGTTTTGTAGACATCAGTTACCCTATATGTATTTTTCATGTCTCACAATATCCCTCCCCAGCAGCTATAATTACAGTTTGTTTGTTTGTTTGTTTGTTTGTTTTGGGGGGGTACACCAGGTTCAATCATCTGTTTTTATACACATATCCCCATCTTCCCTCCCTTCCTTGACTCCCCCCCACCTCGAGTCCCCCCCACCCTCCCCGCCCCAGTCCTCAAAGGCATCTTCCATCATAATTACAGTTTAAAAGTGAACTTTTGCAGCCTCACCGGGTCCCTTCTGTGGAAGGTTACTCATAACAATATGCATGTTGTACATCACATCTGAACAGTGAACTGGGTTTCAGACTTAGATATACAAGAAATGTGTACATCGATTACAGAAGTTATAATCTAACTGTGCCTTCATGATCCCATTTGTGACCTGGGCATTACAAATCATCTGCAATATCCCTGTGTATACAACACTGTGGAAAGACTGAGATAACAGTACTTAAGCTCTTAGTGAGTGAAAGGTCTTCAGAACAAGTACTGCAGTGTGTGCACCTCACTTATTAACGTAGTGTGGGGTTACCACCGTAGATTTTAAATACAAAAAGGGCTCTGTCTGCATAGTTTGCTATTCCTCAAACCCTGTGTTTAAATTAAAAAAAACCAAACTATTCCTATTTCCTTTTATTGTTTATTTGCTACCAACCCATCCTCAGACATAGCTATCTATGTTTCTTCAGTCACCCCGTTGGGACGCCAATCTCTGTGGGTTATTAGTTACTTAAGCACTTGGTCCTACCTGAGTTCCCCTCCCGTTTCTATCATGCTCTTTATTCTTTCTGGGACAGACTTCATACAAATCTCCACTTTGCATCCGATTAGACAACGTGGCGGAGTCATATCATCTGCGTCTGCCTTGGGGTGAGTGAGTGGCATCCACACTGCGGGGACCCACTACCCACCGGGTTCTTAGAGGCCCCTGGAGAGAGGCTGGCTGGGCCGGCTCTGGCTCCGCTGCTTCACCCAGAAGAGGTCCCAGAGCAAACAGGGGAAATGGACAAAGTCGATCCTGGGCCCACGGGGGTGCCTCCAGGCTGCTTAAATCCATCCCTGCTCCCCTGAACAGCACAAGATTTTACTGTTCTCCCTTCTTAGAATTTACTGTTCCCATAGTCTCATCCTGCAGCCTTGACCTGACCAATTCATGCTAATGTGTGAACGAAAAGGGACCCATTAGTCTACTCAGTCAAGAGAGTTGCACCTTAACAAAAGCCTTCTGGAGCTAATGTTGGAACCCAAAGGAAAATCTCTGAAGGAGTGATTTTCTAACTCTAAGGAGACTGCTGGAGGACAGGTGTTTGAGGCAAATAAAGCTTTCAGCACATCTGAAATTATTGGAAGTAAACAGCTCTTTATTCTTCCTAAAGACAGGCCAGTCCTTACAAGGCAGATACATCCTTGTAGGAAGTGTCACCAGATGCAAAGTGGGGGAAACTGGGGAGAGTTAATCTTATGTACATTAAGCTGAAGGAGGAGATGATCAGTAAGTATCTAATTTACTGCTTTTGCCTTGGAGGAAAGAAAGAGAATGAACAGTTATCGAAACTCAACAGCAGGCTGGCCATTGTACTAAGAACTCCATATGCACCATCTCATTCATCCTCAGAATAACTACTGTTTAGTAAGTGCTTGCTTTGTATCGTATCCTGGACTAAGAGTTTGAAATATATTACTTAGTTAGATCCTCCTAATAAGCATATAAATAATCCTATAGTATCCTAAAATACTATGTAAGTATTATTATCTCCCCTCTCCAGCCAGGAAGCAAGAGCTGGGGAGTCACCTTAGTACCGCACAGCTAGTCAGTGGCAAAATAGGAGTCAAACTTTGATCTAACTCCAAACTCTGTGCTCTTAACCCAGCCCTTTAAGAAAATGATATGGTCCCATTTTTCAGATAGGGAAACTGAGATCAGAGAAGGTTAGTAATTTGCTTAATACCTCAGAGCCAGACAGAGATGGACCCAGCTCTTTCAAACCCAGGTCTACCTGAGCATAAAGCCCATGTGCCCCCTCCTGCTGACCCTCGGCGGGAGCTGAAGAGATGCTATCCTCCCGAGGACGCTTGTATAAGTACATGGGTAATTCCAAGATAAATAATGTGGGTGAAAATCAAAAAACATGTACAGAAAGCACAGTGACCCGTCCTTAAAATAAAAACTGATCTAAACATCTGGGGTCTCATTTCTGTGAATAATCGTATGCTGATCCTCAAATGTCTTCAATTTCTTTATCACCACCGTTCAGGGCAGGATGAGGAAGGACTCAGTTGTTGAAGAAAGGCTCTGAGTATATTTGCTACAGGTAATTGCCCGGGTTGTTTATTCTGATGAAATAGAGAACAGTAGGGGTGAGGACGGGGGAAATGAGAAATGAGGACATTTTGAATGAAAAGCAACTTCTAGGGGTGTCAGTACATTATTCTGGAGGATGAGATTGGCGAAGGTGGGAGGGCGGCAGACACTTGAGGAAAAAATAAACTTGAGAGGAAGTTGGAGAGAGGGAGAAACACATCAGACACAGAAACAGGCTTCCAACAACACTGTCACAGGAGGAAACACCAGCACGGGTTTATCTCTTTCTCCAGAAGTTTCCCTGAGGGGCTGCTGATTGGCTGCTCTCCCTGAGGGTGGCTGGTGGCCTTGGCCTGTACTTCCTGGGGTTGAATTCATGACCTCATTCCCTTGATGCCCATCCCCCACTGTAACCTAGGCTGGGCACCTTCGTGAATTCAACACCGCCGTTTATGGGAATGGCCTAGTGGGGTGAAAGGTGGAGGCCAGGGGAAGGAGCACTGATCTGGGGGCCAGTAGACTTAGTTCCAATCTCAGCTCTAACACTGAAGTTGAACTCCGCGGTGCCTCGGTTTCCCTAACTGTAACATGGGCATATTGTGCCAGCGTCCTAAGGTGGGAGGAGTAAATGTGACAATGTACATTAAACCATCTCACACAACGCTTGGCACATGGGACATTTACGTTCCTTCATCTTGCATAAGGCTTTTTAGTAAGATGACAGCAATTCTTCCCACCTTGGCCCTTAAATTACGACCAGTTGTTCAACCTCTTCCCTTAGGGCTTAGGCAAAAACTAGAGTCCTCTTCAGAATCCATATCAAATTATTTTTAATCTTTTCATGATTCCAAATCTTAAAGCTTTAATCATGGTTTTAATTTGGAGAAACATCCAAAAAGCATTAGGCACAAAACCTGGTAGACAAACGATAATTTTTTGTTTGTTTGTTTAAAGATACAGATGGAAGGAAAACAGGAAGGAAGGGAGGGGATGGGGAGAACAGAAAGAAAGAGGAAGGCAGAAAAATGCCCTGAGCATCTGACTTTCTTGGATGACTCAACTGATAAAATGTTAGTCCAAGAAGGACTTTCTAAAACTGGCTTCAGCAGTGGCAGCAATTTGGGATAAGAACCTACTTGGAAAAGGACAAGAGGACAACATTTATTTGGATATGAATGTCTTTTTGTATTTGAATTAAAAAAAAAAAGGCAGGCAGTCACACCTTATAATCCTCTGCAAACAGGACCGACAGAGGGGGTGGGATGATGTAGAATCCCCCGTTCTCCCATCTCAGAGACCCTATTGGGTCACGCAGTCACCTGCTTCCATGACCCTTGTTGGAGTTCTACATGCCTCTGCAAGGGTAAGATAGACTCCATCATGTTTACCTCTATTGTTTTCTCTGGGTTCACAAGATATCCTGAGAAACAGCACAGAAAAATGTAGTTAAGAGAAGCAGATTCAAATACTGGTTGTATGCGACACTGGCATTATTTAACCTCTCTGAGCCTTAGTTTCCCCAGCTCTTCATTTGTGAAATATCTGGATTAATTTTAAGGTCCTTTTGGACTCCCATAGTCTGTGGTTCCTGCCATTTTCCTTTCTCCTCAGAGAAGCAACTCCCACCTTCCTGTAGACTCAGAGTTGGATTTACCAGGAAGTAATGAAGCTTTAGATTTATGGCCACTTACCTGCACAGCGCCCTTCTTCGGTCTTGGGATGGGATGCTGTGTTCACATGGTCACATCTTTTTGTAAAATTTGCCAAAGTAGATATTTTTATATTCCTTTCCTCAAAGAGGGCCCTCAAGATCACTTAAAGCTCAAACTTCACAAAATGTCAATTTGTGTTGTACAGAGGACATATTTCTTGCCAAACCCACCAATAAAATTCAGAGTTCATGAAAAGTAGACAAAATCGTCAAGTGATCATGAAAAGTCCAGAAGTGCGTTTAAAAACTAACCACTTCCAACTTCCCCCACATCTCATCTCCCATTTGGCTTGTTCTGCTTTTTTCAAGCAAGAAACTGAGACCTTGCACAGCACTATGGCTGACCCAAATTTACAACCTGAATTGAAGTCATAAAATACACTCCTGATAATAGAGTCCTGTTCTCTGCCCTAGGAATGGGGGCACCAAAAACCCTGAAAACACATGGTGATCTACTTTACCAACAAGAAATCACAAACGGTGCGGAACCACCAGTGAAACGGGATAGAGCTCATTGCCATCCCTAGAAGGCCAGTTTTCACATTCACCTCATGTTTTTTTACATCATTTAAAATAGAGAAGCTGGTGGCTGTTTTTCAAGCATGGCAGAGATTATTTTTACTTTCAATTACAGTGACCAAAATAGCAGCTACTGCACTGGGAATAGAGAATGGGCTGGCATTTATTTAATTGGTTTTCAAGACAGAGTCGGTCTTCATAAAAATTTGGGGTTTTTTGTTAATGGTTTCTCCCAGTTGCTTTAGGCTCCCTGGAACTTGATGACATCTTCAACTCCTATGCCTCTGTCTTGCTTTAGGGGTGCAACTAGCCACAGGAGCTCTGCCAGAGGCTCACAAGCCACCTCAAGGTTCTTGGAGTTTGCACCAAGGTCCCTGCACTGTCTGAAGTCACCACACTCTATCAGGCTGCACCCAGCCTGTTTTCCAGCCCCTCTCCTCAGGGAGAGCATCAGGGATGGGGCATTCCATTCCCAGAGGGAGCCTGTCGCCATGCAATTACTAAGCACCAATTCTGGTCCAGCTGTGGGGGAGCCAGGAGAAGCATCCTTGGGGGGTAAACTACACACAAACATATTTATTCAACTTGTTGGGAATGTGAGCTACTAAGTGATATTTCACAAGCCACTTATGCAATGGTCAGCCTACTTCCCGAAACTTATCCTGCCGGCCGTGCGGGTAGGAGAGATATATCAAGGAAATTTTTCTAAACCAATAGTAATTATACAAGTATTAAACGCTACATTCCTTTGTCCTTGCAAATTGCTTCTTTCCCCAATTTGTCTCCTACCATGTCTCCGGCCCCTTGCTCTGCCTCTATCTATATCAAATATTGTTCTCTAGAGACATCAGTCGTCAAACACACTTAGCTTTCAATCAAAACAATATTTATCAAGTCCCTACCTTGTGCCAACGCTGGGTTTTGCTCTGGGGGAGCACAGATGAAGAAGAAATAGTTTCTGCCCTAATTGAACCCAGTGGGAGTGCTGGAGGCATGAAGCAGAACACAACAGTGCATTGTAGTAAGTGTTGTGATAGGCAGCAAACTTCACTGGTGGGATGTCTACATCGAACCTGTACAAGCGCTTTTAGGGGCTGCCTGGGAGGAATGTGCAGTGGAGATCTGCAGGGATCCAAATATTTCACTTGAAGAAAATGCTCTACTGCTTTTAACACAATGAAGTAATATCTGGTATATTGGTTTTCTATTGCTGCCATGAAAAATTACCAAAAACTTAGCAGCTTAACACAACATTCATTTATTATGACAGTTCTGTAGGGCAGAAGTCCAGCTGGCTCGGTTAAGTACTCTGCTTAGGGTCTCACAAGGTCAAAGTCTTGGCTTTGGCTCTCTTACCTGGAAAACCCATGTCCAGGCTCATTTGGGCTTTTGCCAGAGTTTCTTTCTTACTCATGGTTCCCATGTGGCCCCCTCTACATTCAAGCCAGTAATGGTGGATTGAATCCTTCTCATACTTTGAATCTCTCTGACTCCCTTTTCTGCTTTCAAGGGTTCATGTGATTATGTAGGGTCCACCGGGGTAATCCAGGATTATCGCCCTATTTTAAGTCAGCTGATTAGTAACCTTAATAACATCTGCAAAGTTCCTTTTGCCACATAACAATATAACCACAGTACTAATACCAGGGGCAGAAACTGTGGGGAGCTGAAATTCTACCTGTTCCACAAAATACCTCCACTCCATCCTAAGGTCACCAAAAGTTTCATCCCATTACAGCATAAAATTATACCTAAATCTCATCAGTCCAGAAGTCCCAAATCTTATCATCTAAATCATCTAAATCAGGTACAAATGAGGCTCTGGGTATACTCCTTTAAGTACAACTTTTGGGGCACAATTTTTCTCCATCTCTGAAACTAGAGAAACAAAATATCTGCTATCTAAATATAAAGATAGGACAGGCTTAGGATAACAGAGACATTCCTGCTCAAAAAAGAAAAAAAAAAAGGTAAAAAGAAGTCACCAGCCCAAAGCAGTATTAAAATTTAGCCAGATAAACTCCACTAGGTTTCAATGCCTGGAAATAATTCTCTGTGGTTCTCAGTTCCGCCTTTGGAGTCATCGGATAAATTAAAACAGCACTAATTCTATCCCAGGCTCTGTGCTATGGGCTTTATGTATATTGATTATTTAATTCTCCAACTATCCTATGAAGTACATTGCAATTAATTATCCTCATTTGCAGAAGACTCTAATGGCATATATGGGTACAGAGCTTGCCAAGTTCATACTGTCAGGCAGTGAAGATCTAGACTCAAACCCAGGCAGTCTGGCTTCAAGGCTGCAGTAGTTCCCTCCACTCTCTTGAAAAATAAGTAATAATTTTAAACCACTGAGTTCTGCTCAGGAAGGAAGGAATTTGGAAAGTATTTCAGGCTTTCTCCATCACACAGCACTATTTTCTCTGAGACATGTGTGTGTGTTTATATGTCCATGTGCAGGGCCAGCTTCAGTACAGGGGATTAAGAGAACACCTGGCATCCCTGTGGGATATAGAGGCTAGAGTGTTAAGGGAAACCCCAAGTCTTGGACCACTTACACGCAGAAACAATGTGTAACATGAGTTTATATGTGAGTTCCTCCCAATTCAATATAATCTGTCCCCTTCTTTTAAGAAAAGAAAATCATAACTCTTCATGTACATAAAAACAATTATTTTCCAGTCATCCTTTAGTCTTTGCCCCTGATAGAGAAACACACTAGTTTAATCCTTCTGTATGGGGAGGTGGCATCTCACTGCGGTTAGGCATGGTGCCTCAGAAGTTGGACTACCTGAATTTGAATGTTGGTCCACCACTTCAGAGTTCTTGAATACCAGATTACTTACTTAACTTTTCTGAGACTCATTTGTGATATAGGGAGCATGTCAGTACCTATCTCATAGGGGTTTTGTGATTATTAAGTGCATATAAACTCTATGTGCCTGGGATCTGGTAAATCCTCAATAAATCTTAGTTACCATAATCTTCCTATTTAAAAACTTTTCCTTGTTTTTATTTTGCATCTTTTCTAACTCCCTCCATGCTATAATATAGATACAATTCTATGTATAAAAGGACTATTCTTTCTATTTTGTTTTATTATTTGAAATAGGTGTGGTTTAGAAACTTTTCATTATGCAAATATTTCCTATAAAGGAATTCATTCCTCATTCGAATCACAATCTGAACTGGAACATCAAGAGTTGTTCTGAAATTTTACATTCTACATTGTGTATTCATTTTTAAACAAACCTAGTTCCATTTTGGCTTTTCAGGAATAATTCACTGACAAACAATATCTCACAAATGTCTTTATCTTGTCTAGGTAGCCTGTCAGTTTTTCCCAATATTTTGTAGAATTTTTGTTCTAACCCTAAATAGGAAGTTGGCAGTTAATCCTAACATAACAGACAGTCAAAATACATGAAATTTCAATCACAAGAAAGAAGCTGTGATAGAATTAAAAGTTCTGAATTGTAGACCTTACATCCTATTAGGACAGCTATTATAAGTAAAAATAATAAGAACAGAAAATAATAAGTGTTGGCAAGAATAGGGGAAACTGGAATCTTTGTGCACTATTAAGAGGATTATAAAATGGTGCAAACACTATGGGAAACATTATGGAGGTACCTCAAGAAGAGTAGAAGTACCATTTAATCTAGCAATCCTATTTCTGGGTAAATATCCAAAAGAATTGAAAGCAGGGCCTCAAAAAACTATTTACACATCCGTCTTCATAACAGCACTATTCACAACAGCCAAGGTATAGAAGCAATCCAAATGTCCATTGATGGCTGATTGGATAAACAAAAGGTGGTATATACATATAATGGAATAATATTCAGCCTTAAAAAGGAGGGAAATCCTGACATATACTATAACATGAAACTTTGAGGATGCTATGCTAAGTGAAATTAACTAGTTACCAAAAGGCAAATATGATCATTCCACTTATGTGAGTTATCTAAAGAAGTAAATTCATAAAAACAGAAAGTAGAATGGCAGTTACCAGGGGCTAGGGAAAGGGGACAAAGAAGGTTTGTTTCATGGGTATAGAGTTTCTGTTCTGCTAAATGAAAAAGGTCTGGACAGCTGTATCACAACAATGTGAATATTCTTAATCCTTCTAAACTGTACACTTAAGAATGGTTAAAATGGTAAAGTTTATGTCATATGTTTTTTACCACAATTTATTAAAAAAAGAAATAGAATGTGCAACACCTAGAGTGAACTTGAATGTGAACTATGGGATTTGGGGGATGATAATGTGCCAGTGTAGTTTCATCGATTGTAACAAATGTACCACTCTTAATGGGGACGTTGATGGTTGGGGGGGGGGCAAGGGTGTGGCAGGGGGTATACAAGGACTCTGCGTACTGTCTAATCAATTTGCTGTGAACCTAAAATTGCTCTAAAAGAAAATCAATGTATTTTTTTTAAGTTCTGAATTCTTGGCTATGTAAACATTCTAAACATCCAACGATATCTTCAGAAAAACTTAGCTTGGTGTATCACAGGTGAGAACATCAGTGGATGGCCTCAAAGGTATCATCAGTGTGTTGTAACAGAAGCTATAACCTATGATCAGTTATGCAACTTTAGGACTCACTCCTTTGGAATAAGCAGGACTCCCTGTTTCTTCATCTGCAATGTAAGGAGCCACATTAATTGACCACTAAGTCTGGCTTGACCAATACATGAGTTTATGAGGCTGTAAGTATAGGCCTTACATGTGATATTCGTTGAGGAAAAGTTGTAAAATAGATGACTTAACTTGGGATTTGTGTTTGTGGTTCATGGTTATGTAATACTTACCAGATTCACTATTAAGAGATGCAATAAAAAATGACTGTTTCTGCAAAATACCACTCAACTATAACTTGAATTTTCATGTATAACACCTAAAAGTAATTCCATTGTCCTTATTTAAAAATATTTACAGCCACAAAATGTTTCTACAAATTTTTCAAAAGATTGAAATTATACAAAGTATGTTTTCCAATCACAATGGAATAAAACTAGAAATCAATAGCAGAATGAAAACTGGAAATTTCACAAATATGTAGATTTGAACAATAAGCTCTTAAACAATCAATGGGTCAGAGAAGAAGTCACAAGGAAAATTAGAGAATACCTTGAGACAAACGAAAATGAACATGTGAAATATAGCAAAAGCAGTGTGATGAAGGAATTTTGTAGCTATAAATGGGCACATTAAAAAAGAAGAAAGATCTTAAATTAACAAACTAAGTTTATACCTCAATAAACTAGAAAAAGAAGACCTAACTAAACCTAAACCTAGCAGAAGGAAGGAAATAAGAAAGGTTAGAGCAGAGAAAACTAAATAGAGAATAGAAAAAAACAATAGAACAACAAAAATAAAGCAATAGAAACTGAGTTTTTTTTTAAAGATCAACAAAATTGACAAACTCTTAGCTAGATTAACTAAAAAAGAGAAAAGACTCTACTAAAATTAGAAATTATAGAGAGGACATTACAACTAATGCCACAGAAATAAAAAGGATTATAAGATATTACTATGAACAATTGTATGCCAACAAATTGGATAACCTAGAAGAAATGTTTAAATTCCTAGAAACACACAACCTATCCAGACTAAATCATGAAGAAATAGAAAAATCTTAACAAACCAATAACCAGTAAAGAGATTGAATCAGTAATCAAAAATCTTCCAACAAAGAAAAGCCAGGACCAGATGGTTTCACTAGAGAATTCTACCAAACGTTCAAAGAATAATTAACACCAATCCTCCTCGAACTCTCCCAAAAAAATTGAAGAAGAGGGAACACTTCCAAGCTCATTCTACAAGGCCAGCCTCACCCTGATATCAAAGCCACTACAAGAAAACTATAAACTAATATCCCTGTTGAATGTTGATGCAAAAATCCTTAATAAAATTCTAGTAAACAGAATTCAACAGTATATCAAAAGATTATACATCATGATCCTGTGTAATTTATTCCTGGAATTCCAGGATGCTTCAACATACAAAAAATAATCCATATATTACACCACATTAACAGAATGAAGGATAAAAACCACATGATCATCTCAACTGATGCAGAAAAATCATGAGCTGGGGGAGGAATCAATCATTATGTATTTGTCCTTCATTTTCAAAAGCTAGAAATGGTCCAGGCATCAGGCTTGGCAAAGACAAAAGCCCCCCAAGTGAGCTTGAGAAAAAGATATAATGAAGTTCTTGTCCCATAAGGGGGTCAGAAGGATAGGAGGAGAAGGAGGAAAGAATGTAGAGGGAAATAAGTTTTGATATGTGGAGGTTTCGCAGGCGTAAAGGGGATTTCCACAGAAATAGCCCATGGATTCTAAGGCAAGGGTTGAACAATCAGCAAAGCCCCCGTCACCCTTTCTATCTAATGTTCAATTCCAGAGAGACTCAACTTATCAGAGAGCATCCATTAGGAGTGAACTCTTTTGCTTTAAAACTGCGTCCTAATGGAATCAAGGGAGGGAAGAAAATGTTTTAGCAGAGAATATTAATCATCCAACCAACTCTAAAGTGTCTGTAAATGATACCTAGAATATATTACAACAACATCTATTGAATAATTATTAAGTCCTGTGATAAAGCTCTATGCTAAGTGCACTTCATTCATTAACCCATTTAGCTTTCGCAATGAGACAGGTACTGCTTAATGCAACCCCAAATAAGAAAATGAATGCTTAGAAGGGTCAAGTGATTTATCCCATACTATACAGCTAAGAAGAGGCAGCATCAGGATTTGAAATCAGGTCTGTCTGACTCCAAAGCTTGAGATCACACCCCCAGTGCTGTCACCATGACTTTGAAGTTCAGATTGTGGCTCTTGGGCTGTCCTTATCACCATTCTGAGGAAATCAGTATAGAGCCACCTTGGGCAAGGCTGGGTGGAGAGGAGGCTATTTCCTGACACAATAATGAGCCTTCTTACATTCTCGCCACGGAAAATAGCCTCTCTTCCCTTCTCCTAGCAGTGCGAGGAGCTGCCAGGGAAAATTGGACTCATTAAGTTGATCTCATTCCTACTGCCTTACAATTTGAGGATATGGTTAGGAATGGAGCTACTGCACAATGAATATAGCAAAGAAGTCAGGCCCTATTATTAATCCCTTTTAAAAAAGATTAATGCAAGGAAGAAATACAGATCTTTAAAGAAAGCATTTGAAAAGACTCTGAAAGTAGTGGGCTTCTACAAAGCTAGTCTAGACATTTACTTCTTCATGGACTCTAAATAAAATTGGTATTGGAATAAAATCTATATACCCTTAATAGATTTCACTTAAACTTAGAGGACTTACCTAGGTCAATTTCATGTTGACAAAGCAAGTCAGATTCTCCAGCTAATGGATTGAACAAGTTTCTGTGGAAGCCGGTGGTAAGTATAGAGAGGAGGTGGGGGAGGGCTGGGGTGGCTTTGCTTCAGTGACTCTCGTTTTGTAGAGGGTTGGCTGGCTCTTCACTTTGCTTGATGTTCATTTGGTAGCAAAGGGGCAAGGGCTCCAGGCTTTACACAGCCATGCTAGGTTTTTCCTCTGTTGTCTTGAGAACAGGTAATCACAAAAGAATCATGCCCTTGGCAACCATGGGTATATACATGTACCCATCTGTATATCGTGCAAAGTTGCCAATTGTGCTTCTGGAGGGGATCCAATCCTCCCTAAGTTTTTGCCATTAAAAATTTCTAACTTTTATGAAGTGATGGAACGTATAGATGTTTGTGTTCGTTTTTTATTGCTGCTGTAACAAATTACCGCAAATGTAATGGTTAAAAAAAAGAACACAGATGAACTCTTTGATGCCTCTGGAGTGCAGAAATCCAAAAATGGGTCAGCATAACTGCGTTCCCTCTGGAGGCTCTGGGAAGAACCTGTACCTTTGCCTTTTCTAGACGTTGCCCTCATTCCTTGACTCACCGCCCCTCCCTCCGTGTTCAAAGCCAGCAGCTTGACATCTTCTATTCTCTCTCTGTCTTTTACTCTCCTGCCCCGTCTTTTGTAAGGATTCTTGTGATTAGCTTGGGCCCGCTTGAATAATTCAGGATCACCTTCCCATCTCAAGATTCTTCAATTAATCACATCTGCAAAGTTCTTTTTTTCGTGTAAGGGTAACGTATTCACAGGTTCTGAGGACCAGGACAGGGGTGT
Organism: Hippopotamus amphibius kiboko; assembly: GCF_030028045.1. Classification (NCBI taxonomy): domain Eukaryota; kingdom Metazoa; phylum Chordata; class Mammalia; order Artiodactyla; family Hippopotamidae; genus Hippopotamus; species Hippopotamus amphibius. Next base: position 56,496,802 of record NC_080199.1, on the reverse strand, counting down.
CTTTTGGGGGACGGGGGAGTACTACTCAGCCTAACATATGGCTGGTTATTTTAACTGGACTTTCTTGTCAGAATAACAAATTGGAAACCTTATGTTAGTCCCCTGTTTTGGTTTTTTTTTTTTGGTTGTTTTTGTTGTTCTGTTTTGTTTTGTTTTGTTTTGTTTTGTTTTTAAGCTCTTTATTGGAATATAATTGCTTTACACTCTTGTACCAGTTTCTGAGGCACACCAAAGTGAATGAGCTGTATTTATACATATATCCCCATATCCCCTCCCTGTCCTGGCCCTCTAAGGCATCACCTGTCGAGTTGATCTCTCTTTGTTGCACAGCAACTTCCCACTAGCTATCTATTTTACAGTTGGTAGTGTATATATGTCTATGCTACTCTCTTACTTCGTCCCAGCTTCCCCTTCGCCATCCCCCAACCCGGGGTCCTCAGGTCCATTCTGTTGTTCTGTTTTGATTTTACTCTCCATGAAACCAAAAGTTGGGTTATACAGTTGTGAACAGCCAGCCATCCAAGAGCTGAGCCTGAACTTAGATAAGAAAAAGAACAGCAGAGCAGAGAGAACCTGTCTCGTAGCTGCTCAAGGAGGGAAAGTTTCAAAAAGATTATTGTTTTTATTCATGCATTCAACAAGCATGTACTTAACAAAGCACAGAGGTTTTTACCAGGTACTTTATAGGTGCTCAGCACTATGGAAATGCAAAGAAAGATAAAATATGATTCCCCAAAGGCTTGCAGTAAAGCCAGAGGAGCGAGACATCTAGGAACCAGAGAACAGCCCTACAGTAAGGGGGTCTTTTTAATGTTTGATTTTGAATGCGGAGGCTAGTTTTTATCATTCTTTATCCTGGCTGCAGCCAGGCAGAAGAGCTACAGCACACTGAAACAAGCAAAGCATCCCCAACAGGATTTTGATGGTAGATATTTAAGAGCTGAACACATCCATACATTATATTCACTTTGGAGCTGCGATAATATTTTGGCTACCAGAACAGAGTCAAAACACATGAGAGTTACAGACCAAATGTTCTCAAAACTATGGGTTTGAAAAGGGATAAACCATGTTTCTATATGGCTGTAATCCACAGAGAACACACCAGGGAATTTCTTTAAAAAGATGCTATATCCAAATGAATATCAAAGTGGCATTTTTTTAATTGATGATTTTTTAAGAATGATGAGTCTATGACATCATTCTGAAAAGCCTACTTGGGTTTTATTTATTTCCAAGCTCTTGTTGCACATGGAATCTGCAGAAACAGCCAAAAGTCCAAGTTTACCTGACCAGGGCTGTACCCCTAGGGGGAGATTCTGCGCCTCAAACACTGGAGAGGCCTCCTCCTGGCTCAGAAATGTGTCAGGACCAGACCCATCCAGCTCATTCTGCAGGTGCTTGAACAACCCAAGAGGGTAAGAAGTGTACACTGCCTCATGGTCTTACATCTGTGTGTGGAAAAGAATCTTCCCACTACCTTCACTTACACTACCACTGCTTCAATACATGCCATGAAAGAAATAAAGTGGATGATATAATGATAAGAACGCTAGTATTTATTAAGAACCTACTCCACGCCAGGCAGTGTTCTAAGTACTTAGCATGTATTAGTCATTTAATCTTCTAGCATCTTATGAAGTAGATAGTATTATTGTCATCTCCCCATTTTACTGATGCAAAACTGTAGCACAGGGATGTGATTTGCCAAGTTAATAAGTTGCCGAGTTGGAATTTGAATCTAAATGGTGAAAGCCATACTCTCGGCAACAATGCTAGACCACCTTGCTTTACAGAGAGGGTCCTGGGGCCGGGAGCAGGGCTGCAGCTTGGGGAGTGGAGTGGCTCCTTAGAGACTCACTCCAAGCTAATGGAAAAGAACCTGAGAGTTATAGCCATACAGACCAGGCTGGAATCCATCCTAGCCATGAATTTACAAGGGCTTAGTAGGATTAATTGCAAAGTTGGTGCTGTGGTCTGTCAGGCTGCCGTCATCTGGGCTGGAGTGTTGTGTAGGCAGAGAGCCCTGGCCTCTGGATGGAGCTTCCTTGTCTTGTCTTCAATGGAAGAACCCAGCTATCATCCACAAAGAGGCCTGCTGATCCAAAAGCTAGAAGACTGCTTCCTATCCTTAAAAATAAACTCAAAGCAAGCTACAGAAATCGAATACAAGGGCCTCTTCAGTGATCACATACTGGGAAGGTTTCCAGTTCACTGGGACCTGCTCCAGAAGTATTACGAGGCTATCACACACTACTCAGAAACCCCCGAGGGTGCTTATTATGGCTCGTGGAATCCAACGACAAGCAACGAAAAGGCTCTCTAAAGTTTTTCAGACATCTGCTCTATTGAGAACCAAACAAACAAACAAAAAACTTTCTGTCTGTCAAAATCATCAGTTTATTCCCCATACCACCATCGTACCATCTCTATGCTAATGTTTGCTTTCATGGAAGATGTTTGCTTAAATGATTAAAAAACAAACCATATAACTACATATCATATGTATTCCAGATCTAAGAAATAAAGACTTCTTTCTCACTCTCTGTTTTAAGTAGATTTTTGCTATTGCAGTTACCTTAGTTATTTTTCATGTGTAACCTCACATTATATGGTTTTCAACAATAGAAAAAAATGTGATGAAAATCTGACCGTGTTATAGCCTGGAGTGATAATCACCAAAAAGCCGCTGATATTTTCATGAAACTCAATTACTATAGTAGATTCCAGGGGCGCTGTGCTGGACACCATCATGAAAGATCTGTGGAGCTGACACTGAGAGTCAATAAGCACCATCAAACCTGCCTAATGCATATTTATTTCTATGTACAAAATAAGTTCTGTTCTTGTTTTTTGGGGTTTTTTTTAGCAAATGAATTGAGCAGATCCCAGAACTAATTCTAAATTTCTTTATAATTGATTCATAGTGAAAGTATTGATTCATTAGGGAATTTCTAGGTCAGAAATGCATCTTTCATTGCTATTAAAAGACTTCCAATTGTGTGTGTGTGTGGGTGTGTGTATTTCACTAATATGAAACACACACACTCACATTTTGCAAAAGTATTTAGGACATTTGAAGTCATTCTTCTTTTGATCTCAGATGATTACATATTTGAAGAAAATCTGGTTATTTTGTCAGATTGGAAGAAAAATAACCAAAATCTCATGTAAATTAGTGCTAAAATAGAAGGGAAAAGACCTGAATTTTAATGTTAATATACTATCATTGCTTTTATTTCATGGAGCCAAGAGACTAAAAAATGCCATCTTTATGCAAGATGTAAGGGGGGGTATGTGTGTGTATTTCATGAATACGAAAATCAGTGGAGAGTGAGGGAAGGTGATGATACAGGTGAGATTTGGTCTTGAACCACAAACCAGTCGTAAGGGAGTGTATGTAAAACACTTACACTTGTGTTTTTCTCATTGGAAAGAATGGGACGTGGGTGGGAAGGGTTGAAGCTGTGACTAAAAGCCCTGGGAAATTTTGTGCCAGGCTGGGTTGCTGGGAACTGGCTTTGACTGCTACATGGCCTTTGTGTTCTGACAACAGTGTTTGAAAGCTCAACATTTGACGTGCAAGTCTGTACCTGGCCATCACCTAGGACTGGTGTAAAAGCGCCTTAGAAGGTCAGACATTCAGCTTCCTGAGAATGGTGGGCCAACAGAAAAAAAGGGATGGGAGAAGCCTCTGTTCCTTCTAGGTGTTTCCTTCCCTCCCCTTTTCTTCATGAGCACACTCTAGCTCCTCACATGCTTTACACGAGGCCTCCTTCGGGGGGGTTGAAATCCAAGTGGGTGCAGACAGGCAGCCAGCTCTTTACAAAGATTACCCCTGCCTTAGAGAGCACCGGTGGATCTGCTGAGCTCTGCCAGGGACAAGCAGCAACCAGGTCACATTCTTCCTTCATCCTGTTAGGAGGGATACAGAGAATCACTAAGCCTCCATATGCAAGAGCACTTTAATGGAATGCCTTTTTTTTTTTTTTACAAATTTCATCAGTGCCTCCCAGAAACAGAACTGTGCTGGCTACATTGAATAGTACATGTATCATGAAACATACAACCAGTGCACAAGATACTTGCAATGTTGTTGAGGCTAAAAGATTTACATTGAAACTCAAACCAAGGTATGACTACACCGCAAGGGATACATAGATTGAGAACCATTAATACATAGTTTGTAACTGAAGTCACACAGGGCACTGCTGATGTTCCCTGGGAGAATGTGCACACGCTAGCTCTGCTGACCGGCCCCTCAATCCCTCGCACCACCAACCTCATCCACACCTCTAGACCTTTGTAAATACTCTTCCTCCAATCCTGGCTAACTGCTAGACTTTACTTCCTCTGGGAAGTCTTTTCCTGCCCCTTTGATGTGTTCCTAATCGCTCCCCGCCCTTGAATTTCCCCCTTTCATAGCATGTATCACATTGCACTCTAATTGCTTATTAAATGATCTCCTTGATTAGACTACAGCATTGCAGACTAGAAACTACATACATAGCATAAAGATAAACTCACTTTAATCCTGGTTCTACCACTTATCAACTATGTAATATTGGATGAGGTTTTCAACCCAGAATTTCTAAGCATCCATTTCCTCAGGAGTAACAATCGTACTTAACTTTGGTTAGTTGTGTCAACCGATAAAATGCATGGAAACGCTAGCCTGAGCCTGGAAAGGGTTCTGGAAATGCTGAAAATGTAGGCTATTTTAGTAGTTGTATTCTAAGTTGTTACAATTTTATTTCAGACTCTATAAAGTCATTCATTCATTCATTCATTCATTCTTGTGTAAACCTATTCCTTTTTGCATTTCCAGAGTTAAGTTTGCATGCAGTATACATTCCAACGTTCATTGAATGAGTAAATGAAAGAATAAGAGTTCTATTCAAGACCTGAACAGACGAGGGAACACTGCCTATGTCACAGTTCCACTAATTCTGCATTTCTGAAGTTGTTCCATATAAGGAGTCAGTGTGTGTGTATCTGTGCGTCTTTATGTCTGTGTATGTATCTGTGTATGTGAACATACATGAATAACATACAAAACTGGTTCTTACTCAGGAAATAACCCATAACTTAAATGGATCAAGAAAGTGACAACTGTTCCTACAAAATACAGCCTAAATCCTTATTTAGATCAAACTTAGGACGATTTGTCAAAGACCATAAGTCTGGAAAAAACATCACACGATGTAGACCGTAATCCATAGTTTCTCTGCCTCACAGCACATCTTTTTTTTTTTTTTTAATTTTTTTATTTTTTTTTGGGGGGGTACACCAGGTTCAATCATCTGTTTCCATACACACATCCCCGTACTCCCTCCCTTCCCCGACCCCCCACCTCGAGTCCCCCCCACCCTCCCTGCCCCAGTCCTCCAAGGCATCTTCCATCCTCGAGCTGGACTCCCTTTGTTATACAACAACTTCCCACTGACTATTTTACAGTTGGTAGTATATATATGTCTGTGCTACTCTCTCGCTTCGTCTCAGTTTCCCCTTCACCCCCCGCTCCCTCCCATACCTCGAGTTCTCCAGTCCATTCTCTGTATCTGCATCCTTGTTCTTGTCACTGAGTTCATCAGTACCATTTTTAGATTCCGTATATGTGAGTTAGCATACAATATTTGTCCTTCTCTTTCTGACTTACTTCACTCTGTATGACAGATTGTAGTTCTATCCACCTCATTACATATAGCTCCATCTCATCCCTTTTTATAGCTGAGTAATATTCCATTGTATATATATGCCATATCTTCTGTATCCATTCATTTGTTGATGGGCATTTAGGTTGCTTCCATGTCCTGGCTATTGTAAAGAGTGCTGCAATAAACATTATGGTACAAGTTTCTTTTGGGATTATGGTTTTCTTTGGGTAGATGCCCAGGAGTGGGATGACTGGATCATATGGTAGTTCTATTTGTAGTTTTTTAAGGAACCTCCAAATTGTTTTCCATAGTGGCTGTACCAACTTACAGTCCCACCAACAGTGCAGGAGAGTTCCCTTTTCTCCACACCCTCTCCAACATTTGTGGTTTCCAGACTTTCTCACAGCACATCTTAAAACACCTTTCTGTGTTCCTCTTATGCCTATGCTCCCACTTCCCACAGTCTGTATTTTGTTTTATCATTTATGAGACTGAACTATAAATACTTTGAAACAGGGACAATTTTGTCGGTCAGGTACAATTTAAGTTGCTTTTCAGTACCATATATATTTACAACATCTTATAAATATTTAAAATTATCATAATAATGGCTCCACTGACTCACAATAAATTCTGTATTTTGTGTAGGGATGATTGCCAAATTGATAATCTAGAAAATTGGAAAACCCCGTCAAACTTCGTGACCTGTGAGTCCCAAAAGAATATCTTTCTAATTACTGGAAGAGCCTGAGCGTTGAGTTGAGCTGTCTTAGAAGCTGATCTGAAAAGATAAACATCCTGAAGTTTACCTCTTTGGAAAAGATAAGTAAAAGAAATATTTTCTGCTGAAGAATGTGTTCATTGAACTGTATCTTAAAAACCAAATGGTTCTCAGGCAGTGTATAAAAAAAAATCACAGAATCATGAAGTGCCTGCCATGCTCAGGAATGGAGTCCCAGGCATGATGGAGAACGGGTGTGTGAGAATGCCAGCAAATGATGCTGCAGATGTACAATCGGAGCCCTCGAGAAAGAGCGTTAAATGCCATGTGAGGAGTCTGGACTTTATGCCAAAGGGCAATCGTTCTCCAAGTGTGGCCCCTGGACCAGCAGTGTTAATATCACCTGGAAGCTTAAAAAATACAGATTCTCCAGTCCAGCCCAGACCTACTGAATAAGAAACTCAAGGGCTGGAGCACAGTCATCTGTGTTTTAACCAGCCCCCCAGGGGACTCTGATGCACCCTGAGTTTGAGAACCCCCACCACAGGGAATAATATGATCAGATCTCAGTGTGCTAGCAGCAATAGGGAAATTTGACCAGAGGGGAAGGAACCGAAGGCAGGGAAGCCTGAAAAGTATTGATTCATTAGATTCATTAGGGAGTTTTGTATTCTATGTATATTTTAGCAAGTCAAAGAATCAATTATTAGTTGCACCATTATCTTATTTACCTCTAAAGAAAAATTCTGCCAATTTAATAACACAATGTCTCTTATCACTTGGAAATTTTACTTTATACTCTTTAAAAATTTTTTTAATTAATTTTATTTATTTATTTGCTGCATTGGGTCTTCATTGCTGCACGGGCTCTCTCTTGTTGCAGCAAGTGGGAGTTACTCTTAGTTGCCATGCATGGGCTTCTTATTGAGGTGGCTTCTTTTGTTGTGGAGCACAGGCTTTAGTTGTGCAGGCTTCAGTAGTTGTGGCACATGGCCTCAATAGTTGTGGCTTGCGGGCTCTAGAGCTCAGGCTCAGTAGTTGTGGAGCATGGGCTTAGTTTGCTCCGCAGCAAGTGAGATCTTCACGGCCCAGGGATCAACCCTGTGTCCCCTGCATTGGCAGGTGGATTCTTAACCACTGCGCCACCTGGGAAGCCCATGGAATTTTTACTTTATACTTATTGAAAGGGCTCTCAGACTTATCCTGACAGACTTTTATCATATATCACCCCTGCACATACATGAAAAGGAAAATATAAGCAAAATAATTTACTTAAGGTATTCCGAGCACTTTTTCCCATTCAATGTCTGACTCTTCTGGAACACTTTTCCAGTCAAGAGCCATCTGGAGTTTTAAGGATGCATCATTTCTTTTAAAAACGTTCCACTATTGTCTCCAGGGTTTCCAAGCAACTGAGGCCCCATCTGCAAGTCTGGGGGCACATGTGCAGGCTGTGGTATCTACCCCATGACTGCTGCTTGGCCAACAGAAACTCAAAGATGCATCCTGACTTGGGAAAAGTTAAAGAGTGGGAGGTGGTGGGCATCTTAAAATTGGTGAATTCCCAATGAGAGCTAATCCAGGCCTTAAGGGGGGCAGAAACGGGGGAAATAGGAAAGAGGAGGCAGAGACAAATAACACTTCAGGGGTGGATTATAAAGCCTATGTGACTAGTTAGATTTGGAGGGAGACAAAGGCAGATGACTCTGAAGTTCTAATCAGAGTAACTAACTGGGTGGCATGCCCTTAACCAAAATAAGAAACTCAAGAGAAGGGATAGATTTTAAGAGCAGAAGGGAAGAAGTGCAGAAGAGTAAAATGAGTTTAGTTTCAAACTATTCAAGTTTGAAGATCTTGAGGGATATCCAGGTAGAGATGACAAGGATGTACCTGTGAATACAAATCTATAATTCAAGCAGTGGGGGGGGGGGGGGGGTCATGATTAAAGATTAATAATTTTTAACCAGTAGCATTTAAATGGTAGTTGAAACCAGGGGGATGAGAACTCTTTTCCAAGGTGACTATATGGAAAACATGAAGCAGTTGGTAGCAGAACAAAAACAAAATTGAAGACATAAAAAGAAATAAGAAAAAGCATTCAAAGAGAGAAAAAAATGTGAGATGATGTTTACATATCTTGGGAGCTCCTCAAAGACAAAGCTGTCTTGTTCCTAGTCTGAGTCTCCGGGGCAATGTTTAACCCAGTCATGTTGGTGGAACTAACATGAAAAATGTTGCCCAAGGGCCAAAAAGGTAAACATTTTTAGAAGGAGGACTTGGCCCGTAATACCAAATGTTACAGTTGATCATTTTAGATCAAAGGGCCACTAGATTTAGTAAATCTAGTTTCATTCACACCACTTTCACCTCTTTTTGCAGCTGAAGAAAGGAAGGCTCAGAAACAGGAACAGACATGCCCAAGGCCAACAGCTGGCTGATGGGTGAGGCAGGACCCTAGTCTTCTGACTCTTCTCCTGGGGATATTTCTTCTACACTGAACTTTTCCTCTCAAAGGAGGTTTACACCCACTGCTGATAAACCTCTGGATCCAAGCAACCTCAGATAGGCTCAAATCCATCTGTAATTATTAGAGAAATGCAAACCCAAACTACAATGAGATATCACCTCGCTCTGGTCAGAATGGCCTCATGAAAAAGTCTACAAATAATAAATGTTGGAGAGGGTGTTGGTGGGAATGTAAATTGGTGCAGCCACTATGGAAACAGTATGGAGGTTCCTTAAAACACTAAAAATAGGGTTACCATATGATCCAGCAATCTTACTCCTGGGCATATATCTGGAGAAAACTCTAATTCAAAAAGATACATGCACCCCAATGTTCATAGTAGCACTGTTTACAATAGCCAAGATATGGAAGCAACCTAAAGCCCATCAACAGAGCAATAGAAAAAGAAGATGTGGCATATATATATATATATATATATATATATATATATATGTACACACAATGGAATATTAGCCATAAAAAAATGAAATAATGTCATTTGCAGCAACATGGATGAACCTAGAGATCATCATACTAAATGAAGGAAGTCAGACAGAGGAAAACAAATATAGTATAATATCGCTTATATGTGGAATCTAAAAAATGATACAAATGAACTTATTTACAAAACAGAAATAGACTCACAGACATAGAAGACAAACTTATGGTTACCACAGGGGAAAGGGGTAGGAGAGAGATAAATTAGGAGTTTGGGATTAATATATACACACTACTATATATAAAATAGATAACCAATAAGGACCTATGGTATAGCACAGGGAACTACACTCAATATTCTGTAATATCCTATAAAGGAAAAGAATCTGCAAAAGAAAATACAGGTATAACTGCATCACTGTGCTGTACATCTGAAACTCACACAACATTGTAAATCAGCTATACTTCAATTAAAAAAAAATTCCATCCATCAAAATGAACTCTGCTAACACAGCCACGTCACTCCATGGAGCAGAAGAGAGCTGTGGGGAAGAGCAAGGGGTCTGGTATCAGACGGGCAGTCCAGGTCTTGCTCTAACACCTGAACCTTGTGTATAGAGCTCCCCCATGAAATAAAAACTTCAGATGGCTTGAATCTCTGGATTATATCTTGAACCAGAATTTCCTGTAACTCTCACTACATAGCAAGACAAGAAGAGACACGGCAAGCAGGTTGAACTAATACAGAGCAAACGTCTCTGTTGTCACATGGGGTCTTTAAAGAGGAAACTCATACCAGATATTATGTGTGGATGAGAAAAATTTGAATTCAGTAAAGTCAAAACAAAGATACTGACATCATTCTCTATAATAATAATTAAGTTGTATTTGCTGTTCTTGCCGCCCATGACATCCTGAAAAAAATGTTTTCTCAAGAGCAGTGATTCTCAAATACCAGAGAGCTCAAGAATTACCTGGGAGGGGCCCTCCTTCAAAGATTGTGGGGTAGCCTAAGTGGGCTCAGCCACTTAAAGTTCAAAATTCTCTGAAAGTTTATTCCAAGAGACATGGCGAACATGACATTTTCCACATTTCAAAACTCAAAGCTTTCAAAGACCAAGCTCCACGACTCATCCATTGCCCTCTTTGTGATCCTTGCAGGGCCAGAGGACCTGTAGGATGAGACATTTGCGGTCACAACCCTTGTGGCTTCAGTGTTTTCATCAATAGAGACATATACAGCAGCACAGAGATTTCCAGAAGCCCTCATCTGGCAGAGATGACTAATGGGGCTTTCCCACTGACATCCTAACAAAGGTGCCAGAAATATATTTGTTCCAGATCACAGCTTTAATAGGGCAGTTCCTCCCAGGATATTACCCTGACAGATGACCTGTCTTCCTTTTACAACCTACATGCCACCCACCTGTGTAACCTTCCTCTCCACGCTGGTGGGCACGGAAATGCCTATCTGACCCGCATCTCGGAACTAAATCCTTCGCAGCAAATGCCGACCTTCCTATAAACTAGAGAGAGGCATTTTTTTCTTCCATTATGCAACCTGCAATTTTCACTCACTTTTATATTCCATGGTCAAAAAATGAAAAGCAGATAGGACCTAGCTAGACTTGTAATCAAAGGAGCACCAAGTAGGTACAAAAGCAAATGCAAACTCATGCAGATATTATTGGCTGATTGCAGAAAATCATCAAAGACTTTTTTGTAAAGTAGAGGGAAGAAAATGAGTGATGGCTGATTTCTTCCCTGATAGGTCTTTTCCAGTCGGAGCCTGTAAAAACAAGTTGGACTAAGAAATACAGAATAAATTACTCAGAGCCCATTCTCAACAAGATAGGCAAGATCTCTACCTAGAGATAAAACCCATATTATCATTGGTATAATCCCAATCCAATAATAATTGATGTTTTTTCCTTCAGTTTGTGAAGAGAAGATTAACCAGTACCCATAATAAGAAGTAGGTATCAGGAGCGTGGAAAAGTATTATTAACTTAGTGACCTTAGGAAAGTCATACAACCTTTCTGGGCTTCAGTTTACTCATAAATAAAATAAGGAAGTTGATTTACATAGTCTCTAAGGTCCCTTTCATCTCTGAAGTTCTGTGTCTATAACAGGGACCACTGGCTATTGACAAATTTGGCTGATACACGAAGCATGGTGAGGTGTCGCCTCAGAATATCAAAATAATCTTTCAACAAAGACAGGAACTCAGATAAATATGTAGCAGCAAGAACGGACTGAAGTATTGTAAGGATACAAGAGCTGCTGAGCTGGTCCTGGAATACCAGATCCAGACCAGGGATCCACCTCTCCAAGGACACCAAATTATTTTCTAAACCACATCTCAGAGAACAGAAGTGCTGCTGGTTATTAAATGATTTGATAAATGAACAAAATTAAGTAAGTTCTTTCACTGCAGGAGGCCTCAGATCCTATCCTGCACTGTCCAATAGAACTTTCTGCAACGATGGAAATGTTCTACACATGCACTTTCCAATATGGTAGCCACCAGGCACACATGGCTATTAAGCACTTGAAATGTCTCTAGCACCACTGAGGAACTGAAGTTTCAATTTTATTAAATATTAATTCATTTCTAGTTGAATAGCCACAAGGGGCCTAGTATCCATGTATTAGACAGTACAGCTCATACCATATACATTTGAAGGTTAGCCCTAAGAGGGCATGGGATATTTCCCAAACTTGTTGGGCCATTGAGCTGTGTTTTTAAAGGACTAAAATGCCTTGCAAAACCATTTAGGAAGGACCAAGCTCTGGGCCATCCCTGCTGAGTCATTGAAGCCCCAGGAGACAGAGCTAGCGTTGACGTTCTAACGTAGCCATTAAGGGCATCCATCACCACCCTGTGACATAGACCAGGCTATGTGCTGTAACATCCCCTCACAATTCAATCACATCAAGATTTCCCAAGTCCTGAAAGACACCCTTTGCCTCCCAGGGCAGGTTCAGTCAGTGGAATTCCACCAAATTTGGCTCTCTCTTTCCACCAAACATAAAACAGTGTTGATCTATTGCTTCTGGGCTGTCCCAGGCACTCTTGCTTACACAGGGATATATCATCATCTCAACAGCCCATTGAGATAAGTAGCATTCCATTTTATAGGCGAGAAAAGGGAGGCTCGGACAGATGAAGGGACTTAGTTGCTCAAGGTCACATACTTGGTTGATGGGACTTGCCCTCCATCTTTGCGTTGTGTCCCGTAAAGCATTCTAACAATATTGTGAGTTGAATCTTTCCTCCAAATGTCTAAGGCCCATTAAAAAAATATCAGATTAACACATTCTCAAAATACCAAAAATTTATACATGCCTGAGAAGAACAGTTTGTTTACAAAGTTTGCTTGTACATTTCTTGAGACTTATGATAAATGCAAGTAATGTTTAATGATAATGAAATGAAAGAAACCAACACGATTTTGCAAATTTGTATAAATCCTGTCCTCCAAGAAAGCCTCCCCTGGACCTGGAATAATTATGTGCCTCTCAACTGGAAATCCATATTGTTGTGTAAATAAGCAGCTACAAATTTCATTCACCCAATTATTTGTCCTCTACTGAGTATGCAATCAATTTTGTGCTTCTAAGTGCCATTTATTCAGACCACAGTCACACACACAACTGCTCATTTTTGCATCTAATTCAGGCTTGGCTCCTCCAGTGGTCGCTTGTGGGCCAAAGTCCTTGAATCAATTTGTCGTCACATCAGATATGAGTGCATTTGACTCTGACCTATACAATTTTAGAAATCAAGGATTTTTTCAACAAAATATTGTTTCTTGAAATATCATTTGGCCTTGTGGGAAATTGACTGGGATCTGAAGTTACACTCTGACTCAGCGTTCCAAATCCAGAAATTGCCCAAAGAAGACAAGGCAGACCCTGAAGTGGAACGTCAACCAGGTGACCCTCTGCAAATTACACAGGCCTGGCTAACTATTAATGGGGCTCACGGCACTCACTCTGGCTCTCTAGATTAAAATATAATCACTTTCAGTCAAATACAAAGCAGTCATTATTTTATCTGTAATAAATCTGTACATACTTAATATAAATAATAGCAGACTTTATTATGACAGACTCTGGAAAAAGTGTTTTTTTCCAGTTCAGTTTTCATTACAATACTGCATACAGTTATGCTATGCTTGGTCATCTAAGTGGTCCTGAGAAACCTAAAGGAAAGGAAAGGGGGGAGGGGCATGTAAAAGCCATGAATGAGGACTAGAGGGTCAGCTGGAGGAAGATAAAAAGGAGTTCAAAAGGGGTTCAAAGGTGAAATCTGGGTCATCAGGAAGAAACCTCGAACAAAGTGACCAGCCACATGAGGGCCTGGGGAATCTCAGAGAGAAGATGATCGACCTACCAACAGTCTCAAAGGTACAGTAGGGGAGACAGGGAGGGTTGTGGGGAAGCGCAAGGCTCGTTAAGGGGGAGGTTGAGTGGGAAAAGGGGGACAAAACAGATCCGTGCACAATTCCACTCATCCAGCTGCAGAAGCTCAGGGGGACCATGGGAAGTGGGGAGGCTTTGGGAAACCACCACCATTTGTTCATTCTTGTTAATATCACAATGCCTGGTCCCCACTCCAAAGGCCCAGGAACTTGTGTTTTTAATAAGCACCCCCTGCTGATTCTCATAATAGACAAGTTTGAGAAGCACAGCCTGTGGAGAAGGGTGTGAATTGAGGGCTGACAGCCTGGAGTTTGACTCCTGACCCCTCCATGCACCAGCCCTGTGAATTTGAGAAAGAGGCTTCTCTGAGCCTTCGTTTTCTCATCTGCCAAAAAAAAAAAAAAAAAGTTTATGCCAGTCGCACCCCTCCATGTTAGGTATTATTATCACCATGCTTATTGTACAGATTAGGAAGCCAAGGCGTGAGTGATTAAGTACTTTGTCCAAAATCAGGCTGCTGGTAAATGGCAGAGTTGATATCAAACCAGAAGCCACCTGTTCCAGGTGTCACGCTCTTAGCCCCAATGACGTTCTGCCTCTCCTCCCAGAAGGGAGCCCTGAGAGCGATGGGGGAAAAGCTCTCCAGACCTGGCAATTTATAGTCATCCTTATTCATGTCAGATGATAACTCGATGTTCCACTTACATAAGTTACTCTGTAAATGAGCACAGTTCACTCAAATTAATTTTGAATCAAGCATTTCTTCCCCAAGATTAATAATTTATAGGAATCAAGCCATGACTCCACCTGGGAGATGGCTCAGGCATATTAATGCTTCAACAAACTTCATCGCTAGTAATGATACCACAAGTGGTAGAAATGAATATTCAATAAGGTACCAAGTGCATCCCCCACACCCGCTGTGGGTCTAAGCTAACAGAATTCACCAGTGCAAGACCACCTGCCCCAAGTGGGTTCATCTCTATACTGCTTTACATAGGCTTAGAGTCTCCTCAACGTATTCCTCGGCTGGAAATTTACATCCTCTCTGAAATCAAGTCTTATGAGTTCATTTCTGAAGACAATGCAGCATATATCAAAATGAAGATCTAATCACCCACTGTTCCGACAAAGGATTTTTATTTTACCAGGATGTGTGAAATGATTGTTTCTCATTTGTCATCATGCTCTGCACTCTGGGTTGAAAGGAAGATGCATTCTGAAAGATAGGACATGACGCCAGAAACTAATTCTGAATTTTCTGTTTAAAACACACACACACATATAAATATAAACATATATATGTCTATATATATATATGTGTGTGTGTGTGTATATATATATATATATATATATTGCAGAAGCCAGAGTCTACTGGGGGCTATTTTTTAAAATTGCTACTCAAAGTTCTGAGAATAAATAAGTAGAGAAATAATAAAGACAATGGCCAAACTTTGTGAACAAAAGAAATACAGGTTTATTCAAGCAAAGAAAAGTGAATATGAGCAAAATTATATTTTTTTAAAAGGTGACAGTTCTGTGTTACCACAAAGAAGAAACTGATTCTAGAGCAAAACTAAGTAGAGCAAGTAGGGACCTATGAGGCAAGATGTGAAGGACCCTTGCCTTTATGGATTAAAATCTCACAACTAGATGTTCCTTTCTTTGGCTTGAGGCGATGTGCCAATGGTAGGCATTCTAATCTTTGTCTTTCTTTGTATAGAAAATCCATCGTCCCCTATTCACGTGACCTGCGCCCCCTGAGCTGTAGCTGACTGGACGAGGGCTATACACATAACCCAGGGAGAGCTGACCCAGAGGCTGGGTTGAGCCAAGCTGATGCTCTTTCTCTAGACTTAAGACTAAGAGGCATGGAGAAGAATTCTTTAGTAGAGAATTGTGGGGTAATTTCAGGTAGAGCCAGGATTAGAGATGGTGACATGGCCAGTCAAAAACTATGGGGGAGAGATATGAGTAGGGAGAGAAAGACAATCTGAAGAAAGGGTAGAACAACCGAGACAAGTGGAGGAAAAGACCATGTGCCCTGATAATTCTGGCTCTGGAACTTGTGGGTTCAGCTTCAGTAATCTGCTTACACTTGGTTTCCAGTTCTGGAGGGTCAATGAGATGAACCATTGCGTTCCTATTCTACATCTTTTTACCTGAGCTTGTCTCATGGAGTTTTTTCGTAATTCCTGGTCCCCAAAGGACCATGACTATATAAATCAATGTAGCAGATCTTGACATTGGTGGGGAACTTCCACCAAAGTCAATTCCTATATTCTTACAACATTTTTCATAAGGATTATCTGACCATATCAAACCAAAAGAATGCCTTCCTCTCATTCCTCCCCAATGACAGATGGTCTGCCTTGCAGAGGCTTTTGTACTATCTCACTCGAAATATTTAAAGGAGGCTTCTGTGTCCTGGAGTTCTGGGTAGCGAGTTTTCCGTCATAAGAGATGTTCAGACCAAGGTTAATTGATCTCTGGCAGAGATAAGTGGGAGACAAATTCAAACACCCAAGAGGTGTTTAAACTAGATCACCTTTACTCCTAAGCTTCAGTTTCTAGGATTATCCCGGCCTCTTTTTTTCGACAGCAAATGCCCAAATCTTCTGTCATTCCTGCTGCACTGCTGTCTTCCTATGTTCTCACCTCATCTGGATGTGCCCCCATTTGCCAATATCCTTCTTAAAGAGTGACACTCAGAACTGAACAAACATGATCTGACCAGAAAATGAGACACCCTGCCGCTTCTTTTGTCCACTTTCACGTCTGTAAATGCTGCCAAGGAGAGTACTTCCTGATGTTGAAACTGTGCCTCGCCAGTGGCTCCAGCTGAACCTGGGGTCACCTCAACTGGCACAAGTAGCAGCAGCTTGGACACAGATTTTGATAGGAGGCTGGAAAGGAGGCCATGTGCTCAATGGGTTTTCACACCATTGCAAACCCACTACCTTTTTTTTTTTTTAAATAAGTTTTTTTATTAGTTATCTATTTTATACATATTAGGGTAGATCTGTCAACCCTAATCTCCCAATTCATCCCACCACCACCCTGCCCCGGCTTTCCCTGCTTGGTGTCCATACGTTTGTTCTCTCCATCTGTGTGCAAACTCACTTCCTTTTGGAAAGGCACCATTACCATGGGGAAGCACAGCCAACAGACAGGAAGGGAGGTGAGAAAATTCCAGAAGTAAATTTCCATTTTGCAATGTTGCCTCTGTTTGACCCTGGGAATTCAGCACCATGGAGACAGCCAATCCAAAATCTCCAGAACAAAGTTTTCACCTGCCTTCAGCCGAAATTGAACCAAGGAACATCACCAGCCCCCCCACCCCCAACAGTCTTCCATTGCCACACTTCAAAGTTTACTGTCTGAACATACCTGAACCCTGGATATCTGACGATTCCACTGTCAAAGCATTTTATGGTTCAAAAAACAGAATCAGAGAAGAGGGCGCCCAAGATACAAGAAAGTATCCCAGGGTATGGTATGGTGGAATGATAGAGTGATGGAAGCTTCCTTCAAGTCAGCTGCGTGCTGCTTCACTGCAAGGCAATGACAGGAGACAATTTAGCACCCACCACACACACACACACACACACACACACACACACACACACACACACAGAAGGAATACTTATGCTCATATTTCAAATTGTGTCTTGAGCATTAGGATAAGCAACGGACCACTGTAGACTCACGTTTCCCATGTTAAACTCAACCTATCAACCTAGAATGACTGGCCAAATAATTTTCTGGGAAATATTCTCAAGGATTCCACAGGGACTCCTTCTTCAACTTCATCCCAGTCACACCTCCGTGTCACATGTGCACACAGGGCCCCATCACAGGCGTGCACTCAAAACATTCCGAAGAAGGCAGTATCCACCTCTCTGTTCATTCGTTCCAAAGTACTCAGCATCTAATAAGTGCTTTCCCTCCAAGAACTTTACCTCCAAGGACTTACCCTGTAGCCAGCGTCACAAGATTCTCTCTCTACTAAATGGTTCAGTACAACACAGTACTTGGTAAATAAGTTGCTGAAGCACAGCACAGGGTAGGCGTTTAGGGGAGTGGAAGGCTAAGGGTTTGTCAGTTACAACTTCCTGAAAACCTGGGGATGTGCGCAGGATTATGAAGGCTTAGTCTGAGAACTGGTCACGGGAGGATGGAGGAGCCTGGCTGTCATTTCCACTGCCAGCCTGGAAGGTTGCAGGGAATCATGATCATCGCAAGCCTGAAGAATGATGTCTTGAGTGTTCCCGGCAACTCAATTACGGCATGCAAATTTTCCGCGGAGTTGACTTCTCGGCTTCGAGAGCCACGCACACGCTCCTTTGGGCTTTTTGCACGGGGAAAACATTGTTGGGAAAGGAGCCTGAGGACCAACCACTGGAAAGTGCACTCAATAGCACTTTGGTTGAGATAATTGCTGCGTTTTTTTTAAATTGTAGGCTTTGGAGGTGACCACAAACAAAATTTGTGACAGACATTTGACACTGAGAAACTGCCGTGGATGGGTGAAATTTTTCACATCCCCCACCCCCACCGACACACACACACACCAGACTGGTTTGTTGACTAACAAAGGAAAATTATCTAAAACCGCTGCAGTACGTTAGCCAAGTCTTCTCTTTTGTCGTAATGCTCTGTGTGCTAGGCACCAAGATTTCTCATGGCTACAGGCAGGCGGATTCCCTTCCAGGCAAGCCTGTTCAAGTAAATGGCCTGGGTGACCTTGAAGGCACAGCTCAAGGTGTTGCTCCTTGAGCTAAAATGTGCAGATTTGCAGAGAGAACCCCCTCGCCCACCATGGGCTCCAAGGACTTCAAAGCCCTGCTCAGTTCCTGCAGAGCTGCCTCCTTATCCTCTGGGGAGACGTCCTCCTTTGTCCTTTCTGCCTGAGGCAAGCTCTGTCTCTAAGAAAGCTGGCAGGCGTGACAGTGCAAAGGACACAAGTCCACCAAGTGGAAAACAATCCCCAGGCCGGGGAAATAAAAGACAGAGCTTTCGGAGGCACTCTCTCTGCCCACAGCCATCAGGACCCTGTGATGTCAGCTAGCAAAACAAGGTTGTAATCAGAAGAACTAAGCCGAGAGCTTAGAGAGACACTTGAGTGGCAAGTCTCCGGCCTCAGCTGGGGCCGCGGGTCCAGCCCAGCTGGTGGGAGCTCGTCAGCTGCTTCCACAGTCATTCCCCGTGGGCACCTCCAATAAGGTTCCAGGACTTCTCGAGCTGACTTCCTAAGTAGGCTTCCTTCCCAGGACAAGAGAGCATCCTTGCCTCTTGGCTTTGATAATTCTACTTCTCATTGTAAAGATGGTGTGGCAGCAAACATATTAGATTGGTGGGGGAAAGGGAGGCTGGGATATACTGAGAGACTGGCATTGACATATATACACTACCATGTGTAAAATACTCGTAGATGGCTAGTGGAAAGCTGCTGTATAGCACAGGCAGATCAGCTTGGTGCTTTGTGATGATTTAGAGGGGAGGGATGGGGAGGGTGGGAGGGAGGCTCAAGAGAGAAGGGATATACGTCTACATATAGCTGATTGATTTTGTTGTACAGCAGAAACTAACACAACATTATAAAGCAATTATAATCCAATAAAGATGTAAAAAAAAACATTAGATTGGGGATCATACTGACTTTGTCTCTGCTATTTTCTAGATTGAGGGACCTCAGGGAAGCTCTCTGTGTCTTAGTTCCTTCACCTAAGAAATTATAGTATTATATTCATCTCTGAGGGTCCTTGGGAAGGTTCAGTTAGACAGTGGAGGTGAAAATGCCTACCACGGGGCCTATCACATGGTTTGCCCAGAATGAAAATTAATGAACACGCAAACTACCTTAACGAATCAATCAGGAAGCATTTCCAGGGAGCCTACTGCGTGTTAGACAATGAGGATGCCAAAAATGAACAAAGTATATTTTTTTTCCCTCAAGGAACTTACAGAATAGTTGAGGAGATGATGTACACATGTGCCATCACAAATGAAAAAGCAGTGAACAGACATCCAAAATGAATGTACACTGTAAGTGCCGCGGGAATCTCAATGGGCAAGATGGGCGAGTCAAAGGAGAAATTTTAGCAGAACCTCAAAGGCTGAGCAGGGCTTTGATGAGCCCAGAAGACATCCCCCAGGGAGGAAGGCTTTCCACAAAACATGAGTGTTCCATGAATTTACACCATGAAAGCTGGTCCTCCAAGGGCCCAATTGCACTTGAATAACTATTAAAACTCAAGATCAATCTTAGCGTATAAAGAAGGAAGGGCCTCTACTTACTACCTCCCCCATGACGCTGTCTTTGATTCAATACAGGAGAAAGTGTCACTATGGTTTTCCAATTCCAGAAAGAGAACAGAAGGCAAGAAAAAGACAAGAGAAAATAAAGCATGCAGGGAGATAACCATCTGTGTTTGCTGGTTTAGTCTTCCTTCCAATGTGTAATTACCATTCCAAGGGCTGAGTTGGCCATTTGGATGGTCCAGGCCAAAGAAGTCACCCACAAAGGACGAAATCAACCTACAGACCATAGACTGTATGGACATGGTTTTTCTCTTGAAGAGGATTTGTGTTCACCAACTGAAAACAAGATACTTCCTCACAACATTTTAATTTGGTAGGAAACATCAAATTCACAGCTCTTCAGCAAAGTCTAAAGTGGTGCCAACCACTTTATCCCTAGACTAAAACATAAGACTGTATTATTTGCATTTTGTATGAAACATTCAAAGTTCAGGGCTGGAAAATTGTGTGTGGGCTGATGTCTGATAGTCAGGCCAGTTATTATGTAGTGACTCACGAGAAATTTCCAGAGCTACCACACCTTAAAGTTAAACTCACTCAAGCCAGACAGTAAACTATTAGTAGAGATATTTTTGTTAACCATAATTTCTGGTCTTTTAACTAATTTTTTTTAAACTTGCAGCATGGCCAGTTTATAAAAGTTACAGAGGTTTTTTTTGTTGTTGCTGTTTTTTTTTTCTGGCATCAGGCTTTTGGAATATTTATCCTTTTAAAAACAATACAAAATAAAAACACGCCCTTAGGGTATTTTAAGGAATTTTTCAGCCGACCAACTTGGTCAACCAGCGTAATCCTGGCACACTGGCTCCATCATGTCAGCCAGCCCGGCTGCCCACCGCAGGGAGGACTCAGCCCAGGACTCCTGCGGTTGTGGCCGCGTCTGCCCCAGGTACCCAAGAGGAAGTCTCTCTGTGGCCAGGCCAGGCAAGGGATGGCACCACGCAGGGAGAGCCACGGACAGGACACCGGAGCCCTGGGAGAAGAGGCAGAGGAGGGGCTGCTTAGCTGTGCTCTGACACCAAACGAAGCAAGAGATGAGACATTCATCCCTCCAGGAAAGCCCTCATCCCTCTGGCTGAGTCCACGTGGGGTCCCCTGTGTCAACACACTCCGTGCACCCACCAGGAACCCACGATGAAGTCGCACCTGCCTGTTCCCGAGAACCCAGAGCTGGAAGCTTCTGCTGAACATCAATAGGTCTTCAGAGAACGTCCAAAGGGCTTCATGACAGAGCCTGAGTCTCAGGATCTCGTTGTAGCAACTGCAATGACTGGCTTTTCTTCATGTAGTTTTTTGTTGTTGTTGCTTTTTGTTTTGTTTTGTTTTGGGGGCGGGGGGGGGGTGGCTGCAGCATGTGAGATCTTAGTTCCCCAACCAGGGATCGAACCCGAGCCCCCTGCAGTCAAAGCATGGAGTCTTAACCACTGGAGCACCAGGGAAGTCCCTATGGAATGGCTTGGCCAAAAAGTTCATTCAGGTTTTTCCACGTCATCTTACAGAAAAACCCGAACGAGCTTTTTGGCCAGTCCTATAGTTTTAATTCTCATCATGATACGCTATCAGATCTATGATGGAGAAGGTCCTTGTGGGCTACAGTGGCTGGTCCTTTGACTCTACTTATGAGTTTAGGGTTTTACACAGACGTACCCACTCTTCAGATGGAATGGATGAAATCGAAATGATATACGTGTGTCATTGTCCATTTATTCCCTTCTCTGACACATCCGCCAGGATCTCAAATGTGTTACAAAACTCCATCTTAGAGCAGCATCTCCCACTCTTTTTACATGCTCAATTAATGGAGTGAAGGGTTGATTTTTGACCTCCAAAGACTCTCCCTGTTCAGGGGGTAGGAGGGCGGGGGTAGTGAAGGGAAGACTTTGAACTTGTGGAGGCGAGCAGAGACTTCCTGCCCAGGCTCAGCCAAAGGAACCGCATCTGGCAGGGCCAAGGCTCGGAACAGGAGACAGGGAAGGATGCTGACGCACCGCAGACAGGGCTCAGGGTTTTTTCTTGGTTAGGAATCCAAACTGTGCACACACCTCAGGCATCAGTCCTTGCAAAGGGGAATCTGACAGAGGGGTTACAGGGTACAGGGAAGTCAGAAAGGTGAGGACAGAAGCCACATCTGTCCCTGGACTGTTTTGCCCTGGCACTGAGCTGGTGCGCAGCACGTAGGTGCTGAATCAATGATGGACAGCTGAGTTTGTGGATTGAAGGCCAGGGATGGTTGAGGGAATAGATTGTACGTAACAGGGAGACAGACAGAGGGTACCAGCCTCCCAGACAAAAGGTGTCTAGACATAGAGGGTAGGCCACGTTCTCATGTCCTCTGTGTGTCTTTCCTGTTTAAATGTCAGTTGTGGCTAGGATGGGTCAGTGCCGGGAGACCTCCTTGGGGTAGGAAATCCCACACCTTCTCAGCAGGTGTCTTCTGAACCCAGCCCTCTGTACTCTACCTGGGTCAGGATCTAAGGGCTGAGGTCTCCCTAGAAGCCCACATTCCATGCCTTCCTTACACACCTGGAGGGCAGCTTCTAGCTAGGAAAGTCATTACTCATCTCTCCGTCATCCTTTTACCAAAGCACTTCGTCCCTCATCCCATCTTTGTGAATGCCACCCCCTCCCCATGCTGTGCCCATCAGTGACAGTTTCAATGTTTCTGTTCCAATCTGTATTAAGATTTAAGGGCCCCTTTCTAACATGATGTAGGGAAGGAAAGAACAGGATTCTCATCACAAGTAGTCCTCCTCCTCACGTATGCTTTGCCTTTTGCCCTCATTTCTGTGTCTTCTTCCCCTGCCATCCCTCCCACCCCACCCAGCCTCACTACCGTAGCATGCCATGAGTCAGAAGCTCCACCACTTTTTCCAGGTGGTGGCAAACTCAGAGGTTCCCTTCCCTGTCCTCCTTCTCTTGAATTTCTAAAAAGCCCATCTCTTGTGCAGAGGCTCCCAGCTATGCAGACCACACGCATAGTGTTTTTTATCCACGGGACATTTCCCCCTGCAGTTTGTAGAATCCTGTGGCCACTTCTGCTTTCTAACTGCTGCTTATTTCTTTTCCCCAAGGCAGGAAAGAAGTGTGGTCTGATGAATGGAGAACTTGCCTGGAAACTGGAAGACCTGGGTTCTGAATCTGACTTACTGTGTGACCCGGGAAAAACTACTTTGACTCTCCGGAGAAGCTGATATTTCAGCAGCCTTGGGTGAGTAAACAGAAAGCAGCTCAAGTGTCCAGAGAGGGGCGGCCTCGGTGGCTGGCCTTTCCTGCAGTTAGGCACATAATAGCTCCCATTCCTGATAGCAATTGGGTGAGTAGGTCCCCTCCTCATGGTCCTATTCCTACTCTCCCTTTCCCCAGTTTTGACTCTTTGGTTCTTCCAGCACTAGGTGATCAAAGAAGCTCAAACCTTAGATACCCCAAAAAGTTAGTGCTTGCCCAATAAACTCAGTGAATACTACCCGAGGTGTACCCGAGGGCCAGGCATGCATCTTAAATAGCTTGGGCCTGGGATGGGTGCATATGTACATAGTTTGCTATCAGCAATTTTGATGAATGACTCCTCACTCCCAAATCCTACACATAAAAGGTCAAGACACTTTCCATCTCAAGTGCCAGCAATTCAACTCAATTTAGGGGCATTGGACCTCAGGCAAAGCTGGATATAAAGTCTCAAACAATGTAATCAGAGGTTATTATCAAAAAGATATGTGTTGGCAAGGATGTGGAGAGAAGGGAACTCTTGTACACTGTTGGTAGGGATGGAAATTGGTGCACACTGTGGAAAGCAGTATGGAGTTTTTTCAAAAAATTAAAGATAGAATTACCATACGATCCAGCAATTGCACTTCTGGGTCTATACCCAAAGGAAATGAAATGGGTACCTTGAAGAGACATCTGCACCCCATGTTCATTGCAGCATTATTCACAACAGACAGGATATGGAAATAACCTAAGTGTTCATCAATAGAAATATGGATTAAAAAAATGTAAAAATCATTACATAGTACACACAATGGATGGTGTGTATGTACATATATAATATGTATTGTTTATTATAAATAAATAATATTCAGCCTTAAAAAAGGAGATCCTACATCCTGCTGTTTCTGACAACATGGATGAACCTAGAGGACATCATGCTAAGTAAAATAAGTCAAACATAGAAAGAAAAATACTGCATGATTTTATTTATATATGGACTCTATATGCCTCACTTATATGTGGAATCTAAGAAAGTCATATACATAGAAGCAGAGAGCAGAACAGTGCTTACCATGGGTTAGGAGGTGTGGGAAATGAGGAGCTGTTAGTCAAAGGATGCAAAGTTTCAGTTCTGTGGGATGACTA
Organism: Hippopotamus amphibius kiboko; assembly: GCF_030028045.1. Classification (NCBI taxonomy): domain Eukaryota; kingdom Metazoa; phylum Chordata; class Mammalia; order Artiodactyla; family Hippopotamidae; genus Hippopotamus; species Hippopotamus amphibius. The sequence continues at coordinate 56,472,374 of NC_080199.1, read as the reverse complement.
ATTCTAGAGAGCTAATACACAGAATGATGATGATAATTAACAATGCTATCCTGAGTACTGGAAACTTGCTAAGAAAGGAGATTTCAGGTGCTCTCAGCACACACACACAAAGGAGAACTACGTGAGGAAATGAATTTGTTAATTAGCTTAACTGCTGTGCTCATTTCACGATGTATAATCGAATCACCATTTTGTACACCTTAAATATATACAATTTTTTGTTACAAACAAAATTTTAAATGTCTTCAGAGCTCTGCCTCTGTCTCCACCTGATGGACAGGTGCTCTCCAAAAGGTTGGTAGGTGATTGCCAGCTCAGAAGCCCAGCAAAAAGAAAGGATGTGGGGTGAGTTCTAACAGAAATGTCCCAGGAAGACTCTGCTTAGGTCCTAGGCCCATTCCTGAACTACTCATGGAACATGTGGCCTCCTATGTGGCAGGGTGGACCTGGCTCAGGGTGTGAAATGTGGTCACAAGAGAAAAGCATTCAGTTCCTAGAAGGATGGCAGCCAATGCTGGACAGACGAAAATATCCGACGTCTCCTTTGCCACCCTGAGCCGGTGAGGAGCCCAAGCTGCAGGAACTCGCAGCTAACTGGGATGCCCCATGCACCCAGGACCCAGTGTGCTAAATCTTCTGCGTTTCCAATAAAAGGGAAAGAAAGAGCTGAGGCCATGTGCTAGCTATACGGAGCATAACAGTGTGGCACTCTATGGTTTTCTATAGTTGGATAAGGTTCTTCCAGTTCAGTGACGTTAAATACAAACAGTCACAGACTTTGCCACAATCATCAAAATGTTTCTATGACTCATGAGATAAATGAGAAAAATACACAGAAGGGTCAAAGTTACACTGAAGTCAGATTGTAATCACACCTTTGAGTTCTGATAACCCACAGACCAAGTTTCCTACCGAGAGCACATTACTGACTTACTTTTCTCCATGGAGGGCACTCAATTACCCTAAAGCAGATTATCTCATCTATGGATTATCTGAGATCAGCTGTTCACACAGGTTGGCCTCCCGTCAGTGATCAGCACGGCTCTTGTCTCTACCACTGAGTCAGCCTGCTTGAAGATCAACACTGACTCCCCAGCCCAAGAACCCAAATGCGAGCCTACCGAATCATCCGATGAGCCGCAAATCACATTAAAAGAAAACACTCTTTCTTTAAGCACGGATGCTGACGGCCCTTTAGTGGAAGAGGATGCTTTTCTACAATAAGAGGATCAGAACTGTCTCTAGCGCCAAGGACACTCTTAAAATCCTGATGGTCTGCCTGTCAGTAGGGATTTCTGAGGTAGGCTTTATAGTCAGAGAACAAAGGCCTCAGACGTCCCCAGGGAGTATGTAAAACCCAGCTCAACATGTAGAAGTTTCCCTGACGTTGTGGTAACTTAATTTTTCTCACCCTCAAGACTCTGCCTGGGACTTCCTACATGGTGCAGTGGTTAAGAAACCACCTGCCAATGCAGGGGACACAGGTTACAGCCCTGCTCCAGGAAGATCCCACATGCCGTGAAGTAACTAAGCCCTTGTGCCACAAACAACCATTGAGCCTGTGCTCTAGAGCCCGTGAGCCACAACTGTTGAGCCCGTGTGCTGCAACTAGTGAAGCCCATGCACCTAGAGCCTGTGTTCCACAACAAGAGAAGCCACCTCAATGAGGAGCCTGCACACTACTATGAAGAGCAGCCCCTGCTCATCGCAACTAGAGAAAACCCGTGTGCAGCAACGAAGACCCAATGCAGCCAATAAAAAAAAAACAACAAATAAAAATAAACAAATAAATAAATTTTAAAAAAAAGAAAAAGAAAAAAACTCTGCCTGTCCAACAGACCCACGTCCCTGTAACAACAAATCAAAATTCATAGAGGACCTGCCACATGACAAGCGTGAGAGCACAAAGATAAACTGGAAGAGGCACCGCTAGGCAAGACACCATTGTGAGCTCACGTTCCAAGCTCTCCAACTCTACTCCAAACACAGCAATGATATATGGAACTTTTTTATGCTTAAAATAAAATCACACTGAAATATCAAATAAATAGTTCCGTGGAAGAGAAACACACAGTAGGAAAGAGGTCAAAGCCATGAGCTTCTGGGTTTCCAGAGATGGCCAAAGTTTGATTCCTCTGGGATAAGAGGCAATAGAGACTTCCAGGCATGAAACAGAACCTGAATCAGGATTGCTGCCTGATGCCACAGGTGCTGCTGACCTTCCTCAGTTATAAAAAGAAGCAGGAAAACTGTAGCCATGGCCCTAAACCACTGGCCTGTTTATAAAATCCAGGAACCTGCAGTGCTGGGAGGAAACAGACACAGCCCAGCAGCCCCATTTTTTTTTTTTCCCCAAGTGAAGTATAGTTGACTTACAGTGTTGTGTTAGTTTCTGGTATACAGTAAAGTGATTCAGATAGATAAATAGATGATAGATAGATAGATGATAGATAGATACAGATAGATAGATGATAGATAGATTAGATAGATAGATGATAGATAGATTAGATAGATAGATAGATGATAGAGATAGGTAGATAGATAGATAGATAGATAGATAGATAGATAGATAGATAGATGATAGATGATAGATAGATAGATGATAGATAGATGATAGATAGACAGATGATAGATAGATGATAGATGACAGATAGATAGATTAGATAGATAGATGATAGATAGATATAGATAGATAGATGATAGATAGTTATAGATAGATAGATGATAAAGTTTTCAGATTCTTTTCCATTATAATTTATTACAAGATACTGAGTATAGTTCCCTGTGCTGTACAGTAGGACCTTGTTGTTTATCTATTTTATATGCAGTATTGTGTATCTGTTAATCCCAAACACCTAATTTATCCCTCCCCCACCCTTTCCCCTTTGGTAACCATAAGTTTGTTTTCTCTCTCTGTGAATCTGTTTCTGTTTTGTAAATGAGTTCATTTGCATTTTTTTGATTCCACATATAAGTGCTATCATATGATATTTGTCTTTCTCTTTCTGACAATTCATTTAGTATGAGAATTTCTAGGTCCATCCATGTTGCTGCAAATGGCATTATTTCATTCTTTTTGTGCCTGAGTAGTATTCCATGGTATATATGTACCACATCTTCTCTATTCATTTGTCAATGAACGTTTAAGTAGCTTCCATGTCTTGGCTATTGTAAACAGAGCTGCTATGAACATTGGGTGCATGTGTTTTTTCAAATCAGTTTTCTCCAGGTACATGCCCAAGACTGGAATTGCTGGATCATATGGTAACTCTATTTTTAGGTTTTTAAGGAACCTCCATTACTGTTTTCCATAGAGGCTGCACCAATTTATATTCCCACCAACAGCATAGGAGGGTTCCCTTTTCCCTACACCCTCCCCAGAGCCACATTCTGAGTGAAGCCACCCACCAGCTTAGCAGCCGCATGTATGTATCCCCAGCATATAGGGAGAAGAGCCCAGACATAAATATTCAAGCTGGTTCTGGAACAGGGCTCCTGGGAGCCAGGTGGAGTCAACGTCAAAACCACTAAACAGGGAAGAAAATAACTCAGATCTAGGGGGAGGTGCAAGTCAGTCAAGATGAGCATAAAAACCTAAATTTTAAAGGAAATCTAACATAACAAAGTCAGATGACAATTTCAAAAATCAGAAAAATTTATTCTCTCAAAAATGGAAGTGCCTGAGCAATCTCAAACATTACTTTAAATGTGTGTCTGAAACTCTCAAAGAGATAAAGTAGTTATTCAAAACATGCATGAAGAACAAAAATAAATAAATAAAAGAAGTAGATATGACTGAAGAATCTGAAAAATCACCAATTATAAATCCTAAACATTAAATAATACAGTCATTGAAATTAAAAGCTCACCGGGGCTTCCCTGGTGGCACAGTGGTTAAGAATCAACCTGCCAATGCAGGGGACACAGGTTGAACCCTGGTCTGGGAAGATCCCACATGCCATGGAGCAACTAAGCCCGTACGCCACAACTACTGAGCCTGTACTCTAAAGCCCGTGAGCCACAACTATTGAGCCCATGTGCCGCAACTACTGAAGCCCTTGCACCTAGAGCCCATGCTTTGCAACAAGAGAAGCCACCGCAATGAGAAGCCCACAAACCGTGACAAAGTGTATTTCCACTCGCCACAACTAGAGAAAGCCCACACACAACAATGAAGACACAACATGGCCAAAAATAAAATTAATAAAATTAATATTTTAAAAATTATTTTTAAAAAGAAATTAAAAGCTCATAGTCTGGATAAAAATTGAACACAAGTGATGAGAGAATTAGAAATTGGAGGACAGTACTGGGGAGTTCACCCAGAACATAGCACAGGAGATAGAAAGATGGAAGACATGAATAGGAAGATGAGAGGCATGGAAGACAGATTGAAGCATATTTAATTTACTCTTTATGAGCCTGTGGTGAGGCAGGCACTGTCATCCTATTTTGCAGAAGAAAAATCTCTGCAGCCAAAGTTTACAGATGCTGCCTCTTTTCAGCTATGGATAAACAGGAATGCTTATTCCTGGGTCAAAGAAGTTCTGCTGCAGCCATGTTGAACATAAATAGTATCCTGTTGGTGCATTACCATATGCCCCATGTTGGAATTATGAATAATTTTTTAAACATGTTGGGTAGAGTGCGGTAAGTGAATTGCTCAAGAAAGTAGACTTGGGAAGAGAAGTGTCCCTTCTGCTCAGGCTGCTGTAACAAAATATTGTAGACTGCATGTCTTAAACAACAACATTTATTTCTCATAGTCCTGGAGGCTAGAAGTCCAAGATCAGGGTGCCAGTGTGGTCAGGGTCTAGTGAGGACTCACTTCCTGGCTTGTTGACAGCCACCTTCTCACTATATCCTCACATGGCCAAGAGAGAGCACTGTGCCTATATCGCTATATATGGGTAACAATGCCATCATGGGGGCTCCACCCCCATGGCTTCATTCAAATCTAATTACCTCCCCAAACCACACCTCCAAAGACCACCATGTGGGAATGAGAGCTTCAACATACGAATTTGGGGGTGGGACGGAAACACCAACAAATAGTCCATAGCAGAAGGAAAAGTATAAGAGGAAAAGAAGGAGGAGGAGAAGAGAGAGGAAAAAAGAAAGGAGAGATGATGGGAGAGGGGGAAGACTGGTGCACCAAAAACCTGGGCCAGAAATGCACAACCACCACAGGAAATTCTCCTCAGGACCCAAACAGCCTCCCCACCAGGAAGAGGAGACAGCTCACGCCTGGCTTCAATAAAGAGCCCCTCCTACAAACCCTGCCTTGGTCTTGCAATGGTCATGAAATACTGGGTTTTTTAAAACCCCAAAGGCAACTTGCCTGGCACTCTGCCCCTTGAACTACAAACTCTGTATTTTTTGGAAGCAGTGGATTTATTTACACTTTGCTCATTAAAATACTGTTTGAGAAAAAAAAGTCTCATTTAAGATGCCCAAATTGAAATGCACATTTCCAAAGAAGAGGATGCAGGTAGAAAAGCCCACTGATTATTCATTTCCCCTGGCTCCCCGACACATTAATTGTTCAGTGGACTTTTAAGCTGAACTGAATGCTCCTGCCCCACCTCTTAGGTTCTGCTGACATAGGCACTCGGGGACGATGCTTTAACGGCATTTCTACATCCTCTGTCCCAGCAGCTCTGTCATCTATGCCATGTGAATATTCTCCACGTTCTTGTCTGGACTTGGCCAACAGCCATTTTCAGTCTGGTCATTTATGGCTTTCTTAACTTTGTGATTAAGTTATCATCAATACTATTTAAATAGTCTCTATTTTATTGTCTTTTTGATTTTTGCACTTGAGCAAAAGCCATTTTTCTACTGGTCACTTATGGTTTCCTTAACTCTGTGATTAAGCTAGAAAAATTCTGTTTGAAACAGCATCTAATTTAAGGCTTCAAGATCCAGCTATGTATTTCTACTTGCCTGTGGTCCCAAATGATTTCAGTATATCTGCTTGTCTTCAAGTCTCCCCAAATCAGCAGATATGACCTTTCATCGCCACCCTGCCCCAGGCAGCAGCCTAAGGAAACCTGTGAAAGGCTTTTTCCACCTAAGACCCCAATTTCTGAAACCACTTCCTCTCTTCCCTCTCCATGACCTCGCTTCAGCATCTGGCCCTATTAACCACTCCCTGCTTGAAACCCTCTCTTTGGCTGTGTGTGTGTGTGTGTGTGTGTGTGTGTGTGTGTTAAGAGCAAAGATTTTGGCACCCACAGACCTGAATTTGAATAGCAGTCTGACACTTTCTAATTGCAAGACATTGGGGAAGTTGTTTAAAATGTCTGAGCCTCACAACATTGTAAAGCAATTATACTCCAATAAAGATTGGGGGAAAAAAACCCATAAAAATTAAAAAGCAAAAAAAACAAAAAAAACTCTGAGCCTTTGTTCCCACATCTCTAAAAAAAGAATGATAACTCCTACTTCGGAAGGGGTATGGTGAAGACTAAATCAGCTGCTCGTAAAGTGTTAGAAAGGTCCACAGCCTCCATGAGATCTCAGTAGGCAGACCCTCCCCACTTCACAGTGTTGTGTCCTTTGCTAGCTCCATTAACTTGGCCCAAGCTGCTTCAGTCCTCAACTACCTCCTCATCTCTCTACCCTTTGCAAAAGGCTCCCCCACCTCCCTTCAAAACCTCACCTGGGGGCCTGCAGACTAGCCTCACAGTCTTACACTCATGAAATGACCCTTGAAGAAATGACTTAATGACTTCCCTTCTAGTCTCGATTTTCATGTATGTAGAGCAGATGCTAAGTGGGTGCCCCTTCCTAAATAAGTGAAGTCATTTCTCCTGCCACTTCCCCAACACTTCCCTTGTCTCTTCCTTCTTCCTCTCTTCCTCCTCTCCCCCATTTCTGAGGCCTGGAATGGAATTTGAATAGTTTACCAGACAACAATAGTCTAGGTTGGAAAATGCTTGTATAAGATTCTGTCTCTCATCTCCCATCACCTAGCATAGCTATGGCTTTGGATATGTGGACTAACTTGGATGCTTCTGATAGAAATGGTTTTGGAAATTCCCTGGTGGTCTGGTGGTTAGGATTTCGGGCTTTCCCTGCCAGGGACCTGGGTTCGATCCCTGGTCAGGGAACTAAGGTCCCACAAGCAGCAAGGCATAGCAAAAAAAAAAAAAAAAAAAGTTTTGAGAACTTTATCAAGACATTTAGTTCAGCTTAGTGAAAGGCACAAAATTCATCAGAATATTGAGGTGTTTCCCCCCTCATTAAGCCAGCTACATAGGCTTTTAAATTATTTCCCTGAGAGAGAGCTCTGTACAGACATTCTGGAAAGCACTTTGACACTACTTAAGCAAACCGACTACTTAGTGACACTCTACTGTCCAGCAGGTCCACTGTGGGTACAGGGGTCTTAAGGGAAGCTGTATGAGAGTGGTCACCATGGCGGAGATTTGGAGGCAGTCTTGGTGTCCACTGGGTGACCAGATAGATACAGTGAGTAAATCATATCCTGAAATAATATTCAACAAGCAGATGCTAAGAACTAGTTATAGATACTATGGTATATACATAACTGACACATAAACCTTTTAAGTCAAAAAAAAGAATAAAGCATCTATTTTGGCTTTTCTCTATGAATTATACCACGAATAACCAAATAATACATCAGGGGAAGTTTCTCATTATAGAAATGCTCCAGCTAATAAACAAAGAAAAAAATGCTAGAATTAGAAGATCACCATTTTGTAACACCTAATTGTGGCAGACTCTAAGACATGCCCCTTTAATCCCTGGTACTCATACCCTTGTGTAGTCCCCTCCCCTTGAGTATTGGTGGACCTGTGACTTGCTCCTTATCAATAGAATAAAGGTGATGGAATGTCTCCTCCATGATTACATTACATAAGACTGTACTTCCATCTTGCTGGCAGACTCTCTTTATTGACTATCTCTCTTGCTGGCTTTGAGGAGGTAAACTGCTATATGAAGAAGTCCAGGTGCCAAGGAACCAAGGGTGGACCTCTGGCCAACAACCAGCCAGGAACTGAGACTCTGTCAGACTCACCTGAGGACCTGAATCCTGCCAACAGCCACATAGGCTTAGAAGGAGATTCTTCCCCAGTCAAGACTCAGATAACACCCTACCCCTGGCCAACACCTTGTCTGTAGAATTCTGAGAGACCTGGTAGCCAAGGCCTCAGCTAACTTGTGCCTGAATCTCTGATTAATGTGTTTTGTTGGTGATTGTGGTGGTGGTGGTGGTGGTTTTTGTTTTTGCAAACCACTGTTTGTGATAATAGTGTTACAGGCCAAAAAATAACTAATACACTAGTAAACTAATAAGATCCTAAGTTTTTATTATCAATGGCTGCTAATATTACATGCACAAGCAAAAACCAAATATCCCATGCATCCTGATGGAAAAACACAAGACAAACCGTGAAACAGTCTTCTCAAAAAAATTAAATATGAGTCTGATCGAGTCTCTAGATTCAGCTACCAACTCAAAGGAATTACAGAGGACAGAGAAACTTGTTAAAGTTCACCACAGACATGAATCAGCAAAATCACACTGCAGTAAATTCTATGGGACAAACAACCTGGGTTCCTCAAGAAATAAATTGCAAAGGAGGAAAAAACAAAATAGATTCTGGGGGAAACCTGTTGATTAAAAGAGACTTAAAGAAATGTCAGTCAATCACCATGTGTGGGCCTTATTTGAACTCTGATTCATATAAACCAACTGTGGAAAAAAATAACTTTTATGAGAAAATTAGAAATTTGAGTTCTATTTAACAATATTCAGGAAATACTTTTCTTTTAAAGCTATTGATGAGGCTATTGTGGTCATGTTATCTTGCAGAGATAAACACTACTATTTCTGGATGAAATGATCCAATGTCTGAAAGGAAGGAAGTGGGTGGGATGTAGATGAGGTGAGATTGTCCACAGGCTAATAGTTGTTGAGCCTGAGAAATGGGCACAACGAGTTCATGATACCCTTTTATCTCTTTTGGCATGTGTTTAAAATTCCCCATAATAAAATGTTATTTAAATTACATGCAGAAAAGAAAACAACAAATACTTTGTAAGAACACTTATAAACAAAAGGATACAAAAATGAGTAGTTACATACCGAGAAGGAAACAGGATCAGAGAATGGGGACAAAAAGGAATGAGTAAAGCAATCCCACTCTAGGGTATATATTTGAAGGAAATGAAATCAGGATCTTGAAGAGATATCTGCACCTCCAATTTCACTGCAGCATTTACTCACAATAGCTAGCACATGGAAACAACCCAAGTGTCCATTGACAGATGAATGGATAAAGAAGATGCGGGGTATACACACACACACACACACACACACACACACACACACACACACACACACACACTGGACTATTATTCAGCCATAAAAAAGAAGAAAATCCTACCATTTGTGACAACATGGCTGAATCTTCAGGGTATTATGCAAAGTGAAATAAGTAAGACAGAGGCAAATATTGTATGATATCTCTTATATATGGAATCTAAAAAAGCTAAACTCATAGAAACACAGAGTAGATGGTGGTCCCCAAAGGCTGGGGGTGAGGAAAATGGGGAGATGTTAGTCAAAGAGTACACACTTCCAGTTACAAGATGAATACATTCTGAGGGTCTAATGTGCAGAATGGTGACTATAGTTAACAACTCTATTGTATACTTGAAAGTTGCTAAGAGAGTAAATCTTAAATGTTCCCACCACAAAAAAAAAGGTAACTATGTGAACTGATAGATTAACTAACTTATTGTTAACTAACCTTATTGTGGCAATTATTATGTATACCATATATGTATGTATATGTATACATATATGTATACCAAATCATCAGGTTGTACACCTTAAACTTACACAGTGTTACATGTCAATTATATCTCAGGGACTTCCCTGGTGGTCCAATGGTAAAGAATCCATCCTCCAATGCAGGGGACATGGTTTCCATCCCTGATTAGGGAACTAAGATCCCACATGCTGCAGGGCAACTAAGCTTGAGCAACACAACTACTGAACCCCCACGCCTCAAGTACAGAGCCCACATACCGCAAACTACAGAGCCCACGTGCCCTGGAGCCCACACGCCACAACTAAAGAAGAGAAAACCCCCACGCCACAACTAGAGAGAAGCCCATGTGCCACAGTGAAGAGCCCATGTGCCGCAACTAAGACCTGGAGCAGCCAAAAAAAAAAAAATTATATCTCAAGCTGGGGTTGGGGAGTGAGTAAATAAGTAATGAATAAATAAAATAAGTGAGAGCGCTGCAAGAACCAATGATAATAGCAGTTATAAACAGAAGAGTATGATTAACTCAACTCGCTACTCATTGAGGTCCAAAGGGAAAAGACTATGTGTATACGATCCTGTGTCCATTCTCCCAATTCTTAGTTGTTCGGTGCTTCTTCAATCTGTTTCTCAAGGGTGCCAAACCCTCTGTCACCACCCTCAGGCAGGCCTCCTGAGCAAACGCTTCCTGTCTCAGTCGGTGGCTGGAAAATCGTTAAAAATTATTTACAGGAGAGAAGAGAAAACTGGGGTGTGTGGTGGGAGAGACTGGCACACAAGGGGAGCCTCTGGGAGTCTCATAAGGTTCTATTTCTTGATCTGGGTGGTAGTTACACTCTGTTCCCTTTGTCATAATTCACCAAGCTGAACACTTGTGATCGGTGCACTTTTCTATGTGCACATTATACTTCAGTTATTTTAAAGTTTGTTTTTAAAATATACATTTTTTCCCTTGGATTTTCTAGCAAGTCTTGACTGTTTCAGGCTTGATGCCCAGGACCCCATCACATTCAGCAGAACAGATGGAGTTCTTCCCTCTCCCTCTCTCTCTCTGTTTCCTTTTACCCTATAGTTGAATTCTAGTTAATTAACTGAGAATAGGTTGAGAGTCAATTCAAAAGTAGCCCCATCACTGACTTGCTATGGTTTCTGGCAAAAATTGCTTAACCTCCCTCCACATCAGTCCTTTGTCTGTAAAGTGAGGGTAATAATAGTACATGGCACATAAATAACTTGCTTAGGAGAGTACCTGACACACAGTTAGCACTCAATGTATCTTGGTTTTTTTTTAAATTTCCTATTTGTCATCTTTCCTTGAACAAATTTCCATCAGGACCCTCATCAGGAGGAAGAGTTCAGCATCCAAACAAGATTCCTGAGTCTGGATCCTTCCAGAAAGACCATCAGTTAGGACTCAAACCTTACAGACTCTTCTAACACCCTTCTCCCATCCAAACTCCCCGTGTCCCCCAGGCCCTGCTCCCAGTCACACACCTTTAAGAAGGTTTCCCTAAACACTCCTGCTCCTGGGCTTTCTGCTTCCTCAGAAAACTCAATGAATCATTGGGAACCAAACCTCTATGGCTCACACCATCTCTGCTGGAGAAGTCTTCATGAATCCCTGAGGCAGCAGTGACTCCACCTACACCAACGTGAGCAAAAAAATCTGTCTGTAGGACCCAAAAACTGTAAGTGAAAAATCTGAAATCAGTGATTTGCATCTGGTCCCCAGCTTCTTTCCTGAACTCTTTCCTGTCCTCCTTAACCTCCCACTTACCTTCCTAGTGAGGTTAGGTACCCAGAGACATTTTACTTCCTGCACCATCTCCGTCCAATCAGACCAGCAAGATTCTGTAACCAGTCAATCACACTCGCTGATTGTCTGTTTGCACCTTTCTTGAAGTTTATTCACACCTCTGGGGTACCTCAGCTGGATGCTTATATTTGAAGCCATTGCTACTTGTATTTATATTTGTATTTGAAGTCATTTAACTCTACTTGTTGAACAGTAGGTTTCTTCTCTAAGAAATTTCAAACACCAGTAGACAGGCGATAAATTAACTCGAAGAATATCCTAAAAGTGAACGATTCCATCGAAAGATATTCTGATCTAAAAATAATAAGTATTCCGTTGGGCACTTACTATGTTCCATTACTGTGATGCTTCATGTGGTTTACATGATTGAATCCTCCATCAATGAGATGATTGTTATTTTAATTTTACAGATGAGGACACTGAGACTTGGGGAATTACAAAGACGTGGGTCGTTACAATGACCAAGACCATCCAGTCATAGCTTGTGTGTGACAAATGGAATGAGAACTCAGAACTCAGCTAATCCCTAAAAGGACGCTTTGGAAGAACCTCATGAGTAAAGCAGCACAAGACCCCTCCTTCCCATCCTATCTTCACGTATCTCCTCTCTCACCTCCCCCTGGAAATTTTCCTGGGGTGAGGGAGTTGGAGAAGCCTGTGTCTTTGATTTCTCCCATGACCTGAGCAGCCATGGCACATGGCCCAAACTTCCTCTCCAAACCCTGCTCCCACCACTTTTCATCATTCTCCAAATGTGCCTCGCCCTTTCATTCATGCATTTATTCAATCAATATTCATGGAAAACCTATTAAGCGTCAGAGGGTAGCATGGAGGATGTAATGGTTAGCAAGATAGATGCCATCTTTGACTTCATGCTGCCCACAGTCTGGTCTTTTTCCTCACTCCATGCTCTTCCCTCTAGTCATAATCCCCTATCTTCCTCCCCACTCCCACCCTCCACCTCCAGCAAGGGAAACTCCTACTGATCCACAAGATGCAGCTCACACTCTTACCTCCTCTTCCACCTTCACCAACAACCTGGGAATGACATTCAAAATATTGAGCAACCAGTTGGGTAATCATAATGGACACCAACTGTCAAGCTGAATTTCTGCCCTGCAACAACCCTGGTCAGAGGTAGTCACCCTGCCCATGGGAGTCCTCACACCTGGACCACACAAGTATTGAAGTACTTGTTCTCTAGCTCTTCCTGCCTTATCCTCCACCCACCCTCCCTACTGCACTCACACCCACAAACACACACAAATGTGCCTGTGAGCTTCCCAAAGGTGAGAATCTTTTCTTTATTTATCTAGGAGACTAGCACAGCCCAGGTACAACTGAACAGGAGCTCAATACATCTATATTGAATGAATGAGTTGGGGTGGGAAGTAATCTGGCCTTCATCCCAGAGAATTTCCTAAAATATCATCCCTGTTCAGCTCAACAACATTTCCTACTTGAAGACTCAAAAATAAATTTTAATGTGTGTTAGGCTCATCGTCCCTTTTTTAAAAAGTGTAACAGTCCTTATTTAATACCTTGGAACATATTCCTATGCTTCTTCTTATATGTCTACCTCTGATTATCAAGTCATAACAAACAAGTACTGTTTGGTGTCCTCTCCCAGATTCATGTGTTGAGGTCCTATGCCCCAGCATGTGAGAATATGACTGTATTTAGAGATAAGGTCTTTATAAAGAGGTCATTACATTAAAATGAGATCATTCGGTAGGCCCTAATCTAATAGGACTGGTGTCCTTAAAAGAAGAGGAGATTAGGACAAAGACGACTGCAGAAGGAAGATCATTTCAAGATGGGGAGAAAACAGCCAACTCTAAGCCAAAGAGACAGGCCTCAGAAGAAATCAACGCTGCTGACACTTTGATGTAGGACTTCTAGCCTCCAAAACTGTGAGGAAATAACTTTCTGTTGTTTAAGTCACCTAGACTGTGGTACTCTGCTGCAGCAGCCCTAGAAAACTAATACAAATACAAATCTCCCTTGCAAGTGAATTATTGCTGTTGCAAATAACACAACTTTTCATTGCGTACATATTATTTCCAAGTAAGTGAGAAACTTCTTGATGTTAGTGAATATGACTTTTATTTCTTAGAATCTCTTATAAAAACATAGCACCATTTATATACATAACAGATGCTCAGGAAAAATTTAGAATCCATTTCCTAAACTGCAGAATATATGAGAACATTTCTTTGTCTTCATTTATTCCAGGGCTTCTTGACCTCAGCATTATTGGCATTGGGGACTGGATAATTTTTTGCTGTGGTGGCTGTTCTGTGCCTTCTGGATATTTAGCACATCCTTGGACTTGACCCCCTAGATGCCATCTTTGAACTTGACCAACACCCTACCCCCACTGGGTTGTGACAACAAAAATGTCTCCTGACATTGTCAAAAGACCCCTAGGATTCAAGACAGTCCTGGCTGAGATTGTTGACCTATTGTGATGCTATCTTTTTCTCCTCTTCCTGGTTATTTTGTTCAAGTTTATGCAGATCTGGGGATTCCTTAGAGACGTGTGCTATGAAACCCAAGCATCAGAAGGGTCACAAGAAATAAGTCCAAATTTATTGTTAAGAGGGCAGCTAGTGGACCTCAGAATATGATCTGGTAGAGATACTTTGTCAAATTTGGCCTGTAAGGAGAAGAGTCTCTACAGTAGGACAGGCCCAAAGAAGATGCTAAAAATGTCAGACAGTGGTTTCTGCTGAGTCAGAAGCCCAGGCTTCTCTTCCCAAGACTTTACCTCCTGGGCACTGGTCACCAGCTAGGATCAACATAGACAAGGAGTTATTTCTATCTCCAGTAGGATTGACTATTTTAAATGAGTTTGCGGTTCTGGGCCATTTCTTAGTAGACAAATCCCCACATCACAAAAACCACCAGGGAAATTGCCACTAATTAGCATGCTTGTTAACGACCTTAGGAAAGAAGACGACAGCTGCAAGGGCCAGGGCCCCAGAACTGTGGTCTTCCCTCCGAAGCTGGCCTGGCACACTGGGGCTGAGGCTGGGAGTGAGCAGACAGCACGGCTTCTTACACTCTAAACCACCTCCTTCCTAGAGAACCATCTTAGGATCTCAGGATTATCCTCTGGACCCCCTCAACTAGAGCCAAAGACTCTCATGGATGCAAAAATAAAATGATGGTGAAGAAGGTAATGGGGTTGGTCTTCTCTACTAAGAACCTGGAGGAACGATGCATGCTTTGTGGCCAAAAACTGCAATCGAGTCTGATGGTTCCAATGCTCTAACCATCTGAGATCGTATCACAAGGAGGCAAGAAGGCAGAGGCAGGAAATAGGCAGACTGTGAAGGGCTTCTCATACCAAAAATAAGGAATTTAGATTATCCCTGGACTCATCAAACTTCCCATGTTGAGAAGTCATTTTCTTTGATATTTCTAGGGGACCATGGATGATATTTAAGACGCTGGTGACTTAGAGCACAGAAAATCCCTGTAATCCTTGTGCTGCCAGAATTCCCAGCCATACATACTTTTAAACAAGAATAACAGAGACAATAAAAGGCTAGCTGGGGAGGAGAAGGAAGCATAATACTCTCCAAGTTTCTCTAGAAGTACTTTTTTGCTGCAAAGCCCAATAGCAGACACAACACTTTCTGTCTCCACTTTCTGAATGACTCACTGCGCTATTTGCCCTCCCAGATGTACCAGGGGTGTCAGTGAGACAAAAACATACCCACACTTGCGCTTAAAAGGAAGTCTGTGCTGTGTTCTTACTGTGGCCTGTCACACCTGCTCCCTTTCTCTCAACTCTGCCCTGGGTGACGGATGCAAAACTCTGTCCGATTTGACTAAAGGGCACCCACCCATCTGGAGTTGGAGTGAATACTCACAGGCCACAGACTAAATATGTTGAGGGGACTTTCACAGGGGCCCCCAGAGCTTCCTTATTTCCTTTCAGAGAAGCTGCATGTCGCACAGAGTTCTGCTTGTAGGATGCAACCTGGGGACTTGATAAATGCAAGGGGGTTCTGTCATCTCTTTAGAGAAGGGTAATGTTCGCTGCCATCAACCCTAATGCTCAACACAAACCACCCCTTATTCACATTATCACAGTTTCCTTCGTCCTCTGTACCATGTTCCATGGCACGTTGAATTCCCCACTGTTGTCCTACTTATCTAGAAAAAAACAACAATGGCCACTTTACTTAGAGCTTACTATAACAGCTTTACTACTTTTGTACTAGGCTATAACAGCTGTAGCACAGTTGTTGTTCATTTCATTTGACAAGAGAGGAAATAAAAAGGAACCAATAGCGCTACAGATGCAGAGGACACAGAATAAGCTAAAAGTGCCTGTAATGTGATGTTGGTCTTTGTCCACCATCTTGAAAAAGAGTGTTAGAGAAGTCATTTTTCTTTTTCCTCTTAACAAGTACTGTGTCCCTCAAGCCCTTCATCCAACGGGAAAATAGCAAGTGTGGAAAATTTAGAACACCTCCAGTAATTAGGTCATAGCCCAAGCTGCCGTAGCACAGCTACCCAAAAACACAGCGCCTCAAGCAGAATGGAAGCATATTTCCCTTTATCGGAGGAGTGCAGGAGTTTGGGGCAGGGGAGGACAGAAAACTGACTCTGCTCCATGAGGTCCTCCAAGAACCCATGTTCTTCTTCTTCTTTTCTTCTTCTCCTTCTCCTTCTTCTTCTCCTTCTCCTTCTCCTCCTCCTCCTCCTCCTCCTCCTTCTTCTTCTTCTTCTCCTATCTTTTTAATTAAGGTCCAATTTACATATAGTCCAATTTACTCTTTATGGGTACCCTTCTACCTTGTGGCTCCACTCTTCTCCAGGATGTTGCTCTCACCTATAGCACCGCTTCTCCAATCCACCCCACAGGAAGGGTAAAAGAAAACCAGCTTCTTTTTAAAAGGCAGCTCACATCCCATTGATCAGAAGATAGTCACGTGCCTGGCTTCAAGGGAGCCTAGAAAATGGGGCCTGTGTACCCAGCTAGAACTTGGGAGATACTGTTTCTAAAAGGATGAAGCAGAAAATGAATACAATTAGGGGATTATGCCATAGCATCAAAATCTTAATGAAATTTAAGAGCTGGGTTATTTTCCAACATCTTTTAACAAATGAGAATATAGTACTAGAATACAATTTGCAAATAATCAACAAAGCAAAGGTTTCATGCAGCAATATCCCTCTCTGTCACCTTGTTTGTTGTTATTCCTTACTTCCATTTTTCCCAAAGATCTGAATCAAAGGTAAGAAAATTTCTGTCAAACACAACAGGCTGTTGCCATACAGTGTCTTTGTTATTTTCCTTTAGCTCGATCTGAAATTTACTTTCAATAACTCTAGCAATCATAAAAAAAGAAATCTGTGGAGTAAGAACACTTTCAGCCCAAAGCAGTTCTGCAAAGTCTACAATTCAGAGTTATCTGGCAACAACAAGAAAACAACCCTGTGCTGTTTTCTGAATCATCTACTTCCTATGCTATAGGCTGTGACTCTGATCGGGTCTTAATTTCCCATGACAATTATGAAGATGCGAGAAGGATGAAGTTCTGTAGAACGTCAGTATTCCTTTAGGTAGTCGTTGCTTTGATGAAACATGACTAATTGTTGGCAGAGAAAACTTGCGATTGAGTGAAGGAAAATAAAAGATGCTATCAGTGTGTTAATGAAGAGATTTTTATGGCATGCCTACAAAACAAATATATGATAATGTCGATTCCAAATGATCAAAACAGCAGTGGATATGATGTTTTATCTGTTTAGAAAATATCAGTGCCTAAGAGCAACATTGCTATAATCCATTGTCATGATGTATTGTACTAAGTAGATGGCTTAGCAGAAGTAGGTACCCTTCCAGCCTCGATAGTAGAAATAACAGTAACAGTGACATCGATAGTAATAGCAGCTATAATTTCCTTATTCTACTGTTTATTGGCCACTATGCTAGTGACTATTTATATAATCTTTCTTACAATTTTCACCGTGATATTGCAAGGTAAATATAATGGGCACTGTTCTCATTTTTGGCTCAGAGAAAAATTGCCTAAGCTTATCCAGTGGCTGTGATGGTGGAGGTAATTACTAACAGATATTGAGTGCTGTCCCCATGCCAGACCATGTCCTACAAGCACTGAAGCTGTATCCAAATACATGGCATGCGTCGTTGCATGGTGCCTTGCAAAAGGAGACCTCTGTTAACAGAAACAGAAGCCAGATTTGTCCCAAGCCACAGGCTTCCTCCTGTTGTATGCAGTCACTCAAGTTGCTTCAGACAGTGTAGGTTCTGAGCACACTAACAAGTCTAGCAGTCACGCTGGATCCTGGAGCACCTAGCTTCTCCTGTAACAGATTACACGTGGTTGCAGCGGGTGATGGCCAGGCTAGCTGCAGAAATGTTGAGATGAAATTGTGGCTATCGGCAGTTGTGTTTTCATTGAAATTCTGCACAATTATCTGAAGCAGATAAATAAGATGTTGATCAGAATGACACACTCCACATCCTCAAATACTTGAAACTGAAACAACACTTAAAGGAAGCAACTATGAACCAAGGAGGACAGATTCCATAGTATTTTTTAGTCCCTTCTAGTACTTAACAGAGTGCCTTTCCTGTTGTTTGTGCTCGAAAATGCTCAATAAAGAGTTGTGGTTGTCTTTTTTTTTTTAACAGACAATAAACTGCATATATTTAGAGTGTGCAATTTGGTATTTTTTTTCTTATTAGTAATGTATATATGGCAATCCCAATCTCCCAATTCATTCCCTGGCAACCCTCCCTGCTTTCCCCACTTGGTGTCCGTATGTTTGTTCTCTACCTCTGTGTCTCTATTTCTGCCTTGCAAACCTGTTGATTTGTACCATTTTTCTATATTCTGCATACATGTGTTAATATACAATATTTGTTTTTCTCTTTCTGACTCACTTCACTCTGTATGACAGTCTCTAGGTCCATCTTTGTCTCTACAAATGTCCCAGTTTCATTGCTTTTTACAGCTGAGTAATATTCCATTGTATATATGTACCACATCTTCTTTATCCATTCATCTGTTGATGGGCATTTAGGTTGCTTCCATGTCCTGGCTATTGTAAACAGTGCTGCAATGAACACTGGAGTGCATGTGTCTTTTTGAATGATGGTGTTCTCTGGGTATATGCCCAGTAGTGGGATTGCTGGGTCATATGGTATTTCTATTTTTAGTTTTTCAAGGAACCTCCATACTGTTCTCCATAGCGGCTGCATCAAATTACATTCCCACCAACAGTGCAAGAGCGTTCCCTTTTCTCCACACCCTCTCCAGCATTTACTGTTTGTAGATTTTCTGATGATGCCCATTCTAAGAGAGTTGTGGTTGTCTTTTAAGGGGGAAAAGTGAATCAACTAAGCAAGCTACTTAAGAGTCTTCCTGGATTTTAAACAACTGGATTGATGACCAGTAAATTTAACAAAGAGATTTGGTTGGTTGATTGAACAGATGACGGTACCTAGAAAGGATAAGTGGCAGATTTCTCTGTTGTGATTTTCTTCCATCATATAGATAGAAATAAGGACTCCCTTGCCGACAAATTTTTATTGCAACAGTCTTCATTCACTCATCTAAAATGTAAACTTCTGTCTGTAAACTACGTTTGATAGTTATTAGAAAGTCATGACACATGGCTAATGGAAGATACAAAGATATTCACAAATTATACTTCTTGTTAATTACTCGGGATATAACTAGACTTAGAATAAACTTGTCAAGTATTAGTACTGTCATTGTTACTATTAGTAGCTGTATTTACTTGAATCCTACTAAGCTATGTCTTTGTCCTAAAAAAAAAAAATTTTTTTTAACCCAGAGAAGTTATTAGTTGTTGAGATGGCTGTTACATTTTGTCTCCCTTCTACAGAAGCTCAAGATTATAAGGGTTAATCAAATAATAGTGCTTCTGACAGTATACAACTCTAAATATTTATGCTTCAATATGTTTTTGCCATCATCCTAGTGTCCCCCCACCCACACAAGGAGATTTTGGAGGGTAGGGGCTCCGTCTTACAAGACGTTGTGCTGAATCCACTCTATCACAGCCCCAGTAAATTCCCACGAATGTTTCTACAAAGAATAACCACCTTAACTTATAAATTCCTTGAAGGGAAAGATTTTATATCTTTTTTTCCCCCCTCAGCAGTGACTACTAAGCTTCTTCACGTGGGATGTTTAATCATTACCTTTGATAAAAGGAAAGAGAAACCAAAGTAAACACGTCAGTCATCACATCACATGAAAAGCAAACCGAAGGTGATTTGAAGTGGTAAATACCAACAAGGCAAATAGATGTTTGGCGTTTTTAGTCACACACAGTGTTTCAAGAACACATTTACTGAAGTGTGAGCTCTGCTCATATATTCAAGGTCCGCTGTTGCCTCAAAGACCACAATCACAGAAACGCAGCTTATAAAGTTGACGACAAAGTTCACATTGACTCTGTTCGTATTTATTGAGCAACTACTAAGCCCAGCACTACTTTGGGTGCTGTGAGAAATATTGAAAAAGCAATGAGCTTCTACAAAGAAGAGATTACTAACAATTTAAGATAACCCAAAAGTTAATGGTGTATGTGGACTTCTTTCTTCTGGTTTTCAAATGTTTTGGTCTTAGGACACCTTTACACTCTTCAAAATTATTGGTGAACCCAAAGAGCTTTATTTATATCTGTAGATAATTACTGTATTAAAAGCAAAACTAAAAAATTCTTTAATATGTATTAATTCAGTTAAAAATAACAAAAATGACCCCACTGCATGTTAATATAAATAATATATTCTTAGGAAAAATAACTATTTTCCAAACAAAAGAATATCAGTGAGAAAAGTGTTATCTTTTCACATTTTTGGACATCTCCTTAATGTCTGACAATAGATTGGATTCTCAACTACCTAAACGTCCGTCGACCGATGAATGGATAAAGAAGATGTGGTACATATATAAAATAAAATATTAGTCGTAAACAAGAATAAAATAATGCCATTTGCAGCAACATGGATGGACCTAGAGATTATCATACTAAGTGAAGTAAATCAGATGGAGAAAGACAAATATCATATTATAGCATTGCTTATTAGAGCCAATCAAAAGGAGACTCTTGAGTAAATTCCAGCATGATAAAATATTATGTAGCCATTAACAATAATGACAAAGACTTTTATCTTTTCCGATAGAAATTCATCTAAGATATATTGTTGAGTAAAAATGCAAGCTGCCTAATCCCATTTCGGCAAAGTTATATACATATTCTCAAATTATATAAAGACATAGAAAGGTGTCTGGATAAATGTTTATCAATTTTTTAAGAGTTGTTGTCTCCAAAGATTTGGAAATCCAGTTTTTTCCCCCTCTTTTCTCAATTAATTGTTTACATTAAGATGTATAATCTAAAATAATTTGTTTAATTTGGGATTTTTTTCAAACAAGGCATTTCTTTAAGCTCCACAGTAATCCCTCTCTAGGGCTGCTTCCTTCTTAGTCACCTGAAGATGTCATTAGCCATCATACTCAAACACATCCCCGCCTCCAGACACAGGATATCTTCCTCCAAACTTCTTCCTCCAGACTTCTTCCTTGGGCGAGCGCTTTGTTTTTAATCACTTTTCAACATCTGATTACACTTGTAATAGATGTCAGTTGGAGAACATTTTTCAATACAGAAAATCACTAAAAATATTGGTAATAATCACCTTCACTCAGTGGCTCAATGCCTCATTGCAGTGTTTCCTCTTCCTTTTCCCAGTCACTTGTTTCCATGTTTTATATTACGAAATTTGAGACATGAATCCAGGAAATCCTATCGGTCAGTTCAGCAGCCTCTTTCTCGAAGCCCTTTCTTTTATTTATGCAGCAGGAGCCTCTGGATAGCTGCCCCGCCAGACCTGCCTCTGGGTGAAAAACGCTACAGAAATAAATTTTCTGATATGTAACCTAATTACCACTTTTGGAGCTTCACCCGGGGTCTGGATCTCTTATTACATGTAGGAGGTGGTGCCTATACTCAAAGTGCTTCAGTGACTGGGACATATTCCACTTGTACAGTAGTTATATCTCATTTGGAGGATGGAAGAACCAACCATGGAAGAGTTCCTTTCCATTTCTATAAACATTTCGAAAAGATACACACAACCCAGTGTTCACAGCAACAATATTCACAATAGCCACAACATGGAAACAACCTAAGTGCCTATCAACAGATGCATGTATGAATGGATAAAGAAGATGTGTTACATATATACAATGGAACATTACTCAGTCATAAAAAAGAAGGAAATGATGTCATTTGCAGCAACATGGATGGACCTAGATGATCATACTAAGTGAAGTAAGACAAAGACAAATATCATAATGTTATGACTTATATGTGGAATTTTAAAAAAATGATACAAATGAAATTATATACAAAACAGAAATAGACCAACAGATATAGAAAACAAACTTACAGTTACCAAAGGGGAAAGGAGGGGGGAGGAATAAATTAAGAGATTGGGATTAGCATATATACACTACTACATATAAAATAGACAAACAACAAGGACCTACTGTATAGCACAGGTAAGTATACTCGATATTTTGTAATAACCTGTAAAGGAAAAGAATCTGAAAAAGAATAGATATATAGATATAGATACAGTGAATCATTCTGCTGCACCCCTGAAACTAACACAACATTGCAAATCAACTATATTTCAATAAAAAAATAAATAAAAATGACAACAACAACAGAAAAAAAGATAGATAAGATCAGACAAAGGGAGAAGTATTAACCGGTGCTAGCTACTTCCCTGGATATTAGACAACAAATCTTTAAATAATCTAAATGTCTAAGGCAAGGATAACTTGCTATCCTTGAAAAGATGAAAGAAAAGGAGTAGAAAAGGTGAAATGGGAGTAGGAGACAAAATATGTGGAGTGTTTACTGTGTGTGAGGTGTTTTACTGGTGTTTTCAGACACTCAGAGATGTACATGGAACACTCTTGTGAGACTGATATTTTTATCCTTGTTTTACAGAAGAGAAATATGAGGCTCAGAGAAATGGAAAAATAAGTCCTGAGATCACAGAGCTGTGATGGCCTAGAACTTTCCAAGGACTGGGACAAATCAAAATGTGCACCTCACCCCAGTCTAATTATTTAATTTCATTTGTATGAATCACCCGATTTGTACAAATGAATTTGGGTGAAAAGGGCATTGAGAGAAACTAATTCTTTGATTTTTGATAGGGCTGGACTATAAAACTGCAATGCAGTTTAATTCAGTTTCACATATTACTGATTGTTTGCCTCTATGTGCAGGGCAATGTGCTTTATACTCTTGTAAGGAATAAAACTGAATACAGTTAATTAACATACACATCAAAATATTATAATGAACTAAATTACCATAATCAAAGTCACCTGGGAATAGCATTCTTAAAGTCCAATTTTTATCAAGATTTTAGCCTACTTATCAGGCTTAAGAAAAATAAAAGCTTTCTTGGGATTTCCCTGGTGGTCCAGTGGTTAAGACTCGGAGCTCCCAATGCAGGGGGCTCAGTTCCATCCCTGGTCAGGGAACTAGATCCTGCATGCATGCCGCAATTAAAGATTCCATGTGCCGCAACTAAGACTCGGCACAGCCAAATAAATAATTTTTTTTAAAGTTTTCTTGGGACTCTCTTAGGACTAAAGAATGTCAACTTTCTATGGTCTTATATTTGATATCTCTTCTGCTTTTCTTTTCTTTCTTTTGGCTGTGTTGGGTCTTCGTTGCTATGCACAGGCTTTCTCTAGTTGTGGCAAGCAGGGGCTACTCTGTCACAATGTGCGGGCTTCTCAGTGTGGTGTCTTCTCTCATTATAGAGCATGGGCTCTAGGCGTGCATGCTTCAGTAGTTGCAGCACGTGGGCTCAGTAGTTGTGGCTTGCAGGCTCAGTAGTTGTGGCACACTGGCTTAGTTCCTCTGCAGCATGTGGAATCTTCCTGGACCAGGGCTCGAACCCACATGCCCTGCTTTGGCAGGCAGATTCTTAACCACTGTGCCACCAGGGAAGTCCTCATCTGCTTTTCTATACTCATTTGCTAATCTATGTATGTTTTCTTGACTCATTGACTTTAACACATTCTAACATGACCTCCTACAGTATGATAGATTTCCATTCTGATCAAACCTAACCAACCAAAGGCAGGTGGGAGGAGGGCCGTGTCATCATGATAACAGAAGGAGGAGTAGGCTTGACAGGAATCAGAATGCAACGTATTTGGTTTGATAATTATCACAATTAATTACTGTGACAGTAGCAGACCATGGTGGACCCAGCACTGACATGGGATCTAATTTTGGCAAAGTGGTCATATGACTTTAGAGAAGCTACTTCAACGGTCCCTCTTTTATAGATAAGGAAACAGAGATCTGAAGAGTTAAGATGTCCAAAACAACCCCTTCCAGCTCTAAGGTGCCAAGGTAGTAAATTCACGTAATGTTTCAAAGCCACTATTCAACATGGGTATGCATTATATTAATTCAGTGTTTGATTTACCAACCAAAGTACTTTACAAAAGAAAGTTTTTTTCAGCAAATCTTTTAGAGGATGCCCCAATTTTCCTCTGTTTCTGCATTTTCTATAGCTTGAGCTATTTTCACTCCATGTCCATCTGCTGGTTCTCATTTTTGGACAATAATTGCATGGGCTACTGACTGCTTATGACACTAAATCTTTCTGATAAGGCAGGAAATTATAGGCCTAAAGTTACTTCCATCCTGTCTTCCAGTTTTATTCCCAAGTAGATTATCATTTTCAATTCAACTCCTCCAACATTTACTAAATGCCAACGCATGAGCCAGGTGAGGCATTAGCCCTTGGAATTCAAAGAATAAACAACCCAATCCCTGCTCTGGACACTTTTACTAACAACAAATAACAGCTGACACATACCAAGTATTTACCAGGCATTGTCCTAAGGCCGTTATGCTTATCACATTTAATTATCACAACGTGTAAGGTAAGTGCTGTTATTACCCCCATTTTACACATAAGAAGAAGAAAACTACCTAAGATGACTCAGCAACCAGGGGGCAGAGCCAGAATTCAACCCCAGGCACTCTTGCTCCAGAACCCTTCTCCTCACTACTATGGAGAGAAACAAACACATAAGCAGATAAATTCCATCTGAGAGGGCTTCTCACTCCTGAGGGATTAGTAAACACAGAAGCCAGAGCCCCACCCCAAACCCCTGAATTGAAATCTCTAGCAAGAGGGTCCAGGCAACGTCATATGTGAAAAGCTCCACAGATGATTTTGGGCCAGTTGAAAAGCTCCATCATACAGACTCTAATAGACTAACAGTGGAATTGCAGGCATGGTGGGGGCACCCAGAGTGGTTTGATAAGGGGAGTTTAGGAAAGACTACCAGAGGAATGACACATGAGCAGACTCATAAAGAGTGAATAGGAATCTGCCAGGAGGACAAGGAGAGGAAGAGGAAGGAGGTCATGTGTAGAAAGGCGTAGAGGTGTCCAGAATCGGGGGGACTTCAGTGTGACTGAGTGTGACACTGAGGGGTGAGCAGAGAGGTGAGATGGAGGCTGGCCATAGCGGGCTTGGAGAGCTGTTGTAAGAGGTTTGACTTTTTCCTTTGGGTAAAGAGGATTTTCAGCGAGATGAGATTAGGATCCAATCTGCATTTTTGAAACATGCTTTTGACCACTGCATGGAAGGATTAGATGGAAGGGAGACTGTAGGTGGGACAATCAGTTTATCAGATGCCCAGGTGAGAGGTGTTGGAACTAACCTGGGGCAGTCATTCTAGGGATGGGGAGGAAGGGATGGTTCAAGAGAAGAGTTAGAATCAACACAACTTAGTGATGGGTTAGAGGTGAGAGGGAAGGGACCAGTCTGAGAGGATTCTGCAGCTTCTGGCTTTGGTAATTGGTGGTTAGTGGTGCTATGAACCAGAATAAAGAAGAGAGAAATTCTGGGGCTTGAGGGAGCTTCTGGAGAGCTCAGTTTTACACTTGTTGAATTTCCAGCACCTATGCCGTGCCTAAGCATCAGGCAATCGGATATATAAATATGACACACAGGAAAATAAAGGATAACAAGTTTTCAGGGCACAGTGTCTGATGTAATGGCATGTGTATGGCACAGTAGGCACAGAGATATCTGAGGAATACACGCTCTCCTTCAAAATCCAGCAAAGATCCCCAGCCACCCATCTGTTAGAGAGGTTCTGGATATGTCCCCTCTACCTATCAAAGGCTTCAGTGCTAACCACAAGCCTTAATTCAAAACGGAAAACCTAACAGTCAACAGACTTCCCATTGTTTATGGAATCAAGCTCATATTCATTAATGTGTCGGGTCCAACCTCATTCCCCCATCTCACCACCTCCTTCTACTCTCCTAAAAGACCCTATTCTTTTCTCCTTTCTCCAAACCAACCGTGCTCTTTTATGCTTCTATATCTTTGAACTTACCCCTCGTTCCACCTAGAACACTCTCTCCCCCTCTCTGAAGGCCAATTTAATGCCCAGTTCAAATGCTGGTCCTTTCTGATCTTTCTCCACGTACCTGTTTATAGCACTCTCCACCCGGTACCAAGTGTACACCTATCTGTCTCCCCTAGGTGATGAGTTGCTAAATGCCAGTGATTGGATCTCTAATTCTCTAATTCTAATTCTAATACAGTCACGAATGCAGTGCCCCTAAAGTGTGGATGAATAAATGGTGAGTGAATGAATGAATGAAGGGCTCACCTCCCACTTGGGGCCTGACTTTGCACTCCATAGTGCGGAAGAAGGGAACAGTAGCACTTTACCTGGAGAAGCACAGAGAGGGACACCTAGTTGGGAAAAACAAAAGGGAGAGGTTTGGACAAAGTGAAAGAGAAAATTCCAGGGCATGGGGATCAAAGGTGGTCTGATAAATTACTGCATGAAAAATTCAGAGTAAAGTGGGTGGAAACCTTTGCCCCTCTACAGTCTATTCTCAACTCAGCAGCCAGAGTGATCCTGTTGGAACATAAGCTGGTGAGTTGATGGAGGCTGGCTGGTTGATGATAGACTTGCTAGGCCAGTGCGGGACAATTGGGACCTCTCTCTACATGGTTTCTTTATCCTCCAACAGGCTGCCCGGGAGTGATCACGTGGTGTTTTCAGGGTTCCCAGCAGTAACAGCAGAAGCTCTGTGGTCTCTTGAGACCTAGAGTCAGAACTTCCCCAAAGAAATTTGATCAAAGAAAGTCACAAGATGAAATACGAAGGATGGGAAAATAGACTTCACCTCTTAATCAGAAGAGTTGTGGGACTTCCCTAGTGGTCCAGTGGTAAAGAATCCACCTTCCAATGCAGGGGATGCAGGTTTGATCCCTGGTCAGGGAACTAAGATCCCACATGCCGTGGGGCGACTAAGCCCACACCACAGCTGTTGAGCTCACGCACCTCGACTAGAGAGCTTGCGTGCCGCAAATTACTGAACCCATGAGCTCCGGAACCTGCATGCCGCAACTAGAGAAGAGAAAATCTGCATGTCACAACTAGAGAGAATCCCACTCACAGCAACAAAAGATCCCGCATGCCTCAACAATGATCGCATGCACTGCAACTAAGACCCAACGCAGACAAAAATAAATAAATAAATCTTTAAAAAAGAATAAAATAAGAGTTGTGGGGAGTTCCCTGGTGATCTAGTGGTTAGGATTCTGGGCTTCTACTGCTGTGGTCCGGGTTCAATCCCTGGTCAGGGAACTGAGATTCCACAAGTCAAGGGGCACCACCAACAGCAACAAAAATAAATAAATAAGAAGAGTTGCAAATTACTGCAGCCATTTTGGAAACTGACCTTAGAAGGAGATGGAAGGAATAACTGAGTTTTACCACGTTGAACTCAGATTGTTCTTTTAAATTTTTATTTATCTTTTTATGCCCAGCCACTACTCTCATTTCTCTCCCCTACCCACTGGCAACCATTCTGGTTTGTTTGTTGTGCATCTTTTGTTTGTATACATTCCTAAAAATAGTATATTGGTGTTTTGTGTACACGTTCTTTTATTTTATGTTAAAGGTATTTTGTGTGTATCTCACTCTGTTTCTTACTCAGCTTTGTACCTTTAAGATCTATCTATGGTGCTCCATCCAAGGTCATTCTTGTGTTTATGGATCTACTCCACTTGATCATAATGTACTGATAAAACCACTATTAGATTCAATTAGCTAACGTTTTATCTTGAGAATTATGCATTTAGGGCTTCCCTGGTGGCACAGAGGTTAGGAAACTGCCTGCCAATGCAGGGGACACAGCTTCCAGCCCTGGTCCGGGAAGATCCCACATGCCGTAGAGCAACTGAGCCTGTGTGCCACAACTACTGAGCCTGCATGCTACAACTACTGAAGCCCATACGCCTAGAGCCCATGCTCTGCAACAAGAGAAGCCACCGCAATGAGAAGCCCATGCGCCACACCGAACAGTAGCTCCTGCTCATCACAACTAGAGAAAGCCCGCACACAGCAATGAAGAAGCAACACAGCCAATAAATAAATAAATAAATTTATTTTTTAAAAAAAGAATTATGCTTCTACATTCAACAGTGAAATGGGCCCACATTGTTTTATAGTTTGAGAACATACTCTATATGATATTAATCCTTTGGTACTGATGGCAACTTCCTTTATGGCTTAATAAATGTTCCATTTTCCTTGTCAGTCTCCTCCTGTGTCCCTCTTGTAATGTGTCTATGTATGGAGTTCTCCTTATCTTGATAATGGGTCTTTTAATCTGCTCTTTCATCTATAATTCTAAGTTAGTCTCCATGATTTCTCCATACATTTCTTCTTTTCTTTTTTCATAATTTTCTCTTTCTGGTGACTCCTATCAGATGAATAATGGCATTTCTACTTCTGTCTTCTATGTCCTTGGATTTGGCTTTTCTTTTAAATTTCCTGCTTCTTAATCCTCACCAGTTTCCTTTTAGGAGAGTCTCTCAATCTGATAAACTAACAGACTCAGTCTCAGCTGTACTCTTCCAAGTATTTTTCCTTCTCTGTGTTGTTGATTTCAACTACTAAATTTTTCATACGTGCTTCCAATTTTTGTGTTTAGTTGGTGTTTTTACTTCTCAGTCAGTCTTATTTCATAGACCTAATACTGTCCCTTATCTCGAGGTATATTCAGCCATGAGCTCTGTATCAGGGACAGTGGGTCTCTATCATTATATGGCTAATGCCATCTCACTTGTCTTTCAGGCAGTAACTTGTAGGCTCATTTCCCCTGTGGCCATTAGGGCATGTGTTTTGGAGAAGAGCCAAAAGCCTAGTTTGTGTCACTGTGGGTGATTTTAAGGGGGTGAGGATGAGCCCCAAGTGGGGAGCCTCAGGCACCATAGAAGCATTACTGTTTGCTCCCCTATGCTGCTCCTTCACCAAGCAACTACCCCAGCCAGAATTTTACTTTTAAATTCCTATGGATTGGACTTCCCTCGTGGCGCGGTGGTTAAGAATCTGCCTGCCAAGGCAGGGGCCACGGGTTCAATCCCTGGTCTGGGAAGATCCCACATGCCACAGAACAACTGAGTCCGTGTGCCACAACTACTGAGCCTGCCCTCTAGAGCCCATGCACCACAACTACTGAGTCTGTGCGCCACAACTACTGAAGCCTGCATGTCTAGAGCCCATGCTCCACAACAAGAGAAGCCACCCAATGAGAAGCCCATGCCCTGCAATGAAGAGCAACCCCCGCTTGCCACAACTAGAGGAAGCCCGTGTGCAGCAACAAAGACCCAATGCAGTCAATAAATAAATAAATAAATATTCCTAGGGATAGACAAAGCTGGAATGATGTCATCTCCCCAGTCCAGGACCTGCAAGCAGAGGGCTGGATATCAGCAGGTCAGTCTGCACCTGTTTCTTGCCTCCTCCATCCAGCAGGGCTCTCACCCTGCCCTGTGGTACCAGACCCCTGGTACCAGCCTTACCACTGCAGAGTTCCCTATTGCTGCTGTAAAAAACTACCACAAACTTTGTGGTGTAAAACAACAGAAAATGCATTGTCTTATACATCTGGAGGCCAGAAATCCAAAATGGGTTTCACAAGGCTAAGGTCAAGATGTTGGCAGGGCTGGCTCCTTCTGGAAGTTCCAGGGGAGAATCCATTTCCTTGCCTTTTTCAGCCTCTCACGGCCACCTGTATTCCTTGACATGTGACCCCTGTATCTTCAAAGTGTATCACTCTGACTTCCATGGTCACATCACCCTCTCCTCTGACTCCTCTCGTGTCCCTCCTATATATCAGGCACTCAAATAATCCAAGATAAGCTCCTCATTTCAAGATCCTTAACTCAATCACATCCACAAAGTCCCTTTGCCATTATAAAGGTAACACAGGTCCCAGGGGTTAGGATGTGGACTTAGGAGCCAGTATTCTGCCTACCACAACCACCTTGCAGGAGTAGGCTGAGGAAACTAAGATCAGATACCTACTATGTATAGAGTATTGCACTAGGAGGGGTGTCAGGAAGCATAGAGTTTATAAATAAAAATGAGATGATATCTCTCCCTATAAAGAAATGGATAGTACAGATGACTTTTAGAAGACAGACGTGTAGGTTGACAGGATGTGGGCTGTATGTGAAATTAACCAGCTTCAAGTTTCAAAATTGTCTTATTTCAGCTCTGTCCTGGTGGCATGGCAATGCTAGAAGGACCTTCAGATTCTGGAGTATCACCACCCCCCCAGACTTGACCAGGGCAGCAGAGGATGCTCTTCTTGCACTATCAGTCTTTTTTCTTTTTTTTTTGAAGGATAGGTGATTTATAATATTGTGTTAGTTTCAGGTGTATGTACAGCAAAGTGATTTGGTTATCGATATATATGTATATACCTATACTCTTTTTTTTTTTTTCAGTTCTTGTTATTGGGCAGATTCTGTGCTAGGCACTTTGGATTCAGAATCAAAGAAGTGGGGTAAACATGGATGAAGCCAAGTTTCTGTCCCTAAAAGGAGCTCCGTCTATTTGGAGAGACACACACACAGCGGATGATGGAGAATAATGCCACAGGTCCTCAACAAAGGCCAGGGAGGTCTGGCTCACCACCAGCCCCCAATATCAGTGGACACCTCACTGCTTTCCTGGCTGAGAAGGAAATAAGGGCAGCCCAGGCAGAGAGAACCGCAGCTACAGAGGTGCCCGAGACATCCTGGAAAAAGTGAGCTGCAAGGCGCGTGGGGCCATTTCACTGCCTCTCCCCTCCTCCTGCACATGCTCTTTGGAAGAGATCAGCATCAAAGTCCTCCCCTCCCCTCCCCCTCCAACCTCTCCCCCTCCCCTCCTTTCTTCTCTCCCATTTCCCCAGTGGGGGAACGAGGGAGGCAGCGTTACAGGTGATCACAGTACCTTTTTCCCCTCAAGTCCTTGACAACCAACAAAATACTGAGGGCTTGGCGAGGGGGGTGGGGTTGGGGGGCAGGGAAATCAGTTGCACCAGCGTTGTTAGGCCTCAAAGGGCCTCCTGACCAGCATTTCATCTCCGGAAACGTTTATCTCACATTCTCACGGCACCTGCCTTCAAAGGCCCAGGAGCCGCACAGACACTGTCCCACCCCTTGAATGCAGGCAAGGGCTCAGACCTCAGATCTTCGCTTCACAGCTGAGAAAAGAACCAGGAGGATCTCAGATCTCCTGTGCTGGTCGTTCAGGGAGCTGCAGAGGGTTCAGCCCCGGGAACACCCCCGACTCCGGGCCCCGGGCCCTGATGGATAGCAGAGGACTCCTAAATTACAGCTTTGTTATTATAGGACAGAATCTGAAAATAATCAGGATTCTCCAAGCTGACTTCTGCTCTTTATTTATTTATTTTTTTGGCTTCCCCCACCCTGTTGCTGGAAGAGAAGAAAGACTTGAGAAACAGCCTTCATCTCCTCCATAGTGCTCATTTCCACGATGTCACAGAGGAGAACACATTAAAATTCTCAGAGCGTGGAAAATGAAAAATGACTATTGTATGATACAAATTGAACCAGGTACCGCACCAGATATCTTAAACCATTAAGAGTATGTCTCCTTCATAAACAATGAATCAGGAAATCCACAAAGACCAAACTCACGTCATAGTTCCTTTCTGGCTAACAATGTCTCCTTAACCAAACAGAAGTCTACGGCATCCACCTCCTGGCGTTAAGCTCCGTGTGCACAGTCTTTCGCTGGGAGGACACTGGGAGACTGACGGTGTGGACCGGTTTATAGATTGCTTCCTTTGGGCACTGCATCAAAGGGGGAAGAAAGCATCTGCTGTAACCCCTGCCCTGACCTTACGGGCAGTATTCACTGCAGGGGACGTGCGGAGGATGAGAGAGCTGCTCTGGCTCTGTGCAGGCACACGGCGCACCAGCAGACCAGCGTCCAGGGTCCACGGGGATTACCATAAACCATGCGTTCAGGTCAGGGAGCGACAGCACGTCGGCTGTGATTCAAGACCAGTTCAGAAGCAGAGGGGACTCTGGCACGTCTCCCGTTGTGGACTGACTGGTAGCACTCAGAAAACCACCATCACAAAGACATCATGGTGATTTTATTCACAATTTCCATGGCTTACTTGAATGGGTTATGTGTGCTCTGTGAGTAACACAGAAGGCGCTGCCATGTTTTTACCCCAGATGTGGAATTAAATCATCCTACTCTTTCAAGTAGCTCTTTCCTAAGCTTAAAAACAAAAGGTTGGTTGTATCTCATAGGATAAACCTGGGGCTTCCACGGAGCCTGCACTTCCTAAGCATTTGATCCATGTGTATTTGCAGCATCCGAGGGAATATCTGAACCAGATAATGTGAGAATTTCTAAGAACATTGATGCTCTTTGGAAGCACATTGTGCAGATCATAAGAGAACAAATTCAATGATTTTCAGGCCATGGCTTATAATGCATTAAGACAGAAAGAGTTAGGAGTCACAGGGCAGGGTGGGGGCAAGGCAATAAGAAAAGAATAATAAGAAGAAAAGAAAGAATTAGAAGAAAAACTAATCTGTACTCTCGGTGAGGGCAGAGAACCATTCCTAACGTCTTCAATTCCTTTGCATCTCTCTTTTTTTTTTATAAATTTATTTTTATTTGTTTTATTCATTAGCTATGTTGGGTCTTTGTTGCTGCGTCTGCGGGCTTTCTCTAGTTGTGGCGAGCGGGGGCTACTCTTCATTGCGGTGCATAGGCTTCTCATTGAGGTGGCTTCTCTTGTTGAGGCGCACAGGCTCTAGGCACACGGGCTTCAGTAGTTGTGGCACATGGGCTCAATACTGCGGCTTGCAGGATCAGTAGTTGTGGTGCACAGGCTTAGTTGCTCTGTGGCATGTGGGATTTTCCCAGACCAAGGATCGAACTCGTGTCCCCTGCATTGGCAGGCGGATTCGTAACCACTGAGCCACCAGGGAAGTTCCCCCCTTGCATCTCTTAATGCACTGAACACAATGGGTGCAAAGTAAATGTTGCCGACATTCATCCATTCATACACTCAAAAAAATATTTTTTGAGCACTTATTATCAGCCAGGCACTGTTCTAGGTACTGAAGATAAAACAGGGAACGAAACAGACCAAAACCTCTTGCCTCATAAATCTTATATTTTAATACTTTCCAAATCATCACTAACAGGACAGAGATAAAGGATAATAAAAGCTTGAAGATTGCAGGAGCTGTCTGCCTTGGCATCATGACTCTCCCTAGGACTGGTGAGGGGGAGGAGGGTGCTTGGAATGGAATTAGCAGGTAGGCAATTGATTTACTGGGGCCTGAATGTATTGCCGCCATTTACAAGGCTGTTGTAAAATAGGTTATTTCTTCTATTGCCTAATCTTCTTTCGAGAATCTCTGAATAATTTCTTTTTCTCTGCACAGTGCAAATATAAATTTTTAAAAATCTTATTTCAAATAATGCACAGTAGCTTGGCTAGTTATATGAATAAAACTGGATTGGTCAAGCAAAAGAATTCTAACGCAAAATATTTAGGAAAAAAAAGTGGAACTTATTTGCTCACGTGTTGGGGATGGCTGAGAGGTCATGCTAGCGTCAGACTCATTAGATCCCAGAAATTCACAAGCTTATCTTCAGGATGCCTGCTCTTTTCTACAATCTCTCATCTCTGCCTCCCTCCCTCTTGGCTTCATTTCTGGCAAGCTCCCTCCACACAGTGACAAAGGTGGCCTCCTATGACCCCAGCTTTTTGTGATCCTTTTCCCTTGTAATCTCAGGGATCAAAGTGGCCTTAAGGACACCAGGGATTCCAGAAATGTAATCAGATAATTCTCTCTGTACCCACCCCCACCCATCTGAGCTCTGCTTCTCTCTGTATGTCAACCTTATCGTCCCTGCTATAGAGGCACTTCCCCAGGCAAAGGGAGAAGGGGAGCACGGGGTCACAGATAGTTCCAGTCTTGCATAACCCCAGCTCAGCAACTTTGAGGGAAAGAGAGAGCTTGTCATCTCTGTGTTCATATGAAATCCCTGGAGGAGCTCTTGATTGCTCTGGCTCGGGTACTAGACCATCAGGCCAATTACCATGGCCTTGGGGAGAGTCTACCATGATTGGCCAGGCTGGGGTCATGTACCCATTACTGTAGCCAGGGCATGGGAGAATTAAGCTCAGTTGGCAACCCCATCAAATTCAAATGCGTTCCTCTCCCGTGCCCCCATTGGATTTGTATTGCTTTTAGGAAAGTGACCCAAATCTCTCCTAGCCCCACCTCAGTTGCGCTGGCCTCAGTTGCCCTTGTAAGTTTCAAGTGCCCCGTAGCCACCTGGAACTCCGGCTACCATATTGGGCAGTGCAGCTCTAGATCCCTGGCCTGGCCTCTCTTCTTTTACTCTGGAGAGCTCAAAACATTTGCTTAAACAGACAGGTACTAGTTTACTATTGCTGCAGTACAAATTACCATAAACTTAGTGCCTTCTTGTAAGCTTCCTATCCTACAGTTCTAGAGGCCAAAGTCCAAAATGGGTTCCACCGGGCAGACACCAAGGTGCAGAATGGCCATGCTCCCTCAGGCGGCTCTAGAGGAGAATTTGTTGCTTTGCCTTTACCAGCTTCTAATGTTGTTTTCCTTTGCCAGGACATCTTCTCCCATATTCGAAGCTAGATCATAGCATCTTCAAATCCCTTCCTGCTTCCAACATCACACTGTCTTCTGCCTTCTGTGTCACATCTCCCTCTGCCTCCTTCTAGTGATTGCATGTAGGGCGCATCCGGGATAATCTCCGAATTTCAGAATCCTTAACCAAACAGGCAACAATAGAATGAGCATTTCAAACAGAAGGACCAGCCTATATTAGGACTCATTTGTGGAATGGAGAAGGTAAGTCCTTAAAAGCGCAAGGCCAGTGAGACTGACGTGTAGAGAGAGGGGAAGGTGGACGAGGTGAGGCCAGAAGAGTGGGCGAGAACCAAGACCATTGACAGCCTGTGCTGTGAGAAAGGTACGGTCTTTTTTCCTAAGATCAGTGCAAACTCATTAGGGGTGAGGAAGAGGAATGTATTTGCATTTTTTAAAGCATCACTCTGTCTGTGTGTAGAAAAGCTACTGGAGGAGGAGGGCTGAAGAGGATGGAGCAGGACCCAGTTAGGATGCTAACGCAGCAGTCGTGGACGGCAATGGCAGCAGAAATGGAGAGAATGAGACAGAGGTAAGAACCAATTAGTGGAAACTGACAGGAATTAGTCATGAACCACATCCAGAGGAAGAGTGAAGGAGAGGGCGGTCCAAAGGAAGAATCCTGGATTTTTGGCTTTCATCGATGGTGGCATTCAGAGAAACTGGAAGGAAACCAGGAGGCGGCATTAGGAGAAAGGTAGACAGTATGAATTTAGTTTTGGATCTGTATTTGTGGTGCCCTGGAGCTATCTAGTAGGCATACCGGCCTGGAGCTCAGAGATGTGAATTTAGAACTCGTCAGTATGGAAGTAGCCCTGGAAGCCCTTGTTTTAGATGGTAATGCAACGGAGGAAAGAAGGAATGAAAAGAGGAGAGGGTCTATGACCACACCTTAAGAAATACCAACACTTAATGGCTGAGTAGAAAGGGAAAAGTCTTTAAAAAAGAAAACTGAAAAGGAATAATCACATAGAGGGCGCTGTGTTACAAGATCCAAGGGAAGAGTGTATCTCAAGGAGAAAGCAGTCAGCAGGGTCAAATGGTGGTAAGAGATTAAATAGAATGAGGACTAAAAACTACCCATTGGATGTGAATACAGCATCTAAATACAATATTTTTACAACTTCTCCTTACCACCAATAACATACACACATACAACACCTTGCACATAGTATGTATTCACTAATTTTTTTAAATAAATAAATTTATTTGTTTGTTTGTTTGTTTGTTTGTTTTTGTCTGCTTTGGGCCTTCGTTGCTGCATGCAGGCTTCCTATAGTTGCAATGAGCGGGGCCTACTCTTCTTTGTGGTGCGTGGGCTTCTCACTGAGGTGGCTTCTCTTGCTGCAGAGCACGGGCTCTAGGCATGCCTGCTTTGTAGCTGTGGCTCGAGGGCTCTAGAGCACAGACTCAGTAGTTGTGGCGCACGGGCTTAGTTGCTCTGCTGCACGTGGGATCTTCCCAGACCAGGGCTTGAACCCATTTCCCCTGCATGGGTAGGCGGATTCTTAACCAGTACACCACCAGGGAAGTCCTGTATTCACTAAATATTGGCGTATCACTGTAACAATACATACTGCAAAGTAGGAGGCAGTGTGGTATAATCAGCTTTGAATCCCAGCCCATCCAGATGCTAACTGCAGTGTTTCAAGCCAGTCACCTCTGAGTCCTGATTTCCTTGCTGGTAAAATGGGGATGGTAATGATGAGCTAGTAACAGCTCTTTGTTCCTGAAGGTATTTTCTTGTGCATCATATCATTTGATCCCTAGCACAGCCCAGTGATTCTAGCAAACTACACGTTAAGCGAGGTGTCCAGGGGCCCAGAGCTGATCAGTTGCTGACTCAGGGTCTCTTGACTGCCAGGCTGCTGCTCTGATAAGGAAAAAGACTCTTGGGATCTCAGAGTTGTTGCTTTTTCCTCCTACAGATAGATGGCTGTTCAGCAGTCACTGGGGGGACCTGATATGACGAATTCCAAGTATGAAGCTGGAGGGATAAAGATGAGAGAGAAACCTCTAGGGGGTCATGGTCCCATAGAGGAGACAGATACTATAAATAGATAATGATAAAATCACATGATAAACTCTCCAAAGTGGGGCTTTTAAGGACAAAGCACTGTGGGGACACAGTGGAAGGAATGGTGAGCTCTGGAACACGGGGGAGAAAAAGAGATCTGGAAAGTCTTGGCAAGTGAGAATAAGGCTTAAAAAATACATCCAAACTTAAACTACGGTTTTCTTTTTTTTTTTCATAAGAATCATAGGACTTCAGAGTCAGAAAAGACCTTTTAAAACTATCACCCTCTTGTACCAAAGATGGTGGAATTGAAGAGAAGAGAAGAGAATTAACCTGCCAAGGTCAAGAGTTGGAAAAAAAGCCTAGGAGTCCCACGTCCCGTGCATAGTTCTTTATGTCAGGAATGTGGTCATCTAACAAAGAAGGCTCTGCTAGGTGCTCAGGTGGGCTGGCCTGTCCGTTGAGGCAAGAATAGACTGCCCTCATCTGAAAGGGCCAGAGCCTGGAGGCATCATTGAGGATTCACTGGACAGTTGTAAGAAATATATCATCCTATGTCTATGAGAGACCAACAGTGGTTTCTTCTCTTGAATAATTATGCATTCTATATTTAAAAAAACAGCAGGATAGGGAGACCCACCAGAATTTTCATGGGCGATAAGAACAGATTACAAATAAGGAGGAAATGGCTCCTCACTCTGCATAGGTGAAAGTAGGAACCATTGCAACCAAATCTCCACATTAAAAAAAAAAAAAAAAAAGATTGAAATTCAAGCTCCCTAATTTCAAGACTCTTCAATACAATAATTCACTAAATGGTAAAAGTTAAATGAAATAAAATATTAACCTCAATAAACCAGACCCATTTAAAGCATGACAGAGCGTTAGGAAGAAAATCCAACTCATCGGAAACAAAATAAAGTCTATCATTTCAAGCAGACTAATAGATTGTTGTCAAGTAAAGCCCTTGGAAGTTAAACAGGAAAATTAGGTAGATCAGTAATGTCAGACCACATACCATTTGTTTGTGAACAGACGCCCGTAACAAAACTTGGTGCTACTTAAGTTAGTTTCCTGAAAGTTAAACCTAAGTCATACACTTTGTAAATCCTATCTTTATAGACGGTAAAAACATAAGCTTCTATCAACCCCTTTCTGAACTGCAAATTCCAAGTGGAATTCAAATAAATTAATTTGGAAAGTCCCTTGAATTCTTTGGAAAGGAATTAGACCTGTGGGTCATTTTTCTGAGTCTTGTCGTGGCCACTATCAATATTTTATAGTGACACTTTCTTAAACAACTTGAACAAGGAGGGAATAGCATAATCAAAGACAGTCAATCAAAAAGCAAACAGATCTGTCTAAAGATAGCCTTTTGAAAAGTCCACTTTTAAGAAGACTAGATACAGTAAGGTCTCGTTTATCCAGCGTTGTTAAGCAATGAGGTCGTCTATACAAGTACATTTTCCAGACAGCAGCTGGTTTTCCACGTAAATGATAACACTTCAAAAATTACCTTGATGAAGATTATTTGAACACATACTACACACTTCCTCACTAGCTTACTTGAGTCAATTGATTATATCTTTGCTAAGCCATTTTTTTCAATGACTCAAGATTCCCAAATATTTATTGTGATAGCAGTGGTACAATTTATCCGTAGGGTTGACTGGAGTTCCTACGGTTTTAGCTGCAGACCAACTGCTATGCTTTCTTAATTCTTATGTGGTCCTTTCCACGATTTGTCCTTTTTTCATACAATTGGCTGCATGCCTTCCTCCAGCGGTCTTTTTCCCTTATGATTTTGATATTAAAACTATGTCTTATTATTCCCTTTTTTCCATTATGAAATAACATATGTTCACCCCATAAAACTGGAAAGATAATGGAAATTTTTTAATTAAGGGAAAATTTTTAAATATTTACCTATTCATATATAGATGTTTCTTCCTTGTCTTTTTTATTTTAACTCATGAATTTGTTTTAAAGTATGCAATAATAACCAATAAAAATGTGCGTTCTGCCTTTCATGCTTAATATAACAATTTTTTACAAAACTAACATTTTAAGTGTAATAATATTCCACCAGAGAGATTTTTTCCACTTAAAAGATTTTTCTAGTACCTCCCATGTGGTAACCTCTGGTTTTCCATACCACCTTGAAGCTGAATACAACACTCCACATCACATCCCCCCAAGTAAATCCACCTCACAAAGCAAGAGTGAAAAACGTAGAGTTTATGGAAAAATGGGAGAATTTGCTTCCTAATTTACAGTTTGATAGCATCCATCAAAATGAAAACGCAGTAAAATGACCATCAGAATAGTGTAACACAAAGGCTGGAAGCAATCTTAATATTCCAGTTATGAGACTGAATTTATATTCAGCTACAAACTAAGAAGAATATTTGCAAATTTCACATCCAACAATGACTTGTATCCAGGGCTTCCCTGGTGGCACAGTGGTTAAAAATCCACCTACTAATGCAGGGGACACGCTTCAAGCTCTGGTCCGGAAGATCCCACATGCCACGGAGCAACTAAGCCCGTGTCCACAACTACTGAGCCTGCACTCTAGAGCCCAAAAGCCACAACTACTGAGCCCGTTTGCCACAACTACTGAAGCCTGTGTGCCTAGAAGCCCGTGCTCCACAACAAGAGTAGCCACTGCAACAAGAAGCCCGTGCACCACAACGAAGAGTAGCCCCTGCTCACTGCAACTAGAGAAAAGCCCGCATGCAGCAACGAAGACCCAACGCTGCCAATAAATAAATAAATAAATAATAAATTAATTAATTAATTAAAGAATTACCTGTGTCCATATTGCAGATACGGAATGGTTGCTAAGATATGTCACAGTCTGAAAATATAAAGTGCAAAACAATATATATATATGTTAGTGTGTGTGTGTACACATACACACAGAAACATTTATTTCAGATTCAGAGAGAGGCAGGCACATACATATATATATATATGCTCCAGAAACTCAGACTGATTCTGGAAGGATACACGAGAAACGTAACAGGCACTTGTCTCAGGCTAGGGAGGCGTTGGGAGCTCGGGGTGGG
Source organism: Hippopotamus amphibius kiboko (assembly GCF_030028045.1). Classification (NCBI taxonomy): domain Eukaryota; kingdom Metazoa; phylum Chordata; class Mammalia; order Artiodactyla; family Hippopotamidae; genus Hippopotamus; species Hippopotamus amphibius. The sequence goes on along the minus strand of NC_080199.1, from coordinate 56,432,524 downwards.
AGTTTCATCAACTATTCGCCCTCTGGTACTAGCAGAGGCTTGTGATGGTGGTGGTTGCTTCACCATGTGTATATATTACTCTTTCAGTTCTTTTAACACCAATATGAATAATTCATTTCGTTTTCAAAAGCATGATAATGATAGTGGAAACTTCTCATTTACCCTGGGCCAGGCAGTAAGAGCTTTTACATGTACAATTTCATTTAATCGTCACAATAACCCTGAAAGGTACATACTATTATTATCTCCATTCTACGGATAAAGAAAGTAAGAAATAGGGGGGTTAAGTAATCTGCCCATCATCACACCTCTGCGATGCAGCAGAGCTGAGATTTAAACCCAGGCAAATTGGCCCCCAAGCCCGCATTCTTAAGCCCAAAACACACAGGCTACAAGCAACAGAATGAAAATAAAAGGCATTAAGCCATTTACAAAGTCAAAACAGACTGAAACAAATGAAATAAATCACTTATTTTCAGGGAAATAAAGTCCACACAGATACAAGGATACTGATGCATATTTTTTTCCATATCTTCTACAAAGCTCAAAACCGAAAGTGACAGTATAGTGGTGAGTGGTAGCTGCCTTCCCCCTGGAAAGAATTATGCCCAGTATTTCTAATGTACATATAAAGTACTTTCTCTGTTCTCACTGGGATAACTGGGAAAACACTCCTCCACTGTGAAAGCCAGTGTCACTCCCACATCCCTGCCGAGTCCTTTCCCCACGTTTCTCTACAAATGCCACACTAGTCACAGAAGCAGTCTTGTGGATCTATTCAGGACCCCTGAGGACTAGCCCTACATGGGTCATCATCTTGACCTGCTCGTGCCACTTCTAAAAGCGTCTTTCCCAAGTCTACCAGGGACATCTGGAAACGCTTCGGGTGCGGCTCTGCTGTGCTCGAACCACTCTTTCAACTGTGTATTCCTGCCAGTCACAGTCCTAGACATCCTTCAACATCATGACCTCATCCCACCTCCCACAAGACAACTCTCCTGATCATCTATATCAAAACCCCCTTTCGGGCTTCCCTGGTGGTGCAATCGTTAGGAATCTGCCTGCTAATGCACGGGACACAGGTTTGATCCCTGGTCCAGCAAGATTCCACATGCCGTGGAGCAACTAAGCCCATGTGCCACAACTACTACCGAGACAGCGCTCTAGAGCCCACAAATGACAACTAGGGAGCCCACGCACCGCAACTACTGAAGCCCACGAGCCTAGAGCCCGTGCTCCATAACAAGAGAAGCCACTGCACTGAGAAGCCCACACACCACAACGAAGAGTAGCCCCGACTCACAGAAAGCCTGTGCATAGCAACAAAGACCCAATGCAGCCAATAAATTAAAAATAAAATAAATAAATATAAATAAATAAGTTAAAAAACAAAACCAAACCCCTTTCCCTCCTCTGGAGCTTTCTTAACACTCCGTTCACTAGAAATCAAACACAAATCAATGATGCCAAGGAAATGGAGATCACAAAAACGCCTCCCCCCGGCTCCCTCTCCTTTGCAACGTGGGTCTCAGAAGAGCAAGAAGAAAATATTTCCATTATTTGCACTACCACCCTCACACTGTCTGGCACAATATTTGAGTAACAATTCAATGAAGATTTGCAAGGAATGGCATATGGGGGAATGGCATGAGTCATTAAGAAAACCTGGGGCAGATGGCAAGGCGGGAAGTATGAGCAGTCAGCCCTGGACTCCGGGATGTTAGTCATCTTTGCTCTGCTCCGAGGAGACGGAGGGGTCCCTCACGTGAGAAGCAGGGACTTGCTGCCAAAGGAAGCATGTGTTTTGAAAGAAACAGAGGTGATGGGCACATGCGTCCTGCCTTAGGGGGACCTATATAAGCTGGCTCCAAAACTAGATAGAACCGGGAATCCTCAAGGCTACTGGAGAATTGTTAATGGTATAAGATGAGCTTCCATTCACCCTCTCCCTCTCAACCTCACCCCTGGTTTTGTGTTGTGTTCCAGGTGGGGAGGTCTTGGCATAACACACATCAGCTTGATATTAGCAAGAGGAGTTGTGGTGGTTGCTGTTGCTTTATCTTATGGGTACTTGGCTCTGAAGAATGTTAAGGATCCAGAGTTAACAGAGCTCATCCACATCTAAACAAGAAGATAAGCTGTGCTTACTACAGGATGAAGCAGAACCCTGAAGGAGAGACGTAGAAAGAGCAAGTGGGCAAAAGGCCGAGAGGGAAGAGGACTTCTGGAGCCTGTGTGAGGTCAGCTTCCCTTGTCCAAGGAACACCCCAGAGGACCACCCCACACACACCAAAGAAATGCCTGTACCTCGCTCTGCCTCTGGATGTGCTCCTAATTGGCCATGAGGAAGAAAAGATGCTTTGGTGATGGACCGAGCCGGCCCATGAGCCTTGGCAACCACTACAGGGTTGGATCTGAGAGCCAGGTCTCAGCATTTAATGCTTAGCAGTTGGGTAGTGCTCTAGATGCACTCTGACAGTTTGGGAAGAAGATATGGGTGAGGGGTTAGTGTGGGATCCTACTGAGACCTCCCAGAGGAAGAGAATGAAGGAGGTGACTGCAGGGTCAGTACTGAGTGGCTGGAAGCCCAGAGGAGCATCCTTGGGGAGCAGACAGGAAAGTACCTCCTCCGTGGGGGGTAGATCTGGAGAGGAACTGGCAAGAAGAGCAGGGCAGCCTGAGGCCAGAAGAGAGAGAGGACCCAGGAGAAACAGGCTTAAAGGCAGATCCTGTGTAGGAAGCCTGGGTTGTCATCCTAGAGGCAAGACCCCAGCTCCACCAAGCACTTTGTTCAACCCAGAAAGATCATCCTTCCTTATCCGCATCTCCATCCATTTGATGCCAGCCCACTTGTAAGTCAGTTGATTGGTTTATTTACCTAGATTCTCCAGTCAAATTATCCTTATCCACTTTTAGGAGCTTTATGAGTTTAAAGGAGGGAAAAAAAAAAAACCCTCTTCAACATCAGTTTCCTCTGCCATAAAACAGGGGTGGTATATCTAACTCATAAACTTATTGTGAAAACTGAACTAGGTGAAAGGGTTTTTATCAAACTAGACAGCATTCAGCAAATGTAAGTTACTTTATTGCTGCTGTTAACATTTCTTATATCATCATCATTACAGACCTCGAGTGGAAACTCAGAGGATGTCTTCCCACTGACAGCTCTTTCTAGACATAATCACACAAGTTGTTAGAATTGCTGCACTGGAGTTGTTGAAGTTGGCTGGCACACACGGGCATCAGGTTATTTCAGATGTGTTTTCTTTTTTCTTCTTTACTTTAGGAATGAAATGACAAATGCCACGGCAGCAAGAGAATTAAAAGTACAGCCCACCTGCACGCTTGCCTGGAATGAAAAAAAGAAAAAAAAAGACAGCAAGCCCATTTCAAGTGAATCTTTGCCATAAACTCAAGCCCAGTAACAGATGGAAAAAAGCCCTGTGAGACAAAACACAACATGCCCAATCCCCGATAAAAATAATCAATAGAGGCTAAAATGCTAAAAAAAAAAAAAAAAAAAAACCCACAAGTGCTTCCAGAATGCTACAGAGTGTGCCAAGAATCATAGCTGGAGGGCAGCTGCTGGTGACAAGGTAGCCCACCAGGGGGAGATTACCTGGAGGAAGTCCTTCCACGTCGTCTGCAGAATTGAGACAGGATATGTGTGATCAGGGAAGGGAGAATGGGGGCAGGAAGTGTGACATGGGGAAGAGAGGAGGAAGAATCATTAAAATGGGTAATGTGGGGCTACACATAATAATAACTCGTGATTCCTGGCCGGGAGACCAGACATTCAGCAGCTTAAAAACACCGTGATGTCCAGGAGTATATGTAATTTGTTGTTATCACTAATGAGAAACACTACCAGGTGCATTCTGAAAAGGGAAACAGATGTTCGGCGATGGCGGAGAAGCCAAGGCAAATATGGATGCCAAGGAAGAGCCAGGAAAAGCAGGAGCCGGTTGCTTTCACACTGGGGCGCTTCTGGGTACTGTGTTTGCATTTTCATCATCGCTGGAGACTGTCCAACAAGATTCAGAAATGGGCACTCGACGTGCCTCCACGGATTCGGTGTGTCCACACGGCATGCACAGGCTTCGGTAACATGCTCTCTGTCTGATCCAGTTAGAAAGGGCAGATGGCCATGATCAAGGAGGATGAAGAAGTGTTTTCCCCTCTGCAAGTCTGCGTGGACACACACACAGAGACACGCACTCAGTATCCCCTGCAAACACAGAGCCACTTTCTTCCCATTCCTACAACCCAGGCCTTCCCTGCACAACCCCTCCCTGAAGGACACCCAGCCCAACCCCACAGCCAACCTTCAGCTTTGCTGTCCATGGGACTTCTCTGACCCTCTCTCAGGGAAGTCACCAGCAAGTCCCAAGGAAGCAGCTGAGGCGGCCCCAGATCCTCTTTGCTAGGGACCGAGATAGCTCAGAACGTCTACCCTCGCTCAGATGTGCCCGTTGCCCAGAAGCCCTGCGACTGCCAGGAAGTGTCTTCTGATACCTGATGATATCTCAGGTGATTGCCAGTCTCTTGATTGGATTTGAATACCTGCCTCTCTCTACATGCCTTGGCTTTGTATGTTACAGAATAAACTTGGAGAGATTTTGAAGATACAAATTATTCTGTAACTTTGTTTTAACCACTTGGTCCCACATTCATCAATAAGCAGACCATTTGGAAATTTCTGGTTTCCACTGGCTGGAAATGACAAATCTTGAATTTTAGAGTGTGTTGGAGCCTATTAAAAATGTGGAGATATATATATGTATATGTATACACACACACACACATATAATTGAGTCACTGTGCTGTACACTTTAACACAACATTGCAAATCAACTATACTTCATTAAAAATAAATTTGAAAAAATTTTAAATGTGGATTCTTGGAGCATCCTTTAGCGGCAGAAAGTCCCAGAAGTACATCCACAAAACCACAACAATGGAGACACATCAAAGGGATACAGGAGCCACCTTAAAGAGTTCCCAGAGGACAAAGCTGGAGTAATTTGATTAACAAACCAGTATTGGATTATAACCCAATATCCATGGGTCCATACTGATATAAATAAGTGATTGAATAGATAAACAAGGGAGAATAGACAAATTTCCCATGTAGAAGAATCTTCGATGCTACTCCCCCATCAAGGAAGTGGACTATATATAACTGCCCACTCCTTAAATGTGGGTTACCCACAATGACTTCCTTGCAAAAAACACAGTATGAAAAGGTGGGGAAGAAGAATAACTTTACAGTGGAGAAACCTGTCCAAACCATCTCAGCCGGATGATCAAGGTGAACATCAAGAGTGAGTCATGTTGATCATAGGGCGCCTGATGGGATGTGATGGGAAGAGCACTTTACCTCTGTGGTCTTCCTTCCCAAACCCATAACCCCAGTCTAGCCATAAGCAAAACATCAAACAGATACCAACTGAGAGACAGTCTCCAAAATACTCTCCAGGACTCCTCAAAACTCTGAAAGGTCATCAGAAACAAGGGAAGTGTGAGAAACTCTCACAGCCAGGAGAAGCCTAAGGAGACATTTACCTGACTATCAAACGTCATGTGGTACCTTGGACAGGATCCTGTAATGGAAAAGGGGGCATTATGTGAACAAAGTGTGGACTTTAGTTAACAATAATATATCAATATTGGTTCATTAAAATTATAACACACATACCATATTAGTGAAAGATATTAATAAAGAAAACTGGGTGTGGCATAGATGGAAACTCTGTACTACCTCTGCAAATTCACTCTAAATGTAAAACTATTCTAAAATTAAAAGTTTACTTCAAGAAACTGGGATTCCTGGGCGCCTGCATCCCCAGAGGCTGTGATTCAGTAGGTTTGGTGCGAGGCTCACCAACAGGAAGGTAGAGGCAGTGAACCACGTGATGCCACGGCAGATGCCTGTTTTTTAGAAGGCCACCATCCAGATATACTTGAGCAGAAAAACAAATGGTCAACAAAATGTCCACCTGCCTCCACACTTGAATACCAGAGGCTCTGAGGTTGAAAATGGCTGCCTGATGCCTGCTGGGCCCATGAGTGGCATTCCAAGGGCACGGCCACCCAGAAAGTGTTGTCTTCTTATTGCATGGCCATCCACCAGAGGCCACATTTCTTCAGGGTTTGACAACCCACAAGTATGATCACATTCACAAAGACAAGCTTTAAACTCTGATGGTGATAACACACTGTCCTGTGTCCTCCAGCTCTGTGAGCTAGCAAAATAAAGAAAATAAAAGGGAAAATAAAAGACATTGCTTCCAGCAGCCCTCAAACTGAACATAACATTACATGGACAAAAGCTATTCATTCACCAGGGAAGGAGCAGGGGAGAGGGTATTCTGTGCACATCTTCAAAGCTTGATCCAGTGGTGGGTGCTTAGTTGTACGTGGTCTAATGGTATTCTCCAAACCCCTAGGATATTTACTCTATATTTGGTCGATTAAAAGAAATACAATTTTAACTAATGGGTGGCCTTTAATTTTAAATAGAAGCCTTGGGACAATTTAAATAATTTAGTTGAAGAGGATGAACATACATGGCTATTAGAAATCTTACCTGGGGACTTCTCTGGTGGCACAGTGGTTAAGATTCCACCTGCCAATGCAGGAGACATGGGTTCGATCCCTGGTCCGGGAAGATCCCATATGCCACAACTACTGACCCCTCGTGCCACAACTACTGAAGCCCACATGCCTAGAGCCTGTACTCCACAACAGGAGAAGCCACCGCAATAAGAAGCCCATGCACTGCAACAAAGAGTAGCCCCCCGCTCGCCACAACTAGGGAAAGCCCGCATGAAGCAATGAAGCCCCAGTGCAGCCAATAAATAAATAAATAAAATCTTACCTGTAACAATGGAATAGGATGCTAGAGTCTACTGTGATTCAGTTGGATTGTGTCTCTACTATTTTCTCCGTGGATGGTTAATGTCTTGATCTCTTCATTTATATAGCCTGGTTTTTTGCTGGGCATGTTATTCAATTCCTATGAATATGACATTTTCATATTGACAGGATGGTCAGTTACTCCCAGCCCATATCATTTGTCTTAACATACAGACTTTCTTGAAGAGTCAGGAAAAACATAACTTGGGGGGATGTGTGTGTGTATTTAACCAAACCAGCCATACTGTTCGCTGAAGACAGCCCTGTGAGCAGGGGCAATGACCATGCACACGTGCTGTCTTCAATCACCTGGCCATCAGCACTTTCTCACTGTCATCTGTCCCGTGCCCCAGCATGGGGATCAGGCTAACGAGCTTGTCCTGCGTACCAGCTGCCGTCTCCCCTGACAACGTTTTCATGACTAATTTGCTTTCTCGCTCCTGGGAATAAATTGTAATACTCTCTCTTTTTGACGACAAGGCAATGAATTCTGAGCCTAACCAACCTCAGAGGAGGGCTAACTGTAATATCTGACAGGCAAGCAGTCTCTCAGGAGGGCTTGTGAGTACGTTTGCTTTTGGAAAACAGCCTGGAGTTGGAGATTTGGGGTCTGAAATACAGAACCATGGAAAAAAATTCATTGAAAAATTTAGTCCAAATCCACATTGCCAACCTCAAATGATGAGTTTCCATATAGAAAACAAAAATAAAGACAAGGACAAGATAAAGTTTATTCCCCAGGCTGCTCTACAACATGAATCATCCGAACCAAGTAACCAGGATACTTCCGTCCACAAGACCTCAAAACAGACTCAAATGGCATAGAAATCAACTGTGTTTCCCCATTTTTAATGGCACGAAGTTCGATTTAAGCAAATGACATCATACAGGGGAAAACAAAACAGTGACATTTAGCTGCATGTAACCATGGCGGACTCTTTCAAACATGGCATTTTGGACCTCTAATAACTTGTGAACCCCAAAAGATTCTGCAAATGCCAAAGTCAGAGTTGCAGGGAAGCAACCAATAAGAATCCCCAGCCGTGTTCCCAGATAATTTATTTCTGACACAAATTATTCCTGGTAGTTAAAGAATGCTTCTAATCAGAGTCACCAATGAATCTTCACAGCGTTTGGTACTGATCAACGTAAACATTTGCCTCTTTATGTAGGCACGATGAAGGGAACGGCAGGAAACTAGATTGATCATGGAGTACATCAGGGGAGAACCAAAATTTCAAATGAAGAATTTGTCTCCCGATTCTCAGCTCAAGCCACTTTTCTCTGCATTACTGAGAAACTGCCCCAGAGGTAAGAAATAGGCCAAGCAGAAATCACTACATGGAATGCTTCTTGGTATTTGGGCTCAGACATCTGAGGCTGCCTTTTGGTTCCTCTTTTTGACATCTTTCTTTCCTGGAAATGCTAACAGACCTCATCCAGGATGGGTAAGGTAGGGCAACAAATATTGGCCAAAGGAGAAAAAACATTCAGTTGTTGCATCCTGTTTTCTATTAGACTGAAGTGTCTAGGTCCTTCAGGACAATTGTGCAAGACAAATATACCATCTTGTGCCTCGTCAAGGCAACTTCTAGGGCCAGCAGCATCTCTACATGCTCCACAAAGAGTCTCAGCGTGTGCCAGCCACCCTGCTAGGTGCTGAGGATGTGAAGACCCCCATGACACCTCCTCTTACAGGAAGTCCAGTCCAGGAAGATGCAAGGAAGCCTGACCTCTCCTCTTGGAAACCTATACCTGAATGTCACAGCTCACCGCTTAGGTGGAAAACTGTCTGCCATTGAAATGACCACCTCTTACCCTTCAGTGATGCTCTATAGCAGAGCTGACCCATAGAGGTACAATGTGAGTTACAAATGCAAGCCATGTATTGTGGCTTAAATTTTCTAATAGTCACATTTTTGTAAAGTTTAAAAAAGCAGGTGAAATACTTTTGAATAATTTTTAAATTTACATCAATATATCCACAATAGTTTCATCTCAACATCTAATCAATAAGAATGAATGATTATTAATACTTTTTCCATACTGAATCTTTGAAATCTATGTCTATTCTACACTTAGTGCACAGCTGAATTTGGACCAGCCCCCTTTTAAGTGGCTAGTGGCTGCCATATTGTACAGCACGGCTCTAGCTCCCTGGCCTGGCCTCTCTTCTTTTATTCTGGGGAGCTCAAAGCACTTGTTCAAACAAGAAGGTAATGGATTAGTCTTCTATTGCTGCTGTAACAAACTGCCATGAATTTAGTGGCTTAACACAACACAAATTTCGCTGTCTCACAGTTCTGTAGATCAGAAGTTGACTTGGTTCTCACTAGGCTAAAATCAAAGTGTCATCAGGGCTGCATTTCTTTTGGAGACTCTAAGGGAGAATCCAGTTCCTTGTCTCTTCCAGCTTCTAGAAGCTGCCTGTACTCATTGGCTCTTGGCCCCTTCCTCCATCTTCAAAGCCAGAAATGTCGCATCTCTCCGACTCTCTCTCCTCAATCACATCTTCCCCTGCTACAGCTGGGAAAGATTCTCCCAGTTTAAGAAAATTAAATTGGCCCACCTGGGTAATACAAGATAATGTCCCTATATCAACTTTATCACATCTGCAAAGTCCCTTTTGCCATGTGAGGTAACATATTCAGGTTCTGGGGATAATGACTTGGACTTGAGGGGCCACTATTCTACTTACCACAGGTATCAATTTTTTTTTTCCTTATTCTAGAGAAGAGTAGACATTTAAAATTGAGGACTTAGGAGAATCTTTCCTTTTGCCCCCAATCTCATTTAGATTTCCACACTCGGGAAAGAAAGAGAGAACTACGTTCATGAAATTCTACCTATATCTCAGGATGAGTTTTTTCTCTCACACGCCACTGGCCATTCACTCAAAAAATATTTGAAGGTTTTCTAGATACCAGACACACACCAATCCTACAAAGCAATCACAACCAAATAGCAAGAGGAAAACCATGGCATAAGGTGATCATTCTTTTTCAAAGGTAAGAATTTTTTACTTATTATTATTTTATTTTGAAACCTACTTACCATGTTGGAAGCACACAAGAAGCATGATATCTTTTGAAAATAATGTTACTAATTTTCTAAAATAAGGAACCTGTAGGCATGTCTGCTATAGAAGATTCTCAATCCTTTAAATAATCGTAAATTACTGATGAAAAGAAATAACCAGGAAAATCCCAAATGAAGAACAATAACTTTTTAAAAAATCCCTTTATTTGTCAGAATAATCAGAATTGTTAATACATGGAGCCAGACGTCAAGATGGAAATATAAGCAAAGACCAATACAAGATCTTCTTAGGAAGATGGCTTTTTAAAGACAAAGATAATGGAGCAATTATGTGCATATCTCTCTATATATACATGCATCTTTTGATGCTAAGTTATTACTTGCAGCAGTTTCCTGCCAAGAATGCATGTTGTCTGTCACCTGGCTTATGGCCTCAGCACCTTTGGGAAGCATAATCATAAAACCAAAAACTGCCAGGGCAGGAAGAAAATTGAGATCACGAAGTCCAGCCCACTCATTTTACAGAGTAGGGAGATCTAGTGACTTGCTCAAAGTCCACTAGTGGCTCAACTGGAGCTAGAACCCTAGACTCCAAAGCCCCAGGACACTGCTTTTCCTACTGGCCCGTTGGGGAGAGGCCGAACTCTCTATCCATTCATTCATCTATCCATCCATCCATCTACCCACCCATCCACCCATTCATTCAAGAAACATTTGCGAAGTGCCCACCACATGCCAGACACTGTTCTAGGGCTGAGGTCACAACAGAGAACAAAATCAGCCAAGTCCCAGTTTTTAGGGAGCTTCCACTCTAGGGAATGAAGTTAACAAATATATACTTATCTCAGGTGGAAAAGGGACTAAGAAGGAAAATAAAGCAACAGAAGGGGGTAAAGAGGGCTGGAAGGTAGTTGCTGTTTCCCACGTGAGGTCAGGGACAACCATATTGATAAGACACTGAGCAGAGACTGAATTTGGAATAAAATTTAGAGTACACTTAGAATAAAAATTAATTATAAATGGCAGGGACATGGTGAAGGACTAATAGGAAATTCCAGAAAAGCTCCTGAGGAATGACTGAGGATGTATGTGGTGGGGAGGTTAGGTGGGAACGGGTAGGATAAGAGGGAAGGAGGTGGCCTGAAATGCAAGGAACGCTTGTGGTGACAGTCTGCAGGCTGCTCATCTGCGCAGGATGTGACTGCACGAGGAGCCCCTTGAACTTACCTCTCCTGTGTGCCTGGCACTCCTAGAAGGTGCCCGTGATGACAGGTCTCGTGATCACAGGGCAGCCGCTCACCCCACTGAAGCTGAGGGGTGAACCGGAGCATAAGTGACTAAAGAACTGAGGAAGTGATCCAGATTCTGAGCCGGGATGGAAGTGGAGAGTCCAGCGAGAAAAGATCCTAAAAGCCAGCTTATTTGAAACAAGAAATGCTCGCAGGAGACTGAGATATTGTTCAAGCCTTGCCTTAGGAAGTATTTTGCAAAGTTTTACTTAGGCTTTTTGTAAGCGGTAGACTGTGCTGCTGTACCACCTAGAGGTTCAAAGTAAGATTGCAGCTTTAGGAGAGCAGAGTTGATCTCCCATGTCTCTGGACTGGGAGTTTGGGCTTCTGTGGTCCCTTCCCAAAGATTACCTCTTGTTGTAATAAAAGGCTATATGCCCCGGGGTTGTTTATGAGCACTGCCCTGTTGTGAACCCCATGGGAAAGGCTGCAGGAGATCTGCAGAGGACAGTGCTTCCAGCCCTGCAGCTCTGTGACCAGTCCAGCCTGGCTGCGGCGTGCATGGGTACCACTGTCGAGAGCAAGCTGCCAACATGACCGCCTTAGCCCAGAGCTCAAGCATCTCAGTTCCTGTCTCTTCATGCTGAATCACAAGGCAGCTTCCAAGGAGATCAGCATTTCCCCACTCCTGGCTGAGGACACACTGACCATGCTGCAGCTGTGCCCTTCTTTCACATCCCCTGGCTAAATGGTGTCCTGTCATCTCCTGGCATTTACTCCTGCTAATGACTCTGGCTCTGCCTTACAGCCTCCTCCTCCCCCATCTCCTTGCCTCCCCTGCCCCACCTCCCTCCATCCTATCCCTCGGATCCAGTAGCTTTGCTGGGCAATAGGCGCTTCTGGTTACAACAGCAGGGTAAAAGGGGATAACCTAGCTTGTATCAGGAGCTAGGGTGGGAGTCCAGATTTTAAAAAATGGTCCAGGAGATTTAAGACAGATATAGAGATAAGACAGGCCATGGCAATAGCTTCTCTTGGACCCTCTCTGTGGACAGCAGTCTTCTCCCTCACCTCCACCCACCCCAACTCTGAAAGGATGACAAGCAGAAAACTTAGGTAATGGGTACCTTTTCCAAGTAACAGTTCAGGAAACACAGAAAAGTTTTCTGACTGATTTTTCCCTTAATCTTCAGTTGTGTTTAAACATCGTTTTGCTTCAAAGTTGTTTTTAGAAACATTTCAGATAACACTTAATTAATATGCCCCACAACCCCTTTGAACAACTTCTCTTGAGTAATCTGTTTTGAATGATTTTTTTTCAGAGTGAAATTTTAGAGTTATATAAAGAATGTGTATAATTTGAGGAAGATAGTAAATTGAACATCCAGGGACCTACCTCTCATAAATAGAACATTACTGGTACCTTAGAAGCCACTACAGCATCCTCTCCTTCTGCCCATCTCCATAGGTAATTCACTATTCTGAATTTTGTATTAATTATTCCTTTATATTTTATACACATATACACACAAATGGATGCATGCATATATATACATATGTGTATATGTATATATAACACAATATAGTCATCACAGGGGATCGATTCCAGAACCCCCATGGATATCAAAATCTACAGATGCTCAAGTCCCATATATAAAATCGCACAGCATAGTATTTGCATTTAACCTATGCACATCCTCCTGTACACTTTAAACCATCTCTAGATCACTTGTAATACTTAATACTATGTAAATGCTGTGTAAATTGTTGTAAACACAATGCAAATGCTATGTAAATTGTTGCGGACACAGCAAATTCAAGGTTTGCTTTTTGGAACTTTTTGGATTTTTTAAAAAATATTTTTGATCTACAGTTGGTTGAATTGAGGGATGCAGAACCCACAGATATGCCGGGTCACTGTATATAGTTTTGCCTGTTTTTTTGCACTTGATATAGATGGACTCACTCTTTTGCATTCTTCTGTGACTTGCTTCTGTTATGTTTTTGCAGTGCATCCATGTTGAAGCATGTAGCTATCAGCCTTCTTCACCCTTGTATAAAATTCCATTGGATAAACATATCACAGTTTATACTGTTGATAAACACTGTATACCTCCTGGTCTTCACAAGCAAGATTTTCTCTAGAGTTTATATCCAAGAGTAAAATTGTTGTGCCACAGGGCACACACAAGTCCAACTTAACTAGGTAATCATCAATCATTTTCCAAAGCAGTTGTATTAATTTCACAGATCAGGTTGCCCTGGAAACAGACTATGATGCTCCTGTAAAGGAAGTTTATTGGGGGGTGCTCTCAGGAACACCTGTGAGGGATGAGGGACACGAGATTTAGGTCTACCATCTTATTTTGTACTTTTTATTTTTTGCCCCAATTGTTTTTCTATTCTTTCTTGCCTTCTAATTTTTCTCCACTAGTTTTAAACACATGTAATTTATTTATGTTTTCTTACTGATAATCCTAGAAATTTATTTTAGCTTGCTTATTGAATAACCCAGAAAATTAAACAAATATGTGTATAGCTTTTCTTAGAAATTTTATTATGCATAATGTTTTTGTTTTTCATAAATTTATGTATTGGCTGCATTGGGTCTTCGCTGCTGCACATGGGCTTTCTCTAGTTGCAGCATGTGGGCTTTCTCATTGCAGTGGCTTCTGTTGCAGAGCTCAGGCTTCAGTAATCGTGGCTCACAGGCTCTAGAGCACAGGCTCAACAGTTGTGGCGCACGGGCCTAGTCGCTCCCCGGCATGTGGGATCTTCTTGGGCCAGGGATCGAACCGTGTCCCCTGCATTGGCAGGTGGATTCTTAACCACTGCGCCACCTAGAAGTCCCTGTCTATTGTTTTTACTTGAGGGTTATTAGGTTTTTTGAAACTGTGAGTGGTTCTTCCATCATTTCTGCAAATTTTCCAACAATTATCTTTTCTTTTTTTTTTTTTATTATTTTTTGGGGGGTACACCAAGTTCAATCATCTGTTTTTATACACATATCCCCGTATTCCCTCCCTCCCTTGACTCCCCCCCCAACCCTCCCTCGAGTCCCCCCACCCTCCCCGTCCCAGTCCTCTAAGGCATCTTCCATCCTCGAGTTGGACTCCCTTTGTTATACAACAACTTCCCACTGACTATCTATTTTACAGTTGGGAGTATATATATGTTTGTGCTACTCTCTCGCTTCTTCTCAGCTTCCTCTTCACCCCCTGCCCCCTCCCAAACCTCGAGTTCTCCAGTCCATTCTCTGCATCTGCGTCCTTGTTCTTGTCACTGAGTTCATCAGTACCATTTTTAGATTCCGTATATGTGAGTTAGCATACAATATTTGTCTTTCTCTTTCTGACTGACTTCACTCTGTATGACAGACTCTAGGTCTATCCACCTTATTACACATAGCTCCATCTCATCCCTTCTTATAGCTGAGTAATATTCCATTGTATATATATGCCACATCTTCTTTATCCATTCGTTTGTTGATGGGCATTTAGGTTGCTTCCATGTCCTGCCTATTGTAAATAGTGCTGCAATAAACATTATGGTACAAGTTTCTTTTGGGATTATGGTTTTCTTTGGGTATATGCCCAGGAGTGGGATGACTGGATCATATGGTAGTTCTATTTGTAGTTTTTTAAGGAACCTCCAAATTGTTTTCCATAGTGGCTGTACCAACTTCCAGTCCCACCAACAGTGCAGGAGAGTTCCCTTTTCTCCACACCCTCTCCAACATTTGTTGTTTCCAGATTTTGTGATGATGGCCATTCTGATCGGTGTGAGGTGATACCTCATTGTGACTTTGACTTGCATTTCTCTGATGATGAGTGATGTTGAGCATCTTTTCATGTGTGTGTTGGCCATCTGTATGTCTTCTTTGGAGAAATGTCTATTTAGGTCTTCTGCCCATTTGTGGATTGGGTTATTTGCTTTTTTGGTATGAAGCTGCATGAGCTGCTTGTATATTTTGGAGGTTAATCCTTTGTCCGTTGTTTCATAGGCAACTATTTTTTCCCATTCTGAGGGTTGCCTTTTAGTCTTGTTTATGGTTTCTTTCGCTGTGCAAAAGCTTTTAAGTTTCATGAGGTCCCATTTGTTTATTCTTGATTTTATTTCCATGATTCTAGGAGGTGGGTCAAAAAGGATCTTGCTTTGATGGATGTCATAGAGTGTTCTGCCTATGTTTTCCTCGAGGAGTTTGATAGTGTCTGGCCTTACATGTAGGTCTTTAATCCATTTGGAGTTTATTTTTGTGTATGGTGTTAGGAAGTGTTCTAATTTCATTCTTTTACATGTAGCTGTCCAATTTTCCCAGCACCACTTCTTGAAGAGGCTGTCTTTTTTCCATTGTATACTCGTGCCTCCTTTGTCAAAGATAAGGTGCCCATATGTGTTTGGGCTTACTTCTGAGTTCTCTATTCTACTCCATTGATCTTCCTTTCTATTTTTGTGCCAGTACCATACTGTCTTGATCACTATGGCCTTGTAGTATAGTTTGAAGTCAGGAAGCCTGATTCCACCAACTCCATTTTTCCTTCTCAAGATTGCTTTGGCTATTCGGGGTCTTTTGCGTTTCCATACAAATGGTAAGATTTCTTGCTCCAGTTCTGTGAAAAATGCCATTGGTAATTTGATGGGGATTGCATTGAATCTGTAAATTGCTTTGGGTAGTACAGTCATTTTCACGTTGTTGATTCTTCCAATCCAGGAACATGGTATGTCCCTCCATCTGTTTGTGTCATCTTTGATTTCTTTCATCAATGTCTTAAAGTTTTCTGCATACAAATCTTTTGTCTCCTTAGGCAGGTTTATTCCTAGGTATTTTACTCTTTTTGTTGCAATGGTGAATGGGAGAGTTTCCTTAATTTCTCTTTCTGCTCTTCCGTTGTTAGTGTATAGGAATGCAAGAGATTTCTGGGCATTAATTTTGTATCTGCTACTTTACTAAACTCATCAATTAGTGCTAGCAGTTTTCTGGTAGAGTCTTTAGGGTTTTCTATATATAATATCATGTCATCTGCAAAGAGTGACAATGTTACTTCTTCTTTTCCAATTTGGATTCCTTTGATTTCTTTTTCTTCTCTGATGGCTGTGGCTAAAACTTCCAGAACTGTGTGGAATAATAATGGTGACAGTGGACACCCTTGTCTTGTTCCTATTCTTAGAGGGAATTCTTCCCGTTTTTCCCCATTGAGAACGATGCTGGCTTTTGGTTTTTCATATATGGCTTTGATTATGTTGAGGTAATTTCCTTCTATGCCCATTTTCTGGAGAGCTTTTATCATAAATGGATGTTGAACTTTGTCAAAAGCTTTTTCTGCATCTATTGAGATGATCATATGGTTTTTATCCTTCAATTTGTTGATATGATGTATCACATTGATTGATTTGCGTATATTGAAGAATCCTTGCATCCCAGGGATAAACCCCACTTGATCATGGTGTATGATTTTTTTAATGTGCTGTTGGAGTCTGTTAGCTAGTATTTTGTTGAGGATTTTTGCATCTATATTCATCAGTGATATTGGTCTGTAGTTTTCTTTTTTTGTGACATCTTTGCCTGGTTTTGGTATCAGGGTGATGGTGGCCTCATAGAATGAGTTTGGGAGTGCTCCGCCTTCTGCAATATTTTGGAAGAGTTTGAGAAGGATAGGTGTTAGCTCTTCTTGAAATGTTTGATAGAATTCGCCCATGAACCCATCTGGTCCTGGGCTTTTGTATGCTGGGAGATTTTTAATCACTGCCTCAATTTCCATACTTGTGATTGGTCTGTTCATGGTTTCTATTTCTTCCTGGTTCAGTCTTGGAAGATTGTATTTTTCTAAGAATGTATCCATTTCTTCCAGGTTATCCAATTGATTGGCATATAGTTGCTTGTAGTAGTCTCTCATGATGTTTTGTATTTCTGAGGTGTCTGTTGTTACTTCTCCTTTTTCATTTCTAATTCTGTTGCTTTGCATCTTCTCCCTTTTTTTCTTGATGAGTGTGGCTAATGGTTTATCAATTTTGTTAATCTTCTCAAAGAACCAGCTTTTAGTTTTATTAATTTTTGCTATGGCTTCCTTCCTTTCTTTTTCATTTATTTCTGCTCTGATCTTTATGATTTCTTTCCTTCTGCTCACTTTGGGGTTTCTTTGTTCTTCTTTCTCTAGTTGTTTTAGGTGTAAGGTTAGGTTGTTTATTCGATCATTTTCTTGTTTCTTAAGGTAGGACTGTATTGCTATAAACTTCCCTCTTAGAACTGCTTTTGCTGCGTCCCATAGGTTTTGGGTTGTTGTGTTTTCGTTGTCGTTTGTTTCTAGATATTTTTTTATTTCCTCTTTGATTTCTTTAGTGATTTCTTGGTTGTTTAAGAGTGAATTGTTTAGCCTCCACGTGTTTGTCTTTTTTGCAGTTTTTTTCCTGTAATTGATATCTAGTCTCATGGCGTTGTGGTCTGAGAAGATGCTTGATATGATTTCAATTTTCTTGAATTTGCCGAGGTTTGATTTGTGACCCAAGATGTGATCTATCCTGGAAAATGTTCCGTGTGCACTTGAGAAGAAAGTGTAGTCTGTCGTTTTTGGATGGAATGTTCCTATAAATATCAATGAAGTCGAGATGGTCTAATGTGTCCTTTAAAGCTTGTGTGTCTTTATTTATTTTCTGTTTGGATGATCTGTCCATGGATGTAAGTGGGGTGTTCAAGTCTCCCACTATTATTGTGTTCCTGTCGATGTCCCCTTTTATAGCTGTTAGCATTTGCCTTATGTATTGAGGTGCTCCTATATTGGGGGCATAGATATTTACCATTGTGATATGTTCTTCTTGAATGGATCCCTTGATCATTATGTAGTGTCCTTCCTTGTCTCTTTTAATAGTCTTTACTTTCAAGTCTAATTTGTCTGATATGAGTATTGCTACTCCAGCTTTCTTTTGACTTCCATTTGCATGGAATAACTTTTTCCATCCCTTTACTTTCAGTCTATATGTATCCCTTGGTCTGAAGTGGGTTTCTTGTAGGCAGCATATAGAAGGGTCTTGTTTTTGTATCCATTCAGCCAGTCTGTGTCTTTTGGTTGGAGCATTTAATCCATTTACATTTAAGGTGATTATTGACATGTGTGTTCCAATTACCATCTCCTTAATTGTTTTGGGTTTGTATTTGTAGGTGTTTTCCTTTTCTTGTGTTTCCTGCTTAGAGAAGTTCCTTTAGCACTTGTTGTAAGGCTGGTTTGGTGGTGCTGCATTCTCTTCACTTTTGCTTGTCTGGAAAGCTTTTGGTTTCTCCCTCAAATCTGAATGAGATTCTTGCTGGGTAGAGTATTCTTGGCTGTAGGTTTCTCTCTTTCAGGACTTTCAGGATATCCTGCCATTCCCTTCTGGCCTGCAGAGTTTCTGTAGAAAGGTCAGCTGTTATCCTTATGGGTTTTCCCTTATATGTTGTCTGTTGCTTTTCTCTTGCTGATTTTAATATTTTTTTCTTTGTGTTTAATTGTCGTTAGTTTGCTTTATATGTGCCTTGGTGTATTTCTCCTTGGGTTTATTCTGTATGGGACTCTCTGTGCTTCTTGGACTTGCTTAATTATTTCCTTTCCCATGTTGGGGAAGTTTTCCACTAGAACCTCTTCAAATATTTTCTCAGACCCTTTCTTGTTTTCTTCTTCTTCTGGGATGCCTATAATTCGAATGTTGGTATGCTTAATGTTATCACTGAGGTCTCTGAGACTGTCTTCTATTCTTTTTATTCTTTTTTCTTTTTCCTGCTCTGTGGCATTTATTTCCCCCATTCTATCTTCCAACTCACTTATTCGTTCTTCTGCCTCAGTCATTCTGCTGGTTACAGCATCTAGAGTATTTTTAATTTCAGTTATTTTGTTATCCATTGCTGTTTGTTTTTCTGAGTTCTTATGAACTGTTTCTTGTACTTTATTTTGTTATCGAGATTTTGTATCATTTTTACTATCATTACTCTAAATTCTTTTTCAGTCATTTTTCCTGTTTCCCCCTCATTTATTTGGTCTTGTGGGTTTTTTTCCTGCTCCTTTGCCTGCATGGTGTTTCTTTGTTTCCTCATGGTTGTCCAAACTCTGTTTCGCTGCCCCAAGCCTCAGTCTACTGACTTTCTGCTCAACAATTATCTTTTCAAATATTGATCCTGCTCATTCCCTCCCTCTTCTTCTATTAGTTCTCCTTTCCCTCAACGTCACCTTTCTCTCATGTATCACATCTTTGCTTTTCTACACTGCATCCTGGATCATTTTTTCAATTTAAGAATTCTTAGCTGTGCCTAATCTGCTACTAAACCGGATCACTGAGGGGTTTCAGCTCAACTGTTTTTTTTGTTTTCATTTTTAGAAGTTCCTACTTGTTTTTTAAAAATATTTTTCTTGTCTGCTCATGTTTTTATTAATTTCCTCAGACATAATTTTCATCGCACAAAACTCATTTTAAAACATAAAAATTCAGCGGTCTTTGGTTTATTCAGTTGTGCAGCCACGACCTCTATGTAATTCCAAAAGATGTTCATCACCCCAAAAGAAACCCTGTACCCATGAACAGTCACTCTTCTGTTCCCTTCTTTCCTCAGTCCCTGGAAACCACCAACATACTTTCTGTCACTATGGATTTGTTTATTCTGGACATTATATATAAATTGCATAGTACAATACATGACGTCTTGTTTCTGCCTTCTTACACTTAGCATAGTGTTTCCATCCACTTTGTAAGATGTATCACTACTTCATTCATCTTAATGGCTGAATAATATCCCATTGCAGGGATAAATGACATTTTGTTTATCTATTCACCAGTTGATTGACATTTGAGTTGTTTCTACTTTGGGACTGTTATGAATAATTCTATAAGCATTCATGGGCAAGTTTTTGTGGAGACCTGTTGTTTCATTTCTCGAGTGTCTCCTTAGAAGTGGAATTGTCAAATCATATAATTCTGTTTTACTTTGTGAGCAACTGTCAAACAGCTTTCAAACTGGCTGCACAATTTTCAGTTCCCACCAGCAACGTGGGAATTACATTCTTGCCAACACTTGCTATTACCCATCTTTATTTTAGCCATCCCAATGCACGTGAAGAGGTTCTCTGTTCACGTTTGTGTCCCTTTTAGTCTTTTTTTTTTTAAATCTAATACAGCTACTTTATAACCTGCCTCTGACAATACCAACATATTAAGTTTTTCAGTTGGATTCCACTCTGTCATTTCTGCTGATTCATGTTCATAATTTTGTCATTTTTTTTAAGTAAGCTTCTCATTTTTCTTAGAACTTTATCTTTGGGAATAATTGAAGCCTAGGATGAACATGGGTTATTCAAGAGGATTTATTTGCCTCTGACAGATGCTTCAGGACATTTACAGAAAAATATTAAATTCTCAGCTTGAGGTTCTTCAGACCACCCAGGCAGGTGGTCATAGGAGAGTTAGCTTATCAATTCTCAGGGAAGATTTTTTTTTCCTCAAGTCACCACCAAAGATTTAGGCAGAAAAGTTTTCTTCCAGTTCTCAGGATGGGAGAGTTGTTTACCCCCCAACCCCAAGTTCACTTTTATACTGTGGGCATAGTCCTCTAGGGTCTTCACTTTGGCCAGGCCCAAAAGCTCATGATGGTTAATCTTATGCATCAGCTTGGCTAGGCCACAGTACCAGATATTTGGGCAAACATGTCTAGAGAAAAGATATTTTTCCCTGAAAAGGATTTTTTTACATGATCATTTAAATCAGTAGACTTTGAGCAAAGCAGATGACACACCATAGTGCGGGTGGGCCTCATCCAATCAGTCTTACAAGAAAACACACAAGTCCCCCAAGAAAGAGGGAATTCTTCCAGCAGACTAGAGCTATAATATCAGCTCTTCCCTGGGTGTAGAGCCTGCTGCCTGACCTGCAGATTTTGGACTTGCCAGCCTTCACAATCATGTGAGCCAATTTTTTAAAATAAGCCTTTCTCAATAGATGATAGATGATACAGATACATGTAAATGCTTTATAGATATGTGAATGCCACGTGCACACGCACTCAGGTTCACTGGGTTCAGCAAATGCCTTCAAAGTCAAAGCTGACATCGGGGCCTGCTTACCGCCCTACATTTCCATTTTCATTGAGTTTCTGGCCCACATATTCCTTGCCTTCATGCCAGCCTATCAATGCACTTAGGAAATTTAAAATTAGTTTATCCCGGATGTTTATTTTTATTGAAAGGGTTGGTCATCTACCATACTGGCAAAGGTGGAAGTCAGTAAACAAGCTGATATATTATGCTTTCCTTTAACTTACCTTATGGACAATTTAATCGTGAAATGTGGCTCGTCTCTTGGTGACTCCTATCGCCTGATGTTGACAAGCACCTTCCTTTTGCCAGACTCAGTATATTGTATCACATAAATAATTGTATTAATGATTATAATTACACATGCTTGATTCAAAATCACTGAGGAGCAAGGTAGATCTTTATGGAATGTCTCCTATGCCTGTGGAGTGTGAGGTTACTTCCCACCAATGGCAAACTTGCCTAAACATCTTTTAACATTTCACTTTCTTTCCCCACTCCCTTGAATGGAGGACTACTTTTCCCCCTGAAACCTGCCATCTCTCCTTCCTCTTGGAGTGAGGAGGCAGAGTGGAGAGGAAGAGGTCAAAGATAATTGAAAGATTACTCAAGGGTGTTCAACCTGGATAGCCAGATCAATGTATGGTAGAGTACGCAGGAGAAACTGATGTGGCTGGGGCAGGATGAACTCCCTTTTACGTATGCTGAATTAGAAATGACAAGAGAGCAATGAAAAAACCACCAGACAACTGAAAAAGGGAACCTAGGATTTGGAAAGGACATTTGTTCTTTTTGCAACTTCTTCTTCTCACCATGTTCTGAGGGACATGGAAACCATATATGAAATAGCCTCTACTGCTGTCAGCTCTGCTGGGCAGAATAAGACTGAAGACAAGGAAGGAAGAACATCAAACAGTCAAGCTAAGATAAATACTTTTGCCTGATTTCTTAAAGTCAATCAAAGACCCTTTTTACATACTGTCCTCCTCCAAGATCTACTTAAAATACTTATACTGTAAATAAAGACTGACAGCTGAACCAACTTTGGCTCAAAACAACACCATGTAACAGAAATGCAAAGAAAATACAACTGTGTATCAGTTAGACCAAAGAGCTCCAGTCAAGATATTTCCAGCTAAGAGAGGAGCAAGATTCATTGACTAACAAACCTGGAAAACCCAAAGGTGTGTATCCCGTTTTGAACAATGTTTTTGACAAATATTCATGAAATAAGGACAATCCCAGCATAAAAATATATGTATGGGAGAAAAAAACTGGAAGTACACTAACATGTAAATAGCTGTCTCTACGTGTTATTTCAGGTGATTGTTTTATTTATTTATTGGCTGTGTTGAGTCTTCGTTGCTGCACACGGAGTTTCTCTAGTTGCGAAAAGTGGGGGGTTACTCTTCACTGTGGTGCGCAGGCTCCTCATTGCGGTGGCTTCTCTTGTTGGGCAGCACAGACTCTGGGAGCACTGGCTTCAGTAGTTGCAGCACATGGGCTCAATAGTTGTGGCTCATGGGCTCTAGATGGCAGGCTCAGCAGCTGTGGTGCACGGGCTTAGCTGCTCCCTGGTAGCATGTGGGATCTATCCAAACCAGGGATCGAACCCATATTCCCTGCATTGGCAGGTGGATTCTTTTTTTTTTTTTTTTGGCAGGTGGATTCTTAACCACAGCGCCACCAGGGAAGTCCCTACAGGTGATTTTAATTATCATCTTTTAGTATTTTCATTTTTAATTATGGGGACAGAGTGCAGTGTACTGAGCAGAACTTGGGCTTCGGACTCTGGCAGACCTTGGCATTACCACTAAGCCTGCTGTGTAAAAAAAACCTCACCTCTCTGAGCCTGAGTTTTCTCACAGGAAAAACAGGAATAATAATGACAAGACTGATGTCTGGATTCAGTGACATGAAGAGCCTGCCATGAACAGTGAACAGGGTTATTATAGGAACAAGCATTGTGTTTGGGTAGCTACTCCTTCTTTCATCTTCTATTTTAATTATTTCTTAAACATTGCTTCTTTCCTGTTTCTTTAGGGCTCAATTTCCTTCTCAGGAAAGTGGTATTCACTCGGTTGTTTTTCTTCTCAGCACAGGTAAGTGTAAATTCTTTTAGTCTGTTAGAAATTACCTTAATTTTATGTTCACTCTTAAAAAAATATTTAGAAGGATATGAATTTCTAGATTTGACTATTTTTAACCAGCACTTTGAAGGTATTCTGTTATCTTTCAGCTTCTAGCGTAACTGTCGAGCAGGCTGCTAACTGAACTATTGCTCTACATACCCGAAAAGTCAGGAAGCCGCAATTAGTCATTCCTTTCTCCATACAAAATGCCTCATTAAAATAGATACTGTCTCTGGTATCTGCACACGCCTGTAATGTCGTTCTACTGAAAAAGGAGATGTAAATCTGACAGAATCTGCTCCTGGTACACCTAGGCTGGCTCTCCCTGCTTTCTTTTCTACATACTTAAAAAATTACGCTTTTAACAATTATGATTTGTTTTCTGCTCAGGAGCAATAAACTCACCAAGTCTGCAATTTCTAGACTCCTTCCCCTCTTTGCGAAATCCTAGAGAAGGAAAGAGTTGCTAGCATATGATTCCTTTCTAAGCACATCAAGTATCGCACCTGCTTGAAGTCAGTTTGCATCTCAAACACTTATAGGGCCCCAGCAGACAATGCAAATGAGCCCCGTGGAGCATGTCAGGCCAGAGGCAGGAAGAAACAGGAGCCTGCACTAGAGGAGCTATAAGCAGTCAGCTCTTCCAAACTGTTGCCACACAACAGTCCCATCAGTACTCCAGGGCATCCAATGTTTCAAGCTGAAATACAAAACTTACATAAATGTGAAATCTCACTTTTAAGTGTTGGCAATTATTTTAAAAATCAGATCTCACACTGGACTGAAGCATAAGCGTATCAGTGGGCAGAATTCAGCACACAGGAGTCCAGTTTTAATCCCTTGCTCTAAACTAAAAAATCTAGGTGTCTATTTGGAGGGGGCGGGACCTATAAAGTCAAATTGGAGGCTCCAATCCTCTCTTAAAAATGTCTCTTTTCATCTCTTTCCAATCTATAATATTATCCTTCTTGCCCCAGAGCACAAAAGTAAAATGAGAGCGAGGTGATTACAAAACTACAAAGAATGGAGAAAAAAATGCAACCATCACTCCCAAGAAGTAGCCTTGCTGCACTCTTTACTGTTCCTGCTGTAAACGATGCTGCAAAAGGTGCGTAATGGCACCAAGAGTATATTCATCCTTGGATATATGACTTCTTCCATCTTTCAGACTTTAAAAAATCTGTAATTCTTTGAGCCGTGTCCCTCACCTACCTCCCTATCCCAGCTAAAACACAGATCACAAATGATCTCAATTTGCAATGTGCAAAACTGTTTAAATGTCATTCGTCACAACTTTCCATTCCTTTTGAAATCTTCATTTTTGGAATTACAGTCTAAGGAATCCTGCTTACTGTTTCAAAGCATTTTTTAATTGTTTTCTTGGTGACTGGGATGCACTCACACTCAAGTCATCATATGCTATCATTATTTTCTAGCACTCTGAAACATTCATGAAAAGCTAGAAAATCATTCTCCAATTTCTAGGCTTAAAATACTTACAACAAAGTCAAATTCCATGGGTAACAACCAACCAGTACCTAACTTTCAAGTGCCTGATGCTACATAGCATGACAAAGGTCTGATCTCCATATCCTATGGAAGAAGTGCTCAATCCATGTCAGAAGAATTTCTGGGCATGCTCTTATTCAAGGCAATCACAATATTCTACTGATACTTCACACTGAAATCCAAAACAGACTGGGCAAATAGCCTTACAAGTCATTCTGTCAGCATTCAGAGGCACCTGAATAAGAACTTGGGATCCAGTGTCCAATTAAAAATATTCCTAGCTTCCCAACCTAAATGTCCATCAACAGATGAATGGATAAAGAAGATGTGGTACACACATACAATGGAATATTACTCAGCTATAAAAAGCAATGAAACTAGGACATTTGTAGAGACATGGATGGACCTAGAGACTGTCACACAGAGTGAAGTCAGAAAGAGAAAAACAAATATCGTATATTAACACATATATGCGGACTATAGAAAAATGGTACAAATCAACCGGTTTGCAAGGCAGAAATAGAGACACAGATGTAGAGAACAAACATATGGACACCAAGTGGGGAAAGCGGGGAGGGTTGGGGGGGGATGACCTGGGAGATTGGGATATCAAATTGTACACTCTAAATATATGCAGTTTATTGTAAAAAATAAAATAATAAAAAGTTAAAAAAAAAACATTCCTATCTCCCATTCTTCTTGAAAACCAAGTCAGAAGCACTGAGGTTGTTCAATGTGCCTTCTATCACAGCAATTCCACTTCTATGCCTTTGTTTTACTTCAGTACTGAGTATGTTAACAAGATATTACAGATTGAAAACCGAAAACCAAGGCCGGGCATCTCAAGTTTATTGGGTAATTCTTAGCTGGGAGAGAAAGATCACAGACTTAAACAATTGGAAAAAGATAAAAGAACAATTAATTGCAAATTATTACAAAAGTAATTTCTGAAATGTTTATTTTGAGCCACTGCTAAAACAAAATTTTAGTGCATCCTGAAGTTCATATTTTGGTAAATGAACATATTAAATTACTGAAAAGCAAAAAAAAAAAAGTTACTGTTATACAATACAAGATCTTAATGTAGTAATTCAGCACAGTCAAATAAACAGCTACAATTATTCAAAGCTGCTTTTGCTCTATATCTGGTATATTAAAGAAGAATGTGAATTACTTTTAACACTGCACAAGTAACCAAAGGTAGCAAATCCAGCAATATTAAAACCTGATATTAAATAGTATTCAAACATTACAACAAAAACAAAACAATGAACATCTAGAACTATAATTCTATGCATGTGAAAGGAATGTACATGGATGGTAAAAAAAAATAAATAAATAAAGTGACAAGAGTGACCAACACTGTATCTGCATCTTCAGAGCAGAAATACAGTTAGTGAGTAAATGTACGCAGGGTCTTCTAATAAAAATGAGAAAAAAACGCATTTCATCTTAGTACAATTTCATAATTCCCACAGAAGCTCTAATTCTCTTGTGCTGGTGACAGGTGGACAGGGTTTTTAATGGAAAGTATTTTCCCTACACCCTGAATATGGATGCATTATTTTTTTTTTAATTCTGTGGAAAGTTTCCCTTGAAAAAACTGTAAAGCAACAGATTGATGGGGAAGTGATCATTTTCATTGTGGCAGGATAGTATCTGCTAAATGATTAACTAAGAAGACATCTGAATCTAGACTCCAGGTGAAACTCTGCGTTTGGGGACATGCATAACAGCAAAGTCACATGGGGAAACTATCTTCCACTTTACACATGGCACATTTAATAAGTAACTAACTTCTCCTACCAGCAAAATAAAACCTTTACTTAAGCAAAATGAAAGTATTATGAGTTGAATTAATTCGCATCAAATATCTGAAAGGGTAAGTGGAACATTTTTCAAAATATGAAGATGTTATTACGTATGTTTACCGAGTGAATATTCTCAAAGATTTTATTACTCCAGTAAATTGTGTCAAACAATCCAACAGATGTTGTAATTTTCTTCCATGATTTATAAATGAATCATCCCTTTCATATAAATCAGGAAATATTTTCAAAATCAAAATTAATAATACCCAAAATATAAATGTAATTTAAACTTAGCTTGGGAAGAGAAGAATATGAAGGAAGCGCCCCATTTCAGTTTGAAACTATGCTCTAAAAACCCCCTGTCAGAGGCCTTCTTCACTTTCTTTCCATAAATCCTTCCGTGTTTCTGAAACTGATAAACAGAGAATTCAACCCAAAGCACATCACAACTTTAACAGCTCTGAATAAGATATGATATTTCATAAGGGCCAAAGTGTGCAGAATGGCAATATTACAATGTCATAATAAAATTATGTCAAGTAGATTTTCAACAAAATAAGACAGAGTTGTCCTCAACAAACAGACTTGTTCTGAAGGCTGAGCAACCAAATAGATCTACAGTGTCTTTGGAAAAATCACAAAGTGCCTTTAAACAAAGTAAGTGTAGACTGTTTTTGATTAAAAGATACTGTTATAAACTCCAATATTTTCTCTCTATATAAGGAAGCTTAACTCCCACTTCTTTTCACATCTGCCAACACGATATTTTTCTCTACACCCCTGCACTGAGCTGATTCACGTGCGGAGTTCCACTGTGATTAGTACTATGCGTGCTAGTGTCCAAGGATTGGTCTGTCAGTCCGCAGTGGCTGAATAAGGGAACTCTGAATCCAGCACAGCTCCAGATAATGTGAAGAAAACAAAATATGAGGAGAATCTTACCATAAGAGAAATAAACATTTTCAAGTACAGAAAGTTTTACAGAACTAATATATTGTCACTTGAGCGTAAAAGAAATTCAGAAGTCGGTTTTGCTGTTAATAAAACCCGTACACACATTGAAGTTACCAAACAAAACTGGATAGTTATACACTTTTAAAAACTCAATCTAAGCTTAATAATCAATCTAGGTTATAACAACCTGGTTCCTAACATTAAAAAACCCAGTCCAGTGCTGCTGCATATCAAGTTCTGAGAACCTAAAGACAGAATCAATTCTGGTTATATATATTTCCTGCATTTCTCCACCTTAAAAAAATACCTGAAAAAACTTTACAAAAATTTATTTTTAAGGCCTGCTCTACTTCTTTATCTTAAATTGAGAAAAACCAAAGCTTACATGGTATAACCTCAAAATATTGAAATAGATTTTGGCATTTTTCTTAAAAAGCAAATTGCTTAAAAAGCAATAAAATAATTTCTCTACCATAATTATAATTCAAATTAATGTAAGTGCCCTTATTCCTTTTCCCCTGGCAGGTGCTATGTCTTCTATACTTTGTACAGCTTCCAGAACAGTCAGTGCTCAGGAAAAAAGAAAATGTAACAGAGCAAAACCAAAGCCTCCAACAAAAAGTGATTTATTCTAGATTACAAAATCTGCTAATGGAAGAACCAAAAATTCACACACACACCTCACATACAAAACACAATCCTGGTCCTCTATTCAAGTCAACTTGCAGTTACTAAAGACAAGTAGTAGAAAATGCAGAGCCCAAAAAGGACTTTACAAATTAGTGCAGATACACTTTATTGGGGAAGGGGTCAGGGGAAGGGTCCCATTTTTTTTCTAGAAAAAGCTTATCCTTGCTAAAGCGGAGTGTTTTTTTCAAAGCCCCAACAATGAAAATATTTACTGGGCTTCTCTAAATGGATTTCCAAATTAACATTAAGTTTTAAAATTTCACCACGTTTTGCAACTTTATTTTCATTTAGAGGATAAGCCGGGGACCCAAAATAGTCAAAAAGAAACA
Source organism: Hippopotamus amphibius kiboko (assembly GCF_030028045.1). NCBI lineage: Eukaryota > Metazoa > Chordata > Mammalia > Artiodactyla > Hippopotamidae > Hippopotamus > Hippopotamus amphibius. The sequence continues at coordinate 56,403,867 of NC_080199.1, read as the reverse complement.
AAAATTCTTACTGCACAATCTTTAAAGACATTTTATTTTAAAGCACCCTTTTAATGTTAACAGTGGGTTTCTAACCAGAGAAGAGTAAAATAAAAGGGGGCACCAACCACTAGCAAGGTTAAAGGTCTCCTTTACATACACACACACACACACACACACACACACACACTCTCTCTCTCTCTCTCTCTCTCTCTCTCTCTCGCTTTTCATACCAGAACAACTGGCAACATTAGCAAATAATGTCATTTGATGAAAGGCTGGGGAAACTATCATTTACGATATTTATAGGACCCTAACTACTATTGTTTCTAAGAAATTAAATAACTTGGGGGATTCACAAAGCTACCAATAGCTTTACTATGAAAATAAAATTGACCCTTAAAAATAGGACAAAAGATGTCAGGAAAAAAATTAGCCTCAATGCTATTTTTTGATGTCAGATTAGTTATTAATAGGATACCATTTGTTTGCAAACGAGCAAAAGTATAACTCTTTATCCCTGGAACCCACCCTCAGCCACCTCAGTGCAATTTCTAGCAGCACTATTTGGATGCAAAAAGAATGCCGTCAGTCAATGTCCCTGAAAGTCTCACGGTTAGATCTTCCTTCAAATATGTGTTCTCAGGGTCTTAACACACTACACACGTGTACAGAAGAATAACTGAAGATAATATTTGACAGATTACAAAAGTATGAACTATATACACCATGTGATGACACAATGCACTTAAAAAGCTATATTTACTTTCCTCCCAATTCACTTTAAATGTTAATATTCACTATTCAAATTTTACCCTATGCATCTTTATCTGTTTCTTCCTCTCCCAAAACAAATCATAAACTATACTGGTTTGGAGTTTGTTCTACGCATTTTCCAAGAGCCAATCAAACAGGGACTTGCACCTCTCCTCGCTGGACATCTTCTCCATCACCTCATAGTATTTAAGCACAGCCTGCAGAAGGTCTCCCACTTTCCAGCCTTTTTCTTGTAATCGTTTTGAAAGCTAGTAAGAAAGAAAGACAAGTCAAACATCAGATAAAACTAAGAATCCTGGTGTTTGCAGCAAAATACTGTTTCCCAGTTATAATGAGGTCTTCTCCCCTAAACCACCACTCTTTACACAAATTAAACATTTTTCCTTCCTGGCTTTTATAAACACTCTCCTCCACAGAATGACACTTTGGGATTGCTGGAGCCAGAATCCCACAAACCTCACCCAGCAGACAGTCTGTGTGGGTGTACAGAGGCTACATTTCTACAGGAAATTCTTAACCTAACTAAATACATCTGTTGCATCTTCCATTAGGAACATAAAATAATAAAGACAATGTCAAGCTTAATAAAAGGATGTGGATTTTCCTTCCACAACATATGGTGTGGTTTTTTTCCTGGAATACACACTCTAGCCTCAATGGAAAGATGGCTTTCTAAGTTAAGAAACGTTAATGTCTCCAAAAAAAAAAAACAAAAAAGTAAATAAATACTAAATATTGTGGCAATCATTTTGCTATATATACAAATGTCGAATCACTTTGTTGTACACCTGAAACTAATACAATGTTATATATCAATTATATCTGTTTTTTTAAAAAAATAAATAAATACAGGTTTAAATAAACTATCACCACCAATCAGAATGTCTTCATTCACTTTTTTTCTATTTAGTTCTGTAAAAACTAATTTTCTGTAATATAAATATGCTTAACCTTTCTAAAAATAGCTTTCTTGCAATATAATTCACATACCACACAATTCACCCACTTAAAATATACCAGGGAATGGTTTTTATTATATTCAGAGTTGAATGCAACATCACCACAATCAATAATAGGACAATAATTCACATCAAAAAAAAAAAAAAGCCCTACCTGTTAATAATCACTCCCCATTCCTCCAAACCCCCTCAACTCTAGACAACCACTACTTTCAGCCTATAGATTTGCCTATTTTGCCCATTTCATTTTCATGGAATCAAAAAATATATGGCCTTCTGTGACCCGGCTTCTTTCATTTAGCATAATAATTCCGAGCTTCCTCCATGGTGTAGCATGTCTCTACTTCATTCCTTTTTACTGACAGAAAACACTCAACTGCAGGGATAGGCCACGTTTATTCATCCATTCTCAGTTCATGGACGTTTAGGATATATCCACTCTTGGCCTATTATGAATAACACTGCCATGGACACATGTTTTCATTTCTCTTGGGTATACATCTGGAAGTAGAACTGCTGGGTTATATGATCATGCTGTGTTTAACTTTTTGAGGAACTGCAAGCATGTTTTCTTAGGTTATGTGGGGATGAGGTTCCCTTACCCCAAGCACCTTTACACTCAGCTCTGCGTAAGGGCTTTCTTAGCCCTCAGTTCATCCAAGACTAAATGACTTGAAAATGTCTGCCTCCCTAAGGTCAGTTCTAATACTTTCCCTACTCATTCTTTCTCTTTGACAACTCATGCCCTGAGCCCCCCTTTCTGTCTTATTTTCTCCTTCTGCCTCAAAACAGAAACCTATACTGGAAAAATCCAAGAAGTCTAAATAAAAACAACAAAATACAAAAAAAATTTTTTGACATAATATCTTTTTCAGATACTTCTTTCAACAATATCTTTGTAAATTCTGAACCAGGAATCAAGAGTAACTTGACTGTTCCTTTTTTGTTATCATAGATCATCTTACATTGGTTACTCTTTGGACTACTCTGTATCACATAGTAAAATTAAACCAAAGTTCTGATGAGGAAAATTCCTGGACAAAAACCTTAAGACTATAAACTAAAAAATCTTGACTAATAAGGTACTTGGCACACAGTAAGTTATCAATAAAAATATGCCATTAGTGCATCTAATCTGAATGTTTTATTATTAGAATCCTATTAAATGCTCAAAGTGAACCACTGTCCCTTATTAATGTTCAAAGGTTTAATGGTTTTTGCTTATGCTAACTTCTCATACTAATGTAACTGGATTAACAGGAGAGACATACTAATTACTAGGCACAATTATGAATCAATTAAATGCAAAGAATAACTCAATCTTTGCATATGAACACATGAAATGCTTATTAAAGGCACCTAACTTTGAGAACTTAAAGAAATGTGCCAGGCACTAGATTAAGCATTTTTTTACAGTATTATATTTAATCCTCACGAACCTCTGCAAAGTAAATTCTATACTCATTTCCATAGTACAGATAAGGAGACTGAGACTGGTGACCCTGCCCAAGGTGACACTGCTAAAGAGTGGCAGAGGATACCTAAGCCCAGACACGGGACTCGACCACCTGAGCATCTACCCACTTTCTATCAATGGGTATCTTATCAGATCAATCATGTGACACAGAACGTCATACACCGTGTCCTCTCAACCACCTATAAGATAGGTACTCACTTGTATAAACTCCTTCTTTGCAGAGTCATGAAAATAAAGTTCTGCAACTTCGGCCTCAGAGGCAACAAGCCACTGAAGAATAATCCGTAGCTGGGGGTCTACTGTGCACGGCTCCATGTCAACATTCGTAACTAGTAGAAGAGTCTTTGCATCTTGCTCCGAACCTAATATTTAAATTGAAACGATATGAAGTGAAACTCATCGATTCAACTCTCAGTACTCTGGTTTCCAAGGATATATAAGCATTTTCCATTTCTTAAGATTCCAAGGAATTCTGGGGAAAAATTCATCTTTTCTTAACTGCACCGTAACATCAACTAAAGTATTACTTTGAAAGGGCAAAGTAATGCTAAAACAAAGGCATAGCCTTGATCATTTGTGATGGCACAAATGCAAAATTCTATTCTGAAGTACTGAATTCAAGAGGCAATTCACAAATGCCATTAATTTGTGTCAAAATATAATCTACAGGTAAAGCCAAAAAAACCCCCCAAAACAAACAAAAAACTAAAATGCTACAATTACAATCAAAATATAAATAAAACACAAATAAAAACCTCAAATATATTAAATGGACTTAAAGAAAGCTTTCTGAACTAAGAGAAACAGCAGCAGCAGTGACTACTTCTATTGCACCCTAATAGGAGGGAACTGTTATCATCTCATTTTACAGGTGTGGGACTTGAGGCAAAGAGAGATCCAGAGGCTCACAGCCGGGAAATGGCTGAGCCAGGATATAAACACAGGCAGTCTGGCTCCACACTCTTAAATCACTTCACTTTTTAGGCAAAATACAAAAATAATAATAATAATACCATATGCAACCACTTACCTCCCAAAAGCCAAACCAGGGAATTTTCTGGTACACCCCTATTATAAATAAGACACTGCTCTCAAGTTTATTTTTTTTAATGAAAATTATGATTTCAACGTAGAACATGAATCCCTGTTGACTATAAAACTAATGCCCTGTGGACCAATATCATGTGTCTAACACTGCTGCTTAGTGGCGGCTGAGCAATCAGCAGTGCTGAGGCCTGGGCCTCCCACACAAGAGGCCAGCAGTGGGGCATGCGGGCAGACTCGGCACCAATTCGCACCAGTAAGGGACATTTGTTGGTGAATGTCCCTGATTCTTTTTTTACACTTTGCAGGGCATTCTAACCACTACTAATCATTTTTAGGGTTCGTACTGGCCCCTAAAATTTTTCATTTAAAAAAACTGGTCCACACTATTCTCTTAATATAAGTGTATTTTCATTTCCCTCCTCTCTCCCCTCTGACTCTCAATCAAAAATGGGTCTGGTGCACGAAGGTACCAGACATAGTCTTTGGGCCATTATGTAAATTCCGCAGAGGTCATGGGGTTGAAAGGTTCCTTGTACCACTGGATTTCTCAGTTCAGGGTTCCTGGTTGCCTGGCCTAAGAGTGACTTCTCTTTGGAGAGGTTATTCAACCCTAGTGAAAAGAGAAAGAACTGACATCCTGCAACTACAAACAATAACAAAAAAAATGAAATTTGTCTTAGGATTTCCATAATTTTGCATCATTTATAAATCCACATCAATCCATCTCCTAATTTACCAATTTCTACATTAACAAATTTGAAAGTTAGCTACGATTTTCTATATAATGAGAGATGACTATATTCTCAAAAGCTGAGTAATGACATATCTACATATAATTAACCTCTCAGTTTATTCCTACTTACGAAAAAAATATTGAACAGCCTGTGACCAACAGTACCTAGTATTTACATATTTGGAACCATGTTCATTAAAGAAAGAAATGGATATTTTCTTCAAGTATATATGTGAGTTAAGACTGGAATTGAGGGAAGGAATTGATTTCAAAATATCTTTTTATTTTTACTTACTGATTTATATAAGATTGACAAAAACAAACTGATGTGATATAATAAATTATATCTCATAATGTAAGAATTTTATATTTTGAAAAAGATAATTATATGAAGACATTATCATGAATTTCTCTCTCAAATAACTGAATAATTCTTTTAAAGCAGTTCGGTCTTTACACTGATGAGTACTTCCTTAGGTAAGCAATCAACACAAACTGCTCAACAAAGGATCTGACACTGGATACATCAGTTCAAGAATATCTTGACTTGGAATATTTCCTCTTCTTTCAATTACTTTACTATCTGTACAATAAGAAATTTGGACAAGAACTTCTCTTGGGTCTACTCTAATTACAAATTTTTCTAATTTTAATGGAAAACAATTTAAAAATAAATCAAAGTGTGTTCTAATGAATATTATTTCAAGTTACATTGAATAGTTTAAATAAATAATACTGTAATTGAAGGGATCCCCAAAGACATTAATAACCAAAAGGGAAGGGAAAAAAATACCATTGTGAAATGTAAAATGATTTTTTTTTCAGTTATTATTATTATTATTATTATTTTTTTGGCACACGGGCTTAGTTGCTCCGCGGCATGTGGGATCTTCCTAGAGCAGGGATCGAACCCGTGTTCTCTGCATTGGCAGACGGATTCCCAACCACTGCGCCACCTAGGAAGCCCTTTCAGTTATTATTAAAAGCCTTCAGTTAGTATTTCCCATTTGATCTGACTTCATATAGGTTATTGTCTTTTTTTTCATGTTTGTATTGTTTTAATGTTCCAAGTCTAGTAAAATCTTACAGCAAACAAATCAATGAATTTAAACAAAACAAAAAAGAATACCCTGGTTTGTAACATAAAAAACCCTGATTTGTTAAAACCCAGCGCCTATCTGATGAAAATGCACAAACATGAAAGACTCTTCTAAAGGACGTTATACAAAAAAACACACACTTTGAAAAACAAACTGTCAGTTACCTTCTACATCATCCTCATGCTCTTCACCTTTATCATCCGGCCCATCACTTACGGAATGAAGTAGCAGAAGCAGTTAAAAAAAAGAAGTTGTGATTAATAATGGTATTGAAGCCAATTCTAAAAATGTGGTAAAAAATGAATGTTACAATATGACATATGACATTTAAAAAGGGGAGAAATGACAATAAAAAGGAAGCTTTGCTTCTCACACCATTTCATGTTAAAATCTCAACTGCAAATGATACCTAAAGGTAAGTTATCAATAACTGAGGAGTTCTACCTGACCATGACTATATACACAGCATCAAGTGATTACATAATAAAATTTAATTTAAAATAATTTAAAGCCGAAATATTCTAATTTGGTTTTAGATAACACAGCATTTGAATATAACAGAATGCCATGAATAATTATTTATTAATGCTTCTGCTGATGCCATTTGTATATTTTTTAATAGTAAAAATGCATTTTTTCTACACCTTTCTTACAAATAAAACTGCAAACAAAAACAAAAAACCAAAACAAAACAACAGAAATCCTGTAGGAAGCAAGCTCTTTTTAATGAAACAGTGATTGGTAGAATCAAATAGCAAGCAGTGCAACACATGCATAAAATTAACACATTTTGCAATTAGATGTCAGTCATATCTTAGCACAGTTGAATTTTTTCATTAGATGTAAATTTATCAAGCAGAATCATGTCAAAATACAGGAGAAAAGCAGGTTGATACATATTGGCACTGTACCCACATTCTTTTAAGAATATGATATCATGCATTAGTGGTGAAAGACTCATCAGTGTTTAGGTTTTTGGACTGGACCAACCTGTCTGATGTTGGAAAGGATAAATTGTCCTCATACAAATCTCCTTCTAAACCAAGACTGCTCCAGCTACTGCTGTTACCATTACTGCCAGAGGAAGAAAAGAACAGAGCTGAACTAGAAAATGAATGGTAAAAATGACCCTGGTTTTCCTTGGAAGAGCGTTCATCAGTGCTAACTGCGGATGTTCTGAAGCTGCCACAGTGGGTGCAGCAACCTAAAGATCATCACTGCTACTGTACAAGGTATCTGACAGCTTCAGAGTTCTGGGAGTTTCCTTACTTGTCCTCAAAAGTTCATGGAAATTATTCTAAATTTATATTTATCTCACAGATTCAAACAGTGACTTTTAGGACAGAAAACGAATGCATAAACTAAAAAGTTTCACAGTGAAATTAATGTCTATGGCAAAGCTTAGGATATAATTTGTAAAAAGCCAATGGTCCTCAGTTTGGATAAGGTTTAAAAACAAAAAACCACAGGTGAACATTCTGTCGAGTCTTTAGATAATGCAAACAGTGATGGGCCAGGGTAAGAGCAGAGGATGGGGAAAGGGACGGGATGGCAGACACCGGAACACAGTGAAAACAGACCTTTTCTAACTGCTGGGAGAAAAGCTGTCTTCTGTCTTTAAAATACTCATATTATGTCAATTACCCTCATTTCACACATTATGTATAATTCAGTAGGTGGCAAATAATATACATTTTCTTCGGAATATTGAATAACCAAGGTCTAATCAAGCATCACCCTTGTCTGATCAGCCAGTCACTGCACCACACAGAGACATCTTCTTACACTACCTAATCAAAAGAAGAAAGCAACTACATTCTACAAGTGCGGCAAAGCGATACAACACAAAAAGCAACTGCGTTCAGAAACAAAACTAAATTCCGTTTTTCAGATTAAAATCTAAACATGCAATTTTTTAAAAAATTCTAATCATTAAAATAATTAGTAAGCACATTAGTTTGCAGTGATAAGCAGCTACCCCATATTAGGCTAGACAATTATAAAAATTAATATTCACACAAACCAAAATTTTGGTTCTAAAATATGAATTAACATAAAGTCATCTCTCATGCATCAATAAATGTTGACAAGGCTACCAAAAAAGGGGATGATTATTTAAAAGTTCTAAATAGTTTCCAGGCCATCTCGGTAACTAACACATCCATATTAACTCTAGCACAATCAAACTGTCACAAACCGTAATGCATAACAGAATAAAAGTTAAAACTGATCAGTGTCTTTCCAACATTACATTCAAACAAACATAGCTCTATTATAAAACCATTAAACCAACCAGAGTTCTGCCCATGTAGTGTGTTGTCAGACAAACCAAAAATGAGAAAATATGGAAAAACACAATGGATAGACAGCTGTGCGCCAAAGAGAAAGAGAACATTAATGAGCCCAAACACCATATTTACTTCTATTAATATAATGATTAAGCACAGAAAAAATTACAAAGTTAAAATTCTCTCCCATTTCCACACTAAAGCCATGTATCTTAAGTGTGGTCTCTGAATCACTTGCTTTAAAATCAACTGAGGCACTTATCAAGCACGTAGACTCTTGAGACCCTCCAATGACCCAGTGAATCTTAATCTCTGGGAGGCAAGCACACCACCAACCCTGGATAAATCCCACTAAGTTGTTCTTTGTGCTGAACCTTAAGTCCACACAGCATCATTAGTTCTTATTAATTCTACAGTCAATTAAAACCAAAGTGTTTTTCTGACAAAATGCTATCAAGTCACATTTTCCCCATCTTGAATTCAAATAATTAATTTTCTGACCCTAAATGTATTCACCCATGTTAAATGTAATTAGTTTAGCCTCAGCCTGATTAGGTCTTTTTGAACCTTGGTCCTGTTAATGGGATTACCTTTCCATCTTTGTCTGGAATCACTCACAAATACTGAGTGCTCTACATCACTAAGAAAATAATGCTGAAGAGGAAGAACCAACGACAGTCAGGCCCTGCTAGGCGCCTCCCTCTTTTCATCAAATTAGATAACATTCCATAGCCAGCATTCAGCTACAGTCTCTTCATGCCACTAGCTTCTAACCCTTGTTCTCCCACTTTAACATCAGGATTCTGTAAGCAAAAACGTCAGTCCCCCCAACTGAAATCCTAGAAGCCTGCTTCTCAAAGATGAGAGAAGAATTTAAGTGTTAATACTCTAAAGTTATGGGATGGGCCAAATGATGATCTGTGATATTACCCCCACTTTCTGCTACCAGTTTTAAAGACTGCCTTTTTTGGATTTAGATTTTGTAAAATATTGGTGGTTTACATCACATTTTAAGAAACTATGACAAACTAGATACTTTGTAAAAATATTAATATTTACTGGTTAATCTAAGCATCAAACAAAATACTCTGAGACGACGTATTCTAACAGGTGAAAAGCCATTTCCTTGCCTTATGCTTCCTCATCCTCTCTTCCAATAGACCTCTTACCTCCCACTCCTGGTAAGTCCATTCCAAAGGCCTCTTCTACGGAAGGCCTACAGGGCCCTTTCCATGTGTGTGCGAAACTGGAAGCATGTATGCGAAGAACCCTCCCTCTCCCTAGGCTCAGCTATGGGCAGTATTTATTATTTCCAAGTTACCAGTTAATGTAGATAAAGATTTTATGGCATTTTATAGGGTAGTCAGGAAGGCCTTTACAGAGTTAAGAATATAAGAAACAACGATATCATAGTTAATAAAATATTCCAAAACTGTTTTTAAGAACAAAGTTAACTGAGAAAATGTGATGTGCCTTCTGCTGTACAAAACCATATTTCTGTAATGAGTTTATGTATTTTCAGTCATTCAAGTATAAATACTCAAGATACAGTGTTCCTGAATGGACAGGTAAGGAATCCTTCCCCCCAAAAGATACTACTGTAACTAATATCAAGAAAATTACAGGGCCATTTTGATGCCTTTTACAGGTAACTGTTCTTTTTTCTATCCTTTGAAGAAAAAAAAAAGTACCCTCTTTAAAGTGAGAAAAAAATTTTCCCTCAAAAATTCATGAGAAGTCCAAGTAAAGCTTAAAGGGTTGAAATCAAATGTATGAAGTATTTTTCAAACCAACTACTGGCACGTTCAAAGAAAATTAGCTCACCTTATTACTACATTTAATAAACAACAAAACCATTAAAAATATATTGTGAATAATAAAATACACTCTGAAAATAATGGTAGCTTTTCCAATTAAGAATTTTAAAATTAGACTCAATGTAACTTTATAGCTTCCCTCTGAGGTCTGAGCACCTAAATTATGCAATTACATGCAAAATCATAGTTACCTTTCACTTAAGTGATGAAAACTGCTGCTTTCATCCTGGTGTTCATCTTCAAAACTTAAATTGGACCAGCTACCAGTGCTATCATCACCAATGCTGAGATTCATCTGCTGGCTACCAAAAGACTCAGCTGACTGAAAGTCTTCTACTTCTTTTGGACTGAAAGAAAAAAGAAAAAGAAAAAGAAAGGAAGGAAGAAAGAAAAGAAAAGAAGAAAAGAAAGTCCAAAAGCATCAGAATCTGAGTTACAGGACTATCCATTTGATGGTAAAGATGATAAAAACGAGAAATGATATTCAGAGTTAGACCAGTGGTCCATCTAACCCTTTGTGTCTGCTAATAGAGATGTGGCAGAACATACTACTTTCAAAGTTAACTGAGGTACCCACACAACATCCCTAACCTACCTTGCTCATCTACAATGGATCCATCCCAAGTGTATCACTTATTTAAATTCTCTTTAAAGCAGTTCATATTTTCAACAGGGACAAGTTCCTAAGCTTGTCATCTGCTTTGTGAGACGGTATTTTTATTTCTACCAAAAATTACCCCTTTTCTGGCTTTAAGAACAAAAAAAAAAGTAGTCCAAGGAATTCTAGTACTGTCAAACTAGCCAAATCTCTTCAAGATCTTGAGCATGGATCATAACCTCTCCCACTTTTTTCTCAATGGAAAGACATTTATATTTTTATTTCACCTTCACAAGAAATGTCATTTGCTGTTCAATTATTGTATTTGCCCCTTCTACATTTTATTCTTGAGTAATGGTTTAAAGTGATATTTTAATTTTTTATTGAAGTATAGTTGACTTAGAATATTAAATTAGTTTCAGGTGTACAACATAGTGATTCAATATTTTTACAGATTATACTCCATTTAAAGTTATTGCAAAATAATGGCTTTACCGTTGCCCTGTGCTGCACAATTTACCCTTGCTGCTCATTTTACACACAGTGGTTTGTATCTCCTAACCCCCATACCCCTATCTTGCCCCATATTTTTAAACATGAAGAAGGACAATGTTAGTCTTCTGGTCAAAACCTTCTAGTGGCTTCTCATCAATCAAAATAAGAGTGCAAATCCTTATAACGTACACCTGGCATGACAGCCTCTCATAACCACCACCGGTCTCCTACTCTGCCTGGCCCACGCGCTTTAGCCACTGTTGCCCCAACACGCACAGCCCCGCTCCTTTGCCTGGAACCCCATTTGCTTTGATTCCCACTTAACTTATTCTCTCTTCACCTTTGGCTCTTGGCTCAAATGTTACTCTGTCAGAGCTGCTTCCTGCTATCTATTCAAAACTGCATGGGATGCCCACCTGCTGCTGCCCACCCACACTCCCAGCACTAACTCCCTGCATCTCCCTATTTTAAGATGGCCAAAGGGACGTCCCTGGTGGCACAGTGGTTAAGAATCTGCCTGCCAATGCAGGGGACACGGGTTCGAGCCCTGGTCCAAGATCCCACATGCTGCAGAACAACTAAGCCCGTGCACCACAACTACTGAGCCCATGTGCCACGACTCCTGAAGCCTATGCACCACAATAAGAGAAACCACTACAATGAGAAGCCCGTGCAGCACAACAAAGAGTAGCCCCCACTCGCCGCAACTAGAGAAAGCCTAGAGAACGAGCGCAGCAACAAAGACCCAACGCAGCCAGTGAGTAAATAAATGAATAAATTTATTTTAAAAAAAAAAGGTGGCTAAGAAAAGAGGCTGTGCTTGTCACAGCTTCAACAAAAGCTACTAAAAAGTCCAGGGTTATCATGTGGCTCAATTACATTCCTCAACGCAAGAAATTTTCTCTTTCCATGAGACTAACAAAAATAATCTTACGAACACTAATAACACAAGTTGGTCCTGCTGTTTTCCCAGGGAGAAAGGTTTAAAAGTGAAAGTTCTAACTAAGGTGTTAGTATCACTGAGCACAAGGCACGGTTACTGAACACTGAGGGACTCTCAGAAAGAACTGTCCCCCTAGATGGTGGCCTATCAAGAGGAGTGATGGCAGGAGTGGAAATATTTGGAGAATTTTTGCTTTCTTCACAGCAGTTTGGTTAAATCACACTCTACAAGAAAACGTACCTCTGTGAACAGAAATAAAAATTTAATCTCAGAGTAGTACATTAACATGGTGATACTCAATATTTGCTATATAAAATTCTCCGGCTGTTTCTTTGATTCAACTTTACCTACTGCACAGCTTTGTAAACTTGGGCAAGGTGAGTATCCATTCTAAGCCTCACCTTCCAGCTCAGTAAATGATTCATACCTTCCTTCCCTCAAAGGGCTGTTGTGGGGTAATGAGACAGTGCCTATGAGAGTAACAGGCAGAATATAAAACAATACACAAATGTAACAGGGAACATTTTCTGTTAATTTAGGACTAAAAATAATCGTATCTTTCTGAAGAGGACTTAAGACACAAATGATCAAGTTAACTTTTCACGTCATTGCAAGACCCAAAAGAAGTCGGAAACTTACCCGCTAACAGCCTGTCCAACATTCATCATTGCCGATGTCAAGATCTCCGTGGTGAGGCTTTCAGCAAAGCTGACACCGTCCTGTCCAATTCCACTATCGCCTGCCAAACTGGTACCGCTCAGCTCTCTCTCTGCCTTTTCAATCGCTTCCGCAACTATCTTCTCAGCGAGCACTGTCTTCTTATCAAGATCAACGTGAATTTGAGGGACATCGAGATGAAAAATTCTAGATTTCTGGTAGTAGCTGCTAAATTTTGAATTAGAAACTGGCTTACTATTAGCAAGTGAATACGGTCTGGGAAAGCATGGAGGTGAATTTCCAGTGCAGTCATGGAGCTCTCTGCGGTCACAACATCTGCAAGCCTGACTTACCAGAGGTGACGACTTCTCCGCGTAAGTGACCCTGTCGGCCACTTCTGCGGTCTCAGACACGCGGAGAACTGCAGATCCTAAACTCAACTCTAAGGTGTCAACTACTACCTTGTTAGCATACTGTTCTATAGCATGAACAACAGTCTCTCCATAACCACACCCACTCACGCTGCCTGTACTGTGGGAAAATCTGTGATTTTGCGACGAAGGCTGAAGAGACTTGGGAAATTCTGGCTCAACGTGAGACTCAGCATCTTTGTCACATCCGTTTTTCTCATAAGGGCAAGAATCCGGTAAGGATTTTGGCAAGCCAACTGTAGATGCCATCAGCTCTGTTTTAACATCTCTTGTGATGCTGTGAGCGAGAGAAGTTGAAAAACTATACAGTTCCGAGCACTCGTTTCTTCCTGTATCCCATGTCCATTCACAAGTCTGGTTTTTATGAAGGTAACCCACACTTCTTTGTCTTTTTTTATCTACTTCTTGCGGGTGTTCTTTACTTAAGAACAGTAACAGTTCATCGTTGGTTTTCACCTGTGAGCTCTGCACAGGGAACACTTGTGAGCTGCACTTCACTTTGGCTGTCTTAGCTGCTTCTTGTAATCCTGACTTCACAGAACGATAAGCAAGTCTATTGGCATACTGGTCCATTATTAACTCACTATTTCCACCTTCCTGTTTTAGTATTTGGATTACGTGACCTGCGTACTCATCTGTCACACTCTCGCAGCTGGGATACTTATATGTCAGACCTGACAGACAAGAACTCGGTGGTAATGAAAGAATAAACGGATCTATTTCTCCCAGAGGTGCTACAGCCTCTGTATCCAACTTCTCTTCTGATCTACAGTCTTGGTCACTATCAACGTAACTGTTCCTCTTCTGCCTGAAAAGCATATAACTTCTAACTTTTGCTATTTTTTCAGCTTCTGTAATGACTTCCACTGCCATATCACCTGCAAAACTGCATAATGTTTGTAAATTTTCATCTGAGCAATTTAAAAATGTAGGCGATACACTTCTTTGACTCTGCACATTTAAGCAAGGGCTTTTAACCTTGGGTCCTTGAATTATTTTATTATCCAAATGGGAAGCTGCCATTTCAGTTGCAAGAGAAATGATGTGTGTCGCTAAGGCATCTGCAAACTGAACTTTCTTCCCCGAGGGCTCTGACTTCACATCCACTTCTGGCTGCTCTTCACCTTCACTACTTTCAACTTCTTCTGAAAGAGATCGCATGAGTTTCAACATGAACTCTTCTTTTTCTATGGTATTCTGTTCATTTTCAGACAAACTGCCGACAGACGAGTTGTGAGGTGTAGAAGGTGGTGTAGCGGGTGCAAATTCTTTTGCTAATTCCCCCTTGAGCTTTTTGGTTAACTTCCTGATGTCCCATTCAGAAGCAGCCTGGGATGGGACTAGAGGGGTTGAGGGAGGAGTATCAGGTATTACATTCCCATCTCGGATTTTCTGTTTATCTTCCGAGTGCAAATCGTCTGTACATGTGAGCACTGTGGATGAGAAAGTATGTGAATGGGGCAAAGGGTTTTCCTGCCCAAAAGGCAAGGGCTCAAGTGCTGTATCATTCAAACTATGCTTTTTCATGGATTTGTCCTTGGCCATTTCCTTCAAATCGAGTTTCTGACCTGCTGCAGTTGGACAAGGTGGTGGTGTCTCTAAAGAAAATCCATGAGCCATAGAACCTTTACATTCCAGAACACAGTCCTTTCCTTCTGAAAGTGAATAGTGAGTTAAATGTTCTTGAGCCTCAAGAAACTTGGGGAACTTTTCCAAGGTCAACTGTGACTCGTCTCCAGGAATAGGCAAGCCTTCCTTGTGGTGCACATTTTTATCTACACTTGGGACCACTGATTTGCTTTTGTCTATGGAATGTTTAATAATGGATTTAGATAACTGATCAGCGAATGTGCCCTTGCTGGCCTCACTCTGTTTCAGTGTTGATTGAGCACAGTGGAAAGGAGGGGTTTTTCCCTTTACTGTTTTAGTTAAACAATCTGTGTTTTCATCCGCTGTTCTTGTAACTTTGAATGATGTCACTGAATCTAAAGTTTCATTTACTATTGTATGCACCACTGCCGCAGAAAAATTGCTAATCATCACAGGATCACTCATTAATTTTGAAGAGCTTTTCAATTCAATATCATCATTAGTTGGTTTAACAGCATTCTGGTTACCCGGATGGTGTTCTGAAGGTAAACAAATATTCCTGAGACAAGCTACCTCCTCTTCTTTGTTTTTTGTGGCAACACCTGCTTGGGTAGGATCACCATTCAAATTACCTTCAGAGGATGGATGAGATTTTGCCTGATACACATTAGATGAAATATGATATGGGAGAAGGGCACTTCCTGCCAAGGGCACTGGTATAGAAGTAACAATTCCAGAAGTACAAAACAAGGCCTGTTGTACTGTGTATTCCTTTTTATATTCCTGCACTGGTTTTGTCACCATAGCTGTTTGACTGTTGAAAGTAGGGGAAAATGTAGACGTCTGTGACGGTGGCACTACATCTTCTGCACTCACATACTTAATGTTATCTGTGGAAACACTAACTGCTGCCTTTGTTGTGAAGGTCACATCAGCTTGAGACAGCTCAATGAACGCTTCCTGTATTACAGATTCAGACAGATCTTTTGCATAGGACTTCACTACTTTGTCTTCATAGTCAAATGACCGACCCTGTGGAGATGCAGGTGTTGGAGGATACGAAAACTGACACACTTCCATGATGCCTTCAAAAACAAGTTCTTCAGCAAGATCCGCAGCAAACCTAGCAACGGTGTTTGTGAAGATCTGCTTCTTTACATACTGTAAATCTTTTAAAGCATTTGCGAAAGCTTCACTCACCAAAAAATTAGCCAGACCACTAATGGCACGTTCTTTCAGGGAAAACGCACGTTGCCTTCTCAGCTCATTAAATGCCATCTGAAAAACGGAGGACGTCAATCTGATGGCTAATTGGCACAAAGCACTGGTACATGAAGAGACTCCTTTCTGCAAGTCTTTAAATGCACTGCCAAAACTTTTCTCCACAAGATCTGTTGCAAACTTCTGAATGCTATCCTTAATCATGGAGGATTTATTTTTAGATTTACTTTTCTGATCAAGGCTTCCATGCTTAAGAGCTATCATTTTATTTTCTCCCTTTTTAACACTATTAATGTTGGATGTTGCATCAACATGTTGGGTATGAAAAACCGAGCCCAGTACTTCACATGAAAGGCTATCTGCATAATCTTCATAGGTGTAATAAACAGAATCATGATTTTCATGAATCCTATCTTCACCAGTATCTGTCTGGCAAAAACATTCAGCAGGAGTACAGCCTCCAAGAGGACTGAAAGCAGAGGATCGAATAGGGCTAAACAAACCACTGTCTTCCCCCGAAGCCTTCACTGGGCGGGGAGAATCTGGAGCATCGCACAGGCTGCTGTAAGGGGACTCTGGCTTACGAGGGGTTGGCTTCCTGACGTTAGCTGGGAGAGCTGGACGATCAAACTTGAATTTTTGAGGATTCATAGTAGTAGTTACAGAACACAATTTTTCAGGTTTGTGCCCTTTCTTTTGTGATGTCTTCCCTATGGCGGGATCTTTTAGAAATGGACAAGCAGACTCTAAAGTTTGTTCTAGTTCATCGAACTGATCAAAACTATCAAAAAACTCACTTACTTCTGAGTCTGAATCCTCAATATCATCTTTCATCACAGGAATTTTAGGTAACTCAAGTTTTGCTTTTAAACTTTTTTGATATCCCTCTTCATCCAAGAAGATAACAGGACTTGGACTTGAGCACTCTGATTCAGATGAGTAGGCAGGAGAAGAAGAAAACAACTGTTTCTGCGCATCCCTATCTTTATCTGAGGCAGTAGACGATCTATAGAAACTCCTCTGGACCCACGGCTCAGAAATTGATGTCGTGACTGAAGTTTTCACGGAAGGCAGTTCTTTATGTCCCAGAATATTTATTAAAGAAGCTGAAGGTTTAGCCAATGACTTCTGCCGCCCAGAGCCAACCAGAACCCTGAAATCATGGGTTTCTAAACGGTGACCAGAACTAGTCTGTGAAGCAGCATCACACTGGCTCCTTAGTGCAGGAATGTTTATTCCTACAAGAAATGAATAAAATGATTATTCTTGAACAGAATTGTTTAATTTAATTAATTTAAATCAATAGAAATAAGTAGACTTGAAGCATGAAATACTTATCTGTAGTGTATTTTCTACACTATGTTGTTTAACGGATTCATCCCAAATCACACTTAAAAGCAAGTACATGCTTTACTAAAATATTTTCATTTTACCCCACATCCAGGAATACCTGGTCTACACAATGCCTAGCACACTGTCACATATTACTCTCCTAATATTTAGGAGACTTCTGCCAGCTGACTCTTCTCAAATTTGAACTTAGGCATGTTCCAAACACTTAAATAAGGGAAACGGTGCTTGAACAGCACTACCTAAATGAGAAGACAAAGAGCTAAATAAAAACCAGATAATGACGGACTTAAAAATCACAAGAAAATTGATTCCTCAGACAATCAGAAAAAAAGGTGTAGATGCTTAAACTTGATCAAATTTCAAAATCAATTTCAACTGAACATGTCTGCCTTAAAACTTTTAAAACTGAACTTTAAACCTTAATTCCCTACTTCAAGAAAAAATCTAGTAAAGAACAAACCATCATTATATGGCTTTGAAGTCTCTTCCTCCTCCAAGTGCTCAGAAGCAGTGACAAAGTCATCTTCGATGGAAGACACCGACTGGCTAGTGTCGTCATCATCCTCGTTAGCGGCCTCAAGCCGGTGCTTCTGATGCAAACACCTGTCCAGGGTGTACCTTATTCCAGTAGCATATTTACTTAGGAGACTAAAGATAAAATCAATTCTGAGTCTTGGTAATGTAGGTGACACTCTCATGACACAAAGCATTCCGGGATGATGACTCTTGGGAAAGATAACAGATGATAAGAATAATTTTAATTTCAAAATATATTATACTTACAAGATCTATTACCTGGAAATGAAGCCTAGAATTAATACGATCTCATTTAAAAAAACAAAAAAGAAGAAAAGAAACACATGCATCCTGAAAGGCTCCCTGATTTTGTAATGTTTAATTCTTCTCTTCATTCTTTCTCTACAATACTTCTCACTTCCCAATCTCTTTTTCTCCCATCTTGCTCTTATCCAGATATTCAAATTCCACCTATTCTATCTCCTTACAGTTACAGAACTTGCTATCCAGTCCTTTGACAATTATGTTTTCCTGTATTATTGTCCAGTCCTATGATTTTTCTTAATCATTAACCTATTTCGCCAACTACCGTGTGAACTGCTTGAGGACAGGAACCAGGTCTTAGTCTTTCTGTATCCCATTTTCCTATAGCTTTCAGCATGATACCACATTCTCTTCTAGCATAAAAGAATCGTCCCCTCCTTTTACCTAAGTTCACCTAATATTTCAATTTATAATAATAATGTTTATATCTTTGATTAAAAATAAGTCACCAGATTTTTTCCACACATATTTTTTAAAATGCAAATATTGACAATAACTAGAAATCAGATAAAATAGCTAATCACCTCTTGTATGCTAGCAAATAAAACAAAGTAAATATAAAGGAAGAATTAAGGAAATGAGGAGAGTAGTTCTACCTTTATCTGTAAATCTCACAGCGATCATTGTAGTATTTTATACTTCAGGGAGTAAGTAATCCAAATTTTAAACCTACTAGTTCAATTTTCAGGAGGGAAAACATGCAATGTATTTTTCTCTGATGTATTATCAACATTTTAACACTTAGCAAAGAACTAAAAGCTCAATGTTATAAAACTAATGACCCCTCTGAAATGATGACATTTTTGTTTATAAGTAAAGAACAATCTTCAGATATCCATTTTACATGGAATATTTTAAACAAGAAAATGAGTTAAAGTATGTTCTCTAAAATGTACAGCACAATATTTACATAAATTTGGAACTGGAAAAAAGAGGGGAAAATTATCCACAGGTAGAAGTTCAAGAAATCCAGAGCCACTATGGAAAACAGTTTGGAGGTTCCTTAAAAAACTAAAAATGGAACTACCATATGACCCAGCAATCCCACTACCGGGCATATACTCAGAGAAAACCATAATGCAAAAAGAAACATGTACCACAATGTTCACTACAGCACTATTTACAATAGCCAGGACATAGAAGCAACCTAAATGCCCATCAACAGATGGATGGATAAAGAAGATGTGGCATATATATACCATAGAATATTACTCAGCCCTAAAAAGGGATGAAATTGAGTTATTTGTAGTGAGGTGGATGGACCTGGAGTCTGTCATACAGAGTGAAGTAAGCCAGAAAGAGAAAAACAAATACCGTATGCTAACTCATATATATGGAATCTAAAAAAAAAATGGTACTGATGAACCCAGTGACAGGGCAAGAATAAAGATGCAGATGTAGAGAACAGACTTGAGGACATGGGGTGGGGGAGGGGTGAAGGGGAAGCTGGGACGAAGTGAGAGAGTAGTACTGACATATATACAGTACCAAATGTAAAATAGATAGCCAGTGGGAAGTTGCTGCATCACATAGCGAGATCAACTCGATGATGGGTGATGACTTAGAGGGCAGGGGTAGGGAGGGTGGGAGGGAGTCGTGGGAGGCAGGGGATATGGGGATATATGTATAAATACAGCTGAATCACTTTGGTGTACCTCAAAAACTGGTACAACAGTGTAAAGCAATTATATTCCAATAAAGAGCTTAAAAAAAAAAAGAAATCCAGAAATAATCAATTTTCAGGAAAAAAATTAATATGTACTTGCATACCACTTATAGAGCTTCACACATGGAAAATCTAATTTAAAGCTATAACCAAAATTTTACCCTTCACTCAAAGCTGTATGAGTTAGATTTCTTATGAATCATATTTCTTTGAGATGGCATTAAACAAAAAGAAACTTCACCCAAGCGTTTAAAAGTTTAATACTCTAAATCAAATGTCACTGTAAAATTTGCCAACAAAAACTCATTGGGAATAATACATAAAAGTTACCTGGTTTAGCGGACCATTGTTTATATCTGATGATTTATTTATATCCTTCATACAAATAATTTCATTTTCATTTAGACTGCAGAAGTGCAGTGAGTTCAGAAGATCTGGAAGTTCCAAAGAAAGTGCAGCCAAATCCTAATTTGAAGCAATGACACAATAACACTGTAACATAACACTTTTGTTAAAGTCCCTAAAATGTCGCCCTACACAAAAATCATAAGGTCTACTGGTTAATAAATTTTCCAGTTCATAAGAGTTAACATACACAGTTTATTGGCCACAATCAATTTTTTAAAAACTCAAAAATAAAATGTACTAAAATATTTTTAATGACTGTTTCTATGGCCTTTCAAGCTGTAACAAAATTTTACATAGTACCTCACGCATCCAAGACAATTTAAGCATTTAATAGTTTTTACCTGCAAATGTCAAACTGCAGTCCTCAAGTTTAACCACGGAATTTTTCAAATGGGATTCTTGCCTATAGAACATACTTCTTTGGAGCTTAAGTTACATATTTGTAAAATCCAAGTCTATTTTTCAGCCCTTCCTCTCTAAGGTATTATATCAGACTTTACCAAAAATTTTATGAAGATGTAAAGGAAAACAAAATGCCTTTGTTTTTCTTCTCATTTGCCCTTTTTATGTAACTGTTTTGCCCAGTTAAAGAATTATTAACATCTCTGACCCTTCACAGAGTATTTTCCTTTATAAACGTGGTTTTATCAGTAATTCTTAAAGAGGAAGTAAAGTATGAAAGAAATACTCTAGATACTTCTCCTTTCAGCCTTACGTTCTCGGGACCATATATTCTCTCGTGCCTTCTGTCTAAACTATTTCCTTCAGGCAAGAGCGCAATGAAGACACACAGCAGAGTCTTCATTCGCCATCACCTGGTATTATCTTTATAAATAATGCAGTGTTGCTTCTTTTACTAGGAGATGCTTTACTGCCACAAAAGGAAACACAGCAATCACAAATTTTAAGAAGCAGTACAAGGTGAAAAAAAGTATGCCTACCACATCCACACAAGCTTCAACTACTCCTCTCCACATAACTGTGAAGCTTTCCTTTGCTGATCCTAATCTCAACTGTCAGTCCCTCTATAAATACCTGCCTAAATCAAACAGACTAAAATTTTTACACTGGTTAATCATAACTTTTTACAAATTTTATCTTTTTTTTTTTAAGTGTTTAGTAAGCGTTTATTGTGCAAAAAAGAACAGTTCGAGACCTGGGAATCTTCAAATCCAAAACTGGTAAGAAGCTCAGGGGTGCAACATTAGAGGATGGCTTATAAAGTGAAAATGAGGACACTGTTTAACCTTGACAATGATTGGTTATTACAATGGGGTTTCCAAATGGCAGGGGGGTGAAAGGTGATTATCTTATACCACAAATTTTATCTTTTAAATTTAACGCTATCTCAATTAAAAACATGAGAATATGCCAAAGTGAGATTATAAAAACATCAAAATAAAAAAATTAATCTTCCATTCTACATTATGACAGAATGGAGAAAAAGTTAGCCTGTGGTTTGCCACCTTCTCAGATACATGACTTCTGTGGTCTCCAAACCTAAAACTGCTTTCTGTAACAAGAACACTCAGTGAAAACACTAAAAGTGAAAATGTCCAAGGCACATACAAATTGATCTCAAAACGTCAAATCTTTTAACTTTAAATAGGAATGATAACAGAAGAGTTTAGTGTAAATTTGGGGCTAAAAAGGCAAATTTTCCATGCTCTTAAACTTTGTTCCACATAATCTCTCACCGCCCTTTCCAGTTCAATAACTCAACCATACCTGCATATGAGCAGCATCTGTTTCTTCATTAAAACCTAGAAATGTGACCTGCATAAAAAAAGGAATAAAGATTCATTAAAATTTTTAAGTCTTGTCTCAGACTGTTGACAGAGCTGAGAACCAGAAAAAAAAAAAAAAAGCACACAAAGCATTAAAATGCTGCTGTCATGGACAGGATGATTAATTTTTTCAAAGATGATCAAAAAGGTTTTTCACCAACGATTTGGCTCCATAATTGAGGTTCCTGAACCTCCCCCACACCCACTTCATTAGCAAGTTCAATCAATTCTAGTCCCCAAACGTATCCCACACATACCCACTTCTCTCCACAGCCCCTGCTGCCACTCCTCAGCAGCAGAGCACCAATCCTCTCCCCCCTGCCCCAAGAATTACCCGGTCATTTCCCTGTCAAAACTTTTCCAGGCTTCTCAGTGCAAAGTCCTAACAGAACGCCCAAGGCTCTGGTGCCTTCAACTTTCCCTCACTTTCATTCATACACATAGGCCCCCTTTCTGGGTCCAGAACACGCTAGAATGTTCTTGTCTAAGGGCTTCAGAGTGGTGCCCCTTCAACTTGCATCTATCTCTATTCTCTGCATGTTTACATGCCTAGCTCCTCTTCATTCTTCACTTTCCAACCTAAATGTGGTACCCCCAAGGCTACCTCCTGATTGATTCTCTGCGACATCATCAGTTCTTTCCTTCAATGCCTGTACATAGATTTCTCTGCAAAAGTTTCTGTAAATTGAATTTCTGAAGAAAATCTAATGGCTTGAGGAAATGTCACATTATTAAGTAAAAAGAACAAGTTACAGAAAAATGACAGAGACTATGCATACAATTTCAACCTTATTTTTTAAAACATATGCATGGAAAATAATACTAGAAGATAACATACCAAATTATAAGCAGTGATTAATTCTCAATGATGGAATTATAAGTGATCTTATCATTCTCTACTTTTTGCCCCCATGGTTTTTTTTTTTCTTAATTCACAGGATTAATGATAGTTCTTTTCTTTTTTATGCTCTCAGTATTTCTTACTTTTCTATATGGAATACATACAGTTTTATAACCTGAAAAAGTCTTACTTTAAAAATTTATATTCCCTTTATGTCTTTGACATCATAAGAAGAAATTCTGGCCACTTGAAGACAGACTAGGGAACTGTCTACTAAGTAAGTACTGTGACTAAAAATATGAAATACTTAAATGGCAGCAATACAGATAATCAATTCCCAAGGATTAATGGAAAACAGCATAATTAAAATACAAAGCAACACTCAATATACTTTTGATCTCTTTCTGATGATTCAAAAGCAAGTCAGAATCTTAGATTATTCCAGAATCTTTATTCTCATTAATTATGGGTACTACTTCACAGAAAAGTCGCAGTTAATTTTCAGATGCCTAGGTAAGTTATTAACCTGCAGGAGCCTGTCTCCTCACCTATAAAACTTAAGGCAACACTCCACCTCTCTCACAGCTCTGAGGGTTAATTAGAAAATGTGGCGGAAAGTGCCTAGCTCATCATAGGCACTCAATAACAAAGAGGCACTCAAATAACAAGTTTCCTTCCTTTCTTTAAAAAGATACTTGGGGAGATATATACCCTAAAGTGAGACAGAAATCCCTTCTATTCTTTCAAGTTTCCTTTTACTGAATACAAAAGAGGAAATAAGCTGGCATGGGGTTTTGAAGGTACCAGTAAAGGTTTGTACTTCCCGTTGATTAAGGAATGTGGGCTCAGAGGGGCATTGCGTAAGGAGCTGGAGAGAGACGCCTGGAAAACTGTCTGAGGGTAGAGGACACAGAAGACTTGTCACCCTTGGCAGCAGCGGGAGAGACTGGGAGTGGCTTGGCTTTACCAAAATAAAGTAAAAAAGGTAACAAAGAGAACAGCCAAGAGCCAAAGCACTGAGCTGATGCAAGAAGAAAAGGCGCCAGTAGGAGATCACCACAGGCCTGAAAGCTGTGCTTATCACCCTGTGGAACTACTTCAAATACAATTTCTCAAGGAATATGAAAGAAAATTATTCCCAAAAATAATACTCGAGATTTTTTTCATTAGAACACTGATTTCGAAAAAAAATTTTTTAATTAACATATTTATCAGGGTTGAGCTTCAGGGACCCAATACCCTATTTCTCTTCTTTGGTAACATAAATGTATTGATTGACTATGGCTGTACTGTTGAAAAAATTTTACTCCTTTTTATAGTAATAAATTCAAACAAAGACAGGAAACACTGATGCAACAGAGAAAGAGACGAGCAAGTTGTACATCCCATCCTTAAGTGGTAAATATCTTAATTTCAAAATAAATGTATCACTACTTTTCCATTTTGAATCAAAGCACTAAATTTAAACAACCAAGAAAACAACAATCCAAAAAATGAATATAAGAAATACGTATGTATTTTGTTTCAGAGTAGAAAATTTTAGTATGAAAGTCCCAATTACTGAACAGAGTAGAAATCATCTAATACAGTGCTGTGTGTCTGGTGAGTGGTTGGTAATGCCTGTGCACTGCATTAACTGTGCTCTGAATTAAATGCAGTAAATATAATACACTAAGACGATTATGTTAGCAGGTATTTAAAACAGGTACTTCTCACACATGTATTCATGTGCAGAAATTTTAGGCATTCTAAAAATAGCCATGCAGTTCTACAAAGATACATGACAATACACTGTGCTGTATTAGGAAAGGGTATAGAGAGCAAACCGTCAAACCTCCGTTAAATTGGCATGTTCATCCTGCTTTAAACAGTCCTCTGCTGATACACTGCATAGTGCCTTCTCACTCTGCAATAAAGACTTTACAGACTGGAACACATCTTCACTGAAGCTCTGAAAAGAAAAGATATTCTTAATTTCCTTTATTCTAAGACAAGGTAAAAAATCCTGGCGACGGATTAAATGAAGAGTCACTAACTTTCCAGTGAATATTCCCTGGAAACCTTTTGATGTAACAGAACTCTGCTCAGCTGAAAGGAACAAAGAACAAAAGGCTGAAGCAGAGCTTAACATGCTTAACACACACGCGTTATAGAAGCAATGACCCTCAGTAGCAACCAACATACCCAGCACACAGACTTTGGTTTCTAAACACTAATAACCAATTAAGAGAACCAGAACTCCCTTCAGAGAACGACCGGTTCCGGGTCTGAGGCAGAAATGTATGAAGTGTGGCTGGGACATCTTATTGTGACAGAATGCAAGGACGTGCAGATTAACTGGGTTATTTCAAAAGAACACAGAAGCCAACTTGAAGGAATTCCCATTGGCCAAATCTGGGATAATATGAGCATAAAAAGAATAAACATGATAATGGAGTATAACAACTGAATTTAAAAAAAAACTGTAAGTCCATTAAGAGACAGACAAAAGGGTGGGGATTGGGAGAGTGCTCTACTTTACATTAGAATGCTGGCTAACAAATATGCACAGAATGACAAAATTAAAAATTCCATTTGTAACTCCCAATGTAATTACTGATTTAGGAAAGGAACATCAATTATCCTAATCCACTGGGTTAAAAGCTACTGGGGAACAAGATACATTTTGCAACATCACCCTACAGGTTACTTATTAATAGTGTTAATTACAAAGGGATTATGTATCTTTATACTGGAGATATCTGGTGGTTACAACCTTATCTACCTGGTCAAGGCCTGGCACAAACAAGATGCAGGTCCTGATCTGACAGAGTGGAATGACCATGACATCATCTTTGAGGTGTTCCTGCTGAACCTAACCGCAGGGAAAAACAAATGAACTCAGAATATGGGGACGTTCTACACGGTAAGTGGTACAGACTCATCCAAAGATGTGCCGTCATGAGAAAATAATCTAGACCACTGAAATGAAGCAGACTGGGGGAGACCAAAGAGACACAATACCCAAACATAAGAATGTCAACCTCGCTTAGATCCTACATGAGAGTCGAGGGAAAAGTAACGAGGATATTTGAGACAACTGGGGAAGTTTGTGCGTGGATTGCCTGTTAGTGTTACATAAAGTAATGATTTTCTGAGGGGTGGTAATAACGCTGATGTTCTTAAAAGAAGTGTGCTGGTATGTTCAGAAGAGAAGTAAAATATCTGCAGCCTACTCTCATTTGGTTTCAAAAGGGAAGTGTGTATATATGCGCGCGCACACACACACACACACACACACACACACACACACACAGAGTGGGTGCGGCAAAATGTTAACAGAGGGTGACTCTAAGTGAAGAGTATATGTGGTGTTTATTGTACTGTTTTGTCCCCCAATATTTGAACATTCAAAATTTTAAATGATTCTGTTTTCATTCATGAGTGCAAGTTTTCAGGCTAAGATACGAATGTGAACTGAAAATAGGAAAAAATACGAAATGTGAAATCTGAACAGGAGCAATCCGCATACACTCACGGCAGTGAAGGAACAACAGGCGCTGCTAGTACCCAGATGGTGATTTCTAAATACTATTCAAGGGTTCTTTGGAAAAACAGCCCATTGTAGGTCTGAGGAAGGTGAAGCAGAAAGTGAAACAGTCAATTTTGTACTCGAAAGCAAGGAAGCAATCAAAGAATTATGAGCCTGTGCATAGCACACATACATACAGTGTATAATATTTAGATTCATGTAGTTTTATCTGAAAGGGCTTCCGAGTATTCGAGTGAATTCAAACCAAATCTTTATCGTGTGTCTAATATAAATAATACGCTGAATGAGAAAGATATTAAATTAATAGTACAAAGTATCAGCTGCAGCCTAATTCTTTATCTCAGGAATACTGGTAAATTCAAGTCAAATAGGTGGGCAGCATAATGCTTGAAGAACAAGGTCATTAGCTCACTACTATATTTTGTATATATATTTCTTAGTTCTAATTATTGATTTAAAGCAATCAGTGCAATTTAATTATTGATTTAAAGCTATGGGTCCAATTGCTAATCTGAAAAGTGTAACATACTATAGTTTACAGGAGGTAGAAATAGAGAAAATAGTTTTTATTATACTTTTTTCAAATTAAGAAGGGGACCTACTAAGTTTAAAGGTACCTGAAAACACAGGGGGCATATTGCTTAAAAATGTAATTAGTACACTGTTTAAAAATAAGTTTACTTTCTCTTTTCCAACGCCACAGGCACCTTTAGATTTGACAACCACTCTCTTACAGTGAGCAGTCAAACCCAAACGTTTCTTAGGTCTCTGAAGAAATAAATAACGTAATGAAAAAGCAGTCCTAACAGCTTATAAGAACACTAACAATTAGAAGCTGGAAAGAATATCTGCAAAGCAGACAAGAGTTATCATAAGAGAGAAGAAAAGAAAAAAGTTATAATGAAAGAAGTCAAAGGCCATCTTAACAAACATGTAAGGACCTGTCAACAGTGTCCTATAATGCAGAAGATGAAGCTACAAAAAGAGTTTACAAAGACTGCTGATCATCCTCCACTATTCATTCATTCTCCCTTTCTTCCTTTAAGTAACACCCCCACATTTTTAGCAAAGACAAAAATGTCCAGAAAGGATCAGGATTCACATTTAATTTGCTCACTACTGATTACCCAGCCAATACCTAACATATAAGCAGCACGGAAATTTATATTTGCCACGTGAATGAATGAATGGTAATATTTTGCGGTAAAGCTAAAGCTATATAAGAAGTCACACCTGATGCTTATATTGCTAAAAAGAAGATAGATAACTGTCTGCTGAGAAGAAACAGGGAGACGTGATCTTTGGGAAATAAAGTTCATTGTCTTCATGATTCATATCACATATTTTCATGCCAATCTTTGCAGTACTTTACTGTTATTAATTTCAATAATAAGATTCATTTTAAAATCAAGAATACCATAACATAGTTGCTTAACAAGACTTCAAAAAAAATGATCATTTTTATTAAAACTATCACTAAAAGGAATCCAATATAGTGAACTTACTTTTCTGACAGATGCTCTAGTTTTCATATGACTGTTTCTGAAAGTCTGGAAGGTCGCCATAACTATATTGCTGTTGTATGTAATCAGTGAAGAGTTAATCCATAAAAGACCTTAAGAAAAAATATTAAAATAACTAATTTACTGATCTTAGTGATTCAGGCAAGCATTTTGTCCTAAAAGAACATCTTTAAATTCAGTCACTTAAAAAAATTAAAACATAAAAATTCTCAAACATAAAAATTTATTAAGCAATCCAACATGAATATTTGAAAAACATGAATATTGGCACTTTAATGAGATACCAAATTATTACAAAAATGCTATTGTTAGGTTGAAAATTATTGTAAAGTAGCTTACCCTTACTTAATCAATCTCACTGCCCTTTTTGCCCTTTTTTTATTACAAATAAGAAAATACTTGAAAGCCGCAATAATATTTCAAAAGCCTTTTAAAAATCTAAAGCAGGGAATTTCACGAAAAGAATCTCAGCTTTCTTGCCTCCTAAAAGTCACTCCATCCCTACAGCAACTGTGAAATGCTCCAGACATTCTTATTCCTTGGGCTGAAAGGTTTAATAATATACAAATGGGAATATGAAATCTGTACATATCAAATAAAATCAGATAAAAACAAACCACCCCTTATACAGGAAGCTTGATAGCATACCAACGATGAGAGGTCAAAAACATCCAAGTTAAATGATTAATACTGTAGTATTTAAAACACATGCACACACATGTGTTTATACATACACAAATACACAAACACACACCCTCTCCTTGGGAAACTCTACAACTAAATCTTAGCTTTTTATTGATGCTTTTTTTTTTTTCCCTTCAGATCTTTATTGGAATATAACTGCTTTACAACGTTGTGCCAGTTTCCATTGTACCACAAAGTGAATCAACCGTATCAATGCTTTAATGATATACCTTTTAGAGCTTAAATCAACCTGGACATTAACCACTCAATATCCACATCTGACTATGGTAACTTGTCCCTTCATTCAAAATCTACTTGCACTAGATGCTATAGATACAGAGGATAACAAGGCAAATATAGCCATTTTGGGTCAGAGTCTTACAAGGAAAATGTTTTATTACAGTAAAGCGTAAGAGTGAGAACTGAATTCTAAATCACTAAACACTAAAAAAATTCAATCGATAAAGATGTTTAAGAAATGGCTAATTAGTTTCAATCAAACTGGTCTTAAAAATTACCTAGTTGAGGCTTTCAAGATATTTGGTTAATATCAATTTATACTATGAAGAGATTTATACGCAAAACCAAACTTCAACCTAGTCCCCTGCAGAACTGAAAACAAACAAACCCACCAAATTTTAGCAGAGTTCTAATATATTCTTTCACAAGAGAGATAAAACTGAAGTGTGTGTGCACGCAGCACACACATGCACCTCCCTTTAGAGATTTCTAGATTCTAATTTTTCACAAAGAATACTACTTTTTAGACAAAGAATTTCTATTCTATTTTGAACTAAGAAAAATTCTAGTGGTCTCTTTCTTTAACAATAAAAATTTGAATGGCTGGAATTGAAGCAGAACTGTCAGAAAGGCAAGAGAGGTCCCAACAGCACAGGATAAAGAGAGATACACCAGGATGCAGAGAGGTAGCATTTGTGTCCCTGCTGTACCTCTCATTAGCTTTGTTTCCTCCAGGTAAACTGCAGTATCCCTGGATCTGTTTCCTCCATGTATATTACCTGGGTGTATATGATGTATATTACCTCAATGCATATTACCCTACTTACTGGACAAGTTTATCGTAAAAATCAAATGAAAAATCTACAGGAGGCATTGGAAAAACTATAAAATATAGGTAAAAGAAAAATTAAAATATTTACTGACGGACCAAAACGATCAAGAGGACCAAGATTCTCAAAACAAGGTGCAGATATAAAGGTTTATGTAACCAAAGCAAGAAAATAATTCTTTTCTTTGTCCCAAGCCAAATCACTCTTTTTTTTTTCCACAGAGTTCTCTTCAGCTGCCAAAAACCCTCAGAGGCAAGTGGACTTGCCTCAAACTTCACAGAAAACATATAAAATATAGAGGCCAACACAAGGGTGCCAGAAAAGTGAAACTCTCCAATTCAGCTCCTGAGTAAACTGGCACCATCTCTCTGGAGGGCAACTTTGTAATGCATGTCAAAACCTGGCAATACTCCTACCCTAGGACACAACCATTCTACTTCTGGAAATTCATCAAAGGAAACTATGTTCCTAGAGCAGCGAGGGTTCTAAGGAGAGCTTATAATGTACCGAGTGCTGTGCTAAGAGATTTCCTCACACATCTCATTTAATCCTTAGGACGGCCAAAACAGCACTCCAGTTCTACAATGAGAAAAACAGAGGCAAGAGGAAGGGGATAACGATTCACCAGGCCCACACAGTAAGCAGTAGAGGGCTGAGATGCAAACCCAAATCTTCAAACTCTAGCACCCAGGCTCTTACTCTCTTCTCTATAGTGTATATAGGCTTGAAAAGCTGTTCACCACACTGTAATAGAGAGAAATAAGAAGCACTCCAGATGCCAGAAACAGGAGAGAGACTGAATAACCTAAAGTGCATCCCCACAATGACGCAATGGCAGCTATCACACACAACTGGGAAGGACAGAGGACCAGCGCACAGAGCATCTTTACTTTCTCTGACCCCTAACCTTGCAGAGAGGGTGGAGTTGGCAAAAGATATGGCAGACAGCAATTACCTTTGCAGCCTCACTGGAGGCTTCACCAAGCAAGAAACTGACCCATTTCCTCACCAGAAGGTGGAGGTGCGACAGGCCAAGCCCCCAAGGGAAGAAACAGTCACAAGGAGATAGGGGAAGGCCAGGGGGCTCTGATACAACATCCCGGATCTGACACCTCGAGCTACCCCAGCTCACTACCTGCAATATTCCTGAATAGCTGACCTAAAGAGAACACCCTTTTCAAAGCTGAGCACTAAAGAATCCAGTATGGACCTATGAAGAATCATTAAAACAAACAAACAAACAAAACACACGTAACAGATATACAAAAGAAAGAGAAAAAACTCCAAATATACTGATGTTACTCAAAACTCACATTAACTTTTAGAATAGTACCTCAGAATTTACATTAATAAAAAAGAAACTAAATTTAATTCCACATTTACACTCTGCTTCACTCGAAGAAAAATACACTTATTGAATCCTACTCCATTGCTTCGTGTTTAACTTAAAACATAAGTAAAATATTAACCTTACAAAGAAAAAAAACCTATCAGAGAATATCCATGCAACAGTCCATAAAAGTGAACCCAGCATTAGATATGACTCATACTTCTGATAAAGCAAAAAAACAAAAATCACCTTTGGAGAAGATACAAAGGCAGACAGGGGAAGAAGGAATAACAGTAGGGTTTCCATACCACCTTTTACAATTAGAGAGAATGTAGTTTTAGACAGATTTCATGAAAGGAGCAAAAATAACAGTATTTTCCCTTGGAACACCTTTATGTTATGATAATAAACTTTTCACTTAATGCTTTTTTTGTTTTGTGTCCCATTCTGGGTGAATAAACAAGAGTCTTAGGGCTTCCCTGGTAGCGCAATGGTTAAGAATCCGCCTGCCAACGCAGGGGTCACAGGTTCGAGCCCTGGCCTGGGAAGATCCCACATGCCACGGAGCAACTAAGCCCATGAGCCACAACTATTGAGCCCACACTCCACAACTACTGAAGCCTGCATGCCTAGAGCCCGTGCTCTGCAACGAGAAGCCACCGCAATGAGAAGCCCACACACCACAAAGACTAGTTCCCACTTTCTGCCACTACAGAAAGCCCACTTGCAGCAACGAAGACCCAAACACAGCCAATAAAATAAAGATAAATAAATATATTTTTTTTAAAAAAAGAGTCTTAAATAGGGAATAACTAAGAGTGTTTCGCTAGAGTCAAATAAATTAAAGTGAACCTGGATAATTTTTCAAAAAGCAGATCAGAAACAAGAAAGTACAGATGGACAAGGCAAACAACTGAAAAGTAAGCTGCTGGAGCTCAGGAAAGCCACAGGATACAAAAACAATACCATGAAATAAGTGAAATCCCCTGAGAAGCAGCAAAACAGCAGATACTGCTTTTTTTAGATACTGCTGAAACACTGGAACAATCAAGAAAGTTTTAAGAAATGTCACAGAGTGTAAAAGAAAACAAGTGAAAGCTAGAGAAACAATTATAAAGAGTACAGAAAACAAGTCATGGACACTCTGAATAAATTACACCTACCCTTTGATCCTGCAATTTCACTTCTTAAAATGTATCCTACGTATGCACTTGCACAAAATTCACGAAGATATACATGAAAGAACAGTCACTAAAACAAAACTGGATGAAAAACTGAAAATAATCTAGCAGCCCACCAATGCAGATAAATAATAATACATTCATAGGACTGTTACCCCGCTGCTGGAAAGAGAGCAATACATACTGACGTGACAGCATGTCCACAATATATTAAGGGAAAAAGCAAGTTACAGAAATATGTAAATAGTGTGCTCTCTACTTGTGATTTTTTTTAAAAAACTATACACACACAACTCTGACACTCGTGTGTGTGTGTGTGTCTATACACGCCTAGGAAATACTACAATAGATACAGACTAAACTCATGACAGTGGCCACTCGGTGACAACCAGGATTTTTTTTTAATGTTAGAAAATGTCAAATACCTATAATATGGAAAGATGATAGATTATTAAATAAAATAAGGCAGGTTCCAGCCTGTTCACATTATCTCATTTTGTGTAAAATCTGTGTGACTGCATGTGTGCATTTATATAATATTTGAAATATAAAAGAGAACATACACTAGATGGGTATAAACATTGGTTTTATCTGGGTAGATGCAATTACGTGTGTTTCTAGATGTGCATAAATTCTTTTATAACAAGAAAAATATTCCCAAAGTCTTTCCTCCTCTCCTCTGGCCTAAGAAATGTTCAAGTCAGCATCATCTATTTCTTGACCTTTTTATACCATGAGTTAACCAAGCCAAGGACTCTGAAATTCCATCCTAGCCCTCTATCAACAACAGTGTCCTATCCTGACCCTCCTGCTACTGCACTAATTCTCAGACTTCAGTACCCATATGGATCAGCTTATACCTAACAGCTCCCTCCAACAAGATCCGAATTCAGGAAGTCTACGTGGAACCAAGAAATCTGTTACCTTTAACAAGTACCCTATGTGACTTCTGATTGAGAAACAATTGTCTATCTCTCAAGCCATTGCATTAGTCTCCTTCCCAAAATTCTTTCATAACTTGTTACTCAATGACTAATATTTCTAACCTCCTCTTTGGTACTCATTTTATTTAGTTTTCCAAGGATATTTTATTTCTACCTCTGGTTTAACTATGCAAATAACTCCCCAATATGTATCCCCAGTTCAGTTCTTACACCTGAGTTTCAGTTCCTCATATCCAATTTTTATTAGACACTTCCAAGTAAATATCCCAGTTACTCCAAAATTAGCATGTTCAAAAAATGAATAAAACTTTCCTCTCTAAACAAACTCCTCCTGTTTTCTCTGTATCAGTAATAGCCAGTAAACCAATCAAGCCAGTAAGTCTTTCCCTCAATCACCACTATCACATCTAGTCAATAACCAAACCCTAACCTGTCATCCTCCTAAACTTCCCTCAGATGTACCCTCTCTTCCATCAGCTGAACTGCTACTTACTCTTCAAACATCAGTTCAAGGACCTCCCTCCTGGAGAACACTTGGCTCATCTACTGCATCCCTCCTTGCCCAAACAGTGGCCACCTCCTCTGTGCTCCCAAAGTGGTGTGTCCTTCATTCCCTCGATGCCATCATTTGCATACTTCCCTCCCTTTGAGTTTTGAGGACAGAAGTGTTTTATTGTATTTGTATTCTAGCATAGTAAGCATTCAAACATCTACTGAATAAATAAAAAGCAATTATTTTTAAAGAGCAAAGGAGACCTTTAAATGTTGAAATGGACACTTCTACACTTAATGAATTGTTTGTGAAAATTAAAAGTTTGCAATAATTTCAAATTTTATAACATTTGCAAACATATTCATAATAAATGCTCCAAACACATATTTGGCCAAATCCCAAATGTCCAAGTGTTAAAAATTAATATTCTGCTAAATACAAATAAAACAAAGCAGGACAAAATATATGAAACATTATAGTTTTCAAACATCAGACAAGAGACAATGCAAGACTATGATCCCTGAGAGAAGAGAAACACTTCCAGGTCACAAAACAAGGAGAGGAAAGCCAAGCAGTCTGGCAGTCTCACCGAGCTGCAGAAAAAGAGGTCAGAGTTTGGAAAGGCCAAGGTGGTTAGAATTTGTAGGGCAGAGTACTGGAGGGAGAGCTCAGAAAGAGTGAGAGCTTTAGGGATCTGCAGGTGGGCTTCCCTAGGGTCCTTGACCGACTGCTGATCTGTGCCGGGTAGCTAAGGTTGGGGAAATAACTTTCAGAGAGCAGCAGGCCAAACAATACCTGGAGCCAGACAGGGTTCGGAATAGTCTGACTCCCACCAACCAGAGTGGGAAAACTGTGTAATGTATCAGGCAACAGATGGATTCCTCAGAAAGAAACTGCCTTAGTAGAGGGACTAAGTCAGCACTATGCTGAAGGCTGTTCTGGACTCACCCTAACAAAGCTGAAAGGTAAGCCTCAAAACAACCCAACAGATTCCAAATAACCTAGCTGTACAGCCCAACTAAATCCAACACTCGTAAGGAATACAACAAAACCGAGCAAGCAACAGCATACAACTCAAAGACTGGCACATGGTCAAAAATTATCAGGTACACAACAGAGGAGAAAACTATGACCCATAAGCAGGAGGAAAAATCACTAAACACAGATCCAGAAATGACAGAGATAATGGAATGAACAGAAAAGATGTTAAAACTGTACTACAAATGTGTTTCATACACTCAAGAAGGGAGATGAAAACAAGATCATGATAAGGAAACAAAAGATGCAACTGACAGCAGATTAGATACTGCAAAACTGCAGTGACTTTAAAGACGTAACAACAGAAATTATCCAAAATGCTGCACAGAGAAACTTAAACAAAGCGGCATCAATGGCTCGCTATAAAAAGTGAGTAACTGGAGGAGCCTCCTAGATAGCTTCCTCCACAAGAAGACAGACAGCAGTATCAAGCAGTATCAGCAGTATTTCGTCTTGCGGAACTGAAAACCACAGCCACAGAAAGACGAAGAAAATGAAAAAGCAGAGGACTTTGTACCAGATGAAGGGACAGGATAAAAACCCAGAAAAACAACTAAATGAAGCGGGCATAGGCACCCTTACAGAAAAAGAATTCAGAATAATGATGGTGAAGATGATCCAGGACTTTGAAAAAAGACTGGATGCAAAGATCGAAAAGTTTACCAAAGACCTAGAAGAATTAAAGAGCAAACAAACAGAGATATGCAACACAATAACTGAAATGAAAAATACACTAGAAGGAACCAATAGCAGATTAACTGAGGCAGAAGGACAAATAAGTGAGCTGGAAGACAGAATGGTGAAAATCACTGATGCGGAAAAGGATAAGGAAAAAAGAATGAAAAGAACTGAAGACAGCCTAAGAGACCTCTGGGACAATGTTAAACGCACCAACATTCACATTATAGGGGTCCCAGAAGGAGAAGAGAGAGAGAAAGGACCCGAGAAAACACTGGAAGAGATTCTAGTTGAAAACTTCCCTAACATGGGAAAGGAAATAGCTACCCAAGTCCAGGAAGTGCAGAGAGTCCCAGGCAGGATAAGCCCAAGGAGAAACACGCCAAGACATATAGTAGTCAAACTGACAAAAATTAAAGACAGAGAAAAGGTATTAAAAGCAACAAGGGAAAAACGACAAATAACATACAAGGGAACTCCCATAAGGGTAACAGTTGATTTCTCAGCAGAAACTCTACAAGCCAGAAGGGAGTGGCACAATATATCTCAAGTGATGAAAGGGAAGAACCTATAACCAAGAATACTCCACCCAGCAAGGATCTCATTCAGATTCAATGGAGAAATCAAAAGCTTTACAGACAAGCTAAGAGAATTCAGCACCACCAAACCAGCCCTACAACAAATGCTAAAGGAACTTCTCTAAGTGGGAAACAGAAGAGAAGAAAAGGACCTACAAAAACAAAAACAAAACAATTAAGAAAATGGTAATAGGAACATACATGTCGACAATTACCTTGAATATAAATGGACTAAATGCCCCAACCAAAAGACACAGACTGGCTGAACGGATACAAAAACAAGACCCATATACATGCTGTCTACAAGAGACCCACTTCAGACCTAGGGACACATACAGACTGAAAGTGAGGGGATGGAAAAAGATATTCCATGCAAATGAAAGTCAAAAGAAAGCTGGAGTAGCAATAGTCATATCAGATAAAATAGACTTTAAAATAAAAACTGTTACAAGAGACAAGAAAGGACATTACATAAAGATCAAGGGATCCATCCAAGAAGAGATAACAATTATAAATATATATGCACCCAATATAGGAGCACCTCAATTCATAAGGCAAATGCTCACAACTATGAAAGAGGAAATGCAAGGCAGAAATAGAGACACAGATGTAGAGAAGAAACACATGGACACCAAGTGGGGAAAGGGGGGAGGGTTGGAGGGGGATGAATTGGGACATTGGGATACCAAACTGTACACTCTAAATATATGCTGTTTATTATTGTCTGTTAACTGTATCTCAATAAAAGTTCTTAAAAAAAAAAAAAGTGAATAACTGGAATCCCAAAAAGTGGGGGAGAGGGGGCAATATATGAAGACAAAATGGCTCAGAATTTACCAAAGTTGATAAAAACCTTAAACTGACAGATGCAAGGAAGATTAGCAACCCCTGAGGAAAATAAACATGAGGAGGACCACACCAATACATATCTCAACCAGATTTCTGAAAACCAGTGATAAAGAGAAAAATCTTAGAAGCAAACAGAGAAAAGTACACATCACACAAAGAGGAACAAAGACAGACAAATCAGAAACTACAGAAAACCATAAAATAAGACAGTGGAGCAACATCTAAAAAGAGTGTCAACCCAGATATTCATACCCAAATATCTTTCAAAAATTAGGGCAAAAGAAATGTATTTCTAAAAGAAGCTGTGAGAATTCATCGCCAACCAATCATCACTAGGATCACTGTTAAAAGAAAAAAAAGAAAAAAATCCACAGGCAAAAGAAAAACAATACCAGATGTGAAATTTGGATCAAAACTAAGGATAATACTTCAGAGGGTCAATATGAGGGTAATAAAAAAAAATTCTCCTTTTTTAATTCCTTAAAAAATAACTTTCAACTGAAAATAACAATGCATTATGGGGGTTAGAAGTAAAATGTATGGCAAAATAACACCGCATGTGGTGTGCTGGAGTTGAAAAACTACAGTCCCTACACTGTACGAGAAGGGATATGGATAAGTGACCTTGCAAACCCCAGGGCAACCATCAGAAACAAAGCAAAATAATAGCTAGTGAGCCAAGAGGGGTGTGAAGCCCTTTCTTGCACATAAGGAAGCTGAGGCTCGTCTTCACAGGATGGCTATGAGAATGCAATTAAATCACACATGTAAGAACAGTACCTCATATAGAAGGAACTGAAATGTTAGCTTCTTCCTTGGGTACAGGCCTGCTGTTTGACTTCTAAAATCTAAAAGTACCACAGCTATCAGTTACTACTTTGTCTTTCAAAACAACAATCAATCTGGTAAAAAAAGATGTGAATGTAACCAAAAGATGTGAATGTAACCTGATTATCTATTAAGATATTTGCTTCTCTATAGCTTCCTGTATACCAACAATAAACACAACTTTAAAAAAAAAAAAAAAAAAACCCTAAAATATTGAGGCAGTGCTTTCACTGTGAATATGCTTCCTAGAAGGTGGAGTCATGTTCTTAACCTTATGCATAGCCCCCCACCGACAAGACTATTTTTAACAAAAAATATGTTCAGAATTTTAACTCAGGAACACATTTCTCTTTATCAGTAACATCTGTGACGCCACGACTCTAAGAGTACATTGCTGAAAAGGCATTTAAGCAGCTCTTGCAATTAGTAATAAGGCTCTACCCTAAGCTGCCAGCACCAGGAATGCGTGAACGGATCTGCTCTGCAGCTGGTCCAGTGCACGGCATATAGGAGGTATTCTAAAAGCCTGTGCAGAACTTATTAACTGACAGAATACAGGAGGCGTAAAACAAGAAAGAGTGTGAAAGATAATTTTTAGGTTTCAAGCTTGGGGAGCTAGAAGAAAAGTGAAGCCTCTGTCAATTACAGGATAACTGGAAGAGAGCATTATTTTATGTCAAGATAACATCCAAAGGGCACCTAAAAAATACATTTACTCCGGGTGGTCAGAGCTAGAGATGTTACTCTAGGAATCATCTGCATATACAGAGCTTGAAAGCTGATCCTAGAGACTGGGAAAAAAGAGGATCAAGAGAGAATCTCAGAGGACAACCAGGATAAAGCGTTCCCGGGCAGGTAAACGAAGAATCACAAATAAGTGGCAGTCAAAGCAGGTAAGGTAGAGATTTAGGAGAATTCAGGTGTCATAGAAGTCAAGAAACAGTTTTAAGTACGGAGTGGTCAGCACTAGACTTGTAAACTCCTGAGGGCAGGAATGATATCCTTCCTTCTCCAAATGCTGCAGGAGTCCACACGCAGTGCCCACCACACAGTGTGCCCTCTGTCACAGTCACACCACATCCTTACACTGTGCCAGGCAGGCACTGCTTAATTGCTGTTGAACTGAATTCATGTTTTTCACAACAGAAGTTGCTGTTATTATACCCATTTTACATCAAAAAAAACTGAGGTACAAAACATTTACATAATTTGCCCTCACACCTAAGAGTATCTGTCCTGAAGGAGATCACTGCTGAGAGCAAGTTCAGCACAGTACTAGGGGAAAAACTCAAAACTGCAGGATGTTAAAGTACACCAGAGGTACCCACCTTTTCCTCCCTGTTCACACTCCCTTTACTAGAGAACCTGCGTACCCAGTCTGAAAAAGTACAAACTATGAGACACACCTACATCTCCTCCCTCATCTGTTTTTTCATTCCCATCTTCCCCCACCCTCAGCCAACTTGACTATAAGTAGGTACCTGACCAACTCAGAATTAAGACACGGAGATGTCTGTCGAAAACAAGAACCATGCTGCAAAATCAAAATGTCTTGTGTTGGCACCACAGCAAACCAAAGTTTCACACAAACCAAAGATACGCAGAAGCAGAAACCAAGAGCTTTAAAGAGAGTCAACCTGAAAGAAACTGTAACCAGAAACTGGAACAGACATTACAGAGTAACAGAGACACAACACCATGTCATGTGTTTCCAGAGAAAAACTGGCAGAGTAACTGCCCGAAGATGTTCTGGTTCCCAGGACACTGAGCTGGACTTCAGAGGCAGTCCTGCAACTATATGACAAACGCCCTCTTTAAGTAAGTTAATTCAAATGGTTTCTGTTCTTTGCAGCCAAATAATCCTCAAGACATTAGAAGAGGTCAAAAAAACAACACTGGGTAAGTAGTTAATAGGTGCTTCACAGTAACTTTGAGGTTTTTAACTCTCCTGTCAGTGATGAAGAAAAAGAGGTTCAGTAATATCCGTGAACAGAGCTGCTGGACTCCCAAATATAAACTCTTTACACTGTACCTCATTTTCACTCAAGTAACGTCCAATCTGTCCCAAGCCTCTATGCCATTTATCTTACTTTTTTCCTCATGAAACATTCTCAGATTAATCCAAAAATGTTAACTTTTCTCCATTTCTCCTGTCCAGTTTCTAACCTACATGTTTCAAGTGCCTTTATGCCAGTAAATATTTTATAACAAAATAAACTTGTATACACAAAGGATGGGTGGCAGAATGAAGACACTTGGATCTGTCTGGTTTGTTTTTAAACTGATGAAGTATTTTT
This sequence comes from Hippopotamus amphibius kiboko, assembly GCF_030028045.1. Taxonomy (NCBI): domain Eukaryota; kingdom Metazoa; phylum Chordata; class Mammalia; order Artiodactyla; family Hippopotamidae; genus Hippopotamus; species Hippopotamus amphibius. Next base: position 56,363,835 of record NC_080199.1, on the reverse strand, counting down.
GTTTCCTTTCCCTACTTTACCAGTTTACATGCCCTTAACTCAAGCCCTGGCCAGCTTAGCTCTTTTCCTGATCTGTCCCAATGGTTGATTTTACTACCAAAATGCAGGCTACCTAACAGAAAAAGAACACTTCAGCTTACCTAAATAATTATCTTACCCAAAGTGACTTCGATTACTTTTCAAAGGCAAGATGAAACAAATATCTACATCCTAAGCTTGAAACTCTTGCCAAAAGGTGATAAAGACCTGTAAAAAATTCCGTTTTCCTATCCCTGAAAATCAGTTTGCCAAGATGAAATGGCAGAGAACTTCTTAAATCTTATACAGCGCTTTTGCCCATTCTCAAAAAGACACTGCTGAAGTTTTTCTTGTTTTACTTGTTTTCTCCAAGTATAGACAGCTCCACTGCCTATTTATAACTAGACATTTCCCTAAGAATAACCTAAAATGTATCATCTGATTGGTTTGATTTACTTTTCCAGACACTAAATTCCTGGAATTTTTTTTAATTAAAAAAAGAAAAACAACTTAAATGTACTGTCCTTTTTCCAGCCTAGAAAAGCTTCTTCAGCTTCTAGACTTATCCCTGGAGTTCAGAAGCCAGAGAATTTCTGTGGTTCAGGGTCTTCAGCAAGTCCCATACCCTCAACAACTGGGAAATATCATTAGCCTGGAGGTAAACCACTAGGCCCTTATTTACAGTGCAGCTATGTGGGTACAGACATTCATCACTAGTTACCAATTCAGCTTGGGAATCCATTTGTTCTGACTGCCTTACATTCTCTGATCTCTTATAAACTGCTGTTACCCACAGCTACAACTGAGAGTGAAATTCACTGTCAACCTTTGGGTCAGTTCTGCCAGAAGGACCATAAAAAAAGTATGCATAACCAGGGTACTACTTGAAAAATGTGACTTAAAAAGATTCATTAAATGGCACTACTTTAACTGACACTGTGCTGGGGACTGTGCTACCCTTTGCTCTGAAATCATAAATAGGACAATAATAAGACATTAAAATCATCTTTGCACTGCTGAGTACCCTCAATTTTCTGAGTACTCTCCATTTTCTACTGCCAGACATATCAAAATCAGTATCAATCAATAAAACATCCCTAACAAGGTGGAAAGAAGCTAGCGAAAGCTTATGAGCTTTGTAATGCACTGAATAATTACAAAGCTGAAAAGAGAATCAGAATTCTTAACTACGATCTGCACTAAGGCCTTTAGATATGTATCTCAGCAGTGTTTCTCACCGTGAAATTTCCTTAGCATCTTAAGCTAAATCACCTCCAGTTTAATAAGGTCTTAAAGGAGGGAAAGCAGAAGGACTGTTACCACGTCATACCACTGTGGTTTAGGTTCTACTGCCATTGTCGTTTTACCAACGTTTTTAATACTTTGGTCACATCCACATTTTTTTAAAATAAAGCAGTTTAAGTGCCTAGAATAAAACAGTAAGTATACCCAACCCATTCGGAATACGGATGGCCAGTATTTACGCCATCTAACAGCGCTGGAGAAGATCGACAGCAAATACAAATATCAACACCCCGAGGAGCTGCCTGACGCTTTCCTCCTCTATCACAGGATCTGGGTTCCGCCTGGTTCCGGGGCTCAAGGGTTCTGACAGTGAAGGATGCTGTTCGGGTACAAAGCGCAACGACCTCCTCCTCCTGCATATGCTCCTGTGCGCGCACCGCGAACACACACTAAGCACACCCACCAGCACGCACGGAGGGGACCCGGCTCTGAGGACCCCCCCGGGGAGGCAAACTAAGCTTGTTATCCAAGGGGGCGGCTGCACGGCCGCCACACTCGGGCCCCAGGAAGACCCATCTCCAGCCCGAGGACACCCCTCCCCCACGGCCTTGGGCTTCCTCCCTCCGCCCCGCTCCTCCCGCCCTCCTCCCGCCGCCGTAAGAAGGCACAGCTCGGGGCAGCCCCGAAGTCCGAGCAGGGGCTGCGGCGCCCGAGCCCGGCCGCTGCATCCACCGCGGCCCCACGCCCCGCCGTCGCCCCCGCCGACGGCGCCGCTCACGCCGCGGGCGGATTCACGCCGCGGGCGGATCCGCGCCCGGCTCACCTGGGGGCCGCAGCCTCCGCAGCTCACGGGCATGTCACCCGCCCGCAACGACCAGCCGCACGAGCTGCCCAGCAGGCGGGAGCCCCTCCCGCGGCGGCCCCCAGCCCTCCCCCCTCCCCGCCCCGCGGCCCGCCCCCGACCTGCCCACCCCCGGCTTCCGCCGCCGCCACTCCAGCCCGCGACCCCTCCTAGTCCTCACACCTCCCACTCGCTCTCGCGAGAGAGTGACTCGCCTCTCGCGAGAGGAACTCCGCGACCGAGCCCGCGCAAAAGTGGGTGGGCTTTTTAAAAAGGAAAGAAGGAACAGGAAAAACCTTCCCACGTGCTCCGGGGCAGCTAGCGGGACGGGCCCCGCGCATCACGTGACCACGCCCGGCGGCCCTTCCATTGGTCAGAATCCGCCCGGCCCGGGGCGCTTTAAACTCGAGGCTGACCTACGAACCTGCGACTGACGTCTTGCGCGCTTCCTGGTCCGTTACCTTGGAAACCGTTTAACCCTTTGCTCTGACAAACTATCCAAGTCTTCGCTTGCTTTGTGCGCTTTTGGTTTAAGGCGCTGCCACCTTTCCTTCGTCCCCTTGGTTTTACCGCCTGGGGTCAGCTGGGCTCCTTCTTCGCCTCAGGCTAGGTTTGCTTTCTTCTCATTCCCGGGGCCCTTCGCATAGCGGCAGCCCCACCAGACCTGACGGCCCAAGAAAGGCTCATCCTTTGAGATAGCCCCGCCCCTCCTCCCCAGCATCTCTAGGGAGGACCACTCACAGCGCCCCTGGCCAACGGGCCTATCCTAACCTCAACAGTTAGCATCAACGGATCTCCGGGCCCTAGTGCTCACCCTTCCGTCGATACGCGACATCGGAATCGGGAAGTTAAAGCATTGGTCACGGAGAAACCAAGCCCTAGATGGAAAGCTAGTATGTAGAATCAGGGTAGAATCAGAAGGGCTAATCCAGTGAATTTGCAGTCTCCTCGAAGACATCTGTTCCTCAAGGGTGGAAATACCTGATAGATGAGAAAGACGTTTTTAAGTGTATCCTCATTATGAATTCTACCCTGGTTGGGAGAGAGGGGCAGGGAAGAAAGGGTATATTCGTATGTTCATTTCTTCATTTAACAAATTTTTATTGAGCTCCTACATATGTTAGGCACTACTCCAGGCTCTCGATTGAGCTGCCTCAAAGATAAACCTTGCTTCTAGAGAGCTTGGGGGGGTTGGGGTGGAGGGCGAAGAAAAATGTCTTTTGGTGTTAAGCTCTGTGCAGAGGAAATACAGTGAAAGATGTGATGACGATTGTGATGGGGTGACCCTTTTGAGGGGGAGACATTTAAAAGTGATTTGCGTAACAGGCATATCAGAGGGAAGAGCATTCCAGGCAAAGGAAACAGCTAATTCAAAGGCCCTAAATTGGGTTTGAGGGGGAAGGTATGAGAAAGTAAGAGGAAATAAGCTTGGAAATACGCTTGGAGAAGTAAGCAAGCACGAGTTACATCCTGTAGGGCTTTGTAAGCCAATAAAGGAATTAGGGAGCTTGTTGAGTGCAATGGAAAGCACTGGAGAGTTTTAAATAGGGGAGAGACACCTGTGGGTTTAATTTTTTTAAAGCTCTTCGCTGCAGAAAATGGAACTTCAGGAGGCCACAGAGGAACCAGACAGATTAGAGATTTGTAACTTATGAAAGAGAGAATACTGAAAATTTTAATTTCCAATGACCTTGACATTCTTATTCTAAAATCCCTTAGGTCAGAGTCCTGGTTCCGTTTGCCATCTTTTGTTAAAAACATCTAGATGTTCTTCAGTTACTGCTGTTTAATTACAATTGGAGAAATAAATGGGAAATTCTGTTACTTGGGAAAATGAATGACCCAAAAGGAAAGTCACCCTTGATTTTTTTCCCCTCCATTTACAACACACAGATAACCACCTCTTCTGACCAAAAGTCAGTTCTAAGGAAAACCAACAGAAAATAATGTTCCATGCAGATGTTTATTCCTAAGTATAAGATTTGAAAAGATAGAGGTTGAAAGCTGGAAAATGAACATGTTTCACTAACAGAAACAGAAATCAGGAGACCTGAGTTTCAACTGGAAGAACTCATTAACTGATGACTCAACGAAATCAAGGTACCTTATCATCTTTGAATCTCAGCTTCCTCATACATAAAACAAGGCAGTTGAACTAGCCTACACGCAAAGTGGTTAAGCCTGAATTACACTTTGGCATGCACACACCATCAAGACGGAAGCTGGAAAGGGAAATGAAATGAATTTTTATAAACACCTAACAGAGCCAGAAGCACAAGTTCATTGAAATTGGAAGTGCAGGCTCATAGACACACACACACACACACACACACACACACACACACACACACACACACACACACACACACGCACACCCCAAATGAGGAACTATGAAACTGATTAATACAGATACCAGGAATGCTTCCCTAAGAATCCTTGGCCTTCTCAGAGTGTGAAAACGGAAGCATTGCCACCTGCTCAACCTCATATTTCTTTTCTCTGTAGCTATTTTGAGCCTGTGTATTAATAGTATTTAATAAATAATGATTCACATGTTCCTATTCAAGATTTAAGAACTAGAAATGTTTAAAAGATCTGGGGCAATATTTTAAAGTTAAACTAACACCTTGATTTTAATGAAAATAAGACTTCAAGAAACATTACAGGATTACTTTTTGAAAGGAAAAGTGCTAAATGAGAAAAGGTATTATTTTAACACATTAAGACCATTCTTTTAAAATGCTGGAGGAACTGAGTACTCTTTTGAGTGCTGTTTGCAGTCCTTATAATGATTAACTGAAACAGCTGCTCGGTACTGCTAATTTAGATGAACAATGGGCTCAACTCTACCATTCTAACCTATATTAATACAGCCATAAATCCTCCCAACTCACTCTAGCAAGACAGTCACCATGGTCTCTCTCGTCAGCTACAATTATTTCGAGTCCAACGAATATAAAGTGAGAAGAAATTAGGATTGAAATCCATTCCTACAGGTGTCCCTAGTTCCTAGATTCATTTTTATCTTCTTTTTTAACAGCTTTATTGAGAGATAATCCACATACCATACAGTTCACCTAATTACAATGTACATTTCAGTGGGTTTTGGTAGAGTCTCAGAGTTGTGCAATCATCACCAAAATCTAATTTTAGAACAATTTTGTCCCCCCTAAAAGAAACCCCATACCCATTAGCAGTCAGCCCTCTACCTTGTCCCCAGCCCTAAGCAATGACTAATCTATTTTATGTGTCTATAAATTTGCCTATTCTGGACATTTCATGTTAACAAAATTATTAAATATGTGGTCATTTGTGTCTCACGTCATTCACTTAATGTTTTCGAGGGTTATCCATGTTGTAGCATGTATCAGTACTTGTTTCTTTTTATTGCACAATAACGCTTCCATTGTATGGATATAGCACATTTTATTTATCAACTTAGTTAATAGGCGTTCGGATTGTTTCCACTTTTTGCCTATTTGAATAATGCTGCTTTGAACACTTGTGTACAAGTTTTGTGTGGATGTTGCTTATTCTTTTTTAATATTTGAAAAAAATAAAATATTCAGTTTACAAAGTCCATATTTTTTTTCCTAGCACAGCTACTTCGCCTCTTTGTCTTTTTTGCCTGCTATTTGAAATATGTGCACTCTATCCCCAGAGGGCTGGCATTTCTACTTGGGTAATTCACATCTGATCATGTCACTCCCCTGTTTAGAACCCTTCAGTGGCTTATTATGGTTCTACCCATGATCTTCCTAACTTTCTCCTCTGCTCTGATATCATTCTCTTTCTTAGACTAGTCTTCCTTTCAGTTGCTCAAAATAGGGCCAGACCCTCCCTGTTTCAGAGCCTTCCCACAAGCTGTTCCTTCAGGAATAAATGTTCTTTCTCTCTCCATCCCCCTCCACCTCTGAATGTCCACGTATCCTTCAGCATCCTGCTCTATGCTTATTTCCTTGAGAACTCTTGTACTAGCTCCTCAAACTAAGTAACCTCCTTCTTATCTAGGACTCTCTACTTTTTCTTCAAAGCATTCATCAGCTTAAAATGATATCTGTTTGAGTAATTATTTGGTTAATGTCTGATTCTCTCCTCTGCTAGACTGTAGGATCCCTGAGTAGGAATCACATCTGTTTTTACTTATGCACACCTGGCGCATAGCAGGTGCCAGTATTTATTCAATAATTCAAAGGAAAGAAGGAAGGGAGGGAAAAAAGGAAGGGAAGGGAAGGGAAGGATAAAGAAAGAGAGGGAAAGAGAGACACGAAGGAGGAGGAGGAGGGGGAGGAGAGGGAGGAGAATGAGGGAGGGGGAAGGAGGAGAATGGGGGGAGGAGAAGAAGAAAGGAGGGGAGGAGAGGAAAGAAGGAAGGAAGAGAGAGAAAGAGGGAGGAGGAAGGGGGGAGGAGGAAAGGAAGGAAGGAAGAAAAGAAGGAAAGAGGAGTTCTATTTTTACCTCTTTTGCTAGAATTGAACTAGATTTTAGGCCCACAGTGGAGCCACATGGGCCCATGGTGCCACCTCAGCAAACCAAAGCTTAGAGAACTTTCATGTCCCGGTACACTGTCCACTAGACCAGAAACACAGTATATCCAGTCAGCCAATCCCCAAACGCTAAACCAACGCTGGACTTATTTCCTTTCCTTCTCACCCCAAGCAGGATGGACTCTGTGAGCCCAGCCAGTCAGACATTTTCTGTTTTTCCTTTCCCTGGTCTTCATTCTTGATCCTGTAAAAGCTTCCTGCCTCCACCCCATTCTTCAGGTCTCCAAATGGAGACTGTCTGCTTCATGAAGAGAACTCTCTAACTAGTTTATTAGTATCACCTAAATTGTTTCCTGTAATCATTTTTTTTAATACCAGGAATCTTCAGTAAAGTCTTGATAAATGTTATAAGCCCAATCTGTGCAGTGGTGAGGGGAATTAATAGAAAGCCTGTCCCATGCTTGAGATGGTGTAGCAGGGGACACACATGTCCCCTGCCCCCGCCCCCTACAGAAGAGGGTGTGGAGAGGGGACAGCCAGTGGTGTAGAGTGAAGCCGAGGTAGCAGGGTGACAAGTCAGAGTACACAAGCTGTGTCTAAGTGCACCCAACATTATGCCTAGGAAATCCACACATGTCCCCAGGATGTGTTTTGTGGGCTAATTTCTAGCAATCAAATTAGTGGCTGGTGGTAGCATCTCCTCCAAAGTAATTTTGCTATTTCATGGAAATGTTACTTTCATTTGTTTACATAGTCTAATGGAGCCAAGACACTTGGCTTCACAAGGGCATGAAAGAATTATGGCCCAGCATGAATGAATGATTTGTTCTTGATCACGTGGGGCACTAAATGTCATAGTTCTGACTAAACTTAGCTGGTTCAATCTGGTTCTACCTTTCCATGGAACCAGGCATGCTACACAAAGCTAGCTACCCAGTGTAATCCACCTAATGACCTTTTGACTACAAAGGCAGGCATCATCTTTCCCCAGCAGCTCTGGAGCTTTACACCAGCAACCTCTGACAGCCAGGAGCAGATTCCATGTCGCTTCCTGTTTGAAAACTTGAGTCTCCCTTTGGCCCACTTGCTGAATTCCTGTTTCCTGCCTGAGTGATGGCCCCAGCTGGCAGTTCACTTGTGAGAAAGAGAGAGATGTCATAAGTCCCTCTTTGTCACAGTGCTCAGTTTGGGTATTTTGGTTTTTTTAATGATAAATCAATATTCACACATTATGTTGAATATTGGAAGATACAGGAAAAGATAATAGAGAAGACTACCATTTTTGGTGGTTGCCTTACATACATTATTTAGTAATACTTAATAAACCAATGTAAAACATTTAGAAAGTGGGAAAATATGAAAATTATAATTTCATCAGCCATTTAAAAACATAAAAATGTTTTGTTTTGTTTTTTAAGCTCTTTATTGGAATATAATTGCTTTACACACCTGTACCAGCTTTTGAGGTACACCAAAGTGATTCAGCTGTATTTATACATATATCCCCATATCCCCTCCCTCCCACGACTCCCTTCCACCCTCCCTGTCCTGGCCCTCTAAGGCATCACCCGTCATCGAGTTGATCTCCCTTTGTTATACAGCAACTTCCCACTAGCTATCTATTTTACAGTTGGTAGTGTAAATATGTCTATGCTACTCTCTCACTTCGTCCCAGCTTCCCCTTCGCCCCCCGCCCCCCCAACCCCATGTCCTCCAGTCCATTCTCTGCATCTGCATTCTTACTCTTGCCCTGTCACTGGGTTCATCAGTACCATTTTTTTTTTAGATTCCATATATATGAGTTAGCATACAGTATTTGTTTTTCTCTTTCTGGCTTACTTCACTCTGTATGACAGACTCTAGGTCTATCCACCTCATTACATATAGCTCCATTTCATTCCTTTTTATGGCTGAGTAATATTCCATTGTATATATGTGCCACATCTTCTTTATCCATTCATCTGTTGATGGGCATTTAGGTTGCTTCCATGTCCTGGCTTAAAAATGTTTTTTTAATTTAAAAGATGAAGTATCTCATTTGTGACTTTGTTTTACTAGCATGTATGTTACATCACAGTCTGTTGTATTGTTTATAACTTATACACTTACTTACCTTACTCTTTAGTAATGAGTCTCTTGAAGGATAAAAACTCATCTTAACCATTTTCATAACATGATACCTAGTAATTTTTTTAATTTAAGTATCGATTTACAATGTTGTGCCAATCTCTGCTATACAGCAAAGTGTCTCAGTTATGCACATACATACATTCTTTTTTCAATATTCTTTTCCATTATGGTTTATCCCAATAATGTTTTCATTTATAGTAGGTGTTCATTAAATGCTCGATGACTGCTAAAATCATGACTGTAAGTATTAGTAAATAGTACAGATGATAACTGAGAAGTGCCACTCCAAATTAAAGACATCTTGAGTTAGCAAAATAAATTTGAGTGCTATTATATTTCATACTCATACATAATAATTCTTCTGATTTAAAACATCACAGTCATAGCTAAATTACTAACCTAACTTCCAATATGTAAAATACAGATATACTGTCTTTTAAGAAAACATAATGCATAATTGTTTGAAATTCAAAAACAAATAATCATGTCTAAATTTAATTACTTCATAAGCGAGTTTTTAAAATATCAATGCCCTGCTGATTTTAGATGGTTGGTGTAGAGTTAATTATAAAATAGAAGAGCAAAGTTTCATGCAAAACATGTTACAGACATTTCTAATTCACAGAAGCACAAATGTAATCAAGAATTTTAAAAGCATTTAGCATAATTAAATGGAAAAATAATTTACAAAAAAAATTTATATACAACTTTTCAAAAATGTCTTTTGCAAAGGTGAAATAGACTTCCTCTTCATGTGAGCCAACAGCATATATGTTTACTATGTTAAAAAAAAAAAGATATTAGATGACTTACCCTGGATTAGTTATCTAAAGAGCAAGGGAAGTCCTTTGAATATTGTCATAACCTTATAAGAGAAAACAGATCATAGAACAAGTTGTTCCTGGGTCTATCATTCCTTGTTGCTTAGCTGCTTTGCTTTTCAAATGAAACATTAATTTAACATGCGATAGGAACATCATTATTCATTAGTTAACTCATGAAATTCGACAGAAATATTCTTTTGTGATTAAATCTTTAAAAGTAGGTAATACTCATGCATGTGAAGTATGAATATTGCATGCCAACTTCTGGCCCCAGAAGTATTAAACACTGTAGTAAAAATCTGGGCTGAAAAATCACAAAACTTTTAAGATACCATGAATGCTTTCTAGGCTTTAAGAAGTCTCTGTTCTTTGTGGGATTTTAAGCCATTAAACTGTGCTAGAGATGTCTAGTCCAGCCCCACACGAGTTTTGACCCTTATTTGTTTTTGATTCCCTGTCCTGAGACAGATTTGCTCCTCTTCCCCACCATGAAACCTGTGAAATCAGCCAACCTTCTGGAGGAAAGACTAGGAGTCCTCATAATCAGTTCTCATGAGCTTCAAAGCAACCCACTGTCTTCTGTTTGTTGGTTTACTGGCCTACATCACTTCATGGTTAGCACTGTCTTCTTCCTCTGAAGGATGTGGCTACCAAAATATAAAAATGCAACCTTGGGCTACATGATGCGCAGAACAAGAGGTGGTGGCCCTACTCTACTCTAAGCTAGTCAGTCCACACCTGCATTAACCAGTGAGATATGACCAGAGGTGAGGGGATAAGAAAATGTCATATGTAAATTTTCACCTTTTTCAGCTGGAGAAGGGAAGATTCACAGGGCTATAATATACTGAAGTTGAAATACTGTCATGCAAGAAATGTCTTGGACTTCTGTTCTTGCAGAGGGAAGGGAGTAGATTTGAATTCAATTATACAGGGGAAAATAATTAGCAGTGTCTTAAAATGCAATGGGTTATCTTTATAAATAGTGGATATCAAATTTCTTGGTATAGGTGCAATTTATTTACTTTTATATCTTGGTTTTTTGTTTTTTGTTTTGTTTCCTTTTTGGACTAAGTACTCACACTGAGCTTCACATCATCGTGCTCATGCAATTTATTTTTAAGATGTCCCTTCTAGATCCCAAATTTGTAAGGGCCTAACCTCTGACTTTTCATTTTTTCTCTTATCTCTGAATTGATTTTAAAAGTCTTCTTTTTTAAAGCCTGTCCTTATCTCACATTTGATAGTACAGGTTGCTATCCTTATCGGTTGCTGTAATAAGATTCTTACAAAGATCTTGTTTATCTTGAAACATCATGCCAAAAGGCAGGGTGTAATGGGTGTAACAAGATTCCTACAGAGCTCCTGTTTTACACCTTAATGACCTGTAGTTCTTGCTCTGTTTTTTGCATGGTCTGAAATTCCTGTATAAACTCCTTGATGAAAATAAGATGTACAATAAAATAAAATCTCACAGAATACCACAACCACCTTCTGGGTATGGCTTGAGGAAATGTCATTCTTTTATGGGAAAGAGAAGTCAACATTTTACAAGGTACTACTTGGGCTTTAGTGTCAGACCTTGTGCCCTGCCAACTTTAATATTAATCTGAATTTTTTAGAGCTTCTTAATTATCATGAACTTTTTTTTAAGTTGTATTCTTTTTTTAGATTTTATTTTCTTGTTATGTTTTTCTTGGCTGCCTTGGGTCTCTTGTTGCTGCACGAGGCCTTTCTCTAGTTGCAGCGAGTGGGGCTACTCTTCATTGCGGTGTGCAGGCTTCTCATTGCAGTCGCTTCTCTTGTTGCAGAGCACAAGCTCTGGGTGCATGGACTTCAGTAGTTGCAGCACTTGGGCGCAGTAGTTGTGGGTCATGGGCTTAGTTGCTCCGTAGCATGTGGGGTCTTCCCAGCCCAGGGATCGAACCCAAGGGCCCTGCATTAGCAGGCGGATTCTTGTGCCACCAGGGAAGTCCATCATGAACATTTCTTGTTCACTTTACTCTTCATGTAATTCTAAGAATTTAGCTAAGTTGCAAAAGGATCTAAAGTCCTCAGTTGATGTCTGCTGAAATGTACATTATCCTATTCAATTCTAGATCATCATTACCTCTCCGCACCAGCATCCTCTGAAGTGCCTGCATTTCTGCCTGGTCTCTTCTGAAAAGGTCAATGCAACTTTCTACTCCAGCATCCCCTCATGAAAACATGACTGGACAATGCCATTTTGCAAACAGATAGCTCTTTCTGCAGAAATAATTGATTCTTAGCTACCGTCCGGAAGCTGTATACCAGTCCCTCCTGCCAGGACACGGCAAATGCTTCCTCTCCTTGTTTTTAACGATCTGATTCACCACCTCCCCTGGGGACAGGGTTTTGTGACACCACAATGTTCCGTCCTCTGATCCAGCCTGTATTCCACCTCCTGTCCCTCCTCCTGAAATGGCAATAATATATGAAGAGACCAAGCAAATCCTCCACCTACCCTCAGAGAGGTCTCTCTCAAATTACCTACAAGTCATAGAAGATTGTCACGAATCCTGCCCTCTATTCACTTATTCACTTTGGCCAACTTGGGTTCTACTTTCCTTGACTCGTGACTTCTGATACCTGTAGGTCAAAAAGTGAAAGTAATGGGATGTAAAGATGTACAAATATACGCAAGAACAAACACCTGCTGGGAGAAGCTGAAGACTTTCTATGTCCCCTGCCAAGCATTCAGTTTCCCTGGGCCACCTTAATGATGGATTTCCTCACTAAGCTCCCTCCCTCACAGTGATATAACACCAACATCATGGCTGTTCCAATAACAAGTGGCTCACTTCCACCTATGCCGGGAGCCACTGGGATATTCATATTGGTGATCTTTTTACTTCCATAAAGCCATCAACAAAATTGTTCTAATCTGAAGACCACCCCGCCCCCCAACCCCAGCCCCAAATATTTATATTGGGGGTCACTTTATATCCTGTTTTTGCCTGGTACAATCATGTACAATCCTGGTATACTCATGGTTTTTGCCTGTTATTAGTGCCTCTTTCCTTTCCCCAAAAAAATCTGTTTGTAAAATAAATTATAATGACGTCTTATCCATATCCTGCCTTTGACAGAACTCCTTCTTTACCTTCCAGGTCAAAATGGACCTGTACCAGAATACCACCCCAGACTGCTAGCCAGACAGAAATAACCAGCCAGACCCTAAGGCTGTATCTTCAGCTCCACTCTTCTTACTACCATGATAACTAATTGGTCACTTCCTCCTTCTAAATTGTTTATTTAAATGTCATCCACCCTTATCTCAGAATATCTATCATGTATATGAACTACATTTTCTAACCAAGGTATTCTTAGACTTAATTCTCTTTGTCAGTGTTTGTAGTTGCACTATATGCTGAGGAATTCTAAGCCACAAAGGATAACTGATAACTTTCTCAGGGAAGCCAAAGTGACCTTCAAATGATATGTCAGCAGTGGTACCCAGGGACAACCGTACCAGCATATTACTAATCTCAATAACATCCTGGTGATTTCTCTCCTTACAACCTTTCACAAAGCTGCATGGCACCCTTCTCATCTTCGCAGCATTAAGCTTATCATATTGGTGACCTACAACTGCAGCTCCTAAATGCTTTCAAATTCTAAAACTCTCAAATCTAACAGCCAAATTCAACTCCTACCCTTCACACTAATAAAAGATATTTAGGAATACATAGTTCATGTTGTACCAAATTCTTGGGTGCACTGGAAAAAAAACTGCAGTACTTCAGTAAATGGAATACAAGCAGAAGACCAGAGCTGAGAGCCTACCATCTCATCTCTGCTTATCATTTGGAATCCTTGGCCACTGCCCTACACAAAAGATGCAAAATCCCATAACGCTGAGATGACTGCCATCTGGTCCCTAGAAAACTACTTAGTCCACTTGGAGGAAGTGGCATCACCTCCTATCCCCAAGGGTCTGACTCCCCCTGAGAATTCCTGAAAAGACATTTGACAGGAAGCCTCCATGGGATAAATTTTCCTCCACTCTGACTCTGCCTAGCTCCTGCTTCACCCATTATCTTTGCTTGTATGCAACCTATCTGACAGCTCTGCTACTTGAAGGCAGGCAGGGACTATGTGTTTGTTTATTGTTGATTTTTCCTTTGTCACAGATTTAGGCAATAGGTATTGTTTGGGCAGCAGACTCATCTCTGCTGCTGCACTATATATCTGTTAGCCCTCTCTTTTCATATGCTGGCCTGAGGAATGGAAACAAAAAGCAGTGGAGCTCTGGGATCAGAGTTAGTAGCCTTGAGGATAGTGGGGCTTCAGGTTGGGTGTGATCCAGTTGCTAATGAGTCTAAATCAGGCACTAGCTACAGGAGTCTCTAAAAGGGCAATAAACAGAGGGGTCTTAGAAGAAGCAAGAAGCCAACCTAGGTAGAGCCAGAGAGAAATCTTCAGAGAGCAGAAAGACCACACTGTTCAAATGCAGGGCTATTCAGGAGACCTAAGGCAAAGGGTTGCTGACAGATGGTGTATTTCTCAAGGCAAGTAGCTTGGAAGCATGCCGTCCTGGGTGTACACTTAAAGGACTCATGATGCCCCAGTTATCTCTAAGACAGAGGGTTATATTTCCAAGAAGTACATTAGGTCTAAGGAGTGAGGGAAGATTAAGAGAGACAGCTGTGTCCCAATAAATGGTTTCTATTTTGAAGGCCCGGATCTCAAGAGCATTTAATTTGATCAGTCTGACACAGGTTAGGAAGGAAGTCTGAAAGCTTAGCAAGTACTGAGAGCTGTAAATTTTCATCACCCGTAGCTGGGCTATCTATTACACTCATCCACTAGACTGGGACAGGTTTCAGACAACAGAGCTGGGAGGAAATCCAATCTGGTACTTGGAGTTCCATATCCCCAAAATAGTTCATGAATGCAGCAGGTGTCAAAGGATCTAACACCAAGTGTAAGAGGTGATCCAAAAAGCAGACACATCCAAGCTCAGGGAACCTAGGCTCCAGAGATACTCAGAAATCCAGGCTGACAGCTGGCAGGCATTAAGAATGTGTATCAACAAATAAAATAATCTCTATCCACATGGGTGCGAAAGTGGCACATCAGTTGGGGAAGAGAAACGGCCCAAACAAGGGATGTTTCCATGCCTGGATCAACTCCTTAGTAACCAAGGACCTCAGGGTCAATGAAAACAGAGGAATCAGTCGTATGAATTAGCAGCCAAGTTATTAAACGGAGACATAAGATCAGAGTCAATGCTAGGATATTTTGTGTACCCTAGAGAAGTTTTGAAGTTAGGATAAACACTAGAACCTGTTCAGGTTGTTCTGTAGGGATAAGATGGAGACAGATGATGGAAACTAAGTATAGTTTTAAATTATGAAACATTTAAAATAAACTGAGGGTAATATAACAGTTTTTTTTTTTTAAGAAGTAAAATGTTCCAGATACAGTTAAAGCTTTGTTTCCACTATGCTTTCTCCTTCTCTGCGTAGGAAACCACCATCCTGAAATTGATGCATATTATTACGACAAATGTTTTTATACTTCTGCTATGCGAATCCATAAGCAATATATGCTATTTGAGTGTTTAAATTTTTACATAAATGGTACCCTGTGGTGTGTATATATTTGGCAATCTGCTTATTCTCATTCAACACTAAACCATCCAACATACTGATTGATGCATGTTTATACGATTCATCCAGTTGTATTAATAGACAACTTTATTTATACATTCTCCTACTTGTAAATGTCTCTATTTTTCATTAATACAATCTTGCAATACACATTTTTGTACTTATCTCTTTGTGCCCATATATATATACCTAGGAGTGGAATCATTGGGTCATAGACTGAGGTGTCTTCATCTAATGAGGTATTACCAAATAGGTCTCCAAGTGGTTGTACTGATTTACACTCCCATTTGCAGTGTGTACAAATTCCCATTTTCTTTTATCCTTGCCAAAACTTGTGTTATCATATGGCTTTGCCAATCTGAGGGGTCTAAAATGAGATCTCATTTCCCTGTGTTTGTCTGACTACAGTATTATTAGTATATTTTTAGATGTTTGTTGATATTGATTATTCTGAATTCCTTTGATGGAAATTGCCTGTTCCTACAAGTTGCCCATTTTTCCAATAGATTGTCTGCTTTTTGAAAATCATATTGCGTGAATTTATGCAGATGGCAAGGAATCATATGATGCTCAATACCACTAGTCATCAAATAAATTCAGAGTAAAGTCCCAATGAGACAACCTGACCTACTAGAACTTACCTATTAGAACTGCCTTAAAAACCGACAATACCAAGTATGATAAGGCTGTGAGCAACAGGTAAAAATACTCATTCACCAATGGTGGTAATGAAAATGGCACAGCAATTTGGAAAACAGTTTGGCAGTTTATTACAAAGCAGATATATAGGCTTATATCTACCATATGACCCAGCAATCCCATGGTGTTTACCTGAAGGAAAGGAAGATACATGTTCATATAAAAACCTATATACAATTTTTATGGTGGTTGTACTCATAATCACCCCAACCTGGCAACATCCCATGTCCTTCAACAGGGGAATGAATAAACAAACTGGTAAATTCGTATAGTGGAATCCTACTCAGCCATAAAATGGAAAAACTACTCATAAAAGCAATAAGATGGATGATCTCAAAATTTTTTACCCTAAGTGAAGGAAGCCAGACTCTAAAAGCTGTATACTTACAATTTCACTTAAATGACATTTTGGAAAAGGAAAAAATATATAGAGAAAATAGGTCAATGATTGTCAGGAGCTGAGACAGGGGGAAAGGGGTTGATTAGAAACATGTCTTACAGAACTTTTTTATAGGTGAAATAATTATTCTATACCTTAATCATAGAGCTGATTGTACAACTTCATGCATTTGTCAAAATTCATAGACCTGTACTGAAAAGGATGAGTTTTCTTGTTTGAGCATTATATCTCAATAAACCTGACTTTAAAAAATAAGTGATTTGTAAGCTATACGTATATATATTATATATGCATATATGATATGTGATTATATATCATATATACGTATGAGTACGTATGTAACAGATACTAATCCATGGTAGCTTTTATGTTTGAAAATATTTTTTCCAGTCCGTGGTCTATCTTTTAACTTTTATATGATGTTTATTATTGAACAGAATCTTAAGATTTTTATTTAGTCAAATTTTGAATCCTTTTTAAAAAATGGGCTATGCTTTTCATGCCTTACTTAAAATAGTCCCTAGTCCAACAACACAAAATATTCTCTAATATTTTCTCTTAAGAAGTTCAAAGTTTTGCTTTTTACATTTATGTTTTTTATTTATTAGAATTAATTTTGACTATGATGTAAGGAAGGGATCCAATTTTTTTCTTTTCCTTATGGATATGTAATAATTCCAGCACTATTTACTGAACAGCTTTTCCTCCCTCCTAGTTTTAAGCGTCAGCTTTCTTTCTTAAAGTCTAAGGAACATGCCTGACACTGCATTTTTCCACGTTCATATTTTGTCCTCTAAAATAACATGACATTCCACAAGCCAAAAATCTTGTCACTTCTGAGAGATGACATTGACAGCAAATCAAGTGTTTATTACACACTCTCGTTTAGAATAAAAACTCTAGAAAATAACTAGAACTCAAAGTCTCCCCTCCATGTTAGTTTTTTAAAATTCTTATCCGGTTAAAAAAAATAAAATATCCGTTTGTGCTCATAAAACATAAACAAACTAATAAGTATTCTAACAATGTATGTTGAGCATCCATGAAGTATAGAAGACTAATATAATACTGTGATTAAAAACAGATACATTTTCTAAACAATCTTGCAGACTAGATTCTTTAAACCAGCACATTCTAAAAGAAAGCTAATGCAAGCCATGCATGTAATTTTTTTCATGCATATAATTTAAATTTTTCTAGTAGCCACATTAAAAAGGCAAGGAGAAACATGAAAAACTAAATCCATAATATATTTTATTTAACCCAATATAGCCAAAGTATTATCATTTCAACATTTAGCCAATATAAGAATTATCATTGAGGCATTTTACATTCTTTTTTTCATCCTATGTAGCAAAATTTCATGTGTATATCTGAATTCAGACTAACCTCATTTCAAGTGTTCAATAGCCACATGTAGCTAGTGGCTACCATATTAGACAGTGAAGATTTGGGCCAGTCTTCCCTTTGTATATAACTAAAAATGCTGGATAAAATCTAAATGAAGACAAAAATCTAGAGAGTTAATCACTGAATCAGATTTTATCTGAGGGCATTTGCCAAAATGGCTAAATGAACTGGTATTTTCATGGCTCCCAGGATCTCAGGAGAAAGAGAGTCAAACCAGAAACCACCCTAGCTGGGAGTCTAACAGGAAATTCCACTCCTCCACCCCCACCATTAAGCTAAAGCACAAAAAGGCAGCCCCCTCAGTATCATTCAGGTGAGTCTGAAATTAATCCACCCATGGGCTGTGACTAGACCACCTCCAGGATGGGAAGCTGCCATTGACACATGTATTAGAATCTCGTGAATCAAAGAAAAAAAATCACAAAGTAAATTATTTTATTTTATTTTTTTATAACTTTTATTTACTTATTTATTTATTTGTTTGTTTGTTTGCTTATTTATTGGCTGTGTTGGGTCTTCTTTGCTGCACACGGGCTTTCTCTAGCTGTGGCAAGCGGGAGCTTCCCTTGTCGTGGAGCAAGGGCTCTAGGCACGTTGGCTTCAATAGTTGTGGCACATGGGCTCAATAGTTGTGGCTCATGGGCTCTAGAGCACAGGCTCAGTAGTTGTGGCGCACATGCTTAGTTGCTCTGTGGCATGTAGGATCTTCCTGGAGCAGGGATCGAACCTGTGTCCCCTACATTGGCAGGCGGATTCTTAACCACTGTGCCACCTAGGAAGTCCCATAAAGGAAATTATTATATGCTTGAAATTGAATAATAATGAGGCTGAGTGTTAGAAGTTGGGAGATGCGCAATACCTTCTCAGCAGCAGGCTCAGCCTTGCCGGGTCAGTCCTGAGCAGGGCACAGGCCTCTGCCCATTGGAGGGCTTATTATATGGAGTTAGTGTGAAATTGCAGGTCAGGTGTCTGCAGGACTTGCTCTCAAGTCAGAACATCCACAGAATTTTTCCACTGAACTCCATCTCTCTCCTGATTCCACCATGCTGGGTTGGTGGTCTGATTGGGATCCTGCCTGAGTTTCCTACCTGAGGTTAGAGACTTGTCCTGAGTCTCAGCCTACAGACCTCTCTTAAGTGATTGAACTTGTCCTTGAAGCTCTAGACAGGCAGATGACCATCTTGGACCCATACATGGCCTCCAAAAAAGGAAAAAGAAAAATCCTTGTGTGATGTAGCTAAAGTAGTACTTAAAGGAAAATTGATAATTTTTATACTTTTATTAATAAATAAAGAGGATATACTAAACATCCAACTCAAGAAGTAGAAAATCAAAGGAGAACCAACACAAAGAAAATAGGAGGAAAGAAAGCCATGACTAAATAGTTTTGCAGGTAAATCCACTGTATGTTCAAAGAACAGACAACTCTATTCTTACACAAATTCTTTCACAGAATAAAAAAGAAGAAATGTTCCCTCAACCCATTTTATGAGCTACGGCAACTTTGACTCTCAAACTAAACAAGGGCAGTGAAATATCACTTATGAACATATATGTAAGAGTTTTGTTTGTTTGTTTTGTTTTGTTTTGTTGGCCATATAGCATGTAGGATCTTAGTTCCCCAATCAGGGATCAAACCCTCACCCCTCCACTGGAAGAGTAGAGTCTTAACCAATGGACTACCAGGGAAGTCTAGATGTAAGAGTTTTAAACAAAACTTAAACAAGTAAGATATTCTCTTCACTCATTCAATAGACATTTTTTGAAGATCAGTTAGGAGCCAAGCTTTGTGCAATGTGATGAGGACAAGATGAATAATATATGCTCTTTGTTCTTAAGAAACAGCGAATTTAGTGGGAAGAGAGATGCATTGATAATTATAATGCAACATAATTCTTGTCAAAGTATGTAATGGGAACCAAATGTAATGGGAACAGAGATAAGAAATTCTAAGTTTGCCTTGACGAATTTTAGAAGGTCCCATTTGGAGATACCTTGAGCTGAGACTCTATGGATAAGCAGGAGCTTGACACGTAGAGAAGAGGTGGAGTTGGTAGTTGAGGTAGGGAGGAGAGTAGGGATGTAATTTAGGGTACCGTGTGTGTGTGTGCGTGTGTGTGTGTGTGTGTGTGTGTGGTATGTGTTGTATGTGGGGGCAGGGGAAATAATACAGACAAAGATGAGAAAAACACCACTTCAGAGGAGGGCGTGGAAGCTTTCCTTTCATTTAGACTCAATAATATACAAGGGAAATAAATGAGTTTAGTTAATACGTAAAATATTCTGTAAAGTGTTCAGAGAATGCATTATAAGTATGAGTAGATATAAAAATGAATATAAATTAATATTTAAGCTCACAGAGTTTACAATGAATTAACTCACTAAACTTAGTTTCAAACTTCCAATTTTTGCTTGAGCCTATTTTTACTCATTTTATTGTTTAAATGTATTGAAGTCCCTGTGTTAAGATAATTTCTATCTTGATGAAAATAGAGACAATTTCACTTTTAAATTTAAAAGTTACTTCTGGCCAAAAGAAGTAAACCATATTTCCAGGATTCTATAATTATTTTCAAATCAGCTGAAATGCTTTAATAATTTGATTTCCAGTTGAAATTGCATAGTTCATCAAATCATAATTAA
This sequence comes from Hippopotamus amphibius kiboko, assembly GCF_030028045.1. Lineage (NCBI taxonomy): Eukaryota > Metazoa > Chordata > Mammalia > Artiodactyla > Hippopotamidae > Hippopotamus > Hippopotamus amphibius. Next base: position 56,343,502 of record NC_080199.1, on the reverse strand, counting down.
GCTTATTAGAGGGTTACATATTAGTGTTTCTTGATGGTCGAAAAATTGTTATCATGGAGTAATGAGCTTTTAGACATTCATGCCTTTGGGCTGAACAATCTTTTATAGTAGTTGAGATGTTTAATATTCTTATTGTCAGTTTAATGGGCATTGGCTTCTATCCTTTAATTGGTTGTCACTTTTGCTGAATTTCTGCAGGGATATGTATTGAACAAATCATAAGAGGTAAGTTTTATGCTCTGTTGTAGATTTCTTCTTATTAATTTCCAACTTAGCTGCACTGTGGTTAAGAGTCCCTAGTTTGTATGACCTGGTTCTTTAAATTTGTTGACAATTGCTCAAAGCCCAGATCTTAGCCTTTTAAGCTCTAGTTTATTTTCTGTAAACTAGGGGCTGAGGTGAGTGGAGAGGTTGGATCAGATCAGTGATTTCTAACCCTGGTCAAAGGTAAGAGTCATCCAGGCAGGGAGACCAAAATGGTGCCCTGACCCCTTTCCCAGAGATTCTACTTCCATAGGTCCTGGACACTTTTTAACACGCTTTCCAGATGATTCTTGGGAAGTCAGCTGAGCGTTGAAAACTGTTGAACCAAGCCTTCCTTTTTAAACCTGTTGTCCTGTGGGCTGTGACCTATTAGTGCGGAGGCTGGGCTGCTGTCTGTACTTGTAAATAACAATCTATCGGAATACCGTCATGCCCATTATTTACATGTTGTCTGTGGCTGCTTTCCTGCTGCAGTGGCAGAGTTGAGTAGACCTGAAAGAGCCCACATGGTCCACAAATCCCCAAATATTTACTATCTGGCCCTTTATAGAAAAAGTTTGCTGACCCTTTCATTAGTGGGTTATAAAATAGTTTCAATAGGTTGCAATCAGTATTTTAAAAAACAAAATAAAAAAGAAAATATTAAAGCACATTGCATGTGCATACGTGTTGCTTTATTAAATTTGCTGATACGTAAACATATATGTTTATACATATATATGCATACACACATGTATATGTTTGTATATCCCAGGAAAAACTCATTGTGCGTAGCAGTCAAAAAAGCTTACAAAAACCTAAATGATATGATCTTTGCACCCTTCCCTTCGTGGACTTTCTCTCAGTTGCTAGGGTGTTATGGCAGCATGGATTGGGGTGGGAGGGAGGTCTGGATGGGAGAGGAGATATACAGAGAATGTGCCTTACTGACACCATGCTTCTGGGGGCTGCTTCCTACTTGGTAAGTCAGTGTCTCTCGTTTAAGGAAGGGTAGTGTTCAATGCCCATATTTATCCAAAATATCATTGCCAGAAGTGGGACCACCCTGAGTTGTGGAGAGGGTGTGAGGACATTTCAAATGGGACTGATGCTAAACTTACAGGGCTATGGGGGCGATTAAATATACGTAGAGTGCCTCAAACTAAGAAGTGCTATACAATGCCAGGACACTACATTTTTTCATGTGTAGCCTCTCACTCTTGTGGTTGGAATAATAACAATAATAATAATGCAGATAAATCTACCATGTTTAGATTTCCCAGTAAAAATTTAATTTGCTAGCACTATTCCATGGTCTGAATGTTCATTGAAATCCTAACCCCCAAGGTGACGATATTAGGAGGTGTGGCCTTTTGGAGGGGAGTAGGTCATGAGGGCTATGCCCTCATGAATGGGATTAGTGCCCTTATTTTATTTTTTTAAGAACTTTTATTGAGATACAATTGACATACAATAAATCGCATACGTTTAAAGTGTACAATTTGATATTTTTTTATTAGTAATGTATATATGGCAATCCCAATCTCCCAATTCATCCCCCCCCCCCCGCCTTTCCCCAGGGATTAGTGCCCTTATAAAAGGGACTCCACAGAGCTTTCTGGCCTCTTCCAACATTTGAGGACAGAGGGAGAAGATGGTCCTCTGTGAACCAGAAAACGGGCTCTAACCAGACACAGAATTTCTCATTATCTTGATCTTGGACTTCTCAGCCCTCAGAAATGTAGGAAGTAAATTTCTGTTGTTTAAAATCCACCCAGTCTTTGGTATTCTGTTACAGCAGCCTGAATGGACAAAGACAGACTATAAACTGTTAGCTGCCAAGATTAGGGAATTGAACTTCTGATTAATCAAGAATTATGGCTATATAAGCAAATTACTACTTTAAAGAATTATTATAGAATAAAACATAACTCATTTTAAAGTAAAAGTAATTTAATGTGATGATTCAGGAAATCCTTCAGAATCAGGCAGTGTCTCAGGGTCACCATGGAGATGCATAAAAGTTTTGGTTACTGGTGACTTGCATTTAACTAATTAATTAATTAATTAAATTTGTTTATTGGCTGCATTGGGTCTTCGTTGCTGCACATGAGCTTTCTCTGGTTGTGGGGAGCAGATGCTACTCTTCATTGTGGTGCATGGGCTCCTTATTGTGCTGGTTTCAGTAGTTGTGGCTCATGGGCTTAGTTGCTCCACGGCACGTGGGATCTTCCTGGAGCAGGGCTCGAACCCGGGTCCCCTGCATTGGCAGGCGGCTTCCTAACCACTGTGCCACCTAGGAAGTCCCGTGACTTGCATTTAAAAGGATGCTGGATAACAAGCTTTTTTTTTGAAGTTTACACTCTGGTTCATTTGTTTCCCAATTTGGTTAGGATTCTGCATATTTTCCCTTTATATATAGTCAACAGCAGGATTGAAGGGGATCCCGAGATGTTCTGGTCCTGTGATCTGATGCCTGAATTACTTCTGACTTAGTCACCAAATAGATACTATGCAGATACCATGTGCCAAGCCCTGGTCCATAAACTGGGATACAGTGGTGAAAAAATTTTTCTTCCCACATGGAGTTTACAGTCTCTCAGCCTCTGTTTGAACCCCTCTCTCAAAGGGAAACTCATTCAATGAGACAGCCCAGGGCATCTTTGGACACCATAGTTTCTCCTGTCAATTTCGCTTGTTTTTCTCATTTAGAAGTGTCCATCAATAGATGAATGGATAGAGAATATGTATTAAAGTATATATAAATATACAGTGGAATACTACTTAGCCATAAAGAAGAATGAAACTTTGCCATCTGTAGCAACATGGATGGACTTAGAAGGCATCGTGCTAAGTGAAATAAGCCAGACAAAGACAAATACTGTTTGGTATCACTTATATGTGAAATCTAAAAAATACAACAAACTAGTGAATATAACAAAAAAGAAGCAGACACACAGATATAGAAAACAACCTAGTAATTACCAATGGGGAGAGGGCAGGGGCAACATAAGGGTGGCGGAGTGGGAGGTACAAACTGTTAGGTGTAAGATAGGCTACAGGGACGTATTGTAAAACATAGGGATATAGCCAATATTTTGTAATAACTGTAAATGAAGCATAACCTTTAAACATTGTATAAAACTTTAAAAAAAGAATTCTTTTTTAATCTTAAAAATAAGGGCAAGCAATCAACATACCTACATCTTACAGTACACACTAGCAACCACTATTTTCTAATAACTGTAAAGGGAGGGTAACCTGTACAAACTATATAAATATTTAAAAAATTTAAAAAGAACTAATGCAAGTCCAACTCCCCATGATGGTCCCTCAAATATTTGAATCAATTCTGTGTCAAACCTCATCTCCTCTCACCTCTACCCCCTTTCCCCAACCCTAAATTTTCTCCTTTTCAAGCTAAGAATCCTCAAGTCCTTCAACTATTCCTCCTGGGGCAGCGTCTTGCCCCACTTTCCACTGAATGTAATAATGATTGTTGTTCTTAAAGAAGAGTGCCTTGTTAGACTAAGTGGCCCCTTCGGAACTGTTAACTCTCAGCTCCCAGTACACGCTTTGATCGTCTGCTCTGTGATGCTGGGGTGGAGGCTCTTGCAATACAAATGGCCTTGCTCCCTGCCAGCTGGTTTCCTGCCTGCTCTGCCAAAGGGCGGCACAAGAGGGAAATTAGAAAGTGGGAGGGGAAAAGGCTTACTCTTCCTGTTTTGTTCACTGTTGCTGCCACCATCGCCTGGGCACCAGTTCTCACCCTGGTAGGGCAGTGGCTCCCATTCTCCAGCCTTGAACCAGCTTCATCACACCCATCTCCTAGAGGCACCATCTGGACAGCACCCCCTTATCCAAGGTCTGAGTCTTAGATCTGTGGGGCCCCTTTTCTGATTCCCTGGGGGTCTTTCAAGACCACTTCATCGTGTGTGTGTGTGTACTCCACGCAGCTGGTAAGATCTTAGTAGTTCGCCGACCAGGGACTGAACCCATGTTTCCTGCAGTGGAAGCACTGAGTCCTAACCACTGGATCGCCAGGGAATTCCCATAACTTCTCTAATGGCTTCAAGCCACCAGATGAGGCTCCCAGATCTGTATTTCTTTCCCATGCCTCGCTTCAACATGGTCATGTATCTTACAGACATCCTACCGTCATCTTAAACCCATGATGCCTGAATATGAATTTGACCGAGGTACTTTCCTTTTCAGTTGGTAGACACCTGGAAATCTTCTCTCCTTCTCGTTCTTCCACTGCCAGTCTCCACGTGCAGGCCACTTCATCTCAATACTTCTCAGGTCTGTTCCCGCCTTTCCATTTCCACTCAAACTGCCCTAAGGAAGTCCCTTATTATCTATTGCTTAGACCTCTAGCAGATCTTCGTGTCCTTAGTCCTCTGCAGGGTGTTTCCACCCACGGAGGTCAAATCTGACTGCACTGTTCTGCCCTCCCCAACTCAAGTTCCACCTCCAGTCTCTTGCTCTTCTCCCTTTATACGTCACAAAACTGTACCCATCATGCTGTTTCGGTTTTGTCCTGCACTGTCACCCTGTAACCAAACGTGGGGTCCGGCTGCTCACCCCTCAAAAGCCAATAAAGAGGCCAGGTTGGTGGAAAGGAAAGTTTGCTTTATTGTGAATGCTGGCAATGGGGGGATGGGCAGGGGGGCACAGATGCCCGTCCAAAGGCCGACTCCTCCCCTCCTACAACCAGTGGGCACGAGGTTTTACAGGTGGAGGGAGGGGGCTACATGCAGAAGCAGCGGTCAGCTCTGACAGTCATCTTGGAATTGGTCATCAGTGGTCTGACCAGCGCCACCTTGATTGTTTTAGGTACACTTCATCTTCAGTTCCAGGGTCGGTTGGTTTCCATTTCTTTGAGGCCAGGTCTCAGAATTGTGGCAGCTTATGTTATGGCTACAGCCTGGTCATCATGTCGTTAACGTCTTCCTCCTGGTGGGGGTTTCAGTATCTACAAGGGAGCTCACAGGATACAGCTCAGAACTGTCATCTACAGCCCTTAAGGAGGACCTAAAGTTCCTTGACTATGCTCTCTTTTGACTGTTCTCCTTTGTTTCTGCATTTTCTTACTTCTCTGATTAAGCTTATTTTTTGGCTAAAGTTTTTCCACAGGTAAGAGGCAGGCAGAGGACATGGGGGCAAGGACCACAGGGTCTTGCTCTTTCAATCCCTGCTTCACACATACTTACGTTGCCTGGCTAACTGCTTGAAGACTCAACTCTAGGTCACCTATCCAGGAAGGTGCCCCCAAATCTCCTCTACATCCTCCCTTCCTCTGTGCTCCCCACATACTTGGTTGCAGATTTTTAGCACTGCACATAATGCTCTGTGTTACAATAAGCTTTCTTTTTCACTAGACACGACTAGGTGGTTTCCACTGGAAGCAATACCTGTCACATATTTGGTTCTTAACAAGTGTTTATTCGTGAACTTCAAGAACTCACTGCTATAAGGATAAATCAAATTAAGTTTTACCATGAATTCCTCCACCAGGTGGGATATTACTCGGCAATAAAAAGAAACAAACTATTGATGACTATTGATACACGCAACAATTGGCTGAATCTCAGGAGATTAGACTGAGTGAAAAAAGAGGTCATGCTCTGTATGATTCCATTAATATAACATTCTTGAAACGACAAGATGATAAAAGTGGAGTTAGATGAATGGTTTCCCAGAGTTAAGAGGGGGTGGAGGTGGGAGGGAAGTAGGTGTGGCCGTAAAAGGGCAACACGAGGAATCTTTGTTATGGGTCCTTGTGAGGAGAATGTTTCAGCATCTTGACTATGTCAATGTCAATATCCTGGTTGCAATATTGTACTATATATAGGTTTGCAAGATGTCATCACCGGGGGAAATGGGTAACGGGTACACAGGATCTCTCTCTCTCTGTGTTATATTTTTACAACTATATGTGAATCTACAATTATCTCAAAATAAAAGGTTTAATTAAAAAAAGAGAGAGAGATTCCAACCAGAAAGAATGGAGACTTCACACATTGTCCAAATGCATTCTTTTTATTTGAGAAGGACGATCTCAAGGCAGTGCCTTTGAGAAAGGCATCTCTCATCATCATGTACATCGAGATCAACCACTACTCTCGGCAAAGTACAAAAATACACGCATCAGTGACTTCCATACAATAAATACATAATCATGCATCCCACAATAAAAGGCACGGAAACCTGGTCACTTAGTAGTCATAAAAATTACTAGCTACATTAACAAAGCCACCCAAATTATCAGTATAAGGAACTGTAACAATATATTCCAAAGGTGAAAACACATAAAACATCTTTAAAATAGTATGCAATAAATATCTCAATTGTTGTATATATTTAAAAAATTATGCCATTGTAAACAGCATGTAAACAAACAAAACTCACGTTTTCTTACCATTATTAAAAGTCATTAGAGCTAAAGTTATAACCTCTGCTCTGTCAGGTATATTTCACTGGCAAGTGCGCTAAGCAGTTTAAAGTTTCACTCTTTTCTGCAGCAAACAGAGCCCACTGTGTAATAAAGATAGGATCTCCATCTTTCAGATACAAGTTTCAAAACAGACTACCAAAATGTAGTAAATTCTTAGCTATAAATAATATGGCAAAGGCTAGATCACAACTATCTTCTGCAATGCAAGGGACAGAAGGAACTATATGGTTAGGTTTTCAATGTGATGCTAAATAGGAGGCAAAGCATGACTGATTACCTTTACTGAAAGGTAAAATGAATACGCTGAATGTGACGGTCAAGTGTCCAGCCTTCTGAGCCTCTTTCTTTTGTGGACCTTTTACAACACTGAACAAAGAGTAAAGGTCTATCAAACTAAGAATTTCCTTTTGTTAGAGAACATAGAGGTGGTTGATACTTTATACTGATGGGAAACGGTGACTTCCAAATATGCCTATCAAAATGTAAATATACATACAAGTAAGGTTTTTTCCATACCTATTGACAACAGTTTTTTCCTTCTCATAAAGGAACCCAATTGCCTAACCATCAATAAGTATTGAGAGAAGTTAACTTTTTTACAACTCAAATATTTTTATCCATAGATGGCACAAAAATACTAGTAGTAGATTTACTATATGCTTAGATAAGCATGCTACCTCTTAAATATTATTACTCCCTACTCCCCATTAAAAATAACTGAGGTGGAAACATCAACCCATAACTTCAAGTGCAGCCTCTGAAGTATAAAGAAAGCACTATTTTATAACTTTTCCCTTCTAGTGTGGGAAATGTATACTTCATATATTTTGGTGTATGTGTCGCTCATGAGGATATATGCCTTCCTAGAATGGACTTAAAATCTTAGAACTTGTGTCCTACGAACTCATTAGTCACTTAGATCACACACAGCCCCTACAGGTGTGGAAATGGGGTTCTATGGGATTAATGAAAGATGTACACGACAAGTGACAGTCAAAAATTATTTGTGGTTGACCTGAAAATACAAAAACCGTGGGCATAAAAATGGGATTATTTCTTTATGACACAGAATTTAGTTAGTTTTTTGGGTGGAAGGTGACCACTTGTCTGAAAAAACCTGAGAAATAATACTTGATTTAAAAAAATGTCCTCCCAATTTCTTAAACTGTAGAAAAATAATCATGAAAACAAACTTGAACTCTATCAGGCAAGAGCTATGTCTTATTTGTATCCTCAGCATTAATCAAATGTCAAGTGTACAGCAGGTAGAAAAGTGTCTATGAAGTGAATGAAGTATGAGGCCATTTAATTTAATTACATGCAAAGTTTGGATTTATTTAATTTTTAAGTGTTGACTTTAAAGGGCTTTTTTTTTTTGGCCATGCCACGTGGCATGTGGGATCTTAGTTCCCTGACCAGGGATCGAACCCGTGTCCCCTGCAGTGGAACCACAGACTCCTAACCACTGAACGACCAGGGAATTCTGCTAAAGGACTTTTTATGTTACCTTTATCATAATTTGGAGACATGGTAGAAAGGCTTTATAGAATCACAAAAGACAAAACAGACCCTTAGGTAATAGTTTTTAGTCTTTCTGTTCTATATGGGGTGATAACAGTGGCAAGCCTTCTTATATTTGTATCGTAAAAAATGAACTGAAATTGCACAAATTCAGTCTCTATCTCTGGTTGAAAACTATTTTTCAGAAAATTTCACCTTCATTACTTTTACTTTTTTAAAATTCTTTCTCAAGTCTCATTATTTTGTGTAGGTAACTAGTGTACGTATTTATGTAGATGGTATACACTGAATATTTGCCAACGATAAAAATCATCCTTAGGGCATATTTATGAACTACGAATAAGAATTCGGCAATTATGGGAAAATTTTCTAAGCCTCAATTTTAGAAACAAGAATTCAGATTTGGTAAATATTTCTCATGAATAGCTAACAAGTGATTGTCCTTCACCAAGCAACTGCTCTTCCCTGCTCTTTCTCTTCTGTTGGTTCTCCCAGAGTCCCTGTGTGCTTCTGAATACACATCCCCTTTGTGTGGACTCTCAGGGAAGTCTAAGCGTTCATTTGTGAAAGTATAAAAATACAGAGTAGTTTGGGCTCTATATTACCTTCATTCACTCAAAAACATTTATTAAAGTCCTATTACGTGCTAGCTAGACACTTAGACTACAAAGATAGAGAAATCCAGGTGTGGGCAAGCCGATATATATACTGAATTACTGAAATGTGATATATATATATTGAATTATTGATATGTGATGTTATTTTAATAGAAGTTTCAAGAGACTATGGAGCATGGATGAAATACTTAACCTGCCTGGGAAGTCAGGTAAAGTATCACAGAAGGTAAAATCTGAACTGAGTCTTAATGAGTTAATCTGCAACACGGGATTATGTCAAAGCACTGAACTGTGAGTAGTTCCAAATTCCTGGGTTACAAAAGGCCTCTAGAGGAAATGGTGGGTGAGGATGCTAAGACTAGTGGGAAGAGGCAAGGTCATGGAGCTCCTTATTCATCACGCTAAGGAGTTAGGTTGCTATGCTGTAAAGGAGGGAGAGTCTAGTTAAGAATTTTTAGCAGAGGCATAACAAAAACAAATTTGTGTTTTAAAAAGAACACTCTGTCAACCATGTGAAAGATGAACTAGAGGCAGGGGAGAATGAAGGTAGGAAAACTGGTCGCTGAAAAACTATGGCAAAAGCAGAGGAGAGAAAAATGGTGAAGGTTTGTAGTGATAAAGGTCTGAACCAAGGCAATGGAATTATCATTTTGCTTTACTGCAACGAATTAGAAATATAACACAAAATGCCAATTCAATTTTTGAGATGGATAAAAAATAAAATATGCAACTGCATAAATCCTAAAAAAACTGTGATATAGAAAATGCTTTGCCTTATACAATTCAAAACCAAGATTAGATTGTCTGTGTTTTGTTCCATATTTTAGCTTATGCGTTTCTTGGCAGAAGAACATAATCACATAATGTTGCTATGAGAACTGTGTCATCTCTCAAAAGCTTTCTGAAAGCTTTTCAAGTAAAAGGAGGCAAGTAAACAAAAGAACTGCTCAAGTTTGCAATTCTTTCACCCTCATCATTATGTATATTTAAAAACCGCTGCACAATGGAAAGCTGTACACAGGGCAGGTCTAATTAAAATTATAATTAATTTCAATTATACTAAGGTCAACTGTATATCAGGTCATTATGGGAAGCAAATTCCCAGAAACATAATTTCTTCCCATCACTGCACCATTATCATTTAGAGATCTGTTATTATGAAAACTAACTTGTGCCATTAAGACAGATCAAAATACATGTGAGTTCTGATTCAGTCTTTGCCCTTGTGTCATGTGCTTACACCCTCTTAAAATTCCAGCATTTTTAGGGGAGGGGGATTGTGGCAGGAGTTCCAATGTGTCATCTTATGCCATAATAAATACCAGATTTACCAAGAAATCTTTAAGTCAAGAGTTCAGACAGAGACTGGATTCAAATGTCAAGTAAAAATAGTCAATATTCATTTACCCTCATCTATATTTTTTTAATTGCCATTTTTATTACAATTTATTTTTTGTAGCATGAGGTAAAGTCTCTGATTACCTGAAAGTTCACTTCATTAACAGTATGATAATTTTTTTTAAGGATACTCTCATCTATATTTAATAATTTTAACTAGATTATTCTACTTTCTTTCCCTTAATTGTACTCAGATTTCCATTACGGTAATAATTAAGACAATCTCTGGCTTAGTTTCTTTACAGGAAGTTTTGAAGGTACTTTTCTTGAGACAGTGCCATACCAGCAAGGATCAAACAGCAAGGAAACCGTTCAGAATTCACTTAGTATAGAAAGTAAGTGACTGTCACATGGTAAAACAAAGTAAGGGAGTCCGGTATTCCTTTTTTTTAAAATACTGATTTAAAGAGACATTTTCCTCTTTGGGGAGTTAATCTAAGAAAAGATGTGAAGGTCTTAGTTGAAAAAAAAATACACATGTATTTATAAAATGGTTGTCTGGGGTGAGTGTAAAAAAATTAAATTATTCTAAATTTCCAGTGATTTTAGAAGTGAGTTTTTAGGCTATCCCAAAACGAGTAATATAAACCTGTAGTACACAGATGAAAATACCCATAACCTATTCCAGGGCAGACAGTACTAATGTAACTTCACTCTCATTTCTAAAATGAACAGAGAGGGATATTAATTTGGACTTTTAACTTTCATGTGATGGGATAAAGTCTGGGAAGCCTTTCTTTACATCTTAAACGACGGTGGGAAAGAAGTAGTAAATTTAGGTATGATTCACACTTACCTAGTTCCTTTTGTAAAAGAAAAACTACCAAGTACTTATAATTGATAATACTGTGTGCCATTTCTAATTTAGGGAAATCAAGGCCTCCAAACACCTAGCTCATAGAAAGGAGAGTGAGTTAGTACCAAAGTCAGTTGTGAAACCCAACAAACTGAAACCATATTCCTACCTCCAGAATCACAGGATTCAGCTATTTATATTATAAATTTGAATTTTTTTTGTTGTTTCACATGAAAGGAAAATCCATCCTTGCTAACAAATTTCAAGGCTCTAAGCCTTGAAAGCTTCTTGAAAATCTCTCTGCTCTGTATGGTCTGGTCTGATCTATATTCACCACAGTGCTTCCTTGGGAAGTCATTAAGCCCTTCTGACTAGTTCTCCCTATATCACTCAGTAAGTTGAGAAAGTACAGACATTTGCTTCTTGTAATAAACACAAATGATCAGGTTGTCCAAACTATCTGCTTAAACTGACTTCCAGATTTCAACAGTAGAATGGGCTCCCTAAACTCACTGGTTATTTTGAAATGACACAGATACAATCCCAGACTTCACCAGTGATATTTTTGTGTGTGGTTCTGTGCTCACCATACATCTCACACTCTTTGCATTTCTGTAATATAAGCTGAAAGAGATCTATGTTCAAACTCTTGATTTGCAAATCTTTCCTAAATTACCAAGCTCCTTTTTCCTTTGATTTCCATATCATGTTTCTCATATATTTTCTTTTTTCCTGCCTTCAATAATTACTTGTACAACAGTAAAATTAATATAAAACTCTATGTCTTTTAAATTATAGTAAATTAATTCTTAATCTTCTATGATAGTTCCTAAATAGTTTACAATTCATCTACTGCTTACACTGTAAAACAACTGAATTTAGGGCTTATCAAAGTGATTTCTTTGGTATATGACACAGCCTCACGGTAAATCAGAACAGTTATTTTTCTTCCTTGAAAATGTGATCTTATTCTGTATAGTATGTTGTGCCACTGTGTTTTAAATGTTTAGTTTTTTTAAAAGTTGAATGGAGAATATTTTAACACAAAAATAATTCAAAACTGAATTAAAATCCCATTGACTTAAGTGACAGAAAGAAACAGACAAACCATTATCCCTCATGGGTATTCTGACTGATGCAGCCCCAAGTCAACTGCAAACCTGTGAAAAATTTACACCCTGAAACCTAGAGCTGGAGGTATGTGAAATTTGGAGGGTTCAAGATTCTTAATGTTCATTCAAATGTCATATTGGCAATATAATCACTGAGATCTCTTTTACAAGAAAGATTCAAAATTTACTACAGAAAACTTCTGAAGATAAAATATATATTGGCAAAATATAGCATGACAAATCCCTTGGCTACATTAAATCCTTAATATTGGTGATTTCATTTTTGGCTTTATGCCTTTTTCCATATTTATTTTCAACACGAAAATTATTTTTTTTAGACAAAGTCCCTATTACTTTTCCGTTATCTATGATGGTAAAGAATATCATTTTTTACACAGAAAAAAATTGGGCATCTGTTTGACAGAAATGAGTACTTCAAGTATGTAAGTAAATCATTAACAGAGCTATTACACTCTAAGCAACAGCAGTAACAAAGAAAAGAGCTAGAATATGCATTTGTATAAAGATTAAATTTCATGACATAATAAATAAATGCACTGATTTATACAACTTGTAAAAACCTTCTACTGATGATTATGAGAAATACTGTCTATTATGGACTTTACGGATATCAGCACTGCCTCGCATAGAGATTCAAAGGTAAAATTCTTGCCCCGAAAGCCACAAAATATACAAAGCTGGTTTGTTATTAAATATTTTGTCTGCCAAAAGTCCTGCAAACTAAAATACATCTTGGCAGTTTGAATCACCAGCGTGATCATTATTTTGGTATAAAAAGGTAAGAAAAATTTTAATATGAAAATTAATAAAACCAGTAAAAGGAGAAACCTGTTGTATAAATAGACATTTTAACATAAAAGTGAGACGTACATCTCACTTAAGAAGAAGAACAAATTCGATACAACTTACTTGAAGATTTGAAAATAACTATATTTTCCTAGCTCTAGATAAATATATTACTCCAGTTTATTAGTCATCTTCAATATACAATATATAACTCCCAAAACTGGGAATGTTACAACCCCAGAACCTTTCACAGCACTAGTTACCAGTTACCGGAACTGTAAGAAATCTTTAGCTACATATCAGCTTAATACTTAGAATATAGAAATAGATATGGCTAAGCTGTGGTAGACAATAGTGCAATCAAACAGTAAGGAGCACAAAATACATTTGCTTTCCTTTTTTAGTTTGTAGATCTAACTGCATTATCTTACTTTAATGGCATTATCAACTGAGTGTGAAACTTATTTTAATCCACTTAGAAAGTAACCCTATGTTCCTTTAGCTTTGATTAATTTACTCTTGAAATGCAGTTCTACGAAATCTCCAGACTATTCACAAATTCCTATACAATGAATAACTTGTAGCTAAAATGAAATATTTTATGTGGCGTTTTTATAACCTTTAAGTAGTGCCTTGGTTCATATGTTTCCAACTAGAAGTTGAAAGTGCATACAAAAGAGAGAGGATATAAATATATGTAAATAGAATCTTAATTACATAAAGGGAATTAACCTGTTCATCTATATTGGTAATATGGGGTTTTTCTTAAACATCGTTACTGAGTTTAATGCAGCCTCAGTTACTCTGCTAAACTTCTTTTCCTGAAAATAACAGAAAGAAGTATGCAAATAGGTACAGTCCAGCTGTCTTTTATCTCTCTGTTCTCTGTCATGACAAAGCTTTATAGATTTTTATTCTAATGGAAATGTCTCTCAAAGCTTGGAGGAAATAAAGAGAAAACAATAACGATAAGAATTAATGCTCTGCATATTACAAAGATCAAGAATCATTGTCTCTTTGAAGTTTTGCTTGCTTCCTTAGGAAGGCATCCTATTGCAAAGGCAACATATTATCCCCCATCTGACACAGAGATTGCTATACAAGAGTCACTGAGGAGATGCCATAGCAGAGAGAAACAAGCCCCAGGCCCCGTGGCACTTGGTGTGGGGCAGTGGGAGGAGAGGCATGGCAGCCAAGTTCTGGAAATCACTTGGGAAGCTATTCCATTGACCAATAGTTAGCAATGAGGAATCTTCATTTCTGACTCATTTCAGCTGATTTAGAGAACTGCCACTTATATTGTCAATTTCTAAACCCACTGTTTCATCCACCCTGCATTTGAAAAATGCAAGGTAAGTTCATTTCGGAAGGAGGGAGCAGGAGAGATCATAAATGTCAAGGTTGAAAGATGTAATGTTTTTACAGCTTAATGAAAAGCGGTATCTTTAAAGAATTCACATCTATCCAACAGAAAAGTCCACTATGTTGCCAACCCAGTAGGAGATAATAGATAATGTACTTTAGACATGATGTAGAGAGGTTTCCACTCTAATTTCCTAAGTCAGAGCTTTGTATGAATATTTCCCTCCTCAATTCCAGTTAAAAATAACTTCTATGGAGGCTAAAGTAGTGGTCTCTTTATTCATTAAAATTAGCTAAAGAATCTCTAGGCAGTAATGTTTTGGTCAGTTATATCACTATGTAAAAATTAAGTAAAGGCTTACTGACCATATGTCACTGGGAAATATTACAGAATTAAATAATTTGCATTTTGAGGGTCAAGAATATACTACTTTTCAGACACTATTTTAAGGAATTATTAACTATCTGAAAATCAGGATAAGTTATTAGCATAATAAGAAAGCCAGATTTTAGTCTAGCAAAACATGCCTTCTTTGAGGGCCTTAATGACACATTCACTTTACTTGTAATCATTTTGGGTCTCTCTCTCTCTCTTTTTTGCATGCCTAATGATTTGTCTAATGTGTATGTGTTGCTACATGCCCTCAAGCATGAACTATGTCAATAGGAAATTCTACTGATAAGTGAAAGTGAAAAGTACAAGTTGTTGGAGACCAACCCGGTCTTTACTTATCTCAGTACATATTCTTCTGAAATGTTCCCTGTGACGTAAGTTGTGAACAAATGAGAATGTCACATAAGCAAATGCAGATTGTTAGTGACTTAGATGTGAGGGGAGGGGCTAGAGAGGCCACCTTGTTGGCCAATCTCCTGTGTGCCACCTTAACTGCCAAAATATAACCAAAATATGTACTGGGTAGGTAGGACTCATCTAGAACCTGGATTAGAATAAGGAATGAGAAGAAAACTCAGCTGGGTGATAAATGAGTTTCAGTTCATTTCTGGGACTAGCTGGAGAAGGACAGGAAACAGTGGGCTGGAGAGTAAGTCGTTCTGAGGACCTTCAAAGACCTCAGATCCCTCCTATCTAGGAGAGATAAAAATGCATCTAGGCCTGGGCTAATCACCCGATGAACCTTATTAAAAGGACAATTCTGACTCAGTAGGGCTGGAATGGACTGAGATTCTGCATTTCTACAAGCTCCCAGGTGATAAGCATGCTGCTGGTCTGTGGACCACATTTTGAGTAGCACTGATGCGGCACCGTGCTATCCAGGAGAATTTTTGCAGTGATGGAACTCTTCAACATCTATATCGTCTACTATGGTTACTGAATGCTTGAAACGTGGCTGGTACAACCGAGAAACTAAATTTCTAATTAAATTAATTTTAAAAAGCCACATGGAGCTAGTGGCTACAACATAGGACAGCACGGATCTAGACATGCATGGGTCACCTCTTCTCAGTCACAGCAATTTACGTCATGGTCCCCAAATAAACTAATCCATCAATCCATTTAGATTAGCAAGTTTCCTTTTACAAAATGCAAACTATAAAATCAGTTTCTTGAAACTGTGTTCTTCCTAACACTTGGCAAGATGACCCACAATGGGTGCTAACGTGGGGCGAGGTAAAAGGAGTCACTGTGTAGTGAGATGGTTGATGAAGAAAGGGTAGTACATGCAGTGAGGATTTGAGCAAGCATCTCTGTATTGGGCACGTGGTAAAAGGGGCAGCCAGGAAGTAAGAAAGAAACTCAGAAAGTGAGGCAGAAGGGCAGACAGAAGAGAAAAAGTGAGTACTCAGAAATTTTATTTAGGCCTGACCCTGTCCCTTTCCTTCTTGAAAAGTAAGTTGTTCCTCGGGAAAACGAGCAGTGAAGGAAAATCAAAGGAAGTGGATGCTGGCTGGGATTCCTCTCCAGCCCTCCCGAATTATCCATGTGCCAGAGAGCCTGGTGGGGAGGAAAGGAGGCAACTGCAGCCTGCAATCAGGCCCAGGCTTGAGCTTCTCATCTCGGCTTACGCGTGGACCAAGGCACAGAGGCCCCGCCTGCACTCCCCAGATCTGGGATCAGGTCTCGTGGAGAAGCTCCTTCTATCTTTGTTGTAACCCCATCTATATAATGGGGTTACCATAAGAAGACTGGTTTCTCTGTGAGGCTGACAGTGGCCTCCGGAGGCTCTGAGGGCACCGTCTTGGCAAACAAGTGTGAGTGAAGTCCTTTGGGTGCTACATAGCCATGCACAGACAATGCACACAAGGAAAAATGCTCTTATTTAACCAAAAAGATCAAAATTGTCACTGTAAAGAATTTCCCTCATCCAGAAGCCATTGCAGAAGAATTCTAGCTATGGATTCTGTTAACTGAGGTTCAGCACATATAAGAGGTATTAGGTAAGAATGAAAAAGCAACATCAAATACAAAATCTAATCGTTTACATCTTACTCTTAAATTCTGAACATGTGGTAACTCAAGAATCTTTTCTATCGGCAAAGGAGAATTTGCAGAGAGTGAAATTCAATAATGATTTTTGTATTAATTCATTCTTTTCTAGGATTTCTTGCCCCCTTGCCTCCACCTTTCCTTTATTTTTATTTTTATTTATTTTATTTTTTTGTGGACAGGGATCTATGGTCTCAGCAGAGAGTTCTAAGAACCTGGTCTGCCTATTTTGATTTCACAGGGAAGTGCTTGCAAGAGCAGGACACTATGCAGGGCAGGGGACTTTAAATGGGACTGGAAAAGAAGACCTTTGATTTTACAGGTGTGGATAACATTAAAATTATTGAGTAGCTCTTTGCTCTTTTAAGCTACCTGATACAATTCGCTTTGGCAAATTTCCATTTATTCACAACTTAGGTAAAATATATAGTCAGACACACTTGGTCAGGAACCCATTGAGTTCATTTATTTTTAAAAGATCCAAAGTTTGTGACTTTTACTAGTAAATACCCAAATTATAAATAAGAGTAAAGTGTCAAATATTTAAATCCTCTTGATATAATTAAATTATATGTCTGACAATAGCTCATTTTAAATGTTTTCCCATCAATATTTCTCAATATTTCAAATATAAGCATTTGACAAATAAATGTCTAGAAAATATCAGAGTATATTTCAGATTACACGTACACAAGTGTGAATGTACATATAAATGTATATGTGTGTATATGTATATATGTGTGTGCATGTATATTTTTTGAGCACCTACCTAGAAGGCTACTTTATGAAAATTCTCACCAGTGGGTCAGTACCGTTTACTTCTCTTACATAGAAAAAATTATAAATATTAGAATTAATTTTTTGGTATATAACGTCTAAAGAAAATTTATTTAAGGACATTTTTGTGACTTTCTGATATGTACGCCTTTGGCTTTCAAAGATTTTGATCACTGTAATGCTGACTTGCTACACTGAAATACAGTGGTTTACAAAAAGCAAAACAATATCTACCCGATAGGATATAAGAATTGAGATAATAATAATAATAATAATGGAAAGGCCTTAAGAAAAAATTTAAATCTCTTTTGTTGGGAAGTTTGTGTCAGCAGTCCTTTTAGCTAGTGGGTGAGTCTGGGTGACCAATCAGTATACCAATCCCAGCTGAGATGTTGGGGCAATTCCTGGATGTCAACAGCCTGCTATATCATAGATGCAAACAGAGTATTAAATAATTACTAAATTGAAATGAAAAAGAAAAACAGGATGTGAGAATTTTGGTCTGGAGAGCTATAATTAGTTTTGTTTGGCAACAGAACATATAATTTTATGAAACTATCCAGAGAATTTTCTTAATGTGCACACCTACTGTTTATGATAGGTTGATACAAAATCAGCTTGCATGAGATATATATCATTTGTTGATTAGGGCTCAGACACGTTCATAAATTCTTAGATATAGAATATTTATGCAAAATTCCACATCAAAGAACAGAAAAGTGCCTTTCGCCAACCAAAAGGTACTTAGGTAGTAATAAATTAAATTCCATTAAAACTGACATTAAAGCCAAGTGTTACATATTAAATGTGACATGCAAGAAACAGAAAGACAATTCAGGCAGGAATACCGTGCATTAAAATTTGCATTCATTCATAGTACGTGAGGGGTTTTAACCATATTCTTTGACCATTGAGAGTTAGGAATCTGAGGTGATGCCAATTCAAAACACAACTTAATTTACATCTTAGTCTTCTAGACAGTGATTTTAAGGAAGAAGCCAATGCCTTCCGTAACGAAACCCAAGAAGTTTCAGCCACATATTGTCACGTGTTTGTTTATTCTTAACATTCCATGTGACCAGGTTAAAGGAAAGGAAACATTGTGCAATTCCACCTTTTGGACACTGCAATTTTCTTCTCAGATTTCTTCTAGCTTTTTACTAATATGAGCATGTTTGAACGTGTCAGGTTTGCACAATAAGAAAATGGCTTCGTGGAATGTATTTTTTTGGCACAAAAATATTTTTTAATATCTCAAATCAAAATTTTCACCCATAGTAAAATATCAAGCCATAGAGGTGCCTCCGTGGTGCTTACTTATCTAGACAGAAAACTCCAAGTACAGCCAATGACTCCCAAGGACTTTGTATTAAGTAGCGATTACTTCCCTTCCAAGGAATAGCACCAATGTGATTACACCTCAGACTGGGGGGTGCTCCTTCCAAGCTCTTTAATTCCCTGAAGAATTCGCTTCACATGACCCACTTTCAGTATCCCCAGGTCCTTAAAAAAAAAGGCAGAGAGAAAGAAAAAAGAAAGAGAAAGAAGTTTACTGACGAGAAAACTGAGGATTAAATATTCAACTAGCCAATAACATAGTTAGCATTCAGCTCATTCATTTTAGTTTACATTCAATGATTTAGGAAGTAAAAGTTAGAAAAGTAAGTTTAAAAAACCAAAATATCCTGACATTAAAAAATTATCAACCAGTAAAAAAAAAATCACATCTTAACACAAATGCTAAAAGGTAACATTCTCATAAGTTATACAAAAGGGCAGTTCTTTTAAGAGTCAAAATTACTTTCTCCTTTCTCTTCTTCTTTTTTTGTTTTAAAAAACACAGGTCCTTTTGGGATCTCTGCGAGAAGTGACATGTGACACCAGGGTATCCACAATTAGTCTTAAAACAGCTCTACATTTCCTTGCTAAAATATCAAACTTACAAATGAGGCCTGATCCTCCAGGTAGACGCCAGTGCCCATGACCTAAATGTGGAATGTAAATGCATTTGAACTTGCACTTAGAATCTCTGATTTGAGTGAAGTGCTAAACATTCCTCACATTTTGTAACATGTAAGTGTAAACAATTACACAAACATTGGTTTCTGCGGCTTGATGCTCTTCCTCAGAACACTTTTGACTCCTTTCCCTCAGAATTCTTCTTGTTTCTTCAAGAAATATCTTCCTAAGAGAACCAAGAAGCTAATATCCAGTTTTCAGAAATGAATGGTGATTGCAGAGTGCGCAGCACAGAGCAGGTACTTGGCAGATATATACTTGTTGCCGGGATAAATGAGGCACATCCAAGATAGCCACAGTACTCGCTGTCTGAAAAACTAAAAGAGACGGTGAAGGCCTCCCTATCGCTTCTTCAAGCCTCGTGGGCGTAATCACGTTGCCAATTTGTCAACTTCTTCACAAAACAGAGAGTGTGAAATATTTGAAAATTAGGAAAAAGATGACTTTCAAAGCAGCCTACAAAATACAAGGTACCACAGGAGTATTTGTCTGACACACACACGCACACACATGCATGTACACTCTCTCCCATATACTTTATGAGCCCTTTGAATTCTATAGCAGCAATGCTGCTGATGATTCTGAATCATTTTGGAAAATACTCTTTCCAAAGCCAGTGCTTTTTTCAAGCTTGAGATAATTACAGGGCAATATTTTTACAATATTTACCTGACCTAGAAAAAATCTGCCCCCGTGGCACCAGGTCACCCACAATTAGTCTTAAGGCAACTATACATTTCCTGAGTGTGTGCTAAAACAGCAAACTTAAGAGCAAGGCCAAACCCTAGAGGAAGATAGAAATGTGGATACGTTTATAGTGGTATTTAGATTCTCTGATTTGAGTGGAATATTTAAATATTCTTTAAACTTTGGGATAACATAGTTACCTGAGTAAGCACTATATTTAATATTAAATATTTTGTTTTAGGCCACATGCACACTGTATTCCCAAGAATGAAAACTTCTTTGAGAGATGCACACTCTGCCCAGAATTATTATGATTTCGGTGTCATGAGATGAATGTTTTCCCCAGAGTCACATCAACTTCTTAGCTATGTTTTCTTTAGTTTGAGTCCAATGCACTCAAGTCTTCTAGGAGTTAGGCTGTGATAAAGTTATGCCATGATGTTTGTTATATATTTACTTTTATCATATTCTTTAGTGTTGACTTTTTCTTTCTTTGGATGAATAGCCATAACTTTGCGGAGGCATGCTTTGTAGATATTGTTAGCCTTCTACCCACACGCACACAACTTTCCAAATGGAGAAAATGAAAACCCAACCAAACAAAACCCTGTGTCTTTACCATTTTCTTTGGTATCCCTCACGTTTTCCTACTGCCTTCCAGGAGGGAACATAATGCAACCAGTTTATTTGTCTGTTCAAGTGCATTAGGAATAGTTCCCCTTTCCCACCTTTAGACTGTCACATCGCTGCCTCTAGTTGTTTTGGTGATAAGGAAGTTAACACCTGAGCCAAGATCTGAGCAGGAGTTAGCTAGGTGACAGGTAGGGGAGAAGCATCCCTTAGGAGAGTACGCCCCTAAGGTGAGAGAGATTAGTATTTTTATAAACAAATGAAATAGGACCAGGGTGGAAAGGTATAGTTCAGCAAGGGCCAGGGACTCCATCACAGGTTGAATGTGTAGGCAGAACCTTTGCAGGCAACCCGTAGATGTAAGTCTTTATTCTACTGAAATGGGAAGCCACTGAAAGGTTTTAAGCAGAAAAGTGATATCCCTGATGTTAAAACATCACTCTAGTTGCAATGATAATGGACAAGAAAAGGGCGAGAGTAGCAATGGGAGGGCCAGTTAGGAAGCTGCCGACCTTACACACACAAGAGGAAGGACTGTGGAAAGGAGAAAGAGAAGCGGATGGAGATTAAAATCATACTACTTTGTGATGGGTTTAATGAGTCAGAGGGAAAAGGATAAGGAAGAGGAAAGCGATAAATATGACCTTGGGTTTCTCTGGCTCAGGTCCCTGAGTTGCTAAGACGTAGAGCACAGGAGAAGGGGCTGAATGGGAGTAGGGCAGGAGTGCAAAAGTTTGGTTGTGAACACGTTAAGAATGACATCCTGTGTGATGGCCAAGTAGCAAGTAGAGTTGGTGATAAAATCCTAAAATTTACAAATGAGGTCAGGGCTGGAGGTACAACCTTGTGAACCGCTGATATATTCAGACAGTGCTTTTAAACAACTGGAATGGATACGATGGCCTTAGGGAGTAGGTAACCCTTCACCAACACTTAGACTTTCCTCTGAAGGGTCTGCTCCTTCCTACAGCTACAACCACAGAGAAAACGAGGAGCGCGCATTCTCTAGCTTGGTTTTGTTCCACTGAAGGCTCTTTCTGTAAAATTGCTTTCTTTTCCCATTGCCCCAAAAGAGTTAAAACGGACTATGTCAACACAAATTTCTGAAAGAAAAGTTTTAAGGAAAAGAATGTAATTTGCATGAAAAATAAAAACAGAACAAAAAAGTCCCATGAAAAGCTAAATAGAAAGTTTACTAAATAATTCTTAATCATCTCCTTTTTAACTCTCTCTTTTTTTTTTCCAGCCAGGTCTTATCAGTCTAACTTTGACTTTTACGTGTGAGCTTTGTTTTTTCATTCTGCAAATATCTGCTTCACTTATATGTATATTTATATATCCTTGAATGTATGCTTTTTCATGGCAAATGAAATGCAAGCTTCTAGAGGGCAGATGCCACCTAGAGAAGCTGGCATAAGGTATTAATCAGTAGCTATCCAATAAACATTGCTGCCTGCCAAGGATATGAGAAGCTGCACAAATATATTCCATATAATGATCCTCTACATTTATTGTTTGGTGTATTCATTTCAAGTGTTGAAGTCAATTTTTACTTTATGAACTCTAACACTGTATATTTTGCTACATTCCATATTTGGGACTCTCAACTAAGGTAATTATTAATCTGTTATTTGGTTATTATTCTGGCTAAAAATGTTTAGGTATAGTGGTGTCTACTTTTGATGTGCTAGAACTGTATGACTGTGCTTTATAAAAATCTATGCTTTAGGTTACCCATTATGGGGTCAAAGATCTCTACTAACGTATTTGTAGATAAAGGCACCACCATTCATGAATTTATTAGGAAGTTACTGTCTCATAATTCTATACATTTTAGAACCTGGTCTACAGGAAAGGAATCAGTCCAATAAATGTTGATGGCTTTGTCATTTGCTTGTGAACACATCTTGGAATTTTTAAATGGCAGCGTGTGGTATGAAAATATAACATGACAAAATCCTACTTCTAACCCTGGGACAGAATATGCTACTTTGGCCATTTCTACGGTTGAGCATCCACCCAAAGAATAAAAGCAAATTGCTGCAGACCAGGAATTAATCATTTTTCTTCCCTGTCATAAAAGACAAATAGGCTTCGAGCCGCTTTCTAGCAAAAACAAGGCAGAATTTTTACTTCATTTACTAAAGAAAACAATCAATTTATTTTTGAAAAGAATACAATTTTAATGATAAGTCGTGGAAAGGAAATTTGAATTTATTTGTCTAGGTGTTCATGTGCCCTCTGAAAGGTCAATTTGGAAATGCAACAAAATCATAGAACTCTAAGTAGCCACTGCTGTAAATGTCTCACATAGCTCCATCTATTAGAAAGGCTTTGTTACTGATATTTCAAATTAATTTTTAGTTGGCAACCTTTTATTAGATATTCTCAGTCATTTTCAGCAACAGATATCAACTTTCATGTTGATCCAAGAAAATGAACTGATGGAAACAAGATCTATTTGGAAATATTAGCACAGGAACAGCCATACCAATGGATGCGGAGAAAAATTACTAAGTTCATGCTAAGCTTTAGCTGTAACAGTCAGACAATGATTTTGACAGAAAAATACTGCTGACATTCTTGTTTCAAAAGCATACAAAGAACTCAGACCACAGGACAATGTATATTAGATTACTACACGTTTGCATAACATAAGCCAAGCTATAAGCACAGAACAGAAGAGCACAAGAGAAAGGAGTCTGTTTTGCAAGAAAAATTTTAAGAGCAGAAGAGTAGCACAAAGGAAATACCTTAAGATCTCGCCTTTCCAGATGCAAGAGTTCAGCCCCTCTGATGTCATGACGGATGAAGATTTCTTTGTACTCTCCCAAACTGAGCAGATCCAGCCAAGCAGCAACTTCCTCTGTGCCCCATTTCTGAACTACCAAAGTTAAGAGCAAAACCCCTGTAATTTCTACATGCTCAATGCATTACAAAGCACAGGTTGGCCAAAGAAGATGCAAAACAGAGTACAGCGGCAGTGCTAGCGAAGGGAAAGGTTCAAGGTATTGTCTCAGCAAAACTACACTTCTTCCCATGCAAGTTTCAGACTATCAATCAACAGGAGGATCTGACTCTACAAAGACATTCACTGCTGCGCACCTGTGCCTTTCTCTTTAGCTCAGTTTCCTCCCTAAAGCCATGCAAACTACACAGTATGTATAACAATGTATTTCTCGTGATTAGGATCAGTAGTACCAGGTCTAAATAAGCTCTGATGATTTCCTTAAGACCATATATGAAACTTATTATAGTTTCACGGCTGCAAATGGTAATTAAAATTTAAAATCTGACACGGTACAATTTTACACAAACTTCTGCTTCAGGTCTTGCTGACTTCAAGTACCGCCTTTATGGTTCTATTTGACTGATGCCTATCATTATTGATAATTGTATTGTTACATCAATTTAATTTCATCTAAGAACTGTCAACACTGCTTTCTAAGATGAGCTGGATTGTTATTTTACAGTCTACACACTCTTTTATACATTTTACCCAACATTGATTAGCTTAATAAAAGCCTCCTTGTTTGCCACATTTGATTTTTAAATGCCCTTCAATAGCTGCTCTACGACTGTCAACAATAAGGTTACATATCATTAAAATGAGACGGCTAACTCAGAAGTGTTATAAAATGATTCGATTGTGAAAGGCACCTACCATCATATACACAGAACTTGAAGGTCTTTAGCAGTAGTACAGCATTAAATTTAATCTCTAGGGAAAGGTGGAAAGGGATCTCGAAAGTATACCCAAGAGAGTTTAACCTTTCCTTGAGAATGCAAGTGTCACAGTGGATTGTCATTACTGAGGGGCTGAAATGGCATCCTAAGTCCTTAAAAGAGGAGGAAGAGAATATATAACTTGAGGTGGAAAATATATCCAGCAAGCTAAAGGGAGTAAACGAAAGTTTCTATGTTCCATTTATCAAAATGATAAAGATTCTGCACATTGAAGAAGGAAAACAAGTTATAAGCCTTGAACTGTTGTTGAGCAAGACAAAGAACCATCTAACAGACGTTCTGACATTCACCCAACAGAGTAGAAGCAAATCAGCAACCAACTCGTAGTCTTGTATGCTTCATGACTACAGATTTCTACTCATATCTGGACTTATTTTAGGTATATGACTTTTATTATGGTAAAGTGAACATAAAATGAAATTCACCATGTTAACCGTCTTACAGTGTACAATTCAGTGGCATTTAGTACATTCATAACATGGTACAAGAATCACCACTTTCTAGTCTCATATCATTTTCATCCCCTTAATGATATCACCTTAATACGTTATTTTTTTTCATGTTATACTTTCCCTTCCCGTGTGAATCACCTACCAGGCTGTGAACTCGTCTTCTGCTTCTGAACCTTCTCCTTTTTGAATTTGGGTACAATACGAAATACCGTGCTTCTGTTGTTTCTCTTGGTGCAATCCGTGGGGGGCTCCTGTTCGAGTCGAGCAAGAAAAGAATTTTCTCAGTATGTTAAGAGAAGAAAAACCCATTCTGATGGTAGAGAGAACACAGGAATAAGTTATACACACAAAACACTGTTGAAATAACTTCTTCCCCAAAAGTTCATGATGCTATAAACTCCTGAAAATGTACTCATTCCCACAAGATGCCTTTGTTCACATAAAAGCTGTTTCTCCTTTGTTCAAAAGAAGTGCATTTGAAAGTAGTACAGTAGTCTCCCCTGACCTGTGGTTTCACCTTCCGTGGTTTCTGTTGCCTGCGGTCAACCATGGTCTGAAAAGACTCCATGGAAAATTCCATAAATAAACAATTCATAAGTTTCAAGCTGTGCACTGTTCTGAGTGGCATGATGAAATCTCCAGCCATCCTGATCTATCCCATGTGGGATGTGAATTATCCCTCTCCAGCGTATCCCATCTGTTGGTCACTTAGTAGCCATCTGAGTTAGATCAACTGTTGCGGTATCACAGTGCTTGTGCTCCAGTCGCCCTTATTTTCCTTAATAACGGCCCCAAAGCATAAGAGTAGTGATTCTGGCAATTTGGATGTGCCAAAGAGAAGCTGTAAAGTGCTTCCTTTCATGTAAAGCTGAAAGTTCTCGACTCAGTAAGGAAAGAGAAAAACCGTATGCTGAGCTTGCTAAGGTCTGCAGTAAGAACGAACCTTCTGTTTGGGAAACTGTGAAGAAGGAAAAAGAAATTCATGCTAGTTTGGCTGTTGCATCTCAAACTGCAAAGGTTATAGCCAAAGTGCATGAGAAGTGTTTAGCTGATATGGGAAAGGCATCACATTTGTACAATAAGATAGTTTGAGAGAGAGGGAGAGAGAGACCATATTCACATAACTTTTATTACAGCTATAATTGTTCTATTTTATTATTAGTTATTGTTGTTCATCTCTTACTGTGCCTAATTTATAAATTAACCTTATCATAGGTATGTACACATAGGGAAAAACATAGTATATGTAGGGTTTGGTACTATTTGATGTTTCAGGCGTCCAGGAACATACTTCCTGCAGATAAGGGAGAACGACTATATTCAAAATGTATTTTCCCCTGAACATCTCTTTTTCAAAAGATGCGTTCAAATTTATTGTCACAAAGCGTATACATCTATAAAGAAACAGGCAGAATTTTACATACCTCATCCTCATTTGGGTGTAAGATATAATAAAGCCAAGGGATCTCTGTTAATTTCTGTAGCTCCACCTCCACGGAATGTAAGGCATTGGATACCCGCTCTTCATGTGGAGATTCCAACTGCTATTGACCAGCAGATTAAAAACAAAATAAAACAAGCCTCAGTGACCAACCTCAAATTGAATAAATTATTTTACTGACACTGCACATCCTCATCTCTTATCAGATGAGGCTAGACTGTTGTTGTTTTTAACATAAAGGAATAGAGAAGAAAGCAAATTATTTTATATTATGTTCATTTAAGCAAATCTGAATAGATTTATCCTTACTTCCCAAAGATGATATAAGTAGCCAGTGCGACTTTAGTAATTTCACAGAAAAAAAGTATTGCTTATGTTTTTTTTTTTTCCTATGTAAATCCAACCCTCTTCCCTTCCTATCCAGGCATCCATCTGCCCATTCTGTCAGCTGGCACTAGTGAGCACTCCCATCACTTTACTCATTTGTGGCAAAAATCATTCTGATTTACAGAGGTCACTGTGTGAACAAACCATAATATTTTACTTTTTTTTTTTTTTTTTGGCACACGGGCTTAGTTGCTCCGCGGCATGTGGGATCTTCCTGGAGCTGGGATTGAACCCGTGACCTCTGCATTGGCAGGCGGATTCTTAACCACTGCGCCACCTAGGAAGCCCCCATAATATTTTAAATTGGTCAAAAACATGTCATATAATAAGAACTGCCTGGCACAAAAATCTTCTGGATAATTAAAATAATAAGTTAAAAAACACATGGATCTCAGAAAAATTTGTGATAAAAAGCTGTTGTACAAATCAGGGTGAAGCAAAAAACTAAATGGCTTGTAACCTGGAAGAGGGCTAGGAAACTTTAAAGAGAATTTAACTGGTCACCTATTACCCACCCATTTGAAGCAGTTATTAAAAGTCACTTACAAATTTAATAAAATGAATAAAGGTGAAATAAACACTGTTATGTGCAGAATTGGAAGGGAGGTGACTGAATTCTAGTCCTGGCCTTTTTACTAACTATGCAACCAAGGGAATATGAATTGATTTCAGGGGTCTTAGGTTCCTCTTCAATAAATAGTAGAAAGTGACTACACAATTTCTAAGATCTCTTCCAGCTAATCAATACTTTAATAAACTACTCTAAAATTGTAGAGTACATACCTACGGGTTCACAGAATTTTACGCTGAAAGTTCAGAGAGAATGTTACTGTTATTTATAATGGCATTATTTTTTCCCCTCTGTTATTCAAGAGATCTAGGATTTCTAGAAGTTAATAAAAATATGGAGATTCTCCACCAGGTCAAATAAAATTTGCCACTTTCCTTTAAGTCTAAGGATATATGTCTTAAAAAATTGATAAAATGGTTATTGCATATTCATTTACAAGCAAAATAAAAAGTATAACTACGTTGCTCTCAAATATGATTGACTTTTTATTTTGATATCAATATGCCAAATATTTTTAAAAAATTCACTGGTATACATTTCAAACCAAACATTCATATTTGACAATGACAGAAGAATTAAAAGTGGAGAGAAATCCTTCTATACTAACATAATATAACTAACTAATAATAGCCAAGTAACACTCAATGGGTACTTTCAGTGTAGAGAGCTAAAATACAGAATAAATTATGCTTTTAGTTCTTGTCAATCAGAAATTATTTTAAATATATTTCAAAGAACACAAAAAAATAAATGTCCTTCATCTAATAATTGGGACCAAGGTCACAGCTTGCTGGATTTCCTATAAGGCTAATCTTAGAAGAGCAGCAAGAAGATTCTGGTTAATAATAGAAGCTCCAAGAACAGCCAAGAAGACTTTCCTGTTGGTTTTTTTATTATTTTTTTTTTGGGGGGGGGGGTACACCAAGTTCAATCATCTGTTTTTATTTTCCTGTTGGTTTTATCAAAAGAGCTATCCAATATTTCTTCCTAAAAAAATTCTCTTCGTGACCATAGCAGAGGAAGCCACCTCTTGCCCCAAGGAAGTTGTACTTGAGTTTCCTTTGGAGGTGGGTAAAACCAATGGACTTCATTCAGCCTTTAAGCTTCTCTTCTCAGAGCAAAGGATGCTCCACGGGAGAAACTCTTCTGGACTCCAGCCAAGCAGATATTCCAATCACTTACAGTTAGAAAAGCTCTGGAACACACCTCCCAGATACTGTAACTTCTAGTCTCACTTTTATTTAGGTGTATAAATTTTCCCAAGCAAGAGACAAAAATACAGTAAAGAGAAATGTTTTAAGATCATCACCTATCAATTAATCAAAATTGTTACAAGGAATAAAAAAAATAGCTAATTATTAGGCCTTCTATAGTTACAACGGCATGTGTGAATAACCTACAATTGAACACTAGGTGGCGAAAAGACCCAACATGCTAGAACATTTTCAGGGTGAGAGAAGAAAGGCTGACAAGTAAAGGACTCTGGGCAAACCAGACAGAAAATCTATGGATTCCTAGCACTTATGCCTGAGGTCCATGGACTGGGGTCTGATTCAGACTTGGCTTCAACCTGACTTCCAGCACCAATCTTTTCTTTTTCCCCCTCAGATCTGTATTGGAGTATAACTGCTTTACAATGTTGTGCCAGTTTTCGCTATACAACAAAGTGAATCAGCTGTATTTATACATATATCCCCATATCCCCTCCCTCTTGAGTCTCCCTCCCACCCTCCCTATCCCACCCCTTTAGATCATCACCAAGCAAGGAGCTGATCTCCCTGTGTCATGCAGCAGCCCCCTACTAACTATTTTACATTTGGTAGTGTATATATGTCAGTGCTACTCTCTCACTTCGTCCCAGCTTCCCCGTCCCCGCCGTGTCCTCAAGTCCATTCTCTACGTCTGGATCTTTATTATTCTCCTGCCACTAGGTTCATCAGTACCATTTTTTTAAAATTTGTTTTGTTTGTTTTAGATTCCATATATATGCGTTACCATACGGTCTTGTTTTTCTCTTTTTGGCTTACTTTACTCTGTACAACAGACACTAGGTCCATCCACCTCACAACAAATAACTGAATTTAATTCCTTTTTATGGCTGAGTCATACGCCATTGTATACATGTGCCACATTTTCTTTACCCATTCATCTACTGATGGACATTTAGGTTGTTTCTATGTCCTGGCTATTGTAAATAGTCCAGCACCAATCCTGAGTTAACCTAGGGATAGGTCTAGTTCTTGAAATTTAGGTCTTGAAACACCAAATCTAGAAAGCATCATCTAAGCAAATCTAGAAAATAACATATTTCAAATGTGAATTCCGGGAACACAACTCATGACTTCCTCTCCTTTTCTGCATTAAGGGGTTAATGAGTCCCTGAGGAATGTCTATCCCTCTCCGTAAAGCTCAAGGTTCTCAAAGCAGACTGGGGAGAACAGGATTATATAAAAACACAATGAGGGAAAATCTCTACTCCTGTTAGCCTGAAGCATAACTCCCAGCTGTAGCCATATATTTGCTTGAAGGCAAAAGCTAAGTAAAAAGGAAGCTCTAGGGATGGAGGCCACGGGCTGCTTGTCCATTAGAACCTGATGAATGCATGCTCCCTAAGCAAGGCAAGAACCATACGTTTATCATCATTCTGATGTTATCCATCATTTCTTTTCCTTACCAAAGGAACCCTGCCAACTAGTAAAGACTCTGTTTCATTATATAGGGCCTTCACATTGATGGCTATTTCAGTGGCAGTGTCTCTCGTAAGACTCTAGGAAAAAAAAACAAAAACATCAAAGACAAGTAGTTCTGTATTAAATTGGGATTCAAACATCAGCAAGTACTTTACGCTTTATTCTTCCGATTTAAATTCACATCACAAATATTTTAAAAAATCTACCAAAATTCCGTTGAAACTGCAAAATTTCACACTCACATTTGTTAGCACGATTAGCTCTTCTAATTCTCATAGCACAGAACCAAGAGGATACACTGACTACTGTGAATACACTCAGGACCACATCTCCTACACACACACATGTATATGCTGGTGACAACAGACACATATTCCCACAAGAATGAAGTCAAAGAAAATTAGGTCTTAAGAGGGGCATTATCTGATCATAATTAATTCTATCCATTGAGTTTCACTCTCAGGAGTTCCAACCAGGTTGATTTTCAGACTTCAATCTTGAAAACTAGCACTTATGTGTATACTAATTCAGGTAACCTCAACTGAATAATTAAAAGGATAAAAATAATGTTACCAGTTTTCTCTATACCATGTATCACATTTCAAGAGAGTTCTATTCTATCCACTCTATTATTAGCTTCTACATTAGAAATTTAATTAAATTTACTGAGTTAGTAAAACAAAATGAAGAATAATTTCAGTGGACAACTTCAAAAATGTATGAAAAGCTCCAGTAAAATTCATGATATCTAGGTTAGCCCTATATGAAGTCACAGGAAAACGTAAAAAAAAAGAGGAATGGTAATACTTAAAAGTAGGAAAAGTACAAGGATGATGGGAAGGTGACAAGTGATTGAAAGGGAAATAGAAGAAGATGAAGCAAATTTAAGAGTAGAAATGGAAAAAATGGCCGGAAAGGAAAATAAAGAAAAATCTGGCCACAAGGGAAGGATAAGCTTCTGGCCGAGACTCATACAGACTATATTATGTTCTTTCAAAGGGCGTGGCACATTCTATAGTATCAAGCTACACGTGTAACACTAAAAAATCTGTGGAATGGGCATTTACCATTAGCTCCTCACCTCTGGGAAGCGTGGGTTGGCTTTGTTCAGCGCGTGTGAGCATGCGTTCACGGCGTGGGCTAGCTCCTGCTCCAGAAGGCAGTGGATGGTGGCTGCGTCACAAATCCTGAAAGCAAAAACAAGACAAATGAGCACACAATTTTTTGGAGCAATGCTGAGTTTTCTGAAGTGTAGACGTAGTAAAATAAAACAAGTTAAAAAAAGGGGGCCGGGGGGGGGAGCTTCCCTGGTGGCACAGTGGTTAAGAATCCGCCTGCCAATGCAGGGGACACGGGTTCGATCCCTGGTGCAGGAAGATCCCACATGCCGTGGAGCAACTAAGCCTGTGCGCCACCACTACTGAAGCCTGCATGCCTACAGCCCGTGCTCCACAACAAGAGAAGCTACTGCAGTAGAAGCCTGTGCACTACAATGAAGAGTAGCCCCCTCT
Organism: Hippopotamus amphibius kiboko; assembly: GCF_030028045.1. Classification (NCBI taxonomy): domain Eukaryota; kingdom Metazoa; phylum Chordata; class Mammalia; order Artiodactyla; family Hippopotamidae; genus Hippopotamus; species Hippopotamus amphibius. The sequence goes on along the minus strand of NC_080199.1, from coordinate 56,311,831 downwards.
CTCCGCAACTAGAGAAAGCCCGCGAGCAGCAACAAAGACCCAATGCAGCCAATAAATAAATAATAAATTAAAATTTTTTTAAAAAGTTCTGAAAGGAAATTAATTTTTTAAATAACTGCTCAATTATGAACAGCATGGGGTAGATTTACAAAATTCAAACCCTACTGCAACAAAAAATACAACCCCCCAAATCTTTATATAAAAAGTTAGACCTAGGGCTTCCTAGGTGGCGCAGTGGTTGAGAATCTGCCTGCCAATGCAGGGGACATGGGGTTCGATCCCTGCTCCAGGAAGATCCCACATGCTGTGGAGCAACTAAGCCCGTGCGCCACAACTATTGAGCCTGCGCTTTAGAGCCCGTGAGCCACAACTATTGAGCCCATGTGCTTCAACTACTGAAGTCCACGCGTCTAGAACCCCGTGCTGTGCAACAAGAGAAGCCACGGCAATGAGGAGCCCACGCACCACAATGAAGAGTAGCCCCCACTCACCGCAACTAAGAAGAAAGCCCGCGCACAGCAAAAAAAGACCCAACACAGCCAAAAAAATAAATAAATAAATAAATAAATTTATAAAAAAAAAAGTTAGACCTAGAATCAGAGATAGGCATATTGAGGTGCTGTTTGGAAGAACAGGGTAAAGTAACACTTCATTTTGCTGTATCACTGGAAAGTTGAGAGGGGTCTCAAATGTAGCGCATAGACATATCTTTTACTCACTGAAACTTCAACCAGGCACAAATACGACAGACAGAAGAAAACATTGCCACATATATCATCTATATGCTAAGCGCTTTATATTAATTATCTAATTTAATATTCACAACCTCAAAGGTAGCTGTGGTTACCTTTCTCCATTTTATAGATGAAGACACTGCGGCTCAGAGAGATTTAGTATGTATACAAAGCTAATCACTGATAGAGCCAGGGTTTGAATCTATATCTATCCAATGCCAAAGCCTGTTGTGCCACAGTCTTTTGGAATATAAACCTTCAAGAAGAGTCCTCGAATGACAGGATTCTGGAGGGTAATAAGGCCAAAGAAGAAAAAGGAGAAGTTCTACTGATTGGTAGAAAATGATGAAAGGTTTGCAGATGAGCAAGAAGGTAAGACTATTCTAATCATTTTGCTTCTGACATCTTCAAAGAAAATGATCTTCAGTCTGGAAAGGGAAGGACAAAAGAAGAGACAGCAGCTCCACACGGCTGAATCAAGAGTAAAGGAAAGAGTTTAATTCTTAAGGATCGTACAGTTGATATCCAAGGCACAAAGGGACTTGCAAATGTCACCTAAGCATCCTTACCAATAACCTTGAGAAATCACGAAGAAGAAGTTATGAATCAGAAGAACAGAGATGGGTAAATGTTATTCTAATTTTCAGGGGAAAAGAAAGTGATACATCAACTTCAGATTAACATTTTCAACTGCTAACTGAATCTCCTCCTAGGTATTTCTAATGTAACTGAAATTCTGTAAGTCCAATACGAAACTCACCATTTTCCCTCTCAAAATCTGTTCCTCTTCCTGAATACCATGACTTCATCAAAGGCACCTTAGTCCAACCAGCCATTCACTAGAAACCTTAGGGTCATCCTGCCCATGCCTGCGTACCAACTTTAGACCCTAACCTATTTTAAATCTCTCTTCACCTTCCCATCTCTACCGCCTCAATCTATTGTTTCCTACCAGGACCATTCTAACGTGTGTTTATCCTCGCTCCAGCTTTGCTGTTCTGCAGACAGTGTTTCACACTGTTTTCAGAAACATCCTGATAAAGATCTGCCGTCCCCTCCACCTCTCCGTCCACATTTCCCACACTCTCAAATATACCATGTTAACATTTCAGTCACCCCAAATGCCCAGAGATTTCTTGAAAGTACCATGCACTCCTGTGGGTTTTTACCCAGGCTGGCTCTCATTCTTAGATTGCTCCTCCTCTTATTCTTCTTTCAAGACTAGACAGAGAAGTCACTTCCTTCAGGCAGGCCTCTCTCACTGCCTCTGGCCTCCTCTGGGCAACCACAGTGCCCACTGTGCGACCTGTGACAGCTCTTTGGCCACACGTCTCTCTCCTACTACTCTGCCAGCAAACTATGAAGAGGGACTGCAACACAGTCATCTTGGATTCCCAGTGCCTAATAAGGTGGTTGGCACGCAGAAGAGGCTCAAAATTATTTGTTGAATATTGAATGAGGGTTATATGGAATCTAAAAAAATGGTACTGATAAACCCAGTGACAGGGCAAGAATAAAGATGCAGATGTAGAGAATGGACTTGACATGGTGGGGAAGGGGAAGCTAGGACATAGTGAGAGAGTAGCATTTTGACGTATATACACTACCAAATGTAAAATGGATGGCTAGTGGGAAGCTGCTGCATAACACAGGGAGATCAACTTGATGATTGGTGATGATTTAGAGGGGTGGGATGAGGAGGGTGGGAAAGAGTCACGGGAGGGAGGGGATATGGGGATATATGTATAAATACAGCTGATTCACTTTGTTGTACAGCAAAAACTGGCACAACAGTGTAAACAAATTATACTCAAAGAGCTTAAAAAATATTGAATGAATACATTCTGAAAATTGATGAGTGAGCCTGATTTTCATCATTTGCAAAATTTATAACAACAGATGGGGAATCAAGCTAGGCAGACCAAAAGCAAAGCTGGTCAACCTTCACTCTGCTCCCACCCCCCCTTTTTTTAAAAAATAAGGTTATCTGATTGGTTGACAGGATGATAATACAGGACGAATATTGTGGTTTCAAGGGAGCATGTTTTAGTTTTGAGAAAACTCGGGAATTTCCTGGTAGTCCAGTGGTTAGGATCCCCCGCCTTCACTGCTAGGGCACAGGTTCAATCCTTGGGTGGGGAACTACGATCCCGCAAGCCTCTGGTGCACCCCCCTCCAAAAGAAAAGAAAGAAAGAGGACTTCCTTGTTGATCCAGTGGTAAAGATTCTGCCTTGCAATGCAGGGGACGCAGGTTTGATCCCTGGTCTGGGAACTAAGATCCCACATGCCACGAGGCAACAAAGCCCCTACGCCACAGCTACGGAGCTCGTGAGCCTCAACTAGAGAGCCTGTGTGCCACAAACTACCGAGCCCGCATGCTCTGGAGCCCATGTGCCACAACTAGAGAAGAGAGAACCCACACACTACAACTAGAGAGAAGCCCTTGCGCTGCAAGGAAAGATCCTGAGTACTGCACCTAAGACCTGACGCAGCCAATAAATAAATAATAAACCTTTTAAAAAAAAGGAAGAAAACCAAGGAACCTCCTTACAGTTTTCCATAAAGTATTAATTAGCTGGATTGTAGTAACCATTTTACAATGTATATGTACATCAAATCATCACATTGATCTGATGTACCTTAAATATATAGAATTTTTATTTGTCAATTATACCTCACTAAAGCCAGGAAAAAAGAAAACACACACACGCATACAATGCTGTAAACTGAAGTCCAAAAAAGCTGTTGGTAGTATCTAAAGAAGATGTATTGATATTTACCTTAAAAATACTATCTCTGTGGATAAAAAGCTGAGATGCACAGTAAAGCAGTTATGTGGATTCAGCTGGCTAAATCTTCATTTTCCCTTACCTTTCTTCTAAGCTACTCAGTAGCTTGCAGTTATCATACTTTATTCTAATTCTACATATTGTGCTCCAGCAGTAGGGAGTGTGTATCTTTTCTCATATCTCCAACATCTAGTATATTCTGGGTATCTAACACGTATTTAAAGGGGAAAATAAGGAGTGAGTGAGAGAGCAGATGGAGAGCGTAGGGAGGGGAAAGGGAGCAAGTTAGCCCCCTGGACCCCGAGCTCTGCTTTCCTTCTTTTCTATTTCAACATTTTGATCAGTGATCAGGTGAAGGTGTGGGAAGAATCCAACAGCTGACCGTGCACAGAACACTGAACTCGCCAGACGCGCTGCGCTAATAAGCACTTCACATAGTACGTTTCACTTAATCTTCAGGGCGACCTGATCAGGCAGCTCTTACCCCCATGTGGTAGGTAAGATTTAGGTGAGAAGGAGATAAGAAACTTGCCTGTGGTCTCTCCTCCCCTCTGAAGTTTATTCCTGGTCATAGTGATTTTTATCTGTTTTGCATTCACAGAACTTGTTTTCTTAATTGTCTCTTTCTGTCTGCTAAAATTAACTTCTGTGGTCTCACAAACTCTGTGATGCGTCTGCCGGAAACTGATACTTGGACTGTTCCCACCACCATCCCCCCACTCCCCCGACCCGTTTTTGTTTTTTTTTTTTTTTTGGGCAGGGTTACTGTTTGCATTTCCTTCCACATCCCATAAAGACTTAATAATTAGAAGGCACCATATAAGTGAGTAGTAGAGTGTAAAGATTATGTGTAAACTGGGGAAATAATAATGGAAGGGTTATATATAATATTTAAAAGTTACATGAAACAACAGGGAACGTTAGGTGCGTCCTCCACCGTGTTTCAGGAAGTCGGAGAACACAGCTGTGTGCACGTGTGTGTTGGAGGGGATCTGATGAAGAAAAACAGTGATTACTGAGGCATAAATCAGGCAGCAAATGAAGGAGAGTAAAGGCATCCCTTCTAGATACCCCAAACTACTGCAATGATGCAGTAAGACTACAAAAACCAAAACTGGCCCAGATCGGCCTTCTCGCAGCCCCAAGGGCCTCAGGACCTCCATACCTGGTGATGAGCTCCTCCGCCGCCTGCGAGCACAGCTGCATCTGAGACACCTCTTCGGTCGCCAGGTCAGCCGCATGCTGGATGTACAAATGGGTTCGAAGAACTGGTTTACCAGAATCACACTTCTGCTTATCTTCCCAAGATTTCAGAGTGCTTTCGAAGGCCTATTTCAAATCAATATTGCAATGAATTGTTAATTTAGAGCTCTGAGGCCCAAAGAAACGTGTTTTTAGGTAGTACATGAATGACTTTGAAATGACTATTGTTTTGCCTAATCTAACACCTCATTAAATACATCAGAAGTATAAAAAAGATATTTTAAAGTCTTCTAGTGCATCACAACAAATAGAAAGGAATGTAACTGATGATGAGTACATGACTGAAAAATTTTTTAAAAGCTTCAATATTTACTATTATATGTATAACAGATAGGATGGATACTGCAGTCTTATTTGTTATGGGTGTGACCTTAATTAAGAATATACATTCTGGAAAAGGCAAAACTATAAAGACAGTAAAAAGATGGGGTTGCCAGGGGGTTGGGATAAGGGAGGTTGGGTAGGTGGAGGACAAGTGATGGTACATTTGTCAAAACCTATAGAATGTAGAACACAAAGCGTAATGTAAACTACTACTGTAGTTAGTAATAATGTATCAATAGTGGCTGATCAGCTGTAATAAATGCACCACACTAAAGCAAGATGCTAAGGTGAACATAATAGAGGAATACACTAGGGGAACAGGGAGGTGAGGAGGTATGTGGGAATAGAATCACAATTCTCTGCAGTTTCTGCTCAATTTCTCAGTAAACCTAAAAAAAGTAAACCTAATTATTTTAAGAACTAAATAAATATTTGTTCACATTTTAAACCACGATGATCTAAATGTCGGACTTAAAAGACAATTTAAATCTTTTCCTTTGGTTTCTATTTTTCATAACCATTTAAGATTTTTTTTAAAGGCTTGAAAAAAACCCAGGAGGACACTTTTTTGTTACGTACCCTGTCCCTGGTGAGCATCTGAGCTCTGTTTTTGTGCACAATTTTGATAATCCCTGGAGGCTGAACCCACGCTTCGCCATCCACCTGCACTGGGACTCCCTCATCACCAAATATAGTGATTTTTACTGTACGGCACTGAAAGAAAATAAGTTATTTTAGAGTACAAATCATCCTGAGAAGCGGACACTCAATCTTGTATTCAAACTTGACTTTTAATCCCTTCTGTGGAATGGAATGTTATGCTTTTCCACTTAGGATGACACGGTAACAACTGACATGACAAGAAAGTCCATTATTTCATAGATGAACATACAGTGTAGGAGTCAGTTGGAATAGCTTTCTCAGTGGCCCAAATAGTGAAGTCAGGTTTGAGTAGAGAAACCAACCTGGGCTATTCGATGGTGCTGCAGTTTAATGACCCTTGAAACTGCCATTTGCACGCTATCAAATATTGCAACGACTTCCAGGATCTTGTCATCAAACGACGGCGCAGCAAATATCTGAAAGAAAACCCGACATCACGCTTCCATTGATAAAATTAAGGTTTAGATGCAGTGGCATTTCAAGCAATGTAACCTCTGCAACAGACATATTTTTCAAAACTTATAAAAACAGCAGAAACATAAGTAAATACTATCAGGAAATGATAATCCAAGGACAAAAGAAAATCACTGAAGATAGCTTAAAATAAAAAAACATAACAAAAATGTTTTAAAACCCACATAGATAAAATACTCCTCTTTATAAATAAAGCACTCTTAGGAGCAGTGAATTAATCTTTTCCCAAATAATTCATCTTGGTATAAGATGTATTAAATATTGTTCATACATAACTCAGATATCTTGATAAAATGATGCATGCAATTTTAGGAAACTTTAAAATTTCAAAAGGTGATGCAGATTTCATAAAGTTAAAGCTAATGAATGTGCAAATTATGGTCCAGTTCACTTGACATGTTCTAGGGGAAATCTTTCAAGGTGCTGCGATATGTGTATGTGCTTTATATTTACAATAATTTTTTAGGGCATTTGAGAACATGAAAAGAAATCTCGGGACTTCTTAGGTGGTGCAGTGGTTAAGAATCCGCCTGCCAATACAGGGGACACAGGTTTGAGCCCTGCTCTGGGAAGATTCCACATGCCACGGAGCAACTAAGCCCATGCGCCACAACTACTGAGCCTGTGCTCTAGAGCCCGTGAGCCACAACTATTGAGCCTGTGTGCCGCAACTATTGAAGCCCATGCACCTAGAGCCCGTACTCTGCAACAAGAGAAACCACTACAATGAGGAGCCCACGCACCACAATGAAGAGTAGCCCCCCTCTCAGCAACTAGAGAAAGCTCCTGTGCAGCAAAGAAGACCCAACGCAGCCAGTAAATAAATAAAATAAGTAAATAAATAAATTTATTTAAAAAAAAGAAGTCTCAGTGGATGAAAACACATGGGCTTACTTTGCTTTGATGTCAAACGCATTTTCACAAAAATAACCTAAAAATTTTAAATTTCAGCTGTATTACTTTCTTCCTTTTATGCCCTCTTTTACTATATCATAAATAATTATGCCTCTGAAAAAATATTCAAGTATAAAGTAGTATCATAATTAAAACCTTTATTGAAAGTATCAGGACACAAATTTGGGAACTTATTGTTATCAGATTGCCTGGTTTTAAACCCTGTCTCTTCTACTTATGAACTATATGAACTTTGTGTCAGTTTCTTCATTGATAAAATTTAGATTAAAAATTGGGGGTATTCAGTTATGAGTGTGAAGCTCTCAGAACACTGTCTGCCTACCTAGCAGGTGTTCAAGAAATGTCAGCCTTATTTATCTTAACCTCACTGATTTCTTCTCAAAATATTTAGGAGTGATGATGGGCTGACAAATAATTGGTGGCTAATTTGAAATTTTATACTCCAATGGGATTGGAATGTATTAGCATTATGAATTACAAATACTTTCCAATTTATTTTATACTTTAACCCCTGGCTGCACATTTAAGAGCCCTGAGAAATTGGTTCAGTGGGAACCATTACATCTTAAGCTTCAAATCAAAGGCTTATCATTCAATGTACGTGACTCTTCAAAGATCATGGCAAACTTTTCATTTTTATTGTTATATATACTTTAATAATTGTGGCTTCTCTCTTATCTCATTATCCTTAGAACAACTGCATTTCTTAGGTTGTGTTTTTTTCTTTTTCAACACAGCAAAGTATAAAAAGAAAACAAAAATAGCCCTAAACCTCAATGGCCAAATGAGCCCTTTGACAATTCTAAAAACTAAAATAATAATAATATAAATTTGGAAAATTAAAGGTACAGAAAGGTATTTTGGTAGGCAAAATAATATCCCCCCCTCCCTGCCCTCCAAAATGTCTGTGTCCTAATCCCTGGAACCTGTGAATGTTACCTTATATGGCAAAAGAGACTTTGCAGACGTGATTAAATTAGGGACCTTGAGCTAGGGAGATTATCCTGGATGATCTGGGTGGGCCCAATGTAATCACAAAGGTTATTACAAGCGGAAGAGGGAGGCAGAAGAGGAGATCAGAGTGACGCAACATGACAAGGACTCAACCTCCTTTGCTGGCTTTGAAGATGGAGGAAGGGACCACGAGCCAGGAATGTGGGCATCTTCTAGAAAGAGCAAGGAAATACTTACATCATCTTCTTTAGTTCCACCCCAAAAGTTAGTGCCTCCGGCATAGCTGGGAATGTTCAACACCGCTATTCCTTGCAGACTGGGGAGAGGAATATACTGCCCATCACACTGTAAGGTCAAAAGCTTAGAGGTCAGATAAAAAGAGCAAAGCCACAAGTCTGGAAGACCCTAGAACACCAAAGACAAAGGACGATGGAGGAAAGTGCGTTGGTAATGTTTGCTTTCCTGTAAATATGTCCCTATCTTATTTTTTTATTTAAAAATTTTAATTTATCTTATTTTTTAATTAAAAAATTTTAAAAGGGTAAATAATTATAGCCAAAGTCGTTAGAGAAAACCAAAGTGAAAAAAATGTTTTGCAAAACAACCTAAGTGTCCACTGATGGAAGAATGGATTAAAAAAATGTGAGATACATATATATGTGTGTATATGTATACATAAATATAATGAACTGTTATTCAACTGTGAAAAACAAGGAAATCTTGCCATTTACAACAACATGGATGGCTGGAGGGCATTATGCTAAGTGAAAGAAGTTAGACAGAAAAAGACAAATACTGTATGCTCTCACATATACGTGGAATCAAAACAAACACACAAAATCAAGCTCATAGATACAGAGAACAGATTGATGGTTGCCAGAGGCAAGGGGGGAAGGGGTGGGCAAAATGGGTGAAGGGGATCAAAAGGTACAAACTTCTAGTTATAAGATAAATCAGCCATGGAAATGTAACGTACAGCATGGCAACTATAGTTAACAATACTCTGTTGAATATTTGAAGGTTGCTAAGAAAATGGATCTTAAAAGTTCTCAACACAAGAAAAAAATTCTGTAACTATGTATGGTGATATTTATTAACTAGACTTATTGCGGTGATCATTTTGTAATATACTTACAAATACTGAATCATTATGTTGTATACCTGAAAACTAACATAATGTTGTATGTCAATTATAGATTAAAAAAAAAGAAAAAGAAAACAAATGTTTTATCTCTTCTTTCCTATAAAATCAGGCAATACTTTGCATGAGTCTTTCCCAGGTCATTTATGATATGCTTAATTGCATTATAGTCATATTTATTCTTATTTTAAGCATTGAAAACAGGCTCTGTGAGGGTAAACTCTGGCTCCTAACCATCTCACCTAGCACCTCTCACAATCTCTGGTAGTTGGTTTGGTTGTGCTCTGCAGCTAACTGGTGACTGGCTAAACTCAAAACTGAGCTTTTAATGGAAAAAACATGTATGTCAGAAAGCGCTTTACATTCCATGCTTTCTAGTTAATCACTTAAATGAAAATGAATTACCACTTAAATGAAAAAAACATACAACATCACATAGCTGGCCAAGTAATTATATATGACTTGCAAATAAATTATTACCAAATAGAAGGTTTAAGCCTTTGTTTTTAAAAGGAGAGAGTTCTGCAGATGTCATACTTAAAACAGATGCTATAGTTTCAATATATAATTCTCAAATTAAAAAATAATTAACATAATTTTATAAAAATTGCATTTTAATGTCAAATGAAAATTATCGTCAACCTTTAGAACAAATGAGAATCTGGTTTGAACTCACTTTTCAACCATTTCAAATAACTGAGAATACTTCCTAATGCTAACCCCTACAGGTGTTTTTACAATTCCTTTCTTTTCTTTTACACGAAAGCACATTCAAAGGTCGACACTGCATCTAGGCACCTAGGGCCATTCCTGGCACAAAGCTGGTCCTCAATGTGTATTTGTTAAATGAGTGAATATAAAGTGTTTAGTTGAGTAATAAACTTTTTTCAGAAACCAGTAAGTTGAACAAATATCTTTCTGTGTTTTAGAAAAAAGTCATATGACTAACAAAGAAAATGGAAAAAATGCTATCTCCGTGAACTTAAAAAAAATTCAGAGCAGTCCTTAAAGATTTTATAAACGGATACACTATTTGAAAGCCTAATATGGAAAAAGACGAAAATTGTCATAAGTTCCGTATACCTTGCGTAATTTAACATATACGCATTAGGCGAAACACCCGGGGTTAAGAGTTTAATATCCATTTCATAGAGTCTCATAGGGAAAATATGAGCAGTACAGTTTCAATAAATTAAGGTCACCTAACTCAACGGTTTCTCTCATATTCGGGAGTAACTTCAGGACTGTTACATTCTTTTATAATCTTCTCTCTCTCCCCACATTTCCACCTGTGTTTCATGATGCTACAAAATGCTTTAAAACTGCAGTTACACTTTTTTTCTGATTAGTGTCTGCTTTTTCTGTTCCTTTCACTAGGCAGTGTGGTACAGTGGGAAGATAGTGGGCATGTTTTGAATTCTGTCACTTATTTGGGCAAGTGCCTTAAACTTTCAGAGCTTCATTTTGCTCATCTGTAAAATGGGCTAATAATACCTAGTCCATAGTGTGGCCAATAAGGTAAGGGACAGGAAAGTATCTAAAACACGTAGTAGGGAGTCAGTAAATGTCTTTCTTCAGTCATAATTACAAATTAATGTTTTATAGGGAAAAAACACTGCAGTTGAAATTTTGGCCTCTCCAATTATCAACTGCTTTGATCTTAGGCAAATGACTTCATGCTTCAGAAATAAATAATAATACCTGCCTCATAAAGAATGATAATAACTACCTCATGAAATTTAAGGATTAAAAGTGATATGCAGAAAGCATTCAGGAAACTTCAATAACATGACTTAAAATGTAGCTATAATAATTATTATTGAATGAACTAAACAAAGATAGAAATTACTATTATATAATAAATAAAATTTAACAAATTATGGAAACAGCTGTTATGAGGTTATGGAAACATGTGAAATTACAAAAAATGTGAATTGAACAGCTGTTTGTTATCATGTATTTTATTATAGATTACAGGAGAACACTGTTTTTTTCCTTCATGTGCCTTAGTATTTAAAGGACTCAAAACAGTATTTGATCATTTCACGTAAAAAATAGAACAAGCTTCTTGATGCATGTAAATTAGGTATATTTGGACAAAAACATCATCCTTAAGAAAAAAATTTGAATCTTAGCAACATTTTTCACGGGTAGGTCAAAGATGTTTCTACTCTAAAACTAGCAACATTTGATGTTACAATGTTATTCTACATTTCTGGCATTCCCATGATTGCAGAGAGGATTATAAATCTCACTCAAAGGTTCTAAAACTTTGGTATTTATCAAATTCACAGTTTATGTGGCTTGAGAAACAGAGTTTATATTTGCGTAATTCTTTTCAGTTTAAACTGCGATTTCTTGTACATTAGCTCAATCAATTATGATTCTGCACAAAAGCACTGTTTTGTCCATTTTGCAGATGGAGAAACTAAGTCTTTGTTCTGCACAAATTCAAAGTCAAGACATGACTTCTTCTATACAACACTACAGGGAAAAGAAAACTTATGAGCAAAATGTTAAGAGTTTTTTTTTGCCAACGACTGGCACTTGGTGAAAGGGATCTTTCTAGACCGAATTTTGTGAGTCTTGGGTCTCTCTTCTCTACCTTTATCCTAAGTGATCCAGCATCAGGGAAATGAATTTTTAAACAATGGACCTTCCATAATCCTCAGGAGTAGCAGGAGGACTAGTAGTAGTCTAGTAGGAGTAGCAGGAGGACTAGTAGTAGTTTGTTTATTTTTCATTCTGGTAAAGATTTCTCTAATTTTTCTACTTTACTTTTGTGTATATTAAAATGCTTTCATTATTTTGTTTTACTAAATTTACTTTCCTTTTAATCATTCAACATAAACTTCTATGTTAAATGTTAAATGCTTATCTGTGGACAGATTCAGATAGATTCAGGGGTCTGTTAACTGGAATGGTAAAAACGTATCTCTTATGGTCCGCAACCTCTGAAATTTAGCATTGCACTCAATTACAAGTGTAGACAACAAACCACATATTAGCTATACCCGTGACTTCAACACCAATAGAAACAGATGCTTTCTATTATATCACAGATGTTTCAGGTCTTCTAATTTCATTTATGTTCATCATTACTTCCAAAGTATGGTACTTATTATACATGCCTTTAGATGTTTGTCATTTGATGCGGCAATGAAGAAACACATATATTACCCTATAACACTGTAAAGAATATTTCTTTAATTTATTTCAATATTATTTTCTTTTGTATGTATATAATATGTATTTAACTAATGCTTAAAAAATAATATTCTGAGAAGGGGTCCATAGTTTCACTAGCATGCCAAAGGGGCCCACAGCTTAAAAAGTGTTAAGAACCTCTGCTAAACTGAGATTACAAAGCAGCTGTGTAGGATATTGTTCAGAATTTGGACCACCAATAAAAACAGACAGAAATAGTACTTGTGAAGAGCTGAAGGCTCTTCCAGAAATAAAGGCAATCCAGTCATTCTGATTCCAGATAGTTCCCCAGGTCTTAAAGATGCCCAGCTATGGGGCTTGATCACAGCACTTAACACATTATGGCAAAATGATCATTTGCCCGTTTCCCTCTCAAGTCAGGGCCAGGAACCGTGCAAGACAACAGGGATAACAAAGGTGAACACAACTTCCTACTGGTCCTTAAGGAGGGTGTGGCTGACTAGGGGACACGAAGAGAGGAAATGAATAATTACAGTACAATCCACAGGCAAGAACCCAAGTTGAGCAACGGATGGGGCTGCCAAAGATAGCGTTTACTGAGGGTGAGCCTTCCTCGTTTGGCACCTTTCCAGCCAGTAACATCTATCTTAATTTTACAAGCAATGATAAACCAAACCAACTGATCATGTAATTATGCGCTAGAGTAGAAGGCAGAATAGGCTTATCTTTACTAGGACATTTACTTGGTAATGAATGAGCCAGGCACCTCTTTAGTCCACATTCCACTATTAACACCTAAAATAAAAACGTTCTGTTTAATTCATTGAGCTGTCGAGCTAAGATTTGCACACATTTCTGTATGCAGTCTATACTTCAATTTAAAATACCCAGTTATAAAAAGATATAATAGGAAAGGATAGGAAAGACATGCCTATCAGCATAAACAGTGAGCCCTGCATCAAAGGTGAAAGAAAATAATATTCTAAGAAATTAGTAGACTTTTCAGAGTCATGTCCCCAATCTTCTTCTTCCTATTACCAGAGGAGATTAAGTAACTTTTGCTGTCCTTAATTTACTACTTAAATTAGTTAAAAAATACTATAAAATTTAAATGCTCAAAATTTCTTTTCATTTTACTAACTGGTTAGAGATAATTGTAACAAAAAGTACATTTAAATTAAAAGGGTCTATTTACTATGATATTTTCAGGGATTTGTGAAACTTCAGGCATTATAGAATTGGGTCAGAATTTGGAAAACATAAGTGGGAAAATCTGTTTAAAATGCTATCCTGGGGACTTCCTTGGCATTCCAGTGGTTAAGACCTTGCCTTCCACCGCAAGGGGTATGGGTTTGATCCCTGGTCAGGGAGCTAAGATCCCACATGCCTCTGGGCCAAAAAACCGAAACATAAAAAACTGAAGCAATATTGTAACAAACTCCATAAAGATTTTTAAAATGGTTCACATCAAAAAAATCTTAAAAAAAAAAATGCTGTCCCATATACATACTCCCATGGCCCCACCATTTCACAGAGCACCTTGACTGCACAGGAACGTCCAAAATCGGATCTAGTGACAATGGTAATTAAGTGTGTCACTCATATCCAGCGTCTATACCCTATACCTCCTTTAGTGTAAAGTTGATAACCACTTTCATTTTTTTCCCCTCAAGTGTTTAAACAAATGTAAGAGAAATTGAGACCAAATTAGCTGCACAAACAAATCTTTTTTTTTTTTTATTGTAAGTAAGATCATCTGAAATGTCTTTACTTCAAAAAGAACCTACCTCAAGTTGAACCCTCTGTTCCAAATTCTTGTATGATCTCTGTAATAACTCCCGGGTTCCCAGGACTCCATACCACATCAAGTTTTTTGTTCGGCTCCTAAAAATAAATGTTGGCAGAGAATTTCAGTAACTATTACTTATTTACTCTTTAAAGGCAGAGCGAGCAAAAGAGGGAACAAATGAAATTAGAGTAAAATTGCCTTCGTGTAATTACATTATTTCCATTACCAAAATTACCTGCATTTTTCAGGGTGCTCCTCTCTCTTATTATTAAATTCTAATGAAATTTTTGCATCTAATCCAATCCCAAAGTAATTGTTCATGACACATTTTTCTGAATAGCCATCTCTATAACAAGGAAAAGTACATAAAAGTCAATTTCAGGTTCATAACAATAATTACAGCTTGCACACAAAATAGCACTTAACACCACTTAAGCTTCCGTTTCTTATAGAAGAGAGGAAAGTTTATTAGGAATCATTTCCTATTCACATGCCATGCACACCAACCCAGTACATGTCTGTAATTTTCAGTACATGTAATATAAAGGGAGGACAGCAGGGCAAAGCAGAGCCAGAGTCATGGTAATGCTTTTCTATTAATTGTGATGAAATCTTAGTTCTTCTACCTCCTACATAAGCCCCTCACTACACACACAAATGGGAGGGGCTTGCAGTCAGATGTCAATACTCCTCTTTTTTGATGAGAAAGTCTCTTCCACACTTTGTACTTGTATTGAATATTTACTGAGCAGAAGACAACTAGATTGAGTCCCTTCTTCTAGGTGCTCTGCAAAGTACCGAGGAGTATAGTACTGACCTTCAGGAGTGTCATTAGAGAAATGAGATACAACAAAAGCAAAATTAAATATGGAAGTAAAGAGAAGTACATATTGAACAGCCAATTTTTAAGGGGTTTTAAGAAGGGAAGGGATCAATGTGGCCACAAGCTTCCTGAAATAAGTAAACCTAGCTGCTGAATGTGGAAAGATGGCAGAATTGGCAAGACTGAGAAAAAATGAGGTGAAAGGAAGAGCCAAAATATGAGTATGAAAATATTCCAGGGCAAAGTGTATAGAGCTGTGACTCACTTCGCCATTGGGTTGTTATCCGAGACCACAGGCTGGAAGGGACCTACCTCAGATCATGAAAACCACTGTATTTCAAATGGGTCAATGTGATCCTTTTTGGCTGTGTAACTATATTTATTGTAATGCATTTAAAATGTTACCATTCGTATAAAACAGAAACAAGGAAAGCCAAAACGAAATACACGCAAAAGTATTTTCTTACACTGAGTCTGGATCTGGGTCAATAAATGGCGTTGCACCAAAAGGATCAATATTCGCTAGTAACATTTTGTTGATAATAGAACTTCCAGCAATTGAGGCAGCTAGTCCCGCTCTTAAACCTGGCCGGAAAAAAAATACAGGATCACATGTTAAAAGAAAAACAGAAAGAGCCGGTCCCCTGTTTTTAGACCTAATCTCAAACACCTTGCTCCCAAAGCATGGCTTCCAGTGTCTGTTCTTCTCATTAATCAAAACTAAGAACTATGACATTGGTAAATACAAGGTTTCTGATGCTTCTTGAGATCTATACGTTGTTATAAAAAATGAAGCATGTTGGGACTTCCTAGGTGGCACAGTGGTTAAGAATCCACTTGCCAATGCAGGGGACACGGGTTCGATCCCTGCTCCAGGAAGATCCCACATGCCACGGAGCAACTAAGCCCGTGCGCCATAACTATTGAGCCTGTGCTCTAGATCCCGTGAGCCACAACTATTGAACCCATGTGCCACAACTACTGAAGCCCACGCACATAGAGCCTGTGCTCCACAACAAGAGAAGCCACCACAATGAGGAGCCCCTGCACCACAATGAAGAGTAGTCCCCACTCTCTGCAACTAGAGAAAATCCGTGTGCAGCAGTGAAGACCCAACGCAGCCAATAAATTAATTACTTAATTAAAAAAAAAAAAAACGAAGCTTCGGGGGGAAGAAAAAAAGAAGCGGGTGAGGACCTAAATAGGAGTCTCTTTGTGACAATTTCTCATTTATCATCAGCAATTCTGTAACTTTAACACGTAAGTATTACTTCCTTTTTATCAGCAAATAAGGTAGTACGTCTGTAAGGAATTTACAATAAAGGCTAAATTATCCAGAATGTGATAGTTATCACTTCCATACTCTCAAAACATAGATAATAATACTCAAGTTAAAAGTGTTGACATACTAACGTGAAAATTCAACACTGGTGTCCAGAATAAGTAGTAAAATATTAAACACAGGTACTTAATGAATTTTAGAAGAATACAGTATTCAACATAAAAATGAAGCATTTATCTTACCTCTAAATATGCAAAACTTCAATTTATTTTCAAAAACTAGTTTCCCACTAATTAGTTGCAGTATTCAAAGCTAATGAATTTTATGATCTACCAAACTGAATATTAAGGCTAGAAGCACAGAAGTCTGGAGAGAAGACAAGAGAATAGGGACTCAAAGGAACAGACAGACAAAATGGAAAAAATAGTGAAGAAGAATGTCACCCAATTGAGAAACACTAGGAAATTAGGGGGAAAGTCCTTTCCGTAGCAAACATTCCTTTCTTCAACAATGTGTTCCTCTTAGAAGATGTTCATTATGCTAGCTACAAAGTTTAGCTGATTATCAAATAATCAGGATGAATTTTATTGTCAGTTAATTTCATAGTTTTGAATATGCAATGGTATACTCTGCTATGCCAGTTCCCTTTATGTCTAAATAAGTAAATAAATGAACAAAATCACCATTCTGGTGAGAGAAATGAACAGTTTAAAGAGGTGAAGAGTCATATTTCAGATGCCCCCTAAGTATAGTATTTTCTAAAATGTTTTAAGGTTAGCCATATTTAGCCACTTCAGCCCAGAAGGGTTCATCCCAGGGTTCCAGGTTTGAGGAGAGATATGACCTCTGGCCATGGAAGCCTTTCCAGAACCAAATGTGTTCTGGACTTATCTCTTTTTTAAAATATTTTCTTTAAGATAATTCACATACCATGAAATTCACACCTTTAAAATACATAATTCAGTTGTTTG
This sequence comes from Hippopotamus amphibius kiboko, assembly GCF_030028045.1. Lineage (NCBI taxonomy): Eukaryota > Metazoa > Chordata > Mammalia > Artiodactyla > Hippopotamidae > Hippopotamus > Hippopotamus amphibius. The sequence continues at coordinate 56,294,540 of NC_080199.1, read as the reverse complement.
TAGTATATACACAAAGTTGTGCAATGATCACTACTATCTAACTGAGAACTTCTTGCTACCCCCAAAAGAAACCCCTACCCATTAGCAGTCATTTTTCCATTCTTCCCATTGCCCCCTGTTCTCAGATTCTGGAAACCACTAAACTATTTTATTTCTCTGTGGATTTGACTATTCTGGACATTTCGTGTATATGGAATCATATAATATATGCCTTTTTGTGTTGAGCTTCTTTCACTTGGCATAATGTTTTCAAGGGTATGTTGTAGCACATATCAGTGTTTCATCCTTTTTAATGGTTGACTAATATTCCATTGTATGGATATATCACATGTTGTTTCTCCATTCATCAACTGGTAAATATTTGGGTTGTTTCCACTTTTTTGCTACTATAAAGAGTATTGCTATAAACAGTCATGTACTAGTTCTTGTGTAGAGGTATATTTTCAGTTCTTATGGGTATATATGTAGTAGTAGAATTTCTGGATTATATGTTAACTCTGTGTTTAACCCTTTGAGGAACTGCTAAACTGTTTTTTGAAATGGCTGCACCATTTTACATTCTAACCAGCAATGTATGAAAGTTCCAATCTCTCCATGTCCTTGCCAATATTTGTTATTATCTGTTTTTTTTTGATAGCCATTCCAGTAGGGTAAAGTGGTATCTCCTTATGGATTTGACTTGCATTTCCCTGATGAGTAATGATGTTGAGCACCTTTTCATGTGCTTATTGGACGTTTGTATAACTTTTAGGAAAAATGTCTACTCAGATCCTCTGCCCATTTTTAAATTGGGATATATCTTTCTATTGTTGAATTTTTAAGATTTATCTATATATCTTGGACACCAGTCCTTTATCAGATATATTACTTGCAACTATTTTCTCCCATCCTGTGGACTGTCATCTCACTTTCTTAATGGTGCCCTTTGAAACACAAAAATCTTTAATTTTAATGAAGTCCAATTTATCTTTTTTTTCTTTTGTTGTTTGTGTTTTTGGAGACATGTCTAAGAAACTATTGCCTAATCCAAGATTATGAACATTTATGTCTTTTTCATTTTATAGTTTCATATTTTTAGCTCTTACATTTTAATCTTTTATCCATAATGAGTTAATTTTTATATATGTTGTGAGGAAGGGGTCCATCATAATTTTTTGTATGTTAAGATCTAGTTGTCCCACCTCATGAAACTTAAAAGCTTTTGCACAGTGAAAGAAACCATAAACAAGACTAAAAGGCAACCCTCAGAATGGGAAAAAATAGTTGCCTATGAAACAACGGACAAAGGATTAACCTCCAAAATATACAAGCAGCTCATGCAGCTTCATACCAAAAAAGCAAATAACCCAATCCACAAATGGGCAGAAGACCTAAATAGACATTTCTCCAAAGAAGACATACAGATGGCCAACACACACATGAAAAGATGCTCAACATCACTCATCATCAGAGAAATGCAAGTCAAAGCCACAATGAGGTATCACCTCACACCGATCAGAATGGCCATCATCACAAAATCTGGAAACCACAAATGTTGGAGAGGGTGTGGAGAAAAGGGAACTCTCCCGCACTGTTGGTGGGAATGGAAGTTGGTACAGCCACTATGGAAAACAATTTGGAGGTTCCTTAAAAAACTACAAATAGAACTACCATATGATCCAGTAATCCCACTACTGGGCATATACCCAAAGAAAACCATAATCCCAAAAGAAACATGTACCATGTTTACTGCAGCACTATTTACGATAGCCAGGACATGGAAGCAACCTAAATGCCCATCAACAAACGAATGGATAAAGAAGATGTGGCATATATATACAATGGAATATTACTCAGCTATAAAAAGGGATGAGATGGAGCTATATGTCATGAGGTGGGTAGACCTAGAGTCTGTCATACAGAGTGAAGTAAGTCAGAAAGAGAAAGACAAATATTGTATGCTAACTCACATATATGGAATCTAAAAATGGTACTGATGAACTCAGTGACAAGAACAAGGATGCAGATGCAGAGAATGGACTGGAGAACTTGAAGTTTGGGAGGGGGCGGGGGGTGAAGGGGAAGCTGAGACGAAGTGAGAGAGTAGCACAGACATATATATACTACAAACTGTAAAATAGATAGCCAGTGGGAAGTTGTTGTATAACAAAGGGAGTTCAACTCGAGGATGGATGATGCCTTAGAGGACTGGGACGAGGAGGGTGGGGGGGACTTGAGGGAGGGTGGGGGGGAGTCGAGGGAGGAAGGGAATACGGGGATATGTGTATAAAAACAGATGATTGAACTTGGTGTACCCCCCCAAAAATAATAAATAAATAAATAAAATTAATTAAAAAAAAAAAAAGAAAGATCTAGTTGTCCCAGTACCACTGACTGAAAAGACTATTCTTTCCCCATTAAATAATTGTCTTAGCACATTTGTTGAAAATCAACTGACCATAAATGTAGGGGTTTATTTCTGGACCCTCAGTTCTATTGATCTATATGACTACTTTCATGCTAGTACTATGCAGTTTTGATTATTGTAGCTTTGGAGGAAATTTTGAAATCAGAAAGTATGTTTCCTTCAGCTTTGTTTTTCCTTTTCAAGGCTTTTCAGCTATCCTGAGTTCTTTGCATTTCCATATGACTTTTAAGATCAGCTTATCAATTTCTTCAAAAAAGGCAATTGTGATTTTGATAGGGTTTGTGTGGAATCTTTAGCTCAATTTGAGGAGAGCTCCCATCTTAATAATATTAAGTCCTCTGATCCATGAACACAAATGTCTTTCAATTTAGTTGTGTCTTTTAAAGTTTCTTTCAGCAATGTTTTGTAGTTTTCAGTGTTCAAATAGTTCACCTTCTTGGTTAAATTACTCAATTTTTTGGTTATTTTGGATGCTATTGGAAATTATTAAGATCTTCAGATTGTTCATTATTAGTGTACAGAAATACAATTACTTTTTGTATATTGCTATTTTATCCTGCAACCTTGTTGTTCTTGTTTATTAGCTCTAATTGGGTATGTGTGCATGTATGTGTGCGTGTGTGTGCGTGTGTGTGTATTCCTTAGGATTTTTTATATACAAGGTCAGTGTGTGAAGAGATACAGTTTTGCTTTCTCCTTTCCAATTTGAATGCCTTTAATTCTTTTTATTTTGCCTAATTGCCCAAGCTAGAACCTCCAATGATGTTGAATAGAAAGCCCAGTATGGACATCCTCATTTTGTTCCTAATATTAGGGAGAAAAATTTCAGCTTTTCACCATTAAATATGAGGTTGGCTGTAGATTTTTCACAGACGCCCTCATCAGGCTGAAGAAATTTCTTTCTATTCCTAGTTTGTTGAGTGGTATTACCACCAGAGGGTGTCAAATTTTTTAAAAATGCCCTTTCTGTATTTATTGAGATGATTGTACAGTTTTTGTTCCTTATTCTATTAAGATGGTATATCACATTGATTAATTTTCATATGTTGAATCAATTCTGCATTACTAGGATACTATCCACTTGATCATGGTGTATAATTCTTTTTATAAGTTTTTGGATTCAGTTAGGATTTTGCTGAGGATTTTTGTGTTGATATTCATCAAGGATATTGGCTTTTAGCTTTCCTATGATGTCTTTGACTGGTTTTGGTGTCAGGGTAATACTGGCCTCATAGAATGAGCTAGAAAGTGTTCTTTCAAAAAAAAAAAAGAAAAAAAGACACAAATGATCTTATTTCCAAAACAGAAAGAGACTCATCACAGACAAAGAAAACAAACTTATGGTTACCAAAGGGGAAAGGGAGGTGGGGGAGGAATACATTAGGAGGCTGAGATTAACATACACAAACTACTATGCATAAAGTAAATAACCAACAAGGATCTACTGTATAGCACCAGAAACTATACTCAATATTATGTACTAACCTATAAGGGAAAAGAATCTGAAAAAGAAAAAAAATATATAAAACTGAATTGCTGTGCTGTACACCAGAAACTTACATGATATTGTAAATCAACTATATTTTAATAAGAAATAAATAAAAGTTTACAAAAGTGTTCTTTCTTTTTCTAGTTTTTGGAAGAGTTTGTCAGGGACTGGTGTGTTAATTCTGCTTTAAACATTTGGTAGAATTCACTAGTGAAGCAATTTGGGCCTGGGCTTTTCTTTGGAAGAAGTTATTTGATTACTAATTCAATCTCTTTACTTGTCATAGGTCCAACTAGATTTTCTATTTCTTCTTGAATCAATTTCAGTAGTTTGCTTGTTTCTAGGAGTTTGTCCATTTCATCTAAGTTATCTAATTTGTTGGCATGCAATATTTTATAGTTTTTCCATCCAATTCTTTCTATTTCTGTAAGGTCCATAGCGATGGCTTCTCTTTCATTACTAATTTCAGGAATTTGAATCTTCTCTCTTATTTCCTGGGTGAGTCTAGGTAAAGGCTTATCAATTTTGTTAAACTTCACAGAACCAACTTTTGGTTTTATTGATTTCCTGTATTGTTTTCTATTCTTTATTTCACTTATTTCCACCCAAATCTTTATTATTTCCTTCCTACTGTTTGTTTTGGGTTTGTTTGCTCTTATTTTTCTAGTTTATTAAAGTGGAGAGTTAGGTTTTTGTAATCATTCTACTTTTTTAATATAGATATTTAATACATTTCACTCTAGCTCTACTTTAGCTGCATCAAATAAATTTTGGTATAATGTATTTTTGTTTTCATTCATATCAAAGTATTTTTAAAAATCTCTTGTGATTTTTTTCTTTGACCCACATATTTCCACATATTTGTGCATTTCCCAAATTTCCCTCTGTTATTGATTTTTAATTTCATTCCACTGTGGTTAGAGATCATACTTTGCATGATTTCAATCCTCCTAAATTTATTTATTTATTATTTAAAATATTTAATTAATTAATTTATTTGGTTGTGCTGGGTCTTAGTTGCAGCAAGCAGGCTCCTTAGTTGCGACACATGGGCTCCTCAGTTGTGGCTCACAGGCTCCTTAGTTGTGGCATGTGAACTCTCAGTTGTGCCATGCATGTGGGATTGAACCCAGGCCCCCTGCATTGGGAGCTCTGAGTCTTAACCACTGTGTCACCAGGGAAGTCCCTCTACATTTATTTAGCACTGTTTTATGGCCTAATATATGGTCTATCCTGGAGAATTTTCCATATGCGCTTGAGAAGAAAGTATATTCTGCTATCGTTAGGTGGAGTGCTCTGTAGACACATTAGCTATACTTGTCTGATGTGTTTTTCAAGTTTTCTATTTCCTTGTTGATCTCTGTCTAGTTCTATTCATTACTGAAAGTGGGATAATAAAGTTGCCAACTATTATTATTGAATTATGATTCATCTTAAAAATAATTTGTAGGCAAAACTGATTTTCAGGGTGTAATTTGGGTTCCAATCTACTCTGGAATGAATCTGGAAAATTTTCACTAAGTCAAACAAATGGTATTTAAGGAGACCTCTGAGACATCTACATTTACCTCCCATCCCTTCCACACAAGTCCTAATCCCAAGCCTTTTTCCAGGGAAGGCTATGGAGATACATAAAAGGTAGTAAAATATAAGATCAAATTTGCCATAAGTACTTAAATGCAGATTCCTGGGCTCCACTCTAGAACTACTCAATCACAATTTCTCATGGCAGAGTCCAGGAACATGTGCTTTAATACTTCCTAGGCAATTCTTAAACACACTTAAGCCTAAGGATCTGGACTTTGGTTGTCCAAGAACATTCTCTTAAAGGAACATTTATCTTTAAGAACACATGTCTATAGGTCAGGACAATGAGTACTTATACATTTTCACAGAAATATAAGTACACCATGTTTCAGAATCAGTACTACCTGGGCAGATTATTCTGGTATTGAGCACAGGGAGGTTTTCTTTGCTGGCTGCCACAGCTGGACCAGAACCAGAGTCAGTTTGGGAACGACTTGTCCGGCCATCTGGAGACCGAGGTGCAGTTTTAACTGTTGGCAAAAAGTCCAGATTAAAAAGAGCTATTGGTAAAGTTATAAAAATAGGCAAGTCCCTATACACTCATGACGTAAAATAATTTCATACATGTTTAATCAGTGGAACTGAAAATATTACATTGTGTTTACCTATTCTTTTACCATTTTCTGTTCATTTCCTTGGAATTTAGTATGTAGAAGGAACCTGCCACAGATAGATGTCTTGATCTCCCATTTCAGATAGCAAATAATAAAAAATAGATGCGTACCATAATTAAAGGTCATTGATACTCATAATTTGAATGTAAGAAATCCATATTTAAAGAAAAAGGAAATTTTGAAGCCTGACAATTTTTGAAAATGAACATATGTGTTGTAATGTATACTACCAATGCAATCCTTTTCTCAAAAATGTTGGGTAAATGATCAAATTTAATTCATGTAATTCCCAGAGCTAACAGTGAAACATGAGTTACATTTTCTTTTACACATGGAAGGAAAAAAAATTATTTTTTTCAAATGAAACCAATATACTTTTCCTGTACTTCCCAATTAATTATTTACTCAAGACAATGATTTGTCCCAAACAGTTCTATCATATTCTTATAAAAGCTCAATACATTTAAAAAATTATTTCAAAACAGAATTACTCTCAAAGTAAACAACAAAAAGAGAGATTTAATCCTAGGTAAACTGGGGCAATTTAATGGAGACCAAACAGTATCTTTAACTAATTTAGGAGCGATTGGCAGGTGTTTAAAAAAACAGTAATCCTCAAACTCAATTTAAAAATACTCCAAAACTTAATTATCTTTACTCTCCCTAAGACTAATTACAAACTAACTATATTAATCTTACACTCTCATCTCTCTGTTCAAAAACAGTCCAGTTGCACTAAGAAAAAGTTGCAGAACAGCCACTCTTTTTTTTTGACAGATGAGAGCCCTGGAACTAATTTCTAACAAAAACAACCTTTTGATATTCATCTCTGATAAAAACCAGAGAGCATCGTAGTGACTAAGATTGATGTTCCACTGCAGGTAACTAAATTAGTGTTTCATGGTTCTTCTTAAACATAACATCTCATTGATCATATTAATGTGTATTTTGCACATCTCAGACATATGAGTTATTATATAATTCAATGATAAATACAATGAATGTGCTTCAAAAAATTAATGATTAACACAGAAACACTTCTACTGCTACTGATTCCCACTAAATTGGATTACTAGCCAAAAATTAAGATCAAATACTGCACCATAAAGACTTGTACAATCTATGCCTATTTCAATAACAATATCTACATCACTGTATCTATTTTTTTGGTTTCCTTTGCAGACTATAAAAGAAGTATCAAATTCATCAGAGTACATTAAGGTAAGATGGTAGCTGGTTGGAAAACCATTACCAATGAATGCTGAAAAACCAACCCTCCGAAGACAGCCACTTATTATATCCAGAATGAGCAGCGTACAGGTATCAGTGTGCTATATTACATTACAGAAATATCTGGAGAATATTGCTCAAAACGGGGCATCAAATTTTAATGGGACATGATATTGACTGAATGGGTGCAATTAGAAAAACAAAAGGTTTAAAATCACGAAGTTAGATTGGTAAAACAATTTAGGAAAGAGAATCTGGAAAAGAAGATATAATGTGTGGGAAGAGGATATGATGTGATGAAAGTTGTTTTCAGTATCATTTAAGGGTTGCCACATGGCAGTCATCTTCAATATTATGAAATGATGTGTATAAAATTGCTTTTAAACTAACTATAAAGCACTACATAAACGCCAGTAGTTGCTACTGTTAACATTATCCTACATAAAGCTTTATTAATCATAACTGTAATCATGGGTAGAAATTTAAGAAAGAAAATATAAAGCTCAATACATGAACAGAAGCAAAACTTTTTAACAATTAGACCATGGTCTTTCTGACCATGAGAACGGGAGGTACTGAAAGTGAGTAGTCTGAAGGTTCAATGACCACCGGTCTAGGCTGTAAAAAATGCCTGCGTTGGATTATATCCTGCAATGGGACCATTTAAGGTCTAAAAAGTCCAAGGTTATAAAGTTGGGTTGTGTGCTGGAATAGGTACACAACCTTAAGATCTAAAAGGACTAAGGTTGTAGAATATGAAAGTTGCATGTCAGACATGTGAGGTCTATAATATGGTCTAACTGCAAAGGTTTTAAGAGTTTTAAATACAATTAAAAACTATTCTTTCAAAGTTAGAGTAGTTAGTAGCAGCAACAGCGGAAGTAGCAGCAATAATTATAATAGCGATAATGACAGGAAACATTCCTTTACAGCACAATGTACCAGGTGCTATTCTAGGCACTTAATGTGTGTTAACTTATTTAAACGTCACAACAAGTAGGTACATGATTATCCACATTTTACAAATAAGGAAGCCACAGAGAACTTAATTAATCTACCCAAGTTTATATGTAATGACAGTAAAAGCCAAAATTTAATGATTGCGAACAGTTGTGCTATGATAGTATTGATTTTCATTCGTATTGTGTAATTATTTTCATAATCTTCTCATCTTCATTAACATTTCCGCTTTGTTTTATTCTAGTAAATTAATAACTTTTCCCTTGCACAATGTGAAATATTAAACGTATAAATTCATCTTCAATTAAAAGGTAAAGGTAGAGAAAGAGTTAATATTCTTCAAGCAACTACATATTAATTTCCTGGTAAAAAGTATTTCAGTGAAGATATGGCTGTAACTAGATGTCCTATGATTTTAAAACTTACTTTAGCAATAAGGATTATCAACCATCTAGGATGATCAATGGAACTCAGGGTCTGATAAATTACTTAAATGCCAATGTTTACGCATGTGGGGCCTGCAGCTTCCATATTATTCTCAAAGGAAGCTGAGGGCTAAAACAGATTACAATCTGATGTTTTGGTGTTTACTCTTTCTTCAGGAAAATTAAGATATTTAGCCCTGTTTGGCCCCCAAATCCTTAGTTTATTATGATGATTTCTAGATTATATGATAAAAAAGGTATTTGAGAGGACTTGACAATGGTCTAAATAATGTTATCTTCATTATTTTAGCATTCATGAATGTCTAAGGCTCTAACTTCTGAAAAGCCTTGTTAAAAATATAAACACAAATACAGTAGTTTATTTCAAACAGATAAGCCTTTAGAAAAATAAAAGCAGAATTACATTCAATTTAATTCCAAAATAGTTTTATCATAGTTTTCTTACCGGCTAATGACTCTTTTGCATCATCTTCTTTTGATTCGTCTTTAGACTCATCTGTTTCTGTGCTATCGTAATCGAATGACTGATTAACTGGTTCAGAGGAGTGGACTGTCTGGTCATCCATCACTTTAAGTAGCAAGAAGAGAAAATTGTTTAAACAAGCAAAAATAAGATCCATGAATATTCAAATATGCGTAAGAAAGGAAAATTGAAATATAAACACAAAGAAATTCCATATTCACAAATTAAACACTGATTGGCAATAAACTCTGGGGTCAGGTGATGTCTGTAAGTATCAGAGATTATAAAAGGAAATATTTTAAATTGTCAAAATTGGGAATTCCCTGACGGTCCAGTGGTTAGGACTCTGCACTTCCACTGCCGGGGTGGGGTGGGGCAGGGTTCAGTCCCTGGTGGAGAAACGAAGATCCCGCATGCCCCGGTGGCACGGCCAAAAAAAAAAAAGCTTGTCAAAATTATATTTTTATCAGAACAAAAATAAAATACAAGAATTTTAGAGAATGAAATACAAGTCCAATTGCAAGTTACAATCTGTAAAGGGCTTTTGACTATTAACTATTCATATTAAAGTTAACTTTTAGTCTACTAAAATTCTAAGAGACGTACACATATTACATCAATACAAAAAGTCAAAATATGGGTGGAACTTTTACAAACTTTTGAAAAAGCAACACAAACATTTAGGAAATAAATGTTAAAATATTTTCAAAGTAGTTTATCGGTTTGGTTTTCTTTAAGAATTGAACAGATTCCAGTTAAAAAATTTTAATTTTAGAAATACGATTTAAAGGTAATTTTAAATTTCATTTTGCTTCCAGTGTACTTTATCTCTGAAACTTTTTTAAGTGTGTCCAGTCTGACCAGTATGAAAATTCCCTTGAGCTTGCCATAGGAACGCGGCTAACTTCTTCAGAAGCTGCTTTTGTTAATGTGTACCTTTTCCGGCCTCTTCAATGACTTGCCTCACTGCTTTCTTTAAACTGTTTGCCCTCAGCATTATTTCCCTCGGTTTGACAGCTTTCTGGGAGGAAGGTTTTGTAGTGTCATCCAAGAGTTGTTCCTTGCTTTCACACAAGGATTCTTCGCTGGAAGATTCCACAGTATCTTCTTCTACAATGAGAGGACTGATGCCCGGAAGAATTGGACCAGCCTGGGAATCTGTGTGCAAAGCCTGGAGCAGTTGTTCAAGCTTCTCATTTAGTACTGAACACTAAGACAAAAAACACGGTAATGAATCTTCATTTAGCGGAGATGGAAAGTGATAGTTTAAATGAACGTTTTTTGATTTTTAGAGGAAAGATACCTACACTGATGTTTATCATTAACTGGCTATCTGTTATAAATTATATATTAGACAGCTATGGACTTAATAATGCATAATTTTTTAAAACATAGCACAATTATTCTGTAAATTTACCGAATTATACTTCCAGAACTATTCAGACACCATTGCATGGGTGAAAATCTTTATAATCTTCCCAAAGCTATTTTTCTTTAAGAGAAAACAACAAAACCTTCGTGATAAAGTGACACATTACATAAACAATTTACACATTATACAAAATTTGCTGTACATTATACAAAACACTGCATAAACTTTTTTTAAGTAATCAACTTACAGTACTGATTTTAGCATCCCAAACTGCCCAGTCTGGCTGAATCTTGTAAACTCACCTTCAAAGCTTTGGTTTTGCAAAGGAGTGACGGCACTTAAGGGATTATTAGCTCAAAGAAAGAGAAAAAGGAACATGCATAGGATAAGAAAGAACGATGCGGAAAGAAAAACATGTACTGGGCCCTTGTTTCTTCCTGCTTTTCTTGAATTCCTAAGGGTAAAGAAACATTTAGGACTGAAGCTATTGATATTACTGCCTAATATACCTTTTCTCTCCACACAATTTCCAATCCCTTCCGCCTCCTTTTGTCTTTGATGACATGCCAAGACAAAGTTACAGCAGAAAGAGTTGAGACAAAAGTGTGACTACAGAGGCTTTCTGTTTTCTGAAGCTCTCCACAGTGTAGAAAAACAAGAGAAAGAGGCTGAAAACTTCAAATGCATATTCCTATTTTCTTTCCCTTCCTCTCAATCAAGCCACCATCTACAGCTGGAGAAGATCATGCCTTTGCAAAGCCCAAGAGAGCCAAGCCTTTCGCGAGAATGCCCTGCGGTGGACAAATGAAAGCAAAGACTGTAGCTTTCAAGGTTCAGTAAACTGTTCTTATTTTAGCCTCAGAAAGCTCACAAAGGAAAAAAAAATCTCTATAAAGGAAAAGGCAAAGCAAGAAACAGAACCCTGAAAGAGGCGAGGATCAGAATATCTGGGGAATCCGAGCAACCACGCTGGGAGGGAACTTGAGTGGCCAAGGTTTGCCTGGAAATGGAAAACCATTCTTCTCCCCACTGGAACGCCAGCTGTGCAGCATTTTACCCCATGTGACCCGACTACTGTGCATTTCTCCTTCAAAATGTCAATCAGTGCGACAAAGGAGTTGAGTTATCAAATTCGGAGTGTGGGTCTCAGCAATGCAGTTTTCTGACATATTAAAGGGACTAAGCATAAAATATGTTTTAAACCCTCATATCTGATTCAAAAGTAATTTCTCCCTTGGTTTAAGATGTTTTGGGAGGAAAGGCACTTAATCAATTTAGCTGTAAAACACAGGGCGATGTTAACACTGTCAGTAAAAAACTTTCATGTCCTGAACGTGTCCCGCTTACTTTATTGGCCACGGCGTCGGCTGCAACAGCTTTTTCCAGCGTTTTCTCATGTGCCTTCTCTACTTTGGCAACGAAATCCTTTACAGTTTCACAAAGTATCCTTTGAAGAAAAGACATTGTGCAATTCAGGAAACTCAACAGGCTGATTTGCTTTGATTTACAAACATATTTAAAAATAAGCACAATTAAGTAACCTGTTAAAATATGGGGATTGTTTGTTTATAGACCCATACTTGTACCTGCTGTGTAACAAGTCCTAGATAAGTTCAAGACATCTGAAGGAATAAATGGACGCATGAATAAACCTTGCTCTACATAATTTAAGTAAGTCGTTTTAAGGTTATAACAAGCCTTTCTCAAATACTTAAATTTTTAAAATTCTTGAGTAGTTTTAGATCTTATTTAAAAAGGAAAGCATTATCTTCTGCATCTTATGTATACTTATAACGACTTGCAGTGTTGAGCAACCAAGAATAAATCCGTCACTATAGTGTCACTGGTGCCCTCCTATTCATTACATGGGTACCTACATTCTTCCTGAAGAGGAAAGAGGTTGTGCGTTATGCTGGAAACCAACCTGCCAATTGAACTGAGTTATAGTCTCTGTGAATCCATTTCTTTTTTCCCCTTAAGATGACCAACGTAATACCACGTAGACTAAGTGAATTTAGGTCTCGTTAGTGTCAGCAATATATGGTTTACTTGTTTGTTTCTTTTAATTACATTTGGTTTCTTTGCAATAGAAATAGACTAAAAGAAAAAAACTAACCTGAAACGTTAACAAATTCGTCAAAAGTCTTTAGAGCTGATGTTGGATTAAAAACTACAACCAGCAGAATGGTATATGACCAGCTTTTTGTAGCAAGTGCTTATAAAGTGATTTTGAAAACAAAATCAGGCTGTTTTAAAATAATAATATTTGTCTTTAACATTGATAGAGGTGGAGGAATTTTAGGGAAAAGATTGCAGTAATTATTTTTTTCTATTATACTCACAATTTTCTCTGTTATGTGAGTGACATAAGTATTCCAGATACCTAAGTATTAGGAAACTGAGCCATATAAGAGATACAGTACACATACACACACACACACACACACACACACACACACACACACTCTCCTCAAGCCATCATATTTATCATCTAAGAAATAAATGAATTACTGCTAACAATTTTTGTTTTGTTTGTTGTTTTTGGCAATTGTTTCTAGATTTCACTTGGACAAAAGGTAATACTTCCTAACCTTCAACCTTTTGGGTTGGCCTTTTAAACTCAAATTTCTACAGAGACTCTAACCATTTATTAGAGATCCATTCATGTGTTTCATGTCAAGTTTGGTCTTCTTTGTTCATATATAACATTTTTATGGCATTTCTTAAAATATTAAGACAGGCTACTATGAAATTTCTTCTATGAACTTTACTGAATGTTTTTCTAAGATGCCCCATGTTTAGGAAGAAGAAACACTGACATTCCCTCCTCTTTGTGGAACTCCAAAATAGGGAGGCTTTCCTTGCTATTATTACAACAGTGCGTTGATATAAATTTTCTTCTTGGATTTGTGAAACTGCATAGGCCATACCATTATCATAGCAACTTGTGCTGGTATTTCACTAACTCCTAGGGACAGGGTCTATCGGTCCATCAGCCTGGGAATGAAAGGGCAACACAGGTGCTTCCTCACATGTGCCACGATGCTGAGGCAGACAGAGGCTCAGGGAGAGAGTAGGATTCTGTGTTAGGAGAACACTTGCCACTTGGGAGAATCTTATGGTCGGTCCATTAAGTTCCATATTTCAGAAGATAGAGGATATTTATAATCCAGAGGAATGAATTCACTTTTTGTTACACCTAAATGGTGAACGCAGAGTTTTTTAAAATAGAAATAAAATGTATACTTAACAGCAGTATGATTTCAAAGTCACACCAACTGGGAACTGGCAAAATTGGGGAAAACCTGTTTTAAGATGTATTTACTATAGCAACACCAAAAACATTCTCCAACTGATACAGTTTCCCCCTTTAATACATAAAGACCTCCAGAAAATGGGTGCAAAAACCAAACGAATGAAAGTGGAACATGGATCTTCGCATAAAGCTAAAAATATTCTAAATTCCTAATTCCGCATTTAATTAACATTAGTCACCACTTTGATGAGGTGTATCCAGCATCATATTTCTTTAGTTTTGCCCTCTCTCTTCCAAGCTGAACGTGGTCAAGTGTGTGCATCAAATATTCAGTTGAAGCTGACAACAGTCCACACAGCACGCCTGATGACTTCCACCATCGTCTCAATATGTTATATTTATGAGATCTATACTTATCACTAGTAGCAGCACCTTCATTTATGTTTTCCACTTATTTTTTCATAGTGGTAAATGACAATAAAACATGCAAATGCTACACTAAGAAAAATATGTCCATAGTGTCCAAACAGAATCACATATTGGTAGTCAGGGATCCTACTACTAGAGCCTGAAAAATTCATTTTTAATCTGATATTTAAAAGTTCCGATCAGAAATTAAAGGTGATTTACAAACATCAATGCATAATATATTAAAACCCCTAGCTAGCTATGTGCTCTGAGGAAAAATTCTAACAACTACATATCTTACCTCATCTATTCGGAGACGGGGTTTGCCTAAATTATCTCTACGATAGATCCTAAATCTAAAATTCTGTGGTTCTATGACAATGGTTCCAATTTTATTATTTTTTCCTGCTAATGATCCCATTTTCTAAGAAGTTCTGTCTACAGAATAAATTATATTTACTTAATAACTTGCTTTTTATTTTTATTAATAAATGACTAATGAGTGCTTCTGAATCTCAGAAGATAACTCATTTTACCATACTGAACTGACCAAGTTTCAAAGTCAAAGAAACGTTGACTTTACGTTGAGGAACTTCATTAGTTAACCTACTTATTAGCTATGCTGATGAAACACAGCTTTTCCATCAGCATTTTCAACATTTTTAAATAGTTAAAAATAGCTTAAGCTACTGGGAATTACTATGTTATGAAACAAATATAAACACACACAAGAGGTTTAGTTAAAACGTTCTGCCTTAATATTGTAAATACTGTAAATATTGTAAATGTAAATGGCATTAACAAAAGAAGGAATTCTTTATTTTATCTAGGTGGTGGTTAAAAGAGTGTGGATGTGTGTGTGTGTGTGTGTGTGTATTTGTTTTTTTCTAATCACTTAGTTGTACCTTTATGATTTGAGCACTTTACCGTATACATGTCAGGCCTCAAATAACACATTATTTTAAAAGCAGGGAGAACTATCATAGATTTTCTAAGTCTTAGAGACATAAACCCAAATGCAATGTGTGCCTTGTTTGGATTTTGATTTGAATGAATCAACTGTCTGAAAAAAACTTCAAGAAAATTAAGTGAGATGGAATATGGGTTGAGTAATTATTATTAACTTTATTAGGTTTTTAAAAAAAGATTATTGGGTATATATACTGAAAGAGAAATAAAATGATTTCTGGGATTTGCTTAGAGATACTGCAGCAAAAGAAACTGGGGAGTACATGACAAAACATTGATAAACACTGAAGCTGAGTGATGGATATGGTGGGAAATCATTATAGTAGTGTTTCTACTTTTTCGTATATTTGAAAAAAGTCCATAACAAGAATCAGGGTAAAAATATACTCTATTACTAGTATAAAGTTATTACATATTGTCCTCTCTTTTCTCTCTCGAACTTCTTTGTGGCAAATCCCCTAGGATTTTAATCTGCAGTTGTAAAGGTCGGGCATCTGGGCAGGCCTGGGAGCTCAGATGAGTGACAAGAGGGGACCAAGGCTGGAATAGAATCTGCTTAAAGGCAAATGAGCTAGTCAAGGAGGAATCCAAAGCTAAGCTAAGAGTAGAGCCTAGGAAAGGAGCCAGGCCAAGGTCAAGGAAAAAATGTGAAATGCAATTGGGTAAAACATGAGGTGATGATACCATAATTTAATATAGCACTCTGTAGTTTATAAGCTCTATATTTATTTCATTACTCAAGTTAATTCCCCTAACAGTTCCATGAGGGAGGAAGGACAGGCATTCTTTCCATTCTTACACTTGATAAAACAGACCCAGGTCACAAAGCCAGCAAATGGTTGCATCTCATCTAGGACCTCAGACTGACATAGTACAGCACTGTGACTTACGTCAATGGTTTTCAAGATACGTTTCAGAAATATTTCAAAGATTCCACCAAGGCTTGATTAAAATTTCATTTAGAAATATAGAATATACTTTTTAAAATGTTCTTAAACTGTTAGGGATATGAGAGAGCAATATTATGTTAGCTTTTACTTTAGAATTCACTATTTTTTGTGCAAATCTTGGACTATATTCAATGCAGTTTCCAGTTATTTCTGTATTTTAGGCTGGTTACGTAGTTGTAAGGAAATTATCTTCAATTAAATAAAAATGGCATCCTTGTGACCATGTAACCAACATGAAATACAGAAATAACTGGAAACTGCATTGAATATAAAACTAAAACTGTCACCTATAACCTTATTGCTTATTTTTCTGATAAATAACTAATAATTTAATCCTATCCAATGTATTAATGCCAACAAAATAAAATGTTAGTTGTTTAATATTGGGATTCTGCATAAAATTTTATTTGAAAAAAGGCAATGTTATAAGTCAATTATAATCTTAAAGAAATAAAAATAAAAAATATACAAAATATAAAGGAGACTAATTAAACACATCAAACTCATGAAGGCCAATATTAAAGCTTTGCTAATATCTGAACTAAGAAAGGTGGCCAAGTAAAATATTTACTTAACTGTATTAAAGAATAATTCTATAACTTGTTATACCTTAAAAAAGTTCCATTTCAATTTTCCATTTTTTCTAGCCATGTCCTCTAAAATGTCCTATAAAGAGGCATTTGACTCACAGGGCAAGGGTGGCAAATACAAATGTTTTGCTCGTAGAAGTACCTTAAGAAACACCTAAGGAAGTAACTTTGGTATGTGAATTTGGCCCATGATGAGAAAGACAATAGGGAGTGCTAAGGCCTGGGACAGAGTAGAGAGTTGTATATTTCACCATAAAGCAACACAACTAATTAAAAAACACCCAACCGAGGCATCAACCAAAAAACCCATCAGCAGCATCAAACAAAGAGCATCTGGAGCCCACCAATCTGGGCAACCAGTGTGCTCGCCTTGCCTTCTGCTGTTCAACTCTCTTCCTATCATTCAGTCCTGTCTCTTATTCCTGGGGGTTATGGTGTCAAAAGCAATTGTCACTACATCTGTACTTTGGTCACAAGCAAATTTGTTTATAATGATTTATTTTGTCTTTCCTTGACTTTTTTGCAATAAGTATACAACATACTAGAGTTTGTGTATTTTTCCATCACTTCCCCACTCCGTTTCTTTCCTTCCCCTTTCTCTCCTCTTTCTGTGTATCAGTAATATTTCCTTGCTAAGCCAGAATCCTAAAGCACGCTTTTACGTTCACTCATCAGTTGAAAATTTCAGTGGGTTTTACTCCTTCCTCTAGTTGACTTTCTAGTCCTCATGACAGCAGTACAGGGTGCTTCAAAACTAAACCCTAAATTCCAGTCAGGATAAAAAAATCAAGTAGCTTTGGCTCCATGTACAGAATCAACTTAATTAAAATCTGATAACTTTGAATTAAAATATAATTACATAATTTAAACATGCTGAGAAATGTCATTTTGAAAAATCTCATTATTATTTTCCTTTTCCTGATGTAAACAATCCCTAAATAGTAGTGTTTATGGAAATAATGAATTCTAGTGAAATGTGTTTTCCACATCATAATTAATCATAAATGTTTCTTTAAATAAGAACTTAGATGAGTCAAACTCTGAAAATTCACTGCACCTTTTTGACAAAAACGTTTCAAATTAAGCCTCAAAAAAACACCCTTTAAATATACCCCACTGCAAATAAGATGCTAAGGTGGTTTTTCAAAAACCAGTGCAAATTTAGTATATCTAATTCTATAACCCACTTTACAGATATTTCTGGGGGGAATATCACATAGAAATGACATAGCAGTAGCAAACAGCTTTCCTTGCGTTTTCACCATATAACTGTATCATGACTTGAACTCTACAACTCACTTGGCAGATGATATGACCACTGCGTGTTCATCAGAATTAAGGATTTTTGTAAGATGAGCTGCCACTGAGTCTTCATAAATTGTCATCTGAAAAAAAATAAAAAAACTTACACTGTATTGTTGCTGCTGGCATTTATACAATTCAGTTATTACTGCTTCAAAAACAAGCCATTTGGACACGTGACACATGGCAATGGCTATAATGAAATACAAATGGCTTTAATGAAATACATAATATATATGAAAGAGTCATTATACAAAATAGATAAATATTTCCTTTCTGTGAAAGGCTCTTAGTATCTGGAATTCTTTA
Organism: Hippopotamus amphibius kiboko; assembly: GCF_030028045.1. Taxonomy (NCBI): domain Eukaryota; kingdom Metazoa; phylum Chordata; class Mammalia; order Artiodactyla; family Hippopotamidae; genus Hippopotamus; species Hippopotamus amphibius. The sequence goes on along the minus strand of NC_080199.1, from coordinate 56,276,188 downwards.
ATTCATATTCTTAGAAAAATCCATTGAAAACTGTGTTGATGTCAAATAGTTGAATATAAAAAAAAAAAAAACTCCTACAAGTCAGTACCAAAAAAGCCAGACAATCTGATAAAAATGGACAAAAGACTAGGAGTTTAAGGAGGAAGATATACAAATGGTCCCTAAGCAGATGAAAAGGTGATCAACTCCATCAGCCATCGGGCAAACAGAAACTAAAACCACAATGCAACACCCCTACGCATCTGCAGAACAGCTAAGACGAGAACAACAGCGATGATGGAAAATGCCAGATGTTGGCAAGGCTGTGGAGCAACAGAATTCTCATACGCCGCTGGTGGGGGGTGCAAGCTGATACAAACATGCGGGAAAACGGCTGGGTAGTATCTATTAAAGCTGAACGTGAAACTTCCCTGGCGGCGCAGTGGTTAAGAATCCGCCTGCCCACACAGGGCACACGGGTTCCATCCCTGCTCCGGGAAGATCCCACATGCCTCGGAGCAACTAAGCCCGTGTGCCACAACTACGGAGCCTGCGCTCTAGAACCCGAGAGCCACAACTATTGGGCCCATGTGCCGCAACTACTGAAGCCTAGAGCCTGTACTCCACAACAAGATGATAAGTCCAAATACTGCAATGAAGAGTGGCCGCTGCTCACTGCAACTAGAGAAAGCCCGTGCACCACAGCTAGAGAAAGCCGGCATGCAGCAATGAAGACTCAATACAGCCAATAACTAAATAAATAAATTTATATTAAAAAAAAAAAAGCTGAACGTATGAGTAACACTGTAGGACTCAGCCATTCATACATCTATACCCAAAAGAAAGGCAGATGTGCTTTCCCAAAAGACATGTACTAGAACGTTCACAGCAGCAACTATTCGATAGTAGAATGGATAACAAATTGTAGTATATTCGTGCCACAGTATACTACAGGGCAATGAGAATGCGTGATGTACCACTATGCCACGATACAGATGGATCTCACAGACATAATATTTAGGGAAAGAATTCAGAAATGAAGGAGTGTATACGTACAAAATGATTCTATTTTATAAAGTACAAAAACAGACAAAATTAACCTATGCTGTTAGAAGTTAGGATAGTGGTTACTGGGGTGGGAGGTGGGGATGGTGAAAGAGAGGGGGCATGGTGGGGGGGGCCGGGGATACTGGTAATGCTGCCTTGTGGCTGAGTGTTGATCACATGGGTTCATTTGTTTGTGGAAACTTACCAAGCTGTATGTTTATGATACGTGCGCTTTTCTATATGTGTAAATTCAATAAAGTTTTTGAAATGTTGAACGCATGTCATTCAATCATGTAAATACATATTGCTCTCAATGAAATAATCAAAATGCTAAAGGAGTCCCATATCCCCTTATCTATTTGAGTCAAATGTCAACATTCTGTTGAAAGAACACATCTTCCTAATATGTAAAAATGTGCACAATATTTAAATAGCCTCATATTCAGGGCCTTCCATCAAATGCTTGCCTCAACTATATTCCATGTCACATGGCTCAAAAATTTCCAGTAGAAACCACCCACTCTATTTGAGCTGGCCTCCTATGCTCTTCTGTCTGACTCAGGTAAACTTTCATTGTTTTTTACCAATCGGCATCAGTTTATTCACACTCAAATGAAGATTCAATTACCTGCCCCCCCCCCCATAAAGGCTTCCTAAACTAGCCTCTTCCCAAAAGGATCTCAGTCCTGCTTTCCATCCAGTGTCACCAGTGGCAATCAGTGTGCTACTCTTTCAAATTTCTATCTTACTGCCTTCAAAGGCAGACCACATATGGAAAAGAAATTTTACGTGAAAGAAAGGAGGGGAGGGGACTTCCCTGGTGGTCCAGTGGTTAAGACTCCTCGCTCCCAATGCAAGGGGCCCAGGTTTGGTCCCTGGTCAAGGAACTGGATCTAGCATACTGAAAAGAAGATCCCGTGTGCCTCAACTAAGACCTGGTGCAGCCAAATAAATATTAAAAAAAAAAAGAAGAAGAAGAAAATAAGAAAGGAGGGGAGGGGAGGAACCTCAAAGTTTCACACAATATTGTATTGACTTATAGATCTACTAACTGATCCCTGATCTAAACATTAAAAACAACATCTTTTTAGTTAGGATCAGAAAAATGAAAATCTATCTTCTAAAAAAAGGCAAAGAAAGGAAACACTCCTCCAAAAATTTGATTTTATTTCTTTTCCCTACAGGGTAGATTGTTATAAAACCTGAGAAGGTCGAGTAAAACTATCACTAATTCCATCTGAATTTACATTTTAAAAATCCAAGGTTTTGTCCATTAAAAATAACCAAAGGCATAGAACACAACCTTTTCTAGAGGAAAATGAAATAACCTCTATATCCAAGGATAAAATTATTGATATCACTTATTAGGGTATTATGTAGTCACTTAGCAGCATTAGGAAGGTAAAGTAATAATAATAGTTGACATTTCTTATTGCGTACCAGGCACTGTGATTAAATACTTTGTATGGATTTATACCATTGATTATCCTGTCTTACACCCAAGGCACCTAAGGCTCAGGTGAGCTGAGTGATTTGCCCAAGACCCATAGCTAATAAAGAGCAGACAAGCTACAGGTGGGGACTCTAGAGTTTATTCCATCACACCCCTCTATCCCAACCAAGCAAGTCTTGGTCTTTGATTAACTGTATTTGTCAAACATAAATTTCATCATTTCTCGGGTGTATCATTGTAACAGCCTCCTGGCTGGGCTTCCTCTGTCTCTCCTGCCCCTTTTCAAACCGTTCTCCACTTCACAACACAGTGATTTTTTTTCTAAAGCACAAATCTGATCATGCCACATCCCAGCTTAATATGTCTTAAGTTTTCTAGATAAAATCAAAACTCTTCAGCTAATAGGTTAAGACTCTCCATGATCTGAACCCTCCTTTCCTCTCCTCTGCCCTGTCTTTTGATGCCCTTCCCTTGCACCACCTGCTCTAACTCTACAAGATTACTCACAGACCCCAAATGGACCAAGGTCCTTACTATCAAGCTCCGTGTGATGCTCTTTTTCAACTAGCTAATTCCTACTTCTCTATTTTTGTGCTGAAACCCAGTTTAGGCATAACCTCCTCCGTAAAGACTTCACTGAACTTACCAGGCTGAGAACCCTCTCTTCTGTGCAATCATTATACCCTGAAAATAAACATTGCTGGTCATTTCCTTGTCTGGCTCTTTCACTAGACCAGAGATTCCCAAACTTCCTGGGCTCATGGCATCCTTAACATCTTAATAATTTTGTCACAGTGCCCCTGAGCCAAAAGAAATACTTAACAGTAAAGTCCAAACAACTTAGTAAGTATTTATGTCCTAACAACTTAATAACCATTTGAAGAAATAATACACGTAAGTTAAAAGAGAAAAATAATACCTTATTTCATCCTCAAATAACTAGTTGTGAGCCTGTGGGCACTGTATACATCTCAAACCTTAGAATCAGATTGGACGAGGATACTCTCATTTCCTATTCAACACTAATTTTTGTGTGGAATTTGCTTTATTTCACAGCAACTACTGAAAACCTAGCTGCACAAAAATATGATATCAAAAGGAATGCAGCACAGCCTAATATTTAAACTGTGCACTACCTGGAGCTAGTAGTTTCTGTGAGGTCCAACAGATACTGAGTATTACAATGTTTTCTTTGAAATTTAAAATCATCTCATGGTAGCCCTCTGAAATACAACTCTAAGCTGATTGAAGCTAGAGGGTAAGACTTTTATTTCCAGTCCCAGGTACCAATAGGTACTTAATACTGCTGAATGAAAGAAAGAAAGAATAAAGTTACAACTTCATAGCATGTTATTACCAAGCAGCTAGAAAACAGACAGAATTGAAGGGAAAGAAGTTTCATTACCTGGTAAGAGTAAGTTTAGAAATAAACTAATCAGAAGATTTTCATTTCCAGAAATTTAAGGCCATTCTCTCCTGTGTTTTCAGGGAGTTGACTGGGGTACAGCAGCTCACAGCTTCTCTTTGATTACCTTGGCTTTGATAATAAGCAGCTGTAGACTTACTAGACTTGTATGATTGGGGAATGATACGGAAGACACCAAAAACATGGACTTCTGCATCAAAAGGCTTTTAATACAAAAAGAAAGGAGTAGGAATCTGGCTTCCAAGGAATAGGCAAGGCCAGAGGGCTCTGATGTCAAGATGCCCATTGTTCTAATACGGTTTGGCATTTAGATTAAAAGAATTAACAATACGAATTTTTTTTATTTTGGTGGCAACGCACAGCTTGCAAGATCTTATTTCCCCAATCAGGGATTGAACCTGGGCCACAGCAGTGAAAGTGCCAAGTCCTCAACACTGGACCTCCAGGGAATTCCCTAACAATACAAATTTTTTTTCTTTTCTTTTCTTTTTTTTGAATCTGAAGTTGGTATATTTAAAACTATTTAGGAAAGTTAACTTACAGTAAAGTGTAGCTTTAAGAGGGTATACACAGTAGTTGTACCTTTAAGTCTTGATAATTATATATACATCATTGCATAATGCAGGCACTGAGGAGTTTTGTTTTGCAGGTAAGAGTGCATAAGATTTAGTCTCTCAGCATATTTCAAGCATACAGTACAGTAACAATACAAATTTTTAATTCACTGTCTACTTTGTGTCAGTCATCATTCCAGATGACAACATAATGGTGAGTGAACAGTATACATTGCCTGATCCTTACAGTGTGATGGCACTAAGATAATGGAAGGTGAAGGGGGCTGTGGAACTACTGAGGAAGGACACAGACCTAGGACTTGGGAGACGAGGGATGACCACTTGGAGTGAGGGACGGCCACCTGGAGTTGATACCTAAGCTGAGACTTAAGGTGAGGACAGGAGTGAACTAAGTATGAGGCCAATGGAGCGATGCATATTCATTCGCCACGGGGTGGAGGAGAGAAGAACCTGACGGCATACGGATTTTACATTAAATGTAAACAATACATTTTCTGATATTGAGTATTAAGCAATAGAATCATTGTCACTGAAGGAAATCATGGAATCACTATTTCTACAATGTGCAAAAAGTACAACCACAAATAGAATTACTTAATTATGGCCATAAGGAATTAATCAATAAAACTGTCACAATTCCTTAAGCTCTATAATTCTATGGTAGCAGCAGAATGCTAACAGTTAAGAAGAAGATCAACCACATTTTGTGTCCTTTTAAGGAAAATCGAAAAAACAGTAATTTCACAATCATGCATAAAGGAATCCAAAATAAATATTTTACTTAAAAAATATAAGCTGGAAATTTAGACAGAGCCTAAGAAGAAGGAATATTTAGCTTACTTTTATTTCAGTTTTCAAGGCAAAGTCACACAGTGACTGGTCAGAGTGACGTAGAACACTCATTTAACCTGTAACCTTAAGGCATGCTATATCTTCGGTATGAAATACTTAAATAAGAAACCAAAATAAATAAAATTTCATTCAGAACTCTTTTATACTAAAAAAGGGCTTTCTGCCATGTAGTTAAAATTGCACCTCATATTTAGTGACTACATATGTGATAAAAGTAAGCTGTCTGCCTATATCTTACATGCTCCAAAGAGCAAAATAATCTCTGCCTTTGTCTCTTTGGAGAGAGAATTAATAACATTTAAAAAATACTAGTAAGAAAAAAGATTGGTTCCTATGAAAACATTATGCTTATAGTTGAATAAAATAATATAAACAAAAATGCTGCTGGAAAGGAAGTAGTAAATATATTAATCTTTCATAGTAATTATCTCTGGGTGGCAGGACTGAAAATAAAATTTTTATTTTCTTTTTAATATATTTTTGTATTTTCCAAAATTTTTAGAAGCAGTTTTTGCTACTTTTACGTCAGGGGAAAAAATTTAAATACAATCAGCTTCTTTAAGGAATAGCCCATGTTTCTAGTTACCATTCCTTTCCTTAGTTTTGACAAGATCATAATTTTCTTAATGACAAAACAAGTATTTCAACTGTGAAATAAACAGAGAGAAAAATAAGCTATCATAGATCAAATGGTCTTAGGGAGTCAGAGACTAATCCTTTGAAAATTAGGTTCTGTTTTAAATCTCCAGTGCTTTGAGGTTTCATTAGAACGCTGAATCTTTAAGAACATCTAAAAACGGTAGTTATTAATGGTCTGTAGCAGGGATGGAATGAAGTGCACTGTCTTCCTTTGTTTTATCTTGATCAACAGACAACGTAGAGACGTGTTCTAATGCATCCTTAACACAGCAGGCAAAGCAGGAAGAGAGAAATTCTAATATGATCTTCTGGCAACAAGTATTGGTGTGTTTGGAGATTATTGAAGGGAGCTGGGAGAACATCTAATAATCAAACAGGTGCTCATGGGTGAAGCAGAAGATGAGTGGAGGCTAACAGGAGGCTGGCATCAGCTGGCTTCCCTGGAGCCCTGCTGCTAAGAGGGAGCAGGCAGGTGGAATATTCAGGAAGAACTATTGAGGTGGGAGCAAGGAAACCTGCATGCCTGCTGCTTTCCACACACTCACCACCTCCTTCAATCCTCCCAACCCTGTGGTCTCCTCAACAGCTGAGGTCCGTGAAAATGAGGCCCACGAAGGTGAGTGATGTGGCTGAACTCACACACCCAGAGTGGGTGTCAGGGGAGGACTCTAACCTAGATGGTGAGGATTCCTTCCTCTGGAGGAGACGACCAGAAGCAGTCAATGAGCCCAAACCCCAAACAAGAAAAACTACAATTAAGTGAACATGCTACCATACCTTACACGTTGTTTATTGTTCAAGACACCCCCGTTTTCAAATGATAAATAGGTAAAGAGTTAAAGTCTTACATAAAATTCTTCAGACGCTTCTGGAGGTTCTGGAAGTAGAGAAGCCTTTGGCGGCAATTTGAGTTCATAGGTCATTATACTCCACCTGAAGGGAGAAAAATTTGGGGTCTAAAATTCCTTTAATGAGAAGAGAAAAAATATCACATTGTACACTTTAAATATATGCAGTTTATTGTATGTCAATGATATCTCAATAAAAGTCTTTTTAAAAGGAAAAAAATTCCTTTAAAATTTAATAAATTGACTTTGTTCTCACCTCACATACACACATGTGCATATATATTCATGAACTATGGTTTACTGTGTCAAAAATAAGCAAACATGGGAAGAGATGGACTTTTGGTAATCTCATAAGATGCTGAATTCATAATTTATGATTTCCATATCTTACCAATCCTCTGGCTGGTGACTTCCAAATATTTGAAGGCCACGGCCCACAGTAAGAAATGTACAATATGTAACAAGACCTCCCCTCTTCACTAGGTGCAAAGCATCTGACTTTTCTATTCCTCTCTGTTTCACTTTTTAAATAATGCTCACTGCAACTTCTAACTAGATTACATAAATTGCTAATGGGTCACAGCCCCAAATTCTAAAACAATGTCCTAGATTAAACAAATGCATAGTACCTATGAAAAATAAACCATTCTGCATGTAACAGTCTTGCCAAGTCAGCTTACACAGACATGAAATGAAAATTAGTCTTTCTTACATTAAGAAAGTAAGTGTGGGATTGAGAGGAAAATATTAACAGAAATAATACTTAAATGAAGCAAATTTATTTCAATTAGCTGTAAATATTAATTTCAAACCAAACATTGAAGCATTTGGTGTTTGAGAAAAACAGTCAACTCCAGGTAAATCCAGTCTTCTATCCAAAATGATTTCAAAATTTGGGAAGAACAACTGGGTAGGGACACTATTGTTGTCAGTAACACAATACGAAATAAAGATTTTTCAAAGACACAAAGCATAATAAGAGCAGCACTGGAACATATGGATTTTAAGAAAAGCATATCACAGTGAGAGCCAGGGACAGAACCTAGAGGAAAATCCTAAGATTATCATGAATATATAAAGAGAGCCTAGTGTATCATTCAGACTAATAAGTCTTTGTATAAAAATTCAAATTCTGAGAGAATTCCCCAAAAGACATAGGTTATATGTTAGGATGCGTAAACTAAATAGATGTGTATAGCTACTATTCAATTCTTGACATGAATATACTATAAATACATATTTCAGCCCAAAAAGTCATTCATTCCTTCATTCATCCATGCAACAGGTATGTACTGAACGTCTCAAAGTGACAGTATTCCAGGGTTTGGAAATACAAAATTGAATAAGACTTCTCTAATAAAGCTTGTATTCTAGTGCAGAAAACAGATGCAATACAAGTAACAAAAAAATTACACTCTGTAACCTTGCAAATAGGGAAAATCACAATTGGAAACATGAAAGTCAAGTTCCATATATCTGGAAATGCTTCTCTGGGCAAAGGATGGTTAAAGAATTGGGAAAGAAATCCACTCAAATGTCCTTTGACCTCCCATGCTATACCTCCTCCCTTTATAGGCAATGATTGGAGCTGAAGAAGCAGGAGAAAGAGGCAGCACAAGTCAGGAAGAGATGCTTACTGGTACCAGCTAAGCAGAGTTGGAGGCAGAAGGTAAGGACCCATTTGGTGAGTATGTGCATTAAACAGGAAGCGCAGGGACTTCCCTGGTGGTCCAGTGGTTAAGAATTTGCCTTCGAATGCAGGGGATGCGGGTTCAGTCCCTGGTTGGGGAACTAAGATCCCATATGCCGTGGGGCAACTAAGCCCGAGAGCCACAACTACGGAGCCTGTGCACCCAGAAGCCTGTGCACCACAAATAGAGAGAAGCCCGCGAGCCTCAAGGAAGAGCCCGTGAGCTGCAACGAAAGATCCTGCATCCACATCGAAGATCCTGAAGCTGCAATTAAGGCTGGATGCAGCCAAATAAATAAATAAATAAATATCAAAACAAAAACAAAAAACACCGTGTGTAGTGTTGAACGAAGCCCCTGGGAAACAAAGTCTGGATTTTGGTGCAGACAGCCAGTTCAAGCACTTTTCAGCTATGTGACATTGGTAATATAAAAACCTGAGCCTTTTTACATGTCAGTTGGAGATGATACTATTAGCCATCTATGTAAATGTATAGTGAGGACTAAACAAGATGATACTCTATCCAGTAAAGTAACTAGAATTGCCATGCAGACCAAAAATATTAGTCATTTTTGGGGGGGACTTGGGGGGGGGGGAGTCAAGGAAGGGAGGGAATACGGGGATATGTGTATAAAAACAGATGATTGAACTTGGTGTACCCCCCAAAGAATAATAAATAAATAAATAAAATTAAAAAAAAAATATTAGTCATTTTTATTCCCACTGTCACAAGACAATTTACATCTTTGTAAAATAGTCATAACAATGCTTTTCTTAGCCAGTGCTGTTCTGAGGATCAAATAAGTTAATATATATGAAAAAGCATATATGATGTGGAATATTATTAAACATCAATTTTTTCACCTGTTCTTTATGAATGGTATTCTTAAATGAGTAAAGAAAGCACTGGAACAAAATATTCTTATGTTTCCAACAACAGTCCTAGCTTTTTTAATCCCCTTTAATTTTTTTTGATTGGGTTTTTTTGTTTTGGGGTTGTTTTTTTTTTTTTTTGCTTATTTTTGGTTTGTCTTTTTTTTTTCACAGGTCTGCATTCAGGAATTTTACCACGGGGCTGTTGTTTCTTGGCTAACCACCTGGAGAAGTTAATTTCTATAACATACAAGGGAAAAGCACACATCCAGAGCAGAGGAAATGCCTCACAGCATTTCCTAGGCTGGGGGGGTGGCATTTAAATTTACAACAAAAAAGCCATTTAAAATACCTTGTGGGGTATGGTAAGCACTGCATCGGGCAGTTATCTGGGAAATCACCTCCAGGCTCTTTTCAAGACTAGAGACTGAGTCCACTTTATGCTCCCAAACTACTGGGGGATCCCTTTCAAGACTGGTTGGGGATAAACACAGACAAATGCTTGCCAGCCCAGCTTTGTTGTTAAATATTCTGTCAGCAAAAGAATCAGCCATTACAACATTACCTTATGACAGGCAGTGTTACAATTAATTAGGTTATAGCTTATTTTAGAGTAATCACATTTCAGACTGGTGGCTCCCTGATGAGATCGTGTTATTTTCGGGAAGAGTTCCACAGATGGCTAATCCTATCAAAGTTGTTTTGATTCAAGCTAGCTCACGTTTATAATGAGATTTTGACATTTGTGTTCCGCTTAGGATGGAGGTTACTGTTTACTGAGCCCGGGTTGTTCCCTATACCCCAATTCTAAACACCTCCTCCATAACACTCAGGGCACACACACTGTGATTTCTTTTTTATATGTGGGGCATTTAGAGAGAACGCAGTTAAGAGATGCAATCGAGGATACCATAAAAACAGTGATAGTTCCTTCATGTGAAGCTGTCTTCCTTACACCTCCTTATCCCTAAGAAAAGATGTTGTTTTTTAGTATTCTGTTGGTTCAATTCCTTTTTAATATGTATAATTAAGAAGAGATATTCTAACAAATCTAAGGTTTATATGTCTTTCTTAGTTTTAATGAAACCAGAAGATGAAGGGACCATACCTACTATACTCACCAAAAGCCCCACCCCGCCATTAACTATTTCAGCTGTCTGAGCCAGAGAGCAGTTGAAAGTAATTAGTATCAGAAAAAAAAAAAAAGTAATTACTATTAACAGCCTTCTACATTATCTTTAAAATAATGGGTTCACTAAACTAGTTTCTCTCTTTTTTTTTTTACAGTTCATTCATTCAACTCAAAAAACATATTTATTAAGGTCTAATCTGTGCCAGACTCTACTCTAGACCTCAGGGGTTGGAACCCCTTCACGGGCTTACCGTTAGTACAGTTTTAATTATCAAAAAGGATATCAGGGCTTCCCTGGTGATGCAGTGGTCAAGAATCCACCTGCCAATGCAGGGGACATGAGTTTGAGTCCTGTGCTGCAACTACTAAGCCTGCACTCTAGAGCCTGTGAGCCACAACTATGGAGCCCATGTGCCACAACTACTGAAGCCCAAATGCCTAGAGCCTGTGCTCTGCAACAAGAGAAGCCCACGTGCAGCAAGGAGACCCTACGCAGCCAATAACTAACTAACTAACTAAATAAATAAATTTATTTTTTAAAAAAACAAAAAGGATATCAGTATGCCACTTTCGATCTAGTTTTAGGAGAGAGTTTGTTATTACCTGTCCAGCATTTTGGTGCTGGCCCGTTCCAGCTTCTCAAGTATCTGAGGAAGTTGGGTGTCGTCATCGTAGGAGCCTCCCCAGCCAAGAACCCGGGCGAGGTCATTTCCTGTACCCAGAGGCAGTACTCCCAGCTGACACTGAAAGACAGCCCCACAGGAGACTCAGACAAGTTGAGACATAGGGACTCCGACATTTCTATACATCACTGGTCAGCAGGTTTGGATAGAGTCATGTTAAATTAACTAGCAATGAAAAGAACGACCACCTGCCTGTTTATTCAAGTTGAGCTTATCAATTTCTGACAAAACCCAACCGACGCTTCCATCTCCTCCACAAACAAGAATCCGGAAATTGTCAAACTTCTGGAATAACCTTAAACTGAAAGTAAGAAGTATTTTACTTTAGTATAAATAAGTAAAAATCACTTTCCCCAATTCTTTGTTATTCTGTTATTTACTGGTAGTCATGTTTCGATTAAATATAAGAACTCTTACATATGAATCATACTATAAAAATTAATTTGAGTGCAATGTGTAACTCAAGAAAACACCTTAATCAGAAAGAGGGAAGGAGATTATAAGTAGAAATGGAGATAAAATTAGGAAGAAAGGGGAGTGAAAAATGAGAAAGCAAAAAAAGAAGCAGAACCCAGGAAAGAGAATGAAAGGTAAGTGATAGTAGATGTCAGGAGAAGCGATTTTTCTCTTTCCTTCACAAGCATATGCTATTTCCATGAGTAGCATATTACAAACCAGGGCGGGGAATCTAGGGCACGGATACTCCTGAATGGCAATGCAAGCAGTTCCTAAAGAGACCCACCAAACCTCACCCAATGTACCCCCACCATACCCCCAGTAGTATTTTTGCTTCCTCTTTTCCTGTTCTCAGGTCAATCTTTTTACTTCTGTCTTCCTTCATCTCAAATTTTGACACACCTCACCTTGTGAATGTACCTTTGTACACCTCAAGTACTGTGGAAAATCGAAAAAATATGGAGACAATCTCAAGAAGTTTCACAAAGGGAGTTCCTTAGAATTTTAGAGGATGGGTAGAAAAAATAAATGTCAAAAATATAAGATATTGGAAGGATTATAAAAAGATATGCTAGAAAGGGAGACAAAGCTAACCAGCAATGGGAGAGACAAAGGTGAGGAGAGAGGCTAGATAAGGAAGTGCCAGGTGCCATGCAGGGGAAAGGAAGGGACGTACAAGCACATAAGGAAGGAGTTGGGTTCAAACCAAGCAGACCAACACCCCGGGACCAGAAGGGCCTGAGACAGCAAGGAGAAGGCAATGGAAACAAGAAGGAAGACTCTGAAAGGACACAAGTGAAAAGAGGCACAAAGAGAGCCTGAGGAAAGAAACAGGGAACACAGGAGAGTGCTAAATCACAAAACACAAACGGGCTTTTCAGGAAATGGTATCTAAAAATCTTCATTTCTACTTCTGTGTTCATGCTTTAGGTGACGGTGGAAACCAAGAGAAAAGCCGAGTTGGCGTGAGTAAATTATAAGGAGACTGCAGGCCCCTGGGTCAGATGACACAACATCGCCTCTTCAACAGAAATCATATGTATATATACACACACACACACTAAAAATGTATTCAAAGTGCCTCAAGGCATATTTTCCCTCCTTAAAAATATATTTAAGTTTCTCCCCCCAGATTTTAGGTTATATGACATTCCAGAAAGTTTGAAACGAACAATTAACAAAAGTACTTTTTTGTCATTTATGGGAACTGAGTCTGAAATCCTTGAGGACCTGTCTTTCAAACCCACAACAGTCTCTGTGCTTTGGTTAAATAATTGATTGTTTGTATTACGTACAATTCAATACTAGCCTCCCATACTAATCATTTTCTCAAGTTATTTTTTTATTTCTATATTTACACAAGTTGATCTGCTTTGTAGAGCTAAGCAAACAGAATTGTTTGATGTAGGATATATTCTAAAACATTTTCTAAACAAATTTTAGAACTTTCAGCACACAAGTTAGATATATAAATATCAAAAAGTTTGTGTTAAAATTTATAATTAGAACTTTGAAAAAAGGGAGGTGTGAGAAGATCAACACACAGATGTCTAACATGAACCTACAATTTTCATCAACTGAAAAACCAAGTGTATTTCATGCTCAGCGCTACATTTTTTCAAATGAGATTTATCAATAATTAATTACCCTAAATGAGGACCGCCATTCATCAAATCAAACACCTGGGCTGGATTTAGTAACTGTTTAAATCGACGAAGAAACTTTACTCCCTGATTATCGCCACTCTTAGAATTGACAAAAACCAACAGAGGACTAACACAGAATGAAAATGTTGCTCTACAGAAACCTGTAAAAGAAAAAAGAAAACACAACACCAGATCAATATGTACAGCTTTCTCTTTTTAAACTCCTAACAAAACTTCAGAGGAAAAAAGATAAATTCATAAATAACCTTGTTTATTTACTTTAACAATGTTATCATTTAGCCCCCAAAAAAGGAGATAGGTTTATTATTTACATACTAAGACCATAGAACTTCTCTTTTAAAATATGCACTATAATGAAAAATCATACCAAAGATGGTATTAATCATAGATAATTTGAGATCTACCACCTGCCTTAACAACACTTAATTATTAAGAGAAACCAATCATAGTCTATAAATTCACAATTGCTAAAGGATTCATGGTCACTTTCAGTATTATATTTAACTCCTCCTTGATAAGGCCTTAAAAAAATATTTTTCAATTTTGTAATTTTATAATAAATAACAGAACGGTGACCTATCAGGGCTTGGTGGCGGGGGGTGGGGGGGGGGAGTTGTTAATAACACAGGGTAAAAAAATCATATCTTCAGCAGCTTATAAAAGCTATGATACCTCTTGGCATAATTTATATAAAAAGTTTGAAAAGCATAAGGCACTTAATCGATGCAAACCATTAATAGCAGTTTATGGTAAAAGCCTTTTGTAATATAGTTTGCTTACAAGAAAGTTATTAGTATGCTATCCCAAAACCAGTGTTGTAAACAGGTTCTTCAGTACGTACAATTAAGTTGTAAAATACTAGAAAAAGTGAATGAATTTACAGGAATATAAATATAAATATAAATGAAATGCTAAGAAAACAGATTTTAGTAAGAGCTACGCTAATGGACAGTTTCAATCACGGAGGGGGGAGATGCTTACCAAAAAATTAACCTTTTCAGGTTGCATTTTGTTACAGAATAACGGTCTTATTTTATTGGCTGAAACGTAATATCTGGAAGTCTTTTACACTGTAATTTCACCACTGTGTTAACAGCGATGTTAAACCTTACTTTAAAAATGTTCTTTCATAAATTAAATGTGCTGTTCTGCAATTGAAATGGAATTATTATATAAAAACTAACCAATTGCAGCACTATTTACAATAGCCAGGACATGGAAGCAACCTAAATGCCCATCAACAAATGAATGGATAAAGAAGATGTGGCATATATATACAATGGAATATTACTCAGCTATAAAAAGGGATGAGATGGAGCTATATGTCATGAGGTGGATAGACCTAGAGTCTGTCATACAGAGTGAAGTAAGTCAGAAAGAGAAAGACAAATATTGTATGCTAACTCACATATACGGAATCTAAAAATGGTACTGATGAACTCAGTGACAAGAACAAGGATGCAGATGCAGAGAATGGACTGGAGAACCTGAGGTTTGGGAGGGGGCAGGGGGTGAAGGGGAAGCTGAGACGAAGTGAGAGAGTAGCATAGACAAATATATACTACCAACTGTAAAATAGATAGCCAGTGGGAAGTTGCTGTATAACAAAGGGAGTTCAACTCGAGGATGGATGATGCCTTAGAGGACTGGGACGGGGAGGGTGGGGGTAGTCGAGGGAGGGAGGGAATACGGGGATATGTGTATAAAAACAGATGATTGAACTTGGTGTACCCCCAAAAAAATAATAAATACATTAAAAAAAAAACTAACCAGAATAAACAATTACAGTTCTATTTATTCTAGGAAAATAGATGTGCATATCGACATTTGATATACCAGGAATATACACACTTACTTACACTACGGCTACATACCATCAGAATCGGTGCTGTTTAGTGCAATTGGAGGTATGACAGATACTTTACATTGGCCAAGCGGACATATAGGATGATATAAATCTTTGCAGGCAGTATGTACCTAATAACAAAGAAATAAACCTTCAGGAATCATAAACACACATCAAGCATTTGTTATGGTATAAATTACATCTAAGGAAATGGTAAATGAGGATCAAGTGCATCCTGAAATGTTCAGTAATTCATAAGTTACTTTACTGGCACAATATCTATACTTCTAAGGAACGGGCTAATCACTTCAGAGACAGCAATCTGATTTGGTCTGTGCAGCCTGTTGGCATGATTGTCTCAGGTAAGTACTATGAGGTCAATAAATGCCTGGTGAAGGCAAGGGAAGAGGAAGAGAAGAGAAAGACCAGCAGAGGAAGGGAGGAAGGAAGGGAGGGAGGGAGGGAGAAAGAGAGGAAGGAGGGCAGCGAACCACTGAGTGTCAAGAGCATTGTCCACAGGCAATGTGACCACATCTACCTTAGAAATTTCTCACAGAATTTAATGAAAATAAATACAATCTGTAATGTGTCTGCTCCTTCTGCAGTGATCCTATAATTTTTTATTCACACCTCTTTCATAATATTGTCATGTTAGTATAGTTATAAGTACATCTGTGCCTATGTTCTCAGCTAGACTTCTGGCTCTGTAAGGAGAAGGAAAAGGTCCTATTATGGTCCACTCATCTTGGAAAACGATACGCATCACAGGCACTCAGCAAATGTGTTAACTCTGTAGAAAAAAAAAGTTTCAAGATCACTCAAGCGGGGCAAACATAGTAAGTAGAACCTAGGCAATTTAGAATAATTTATGTACGTACCTAGAGAGCCTTTAAATGTTTTTTTAGTAAGAGCAGGCACTTCATAAAGCACTTATTTAATACGGCTTTATTTCATTAGTCCTTTTAGAAAACTGGCATATCAATTAAACATGTAT
This sequence comes from Hippopotamus amphibius kiboko, assembly GCF_030028045.1. NCBI lineage: Eukaryota > Metazoa > Chordata > Mammalia > Artiodactyla > Hippopotamidae > Hippopotamus > Hippopotamus amphibius. Next base: position 56,260,028 of record NC_080199.1, on the reverse strand, counting down.
TTATCAAAACTTCTGAGAAAGTAATTGAAATTTAATAGTGATTCTTGTTCTGCTGATGACCTAACTTTGGACCATTTCCTATTATGATTTATAATAATTAACAATCCAAATGGATTTCAGAAAAATGAACATGCACAGATAGTTGTAAAAGGAATTCAAAAAGTACGAGAATCAGTCTTTTGCTCTATTATGAGTATAACAATGTGAAATGAGAAAAGCAGAGATAAAAGTGTATCTTCACTATTTTTACAGAAAAGGTAAAACTATGTCCAGAGATTGGACAACAGCTGGAAAAATTATGAGGTGACTCATTAGGATAGTGGAACTATGGTTTGGTTTGGTTTTGAACCAGGTGACTGTGTTTAGACACTAGATACTCTGCTGTTAGAAACTCACACTTTAAAGGCAACATACTATCATAACAGATAAATGACAGTGTATGGGAAGTACAAGATGAAGAGGGATGTAACAAAAGCGATGGTGGCCCAGAAACCTGTGTGTCTAACTGACACAGGGCAGGGCAGGAATGGTTTCTTACTACGGTGATAGTTAAGTTTGCCAGGAAAAAAGAGGAAAGACATTCCAGAATCATCCCTTTCTACAGTCTGTAATAATAGTTCTCTCCCACTTGTGAAATTTTTAAAATGTGGGAGTGAGCAGAGTAAGCAAGTAGAAAACCTAATTTAACTCCTACTGTTTTCTTTCTTAATTTCTACTGTTAAACTTAATAAAGTTTAAAAACTACTCATTTATCCCTTCCTCCTTCTCTTTTTGGTTACCATAAGTTTGTTTTCTATGTCCGTGGGATAAATTTGAGTGTGGGATTAACATATACACAGTACGATATATAAAATAGATAACCAACAAGGACCTACTATATAGCACAGGGAACTATACTCAATATTTTGTAGTAACCTATAAAGGAAAAGAATCTGAAAAAGAATACGTGAACATATATATGTATGTATAACTGAATCAGTGTGCTGTGCACCTGAAACTAACACAACATTGTAAATCAATTACAATAAAAAAAGAAAAAAACTACTGACTAAATATAAGTAGAGACATATATTGCAGGTAAAGACAACTTATATAAAACCTTTCTAAAATAACTCATCACACAGACGACCTGCTTTCTTTTCAAAAAGTTATAAAAGAACAGCTGAAGTTCCAGAAGTAGAGAAATAGACCAGTAAATGCAGACTAATAAAAATAGTGGCAGATGCAGACATCAGTGGTTGTCCCCCCAAAAAAGAAATCTTGGGTGTGATGGAATCTCAATTTAAAATCTTGTTTACATGAGCACTCCTTTAAAATAAGGAATGGGAGAAGAGGGTTTTCAGGGTTAGGGCTGCACCAAAACTCCAAAAAGAAATATCTAAGATACTCTGTATATGACATTAAATAGGATAAAAGAAATAAAAAGTGACATCTATGTCAATAAAAGAGGCAATCAATGAAGAATAACAAAAGGGTGGGGATGAAGAGAATCAGGTTTGATTCAAAAAGGGAAAAGTGGGGACTTCCCTGGCGGTCCAGTGGCTAAGACTCTGCTTCCACTGTAGGGAGCACGGGTCCCATCCCTGGTCGGGGAACTGAGATCCCACATGCCACGCAGTGCAGCCAAAAAAATTAAAAACAAAAACAAAAATGAAAAAAGAAACACAAGATTACCTATCAAGCCTGACTGAAAAATTGACTTCTCCTCTGTGGCCTATGGAATCCATCTCATTGATTACGAAACCAACATATCACACGCACATCTCTTGCATTTGCTGATCGTCACTGTGCTTATCGAAAGGAATGGTTTCCCAACTTTTTGTTGTGGGGAAAGGGGCTGACTTCCAAGACTCAAAACAGGACCAAATAACTCAGCCCTCATGCAAGGCAATCAGCATCTTAGTCGGACAGCATCACCCAGGCTCAGGCGAGCACTCACTGCTGCCTGGTCCTGCTGTCTCTTAGCCCCACATCACCCTCTGAGTTCCTGCTCTCACTGCCCTCCCACAGCGTGGAGGCCCAGACCTCACACAGTCCGGCAGAGCTGGGACCATTCTTTGCCACTGGCTCCACGTTATGCTGTGACTGCTTCTCGCCCCTTTCCTGCACATACAAAGAAGTCTTAAAATATTTACTTATTTATATAACATAAATGTATATAATTAAAATTATATCAGTGCATGCCCACTGAACTCAGCTTCTTTCTCTTGGAGAACACACACAGGGTTGTAGCAAACTTACACGTTGCCTGTCGATCCAAATTTGGTGGCTTTCTGTGGGCAACAGGTGATAAAATAGGCTGAAAGTAGCAAACCACTAAGTGTGGCTAAAGCTTGGTGAAAATCAATAAAACTGTGGGAAAGAGGTCCTCAGACAAAGGGAATATATAAGAAGGGTAGGTGTCACAAAAAAGGGCATTTGCAAAAGTAACCAGAGTGGAAGGAACACACCTTGAAAAAAGATGAACCTTACAATGGGTGCGTGTGCTACCAGGCTCTGCTCTGCCATAAATGCTTAGCTTTGTCTCTAAATCACATAGATGAGAAAGTTACAGAAAGAAAGATTGTAAATGGAAAATAATTACAGGGCTTCCCTGGTGGCTCAGTGGTTAAGAATCCGCCAGCCAATGCAGGGGACACGGGTTCAAGCCCTGGGCCGGGAAGATCCCACATGCTGAAGAGCAACTAAGCTGGTACGCCACAACTACTGAGCCTGTGCTCTAGAGCCCTCGAGCCACAACTACTGAGCCCACATGCCACAACTACTGAAGCCCACGCGCCTAGAGCCCATGCTCCACAACAAGAGAAGCCACTGCAATGAGAAGCCCACACACCATGACAAAGAGTAGCCCCTGCTCACCACAACAGAGAAAGCTCGTGCGCAGCAACAGGGACCCAATGCAGCCAGAATAAATAAATAAATAAATAAATAATAAAATAAATCTTACAAAACAAAACAAAACCAAAAAAATCATTAAAAAAAAAAAGAAAAGAATTATAAAGCTCTCACCATTGTTTTACACCAAAGGCATCTCCAATCTTGAAGACGGAGAACACTGCCGCACGTTTTGTCACAGACAGCACACTTGGCGCTCACGGGCAAGTTACCCTCAAGCCACTGGTGGGGCATAGCCAGCTGTGCAACAGGAAGAAAAGGCTGTCAAATTAAAGACTGTGGAGGACATCATTCTCACCCAAGGGAAGAGACACAATGATTTCTTGCTCTGTGAAATCAGCAACATCTATCATTCATGGCATGCATTCATTTTCCCGACATTTATTGAGCATCTATTATGCCACGAGCACTGTAGGGATACAAAGATAAGTAAGATTAAACCCCTGCCCTGCAGGATTTGCAGTCTCACTGAGAAGAAAGGCATGTAGAGGGATTATTGTAAAGTGACCGTGAAGTGTTATCAGATTCGCATGCAAGGGAGGCAAGGTTTTGAAGGTGGGGACACCATTCAGAGGAGGCCCCAAAGTCTGAGGAGTGAACATCCGAGTAAATAGCTGAGCTGAGCCTTAAAGAATAACTTAGTTGGCCAGATAAGGGTACGGCTCCTGCCCAGCATAGCAACCACTTCTAAGCCCTTTCACAACATTCCCCTTGAAATTTAAGAGCTGAAGGCAGCTACAAAGAACTGGAGTGAAAGTAAAAAGTCACAATCAACCGAAACCTTCCATCTAATTCTAATAATAAACACTCCCACTTAAGTCTCTGTCGTAATGTAACTAATAGACGCTCCCACTTAATGTCCACAGAAGCAGAGAATAAAAGAGCGGAGGTGCTGGGGAGAGAGGGGAGACAGAATGAGCTTACCCCATCCTCATTCTCTATGATGTCCTTCCCGATGGAGGCCAGGGTCGTCCACTTGCAGTTATTTGTTGCTCTCACTGCACACCTTTTGTGAGCCTTGAACTTACACACTAAAAAAAATAATAATAATAAAAGTCAACCATTGTTAATGAATATGTACTTTTGGACCAACAATGAAAGGAAATCACAGCATGAAATTTTAAAGGGGTTGGGGGGGGGTAGAAGGAAAACAATATTTTTAAAAGTCTCTATTACTCTTCAGTGATATTCTAAAAAGCAAATATGGTCACGTGTTTATGAAGCACTTTGATCAAGCTACAGATTGCTATTTAAAGAGATTCAATCACGTACGATAAAGAAGAACAAAAAGGAAATACATACGAAAAGAATAAGTTCTTGACAAGAAGGGAGACGACATACACACACAACAGAAGAAAATAAAACTCAGTTATACAGGAGGGCTGCTAACATCCAGTTTCTAAGTCTGGGTGCTGATTACATGGATGTGTCTAATTTGTGAAAATTCAACAAGTTGTGCGCACTTCCGATATTTGCTTTTTTTCTGTACATACAGTATATCGATACTTAAATCGAAAGTTTGAAACTACCAGAGAGATAAAAACCAAGAGAATTCAGGGGAATCTTAAAGAGCAAGCATGTCCAGAAAACATCCAGGCATCGTGGGAAATAGGTTGATGAGGGTCACAAAGATGGCGCTCTTTTAAAAGCATCCTGTTGGGATGACCACATGACAACGTAGAAGAAAGGAATGATGAAGAGATGTTCCTACTACACCCATCACTAATTCTCCCAGGCCATATTACCAAAAAGGTGCCTACAAAAGAGAATTAAGAGGAAACAACCAAGACATTTCACATATGTGAAAAAACACATAAACCACAGATTATTTGAAAAATTAACCCTTGCTTACAAAAATAAGAACTTGACTCCTACTAAGCTTATCCATCCCTCTAAGGACACACATTATCCATGCGTTAATGGATACTGATGTTATAAGTGCTTCTGACTTTTCAGAGAAATCTGTGAAAGCAGAGATCATTTTGATGGAAATAAGGTAGCTGTTGCCAAATTCAAAACGTAAGGCTTCTCCTTATCACATGGTTTTTGAATTTCTACCAGTAAACCATTAACAAGTTTGAAATGATGGGTTACACACATTTCTCTTTAAATTGTCCTGATTTGATGTAACATGAAAACAAAGGGGTCAAGTAAAGTAACTAAGATGTCTACAGCTATATGTTCAGAATGCTTCAAGTATCATGAATAGCCAATATATAAATGGGCACTTAAATTGAGCTGGTCTTTCTTTTAAAAATATTAGTCTATAGACATTGGCAATGTTTCATTTACCTGCTCTTTAGTGTACAGTGACAAATTCTTTCCTGGAAATCATACTATTTTGATATAAATCACTTCGTGACGAAGCACACACCTCATACAGAAAACAAATTTTCAACTGAATTTCACTGCTGATAAACAATAGTATAAAGAAACAGCACCATAGGAAATAAGCTTAGTTTGAAAAAAGTTTAGCATGACCGGCTCCCTTTTGCTCCAATACAAGTGACTTTTAAATTACTTGATATTTTTTAAACTATTTCAATGTTTTCACCTGTTATATTTCACAAAAGTATGGCTCTAGTTTTAGTTCTAGTCTTAAAAAGCAGGCTGCTTTTTAAAGTACAAATAAGTACTTGATATTAATCTAAGAGGCAAAGAAAGAAGTAAAAAGAGGGCAACGGGGTATAATTTCATGGCTTTTTGAAGATTTTGCCATTAAAAATCAAACAGCCCATTAAAAATAAAAATCACTTTTGTAATAATAAAGTTCTTCATGCAATGAGGCTTGAGAATTACAAAGTTGCTTAATATAGCATATAATGATAAAAATAAAACAAACTGGACTATAATTATGGTCACTAAGGAATGGACATGACTATTAGGCCCCTTAATTTGGTTGGCTGACAATTTTCTCCAAACAAGTTATTCTGAAATAAAGCACTTTTTCCTGACCTGTAAAGTCATTATTTCAAATCCCCAGAACACAAAAAATACACTGACGTGACAAAATGATGATTCTTTATTGCAATATTCAGTCTTTATCATGTACCCATGTGGAGATATTTGGTGCTGTTGATTAAAAAAAAAAAATCACTTACCTTTTTATTCTTAGAGTGCTGTATAAGTAACTGTGAAGGGCAATTATGCTCTGAAGTTATAGCTAAGATTCTCAACTGACTTAGGGGATTATTTATGAAATGTATTTTCTGTCTTCTATTTTTCATTCATATATTTTATATATGCAAGGCTTTAAAATCATGATTTTAGTTATTATTCAACACAAACCTACAAGACAAATCAGTACAGACTCTTTTTACTGTGAAAACAAGGGCAGAAAGATTAAGTAAATTTAGTGGTGGTGTTACACACTGGAAGCTAGATTCTATCCTAATCCAACGTTATTCGTTGTCATTGTCAAATGCATTTTTCCTGTATTTGCAACTCTGTTATAACTTTTAAAGCCTCTTGTATTTTAAGCCCTTAGTTTTATCAAGCAAGCAGTTTATTCAGATTTCAGGGGGGGTTCTGAAGTTTAACTTGGTCTACAATAAAAATATCCTAAATAACCACAGTCTCATAAAATAAAAAGGCAACTTTTCTGTATATTCGCAAAACCCTTGGGATTTTTAAACCCTTCTGCTACAGTTCTAAAAATACTCATGGACAAGATGCTGCAGATTTAAAATTTTTATCAGCAGAGAAAATGAACACTAATATATATTCCTCTAGAAAGATAATTAAAAAACACTATCACTGAGACTTAAAAAAAGTCAGGAACTTAATTACTAACAGAATAATGTAACACATTTATTTAAAGATGTTGGAGTTTTTTATTCTCACCAGCTAATGTAATTTTCATTTTTCTTTTAAAATGCTTAGAAACATATTCAGTCATCCCACTATTAATTTCAATTCCTAAACAATTAAATGTATTTAATAATGCATAACTTTCAAATCAGAAGGATACCACAGATCAGATCTAAGGCTATTTTAGATCTGATTTTTTTTAGCATTTTGAGGATAACAGACTATAAGGTACAAAGACTTTCAAAATAACCCCAGATAATATTACAGCCCTGGGGGAACTCTTTTAGATCACTAAAGTCATAAAGACCAATTATACCTTTGTTTGCAATCATTCTTTAAATCTAAAAAAATGTTTAATGCCTCCTCCAAATTCTCATTTTCATGAATTTTAATGCATCAGGCCATGATGCAATCTGTAATTGTTTACTTGATGAATTTCTTATATAACACAGTTACAAATGTCTACAATATATCTGAATAGAAAAGTAGCATTATTATACGTACTCTCTCATTTCATTTTCATAGTATTCTGTGAAGTATAAAGGACTAATTATCCCCATTTTACAGATGAGGAAGCAAAAGTCTAAAAGAGTTAAAGTACTCCTGATCAATTTATGGTTGTAAAATTGAAATTGGAACCCACAGGGTTTAACTGCAGAGCTCTATTCTTACCCACTAGGCTGTGTCAAAATACTGACATATGTTGCATTTTATAATTTAAAATGTATTTAAAAAAAATTTTTTTTAATTAAAAAAATAAATAAAATGTATTAAAACTGTGACATTTTATTATTTAATTATAATATAGTTATATTACAAAATTACCTAAGAATTTTTTTATATTTGAGAGAAAAGCTAAATAAGAGTATTATATGTAGTTCAAAAAGTAGTATACAGTGATGGAATCACTGAGGTACTAAAGTAAATAAATCTAAAGAAGGTATGAGTTTTCTCCTGGTAACTATTAATATATTTCTTTTAAGTGGTCACTGCTCTTAAATTTAAAAATAACCCACAAATCCTGAGATGAGAACAGCATAGATCTTATTTTTAGAAAACTGTAACGAAATCTACAAGTAAAATGATGACATCCATTTAAATTGAACAGAAATGAAATAAAACAAACAATGCAACATAAGTAACAACTGAAATCCTGCCAAAGAATATACACTGTCCTCACAGAAAGTTTTGTTCTCTACAATCAAACAGAACAGAAAAAGAATACTGGAAAATTAGAATGATACACAAAATTTAAAGAATTTTCTTTAATAGTAGTTGCTAGTTCCTCAGGAGGGAAACGCTACATTTTGATTTATACTTCCTTCAAATGATTTTAGGTTATCTTATCCGGAGCCAAAATATTTCCCAAGTTGGTCCTATGTGTGTGGAGCTTCACTATTTTTTTTTATCTTTACTGGAGTATAATTGCTTTACAGTATTGTGTCAGTTTCTGCTGTACAACAAAATGAAAGAGCCACATATATACATATATCCCCATATCTCCTCCCTTTTGAGCCTCCCTCCCAACCTCCCCATCCCACCCCTTTAGGTCTTCACAAAGCATCAAGCTGATCTCCCTGTGCTCTGTAGTAGCTTCCCACTAGCTATCTATTTTACATTTGGCAGTGTGTATGTATCGATGCTACTCTCTCACTACGTCCCAGCTTCCCCTCCCCGTGGTATCCTCAGGTCCGTTTTCTACATCTGCATCTCTATTCCGACCCTGCCACTAGGTTCATCAGTACCATTTTTCTAGATTCCGTATATACGTGTTAAGCATACGGTATTTGTTTTTCTCTTTCTGGCTTACTTCACTCTGTATGACACACTCTAGGTCTATCCAACTCACTATGAATAGCTCAATTTCATTCCTTTTGCCAGGGAAGCAACCTAAATGTCCATTGACAGATGAATGGATAAAGAAGATGTGGATATATACAACGGAGCTTCACTTTAAGCCACAGTAAAATTAAAACACTCTGGTCTCACTGAGATGCTCCCAGCTACTGCTTCCATCCAAGGGAAATGTCTTCCTGTGATGATGTTTCTCTGTTCACAGATGTACCAGTGGCGGTGTGTTTACAGTAAGGTCAGTGTTCGAGGATGAAGACACTCTGGATGCTACTGTACCTTCACAGGACAGGCCATGGGAGGTGACTCCAGAAAGACTCTCTCGGCAGACGTTGCAGAAAGTGGGTCGGGCATGGGAGCAGGCGTACCAGTTATGCATCCCTGAGAAATGTTCCACGTTAAACTGGGCCACCTAGAAATGAGACAAATTTGCCAAACAAGAGAACAGGACTACATTTGGAATGTATATAATTATGATTAAAATTTCAAATCCATAATTTTTAAACTAAAACACTTTGCTTTAACTAAAAAAAAAAAAATTCACTATCAGGTTTAAACAAGTTGCTGAATGAATCTACGCTTATTTTTTTTTTTTTTCCAGAATATAGCTTTAGCGCTCCGGTTCACATTTATTCTCTAAGAACATGAGATGACAGGAAGAGATGCTACTTTACCTCGTAAGGTTCTCTGGTCTGTACAGACTTCAGTGAGCTGATCCAATCCTCCATCTCTTTCCTGTTCTCAGCGCACAGCATTAGTCTTCTGAATGGAGTGATTATCTGAAAGGGATAATTCAACCTAATGATTGTTATTAACCAACAAAGAGAGATTACTGCAAGACCTAACACCTTACAAGGTGATTCCATTTCTAACCTCTGGAGTCCTGACTTCCTTGATGAAGAAAGTAAGATTCTCTGTAAGGTAAATGGATTTAGTTCTCAGTGTGATACAATGTGGTCAAGGAAAGAAAAATTCTGAGGAGGCTCTTCTTGTCTTTGATCTCATTGCTATTTACTTCTCAGGCTTTTTAGCCCTTTGCCCAACGCTATGAACTCAGATAAGCAGAGTATTCTTATTTCATGTAATATATCCTGAAAATTGATTCTAAATATAACTCAAAATAATTCATAGTAAGCTTAAATTAACACATATTTTTCAAATTTGAAATTTAAAAAAACTGAACATCAAAGGAATGCAATATTAAATGATTTCATAATCAGTTTATAATAGTACCACGACTATTTTGTTTTAAATAATGTTGGGTTTACAGATCCTTTCCTTGGCCTATTTTAATATGATTTACGTGATGGATTTTTTTTTTCCCACTGTGTAGAACTCCACTGTATTCCTTTTTAGTGAGAGCAGGGAAGAGGAATTAGCACATAAGTCCTCTAGTTGGCTTTAAGGGAAGAAAATAATTGTGACTTTCACTTTTTTTCATGTTACTAAAGAAGGCAATTGATTATATCAAGAACCTTAAAACAAGAGGAATAAAAATTTCATGCTATTATAGCACCAAAAGTGCTTCCAAGTAAGATTCTAAAGTGACTTGAAAGCAGGCCCCATTTATGTGTGAATACAATATTCTGATTGTAATCTTGAAGTTGCTAAATCCTAAGCATTTACTGCAAAGAAGGGACAATTTATTCACTTGTGAAAGAAAAGCAAAATGTTACTTTCCTACTTGGAAACTATTTCCAAATAAGAAATTATATATTTACTTATAGAGCAAATTAGAAATTTTCCCAGGTTAGAAGCCAGTGCTCAGCTACAGATTGCATTAAAGAGCAGATTCCTCAAGTTATGGAAAAGCAATAATTATCTTAAAAGAAAAAGGAACCCTTCCCCAAAGGAGTAAACTAGTAACCCTGAATCACTCGTGTTCATCTTAGAAAATAAAATATTTGAATAAAAATTATTCAAAGCTATAGAGCTCAGTGCAGTTGTAGCTACTCACCAGTCACTGCCTCCTCTCATCTCTCATTAGTTTAGGGTAAACAATCCTTCCGTAGACCAAGGGGCTTTTAATACACTGGACAGGCACTCGTGCTTAAATACAGCCAGCCAGAAGTCACGTGGACAACACCGTTCAGCACTGGGTATTTGTTAATTGCATATGAAATTGAACAGAACCTCACTTTTGCGTTTTCTTCTGTTTGCTACTGTGCTCCTTGGATAAAGCTTATTAGCAGTCGGTCACTCCTCTTCCTCAATAAATAGTTAATGCAAAGAGCAATGCCTCCCTCATTACTTAGGAGCCAAATGGATGCTTTATTGCTTCAAAATGTTCTTCTAGGACAGCTCATCAAATGCAGCAGAGAGGTACCATTAAATCATAGTACACCCCTGGCTCTGATGACTGGCACAGCACCGCAGAAATCTCTGTGTGTCAATGGACTGACTGAATCAATTTGATATTTATCAGAATAAATATCACCTCTCGCATGTTTAATTTTTTTGCTATACTATCAATATATGGTGTAACTCTAAGGATTTCCTCTCTTTCATTATGATCTTAAGAGCGAGTGAGACACGTATTATTCAGGTAAATAAACCAGGTTTCCTATTTTATTCTTTAATTTTTTTTTTTTTGGTTAAATTCTAAGTAAAGCAGGATGTCTAATGGTTTTAACTATCTTTAATGCCTTTATAGTCTTTAAAAGTCATTGTGAATTCAATAAAAAAGAGGGTAAAGAAGGATAGAGAAATAGCTTCTAATTTTTCTTGTAGCTTTTGGAACTACATAAATGCCTCAATTCTAAAGGATTTCAGCAACATAAATCATGCATGTACCTCATACACTGACGAAGTAAAATGTTTACATTTGCAATTTCTCCTTTTTAAAAAAATGTGTTTTAAAATGGGCAATCATATGCAAGTAAAGATCATAACATTTTTAAAATAAAAGTTAAGTTTTCAGGAGCCAAACAGAAATGATAAATAATTGTGATTTACAAGCCTTGTGATCAAGAAATCTATTGATTATCAAGTTACATTATGAGATGTTGATATGAAAAAAGGAAATCCTTCATAAATCAGGCGATGCAGAGATGTCTCGCTTTGTGGCTGGAGGACCAAAAATATCTCAGGGAGCAGCCTGGAGCTGGCTGGGCTGAACTGAAGTCAAGGCTGGTTTATTAAGCAAACCTGTAACATCTCCCAGATTGTCCCTTTCCTCTCCGGGCTAATCCTTGCTCAGGCCTCCGATGCTCTGAGTCCCCTCCCTACCTTTTACTTAAACTCTTCCTCATCACTGAGCTTTGTAGAAAAGAATATGCCAACAGTCCCAGCGGCTAACGGATTCAGGCTCTAGCTGTATCTTCACCGAACTGCATGACACTACGGTAGTTCCTCATCCAAATCTCTATTAGGAAAATATCTGACGAGCAGCAAACTCTGAAAATGACTTGGTTCTTACTCTGAAGGTATATCGAACTCAGCCTTTTTATTATAAGAAGGGAGGAGAGTGGGAGATGGAAGGATAGAGGAGGGGGCTATTCCCAGAGAAGACAGTCAGAGCCTATTGGGGGCCAAAGCCAGGGTGTTTCTAGAACTAGAGGACTTTTTACCTTTCTTGAAGGGTCTGCAGTTTATCTGTTTCCTAAAGTGTCCCCTAGCCCCTGGCCTTACCTCAACCCTTACTTTTACCCTCTCTACCCACTACCCCAACATTCCCAAATGACTTTTTTTTCAGGCACATCTGAACTTACTTCAATAATCAGTTTCTTCAAATGGTAACCACCACGCCCATCTCGAATCCAGGGGAACACACCTGTCTGTCTGTTCATCCACCCCAGCATTTATTGTGTGTTTACTGCATGCCAGAGCCTGGGGCATACAAACCATATGGGCTTTGCCTTACCAATCTATAAAGGAGACAGGTAAGTAAACCAAGATCTGTCTGATTGAAAAAGTGCTATATAAGATGGAGTACAAAGGAATGACATCTGTATTTGTTTTCTAAGTGCTCCCTCAAATACTATACAAACTCCACAGGGACAGAGATGTCGTTCTACTGTGAGAGTCACTGGCCTCTAAGGGTTAATCCAACAACTCTATTATGTTGTATAAAGATCAAGAATCTCTCAGTCTGGCAGAGCACGTCTGCTCCATCCTACTTTGCAGATGCGAAAGTGAGGCTCAGATCGAGCCTCATAAAACAGATATAAAACAATCTGGCATTAAATATATAAAATTCTATCACAGAGTACCATTATAGTCAAGACTTTAAATATATAAACAGGCACAGGAAAAAAAATACTGTACTGGTTTTCTTTCAGCGAAAGAATTGCAGATAATTTATAATTTTTTTGGTTTGTCGGTGGTTTCTAAAGTAAATAGATAGTATTTTGGTAATAAATATTCTTTAATTTTTTTTGCTAACAGAAGAATGGGAATTTAGAATTTAAAACTTTGCACTGTTCCAAAGCAAGAATTTTCAAGCTTGGCTGTACTTTAAAATGACCTGGGAGGGGGCCTTCCTAGGTGGCGCAGTGGCTGAGAATCCGCCTGCCAATGCAGGGCACACGGGTTCGATCCCTGCTCCAGGAAGATCCCACGTGCCACAGAGCAACTAAGCCCGTGCGCCACAACTATTGAGCCTGCGCTTTAGAGCCCGTGAGCCACAACTATTGAGCCCATGTGCTGCAACTACTGAAGCCCAAGCACCTTGAGCCCATGTGCTGCAACTACTGAAGCCCAAGCACCTAGAGCCTGTGCTCCGCAACAAGAGAAGCCACGGCAATGAGGAGCCCGTGCACCACAACGAAGAGTAGCCCCCACTCACTGCAACTAAAAAAAGAAAGCCCGCACAAAGCAAAAAAGACCCAACACAGCCAATAAAATAAAGAAATTAATTAATTAATTTAAAAAAATCACCTGGGAGACTTTTAAAAACCCCAACGTCCAGGCCACATTCCACACATATGAATTCAGAGCATATGAGGGTGAGACCCAGCTACCAGGTTTTTTTTTTTCTTTTTTCAACTCCCAGGTGATTCCAAAGTGCAGCCAAGTTTGAGAACCAGTGTTCTAAAGATATTTTACTGCAAATTCCTAACTGGAAACCATTAATGTAACAGCAGTGACTCAGTGCCTAAACGCTGGAGTCAGACAGACTCAGAATGAATGCCAGCAGCATCCTTTCTTACGAGTGAATGTTTCCTTGGCAATCTGAGCCTCACTTTTGCATCTGCAAAGTAGGATGGAGCAGCTCCTCACAGCTCTGTAGAGTGTGGTGTGGATTAGTGAGGCAATCTAAGCACAGTGTCTGTTGCTAAGCCAAACCTCACTAAATATTAGCATCACAATTCTTCTTAATGCTGATAGAGATGGTGTACATATTTACAGCCTCCTTCTATAATGCATACATTCCTTTCTTTCTTTCTTTCTTTCTTCCTTCCTTTCTTTCTCTCTTTCTCTTTCCTTCTTTCTTTCTTTCTTTTTCGGCCACCGCACAGCATGCGGAACTTCCCCAACCAGGGATCGAACCCATGCTCCCTGCAGTGGAAACACGGAGTCTTAATCACCGAACTACCGGGGAAGTCCTATAATGTATATAGTTCATGTATAAGTGTGGTCCACAGACAAAAGTAACAGGAGCTTAGGTCAAAAATGGAGGCATTTTGCCAACAAAATGATCACTGGCTAGCAAACTACCAAAACAGAAATAAAGATAATGACCCATTCCTTAGAAGACGTTAGGAAAATATCAACAAACAAATCCGAAGACAATAAGAAAATATCCATAAACAAATTAGAAGACATTAGGAAAATAACAAACAAATTAGGAAAAAATGGTCTTCTTGGCTTAATTGCACTGCGTCTAACCTTACCCAAAGCAGGAATATAATGGCAAAAGGCTTACCACCGAGCATGAGATCCCAGTACAGCAGTGAGAGTTCAGAATGCCGTCTCTACTAGGTATCAGGCATAAACTATTCAAGATCAAGGGTTCCTCCTTCTAACTCAGATTTCTGATTCTGCATTGAAGGAAATTCTGCAACCTTCTGTGGTAACTTTAAGGATCCAACAACTTTTTTCTGTTAGAAAATTCTTACTTCTAATCTAATGTTACTTACAACACACTGAACACATCTGCACCCTGATATACTTCTTGTATGTTTGGTGATTAATCCCAAACGGCCCTGATTGAAATAAAAATTCCTTTGCAGTGAGAAGCCCTTCTTAGGAAGCAGGACGAACAGTGAGTTTAGTTGTGCTATAACAATTTTTGTTGTCTATACTTATTACAACTTAGGGGATATAATTTGACTTTTGCTAAAGCTGAATCAGGTATAAACATATGTCTTTATAACACAAGGTTTGCTATACCTGAAGTTGCCAAAAGCTCAGTCTTAATAATCTTCTTCTGTAAAATCTATATCCGTCTCTTAAATTATGTTATGTTCCCTGTTTTGTTCCATTCTTCTTTTATGGAACGAAATAATTCACTTTGACAACTTAAATGTGCCAAACTGCAATGTAGCCATGCATCTCATGTATTTTGAGAGCAGATACTTATTCCCATACTTCAAAGAGTAAATAGGGACCACTACATCCAAGGGCACTGGTCTTTAATGATGTGTCTGTACCTGAATCAAGCCAAGAGTTTTTTCAAAACATAGCCAATCACGCTCCAAATCAGACTTGGTAAATCAATATCTTCTTCTGGGGAGAGGTGTGGATAATTTCAGATGTAACTGTATTTTGGCAAAGCTATACAGGTAATTCTGGCGCACAGCCATTTATCAACCATGAAGGGTCATCGAAGCATCCAACTTTTCCATTAATCAAAGCAGGAGCTGGTCTAAATAAGGTAAAGAACGTGCTCTTAAGGTTTATGGCCCCCTAGCTCCCTCTTCTGTACCCTTCTACTCCCAAATTTCCAGGGTTCTCTTCTGCCCCTAGCAGTATTTCTTTGCGTGGGACCCACCTGTAATAGTCTACCACCTACAGCACCCCATGTGATATAACAGAGGTCACAAAACAGCGATCTCCGAGGTTTTTGTTTGGCCATTTCTGTTGAACCCTGAAGTGCTATGCTGTGAAACAACAAGTTAATATCCATCATATTAGACAGGTTCTTTACCCACCACAATACAAGCAGCTTAAACCTATTTTCTTCAGCTGGCCACTCTGTACACTTATGGCCCCTGGAGGTATCTGAGTTTGCAAATCCTATATAAAGTCTCTGACTCCTTTGCCTTCAAGGGTCAATGCTTCCCTATTTTATTACAGTCGCCTCAAGCCCTGTCGGTTTTCTAAGATGACAACTACTGACCTAAAAAAGTAATTTTCTCTGAGTGGTTAATAGATGATAAATGTTTATTTTCTCTGAAGGGTGTTTGAATTTTAACAGAAGACTAATAAAAGTACAATGTGACAACGAATGTATCTCTGGCACCAAGACCAAAGAAAGTGCCACAGGTATTTTCAACAGACAGTATAATTTAAATCAATAAAATAACATAATTTTAGATTAGGATGAGGCTTCCTCATACTGATGCAATACCATAAACATTCATTTTATAGCTGTAAACGCTGTGGCATCTGCATTAAATGCTCACGAAGAAAGAGACTAGGTTCCGTGAAATCCTGGAACCCAAATTTCACACTATCTAAAATAATGTAAAATAACTTATAAAAGAGGTAACGGACAAATGGTAAGACTGAGATCAACAGGTAATTCACATACATGTGAGAACCGCACCATTAATCTACAGCTGGAATTTATGAAGACATTTTGCTATGCAGGCAGCATGCTATGTAAATATCAACAGGATGCTAATTCACATGGCTTGGCAGTTGAACTTAGGTCTTGCCTACTCCCTTTCAGAATGATCTAAAAATCTTTTCAGATGTCTGTTTAGAACCACGTTCAGATTTATAAACAAACACACATACACATCCTTTACTGACAGTATGTGAAGTACAGAGTCAAAGAGGATATTTGAAAATCATTCTATAATTTTGTTTTTGGCTGAGTGACCATCCTCCTAAGCTGATGAGTACTTTTAGCTGAATAACAACTCCCTGAACTTAGCAGGCATTCCTGTAATGTAGACTAGGAAGTAGCAAACATCCCATAGGCTCTCAGAGTAAAAGGGGAGGCATTAGTCATGAACTAGAGGAAGTCTGTCCCAAATCTGCCTATTTTCCAATCTAATATTCTGAGAAATTTACTAATTATAGAAAGGGAAAGACCCCTGGACGAGAGCAGAACATCTTGGCTAAGAGTATGTTTGTCTTCTTATCTACAAGAACACTTCTACAGACTTATGGCAAAAAGGCAATAACTCATTGATTTTTCAGTCATCTCTGTAAATTAACTATGGTATTAATTTTGTTACAACATATTGAAGAGAAAAAAATAAATGTAGAAGCTCAATGAGTTGTCCACAATTAATTAATCCACTTCCTATATGAAGGGTTTAAAAAGTGTTACAGGGGACTTCCCTGGTGGTCCAGTGGGTGAGACTCCATGCTTCCAATACAAGGGGCCCAGGTTCGATCCCTGGTCAGGGAACTAGATCCCGTATGCATACCGCAACTAAGAGTGCACATGCCACAACTAAAAATCCCACGTACCGCACCTAAGACCTGGCACAGCCAAAATAAATAAATAAATATTTTTTTACAAAGCGTTACAGCAAATTAAAAAAAAAAAAAAAGACAATTCCTTCACTGTAAAATACTGAATTGAGTAACTATGGTCAACTCAGCAAATCTCTTTCACAGCTTCTGCATACCCAAGTTTTGTTTGAGAAGAAAGATGGAAAAGAGGCAGAGTTAAATCTGGCAACCATATTTTGAGGGATGCCTACTAAAGAATGAGGGGTCAATACAATGCTGAGAACGATTTGCTTTAAAACACTTCAGGTGAAATAGGGAAGAGAGAATAGATGAAGTGTGGTGACATCTAAATAGTAAGAGCTGGGCAATAGGGATGTGGGGGGTCATCACGGTTATTCAGAGTCCGTGTATATCTGAAATTTTTCACAATTAAAAAAACTGTACATTGGGGAGCATTTGGGAACCCCAAGCAAAACTCTTCAAGGGATGTCTTAAGTCTCAGATTGCAGGCCACACCCACCAGGACCCAAGTCTCTGACCTCCTACCTCCTTCTCCCATAGCAAACTCAAATTAGATGAGTAGTGAGGTTTCCTTTCTCAAGTGACCTAAAATATCCACAGAAGCTAATGAAGTAAGCCTTCTGATTACTGATTGAGATGGGGTGGAATGAAATAAGCTGCAGAGAGCTGTGCAAATTTTACTTCCATATAATTCTTGAGTTTCAATGACTCTGCTTAACATGAGTTCTGGAGATCATAAAACTTGACTAAGGAATCATGGCTTCATAACAATGTCATTTTCTACGCTTATTTGATTTTCCTCTATAACCTAATGTTGGATTTTTTAAATTGCCTTAGAATATCAAATATAAATAAAAAAAATTCTGGTGTCTGTTTCCATGAAAAAAGGAACCATGGATTTTAATACGATCAGTACCAATATTCTCTCTACATACCCAGTATTTCCACGGGATCTCACATTCCAAAAAGCAAAGTTTCCCTTTATTTAAATTAAAAACTTTAAAATACTCTAAAATCAAATTTTTATTGAAAAGCATTTAATGAAATGTTAACATAATAAAATAGAGACATGTAAAGTGGCAGAATTCCAAATACTTTTCAAATGAGCAACTGAACTCAACATTATATAATTTATATAGTCTTAGAATCCTTACAAAAACTGTAAAAGAAAGCAGCCTATTTAATATCTTTATGGGAATATCTTGTCTTTAAGGCTTTATTTCAGAGTAATGGTCCTAACCATCTCTTCCCAGAAGCATCTGGTTCACTAGAGAGCCAAAGGTAGAAGGACACAGTGAAACCTTAGAGAGTAAAGACAGTCCCTCTGAGGCTGTGCTCCCCTCTGTGCTCTCCCTGGAAAAAAGACATGGAGAAGGCTTCCGGGTATCTACCAAGAAAGGCTGTAAGTGTTACTTGGTGTGTGCTATTGTATCATTTACACAGATAAATCACTTGTATAATACAAACCACCGTTTCTTTGAAGACTAATAAGGTTTGGATCTAACTCAGTATTAAAAGTCTCTTAGAATTCAAATGAACTATAATCAGTTCCCAATGTATCAGTTTTCTATTGTTGCTATAATGAAGTATTCTCATACAGTTACGGTAGTCAGAAGTTAAAAACTGAAGGTGTCAAAGATCTGCGTTCCTTCTGTAGGATGCAGGGGAGAAGCTATTTCCTTGTTTCTTCAGTTTCTAAAGGCTGCCTGCATTCCTTGGCTCGTGGTGCCTTCCTTGCATCATTTCAACCTTCTGCTTCCACAATCACATCTTCTCTGACTCTGACTTCTCTTGCCTCCCTCTTACAAGGACCCCTGTGATTACACTGGGCCCACTCTAATAACCCAGGATAATCTCATCTCAAGATCCTTAACACAGTCACAACTACAGACCCTTTTGCCATATAAAGTGACGTTCACAGGTTACAGGAATTTGGATGTAAACATCTCTAGAGTTCATTATTCAGCTTACCATACCCACAAAATAGATACAACACATAGTTATTACTTTTAATACTGTAATAATGAACTGGTAAATCAATGACACCTCTACTATATTTTCTTATTATATTCATCATTTTAATTAGTATTCATGGATACAAATAACTTTTCTTCAAAGGAATTAATAATTAAGTTCCTTTAAAATAGGAGGCTCTCCTTGTTGATAAATAAACAGAATAATTACTCCTGCAGCATCTTACATTTTCAGAGTGCCTTGCTGTCAATATGGTCACATACATTATCAATTTAATCATCCCCATATACAGCTGGCCTACATGATAGGTAAAAAGAAATTTAACTGGTTTAAAATCATGAGCTCGTTAAATAGGAAAGCCGGAGTTTACAGTCAGAACTTCCGGCTTCATATCACAACCTCTTTCCCTTGTCAAACCAGACAAGTAGAGCCTGTTTCTCAACTGCCTTTATGGGACTGCACAAGCCTGCTGAAAGTGAAATCTCTTGTGCTGTAATTTGACATATTCAACTCTAAGAAACTAACTGTCATCAAAACAATTATGTCAACAGAAAACAAAAGGGTTAGGATAAAGTTTCAGATTAACAATAACAAAACGATGTTTCCTGGAGAAATTTTCAAAATAAGTAAGTTACAACTTCATTTACTATATAATAGTACCTATAACTAAAATATCACTAAAAATATACTTGGTTCACCAAAATTGGTTTAAAAAAACCTAAAAATTACTGATCAGCATTCTAAGAGGAGATCAACATCAACTAATATTTACACTGCCAATATAATGCAAGCTTATTTCATAACTACCAAAGGGAATTAAAAGAATTCAGAACCGAAAGCTAGGCCACACAAATCAGCTGTGTAATTCTATGTAGTCTGCTTAGTGTTTGCAAGTTTGCAAGCTCCCCATGAGTCCAACACCCAAGTGTTTGAAAAACTTCCCTGATAACCTATCTAAGAAGGTCTCCACTTTCACTCTTCAGCACAACCGTGCTAATCTCCCCTTTGTAGCACTTTTCTCCACTTAGATAATAACATTTGATTATTTTCTGACTCCACCCACTTCATGTCTGTTGCACAGCTGTATTCTAAAAGTCAAACACTCACACACAACATAAATAAATAATAAAAAGTCAAACACAATCCTAGCACAGAGCATATTAATGTCTTACGCAATGGCCAAAGATAATGGGTTAGATGAGCTATAACATTACGAAGAAAGTGCTGAAGGCTACCTATTGTGATAGTTAAAAATCTTACACTATTTGAATCCATCCATCAAATTACTCATTCAGTCACTAGAAAATGTAGAGAGTGCCGATTTTATGCCGAGCAATACTGCAGCCCTGAAGACAGAAAAATGAAATACTCCATCCTTTCACTCAAGGAGCTCATGGTACAAGGGGGAACACAGACAAGTAAACCTAATTTCAGTATAGGCAGTTCCTGTCATCTTCCAAACCACTTGGCCTGACTTAAAGATCCTTCAAGATCCGGATCCTCATCTATGCTCTCAGCACCCAGGGTGCAACTAGGACACAGTGAAAGGGCAGCTGACCAAGACTGAAGGATCAGGGAAAGCTTTGTGGGAGATGATACTCCAGCATTTAAGGATGAAAGTCACGTAAGATTTCTGTGGGGAGGAAGCCAGAGGAGGGGAAAGGAGGAAGGGTTATTGCAAATGAAGGGACACACAAACACACAGATGAAGAAAGGTCAAGGTAAGGAATGGTATTGTGAGTAGTGTGATATGACAACCACAGGTTGAAGAACAAAGAGAAGCCAGAGAGGTAGTTATGAAGACCTTTTTTTTACCATGCTTAGAAGTCTGGATTTAATCCTCCAAGGGACAGAGCACTACGAAAGGGCTGTAAGCAGGGAAGGGACGCGAATCCTTTATTTTAGAAAGATAACCCTGGCAGCAAAGGAGTAGGTCAGCTGGGTGGTCAGGAGACAAGAGAGAAGACTCTTATGAAAAACTGCGGGAAAGGCGGGACAGGACACGAGCTCAGGGTGGCGGGGGTGTGGGAGGTGCTGTGGATAGGAGCAGTCCACAAAGACAAGCAGAGATGCTTCAGGGTTTAATGACTTTTTCAGAGGCAGCGTTAATGGGCTTGGTGACTGGCTGTGAAGATAGAAAATGAGGGAGCAGTTTAGATGACTCCAGCTTTCAAGTTTGGAATGAAAATCAGTTTAAAGTCCTAAATACTAAGAATTACCATTTATGGAGTAATATTATGACAAGCCGGGACCTGTGTGTGCTAAAATGTATCGTATCACATCATATCATTTCATATATAATTTCATATATCATAGCATATCATATCACATCATATATCATATCATACTATATCAAATTTCATCCATGCAACTCAAAAAGTAGCAATCCACTTAACATTTGAGGAACCTAGGCTCAGAGAGGTTTGTAACTTGTCCCAGGTCACAAAGCACATGTAGGATTTGAAACTAAATTTTGTCTGTTTTCCTAACTATCTAGTAGAGAATGAAGGAATAGCAAAGAATTTACTGGCATTATCCTAGAGGAATAGACAGAAAAAGCTGCACAAGCTACTCACTTTTCCTCCCCTTAAAAAATAATCAGGGATATTGCAGTTATATTTCAATGCTATATATACTTGTACATTCTTTAAAGATGAGCAAGAAAAGGTACTGATAAAATAAGAATAATAATCATTTAATTTACTAATATAGACAGGTCTCTGGAAACCAGACACCGTTGGAGAACAAAATATTGTCAAGATTAGATAATCATATACAGCATTGTATTTGAAGTATTGCACTGTCCATGGGAAACTGAAAGGTTTTTTCGTTTGTTCGGTATTAATTGTAATAAGAAGGCTCACAGTGATTGCAGAAATTATTTATGTAGGCTATCACATACACATCCCCTGTAAGTTAGCAGTGAGTATTAGTTAATGGACACATTAAAAGTTTTACCCTTCATTTACTATTTTTAGACTGTACCAGGGCTTAGAACAATGCATTAGCCCCATTCCCTTGGCACAAGCTCTTTTGGTTTGTAACCATAAATTGCTTTGTACAGAACACATATGCAATGGGATCTGTCAAAACAAAATAATTATCTTGTTTGTACTGGTCACCACAAAACTAAAACATTTCTAAAATCTAAAATTTCCATTACACCATCATCATACTTAAGGAATAGAGAAGATGTTTGAATATGCTAGAAATGTAAAAAGAGCCATGAAAACAATACCCAGGAAAGTACTTTAAGCCATTTTAATAGTTTTTAAAGCATCTCCCTTAATCGTCTCCTAGACATCACCAGGATATCTTATCATCATTTCAAATTCACAATGTCCAGTTCACAAAGTCTTCTTTTCACTCCCCCAAACCTGCTTGTATTGTCATTTTCTACGCTTAATTAAAGGCATCATTTACGTATCAATCCTCCCCAATTCAACAACTCTAGTTTAGTTTCCTCCTCTCCCTCCTCCTTTCCCTTGTGGCCACAGTTCTCCGGTCTTTCCCACAATATCTCTCATCCATCCCCTCCTTTCCTCCTATTACAGAAAGTCTAAAATGTACCCCATCACGGTTTCCTTGACAGTGTAGCAGTGTCCAACTTGGGCTTCCTACTAAATCCAATTCTCCTGTCAAATGCATCTGATAGGACGCTGTCAGAAAGGGCTCCCATGTAGCATCTAAATTTTTTTTAATAAGTACTGAATAATTTGTGATACAAAAAAAATTCAAAATATATTTAGAAGGAAAAGTACATCTCCCTTCTAAGCCTGTCCACAGCTACCAATTTTCCTTCCTGAAGGCAAATATTTGTAAGCTTCTGTGTACCCATCCAAAGATATTCTTTGCATATTCAACAAATACGTGGTCTTTTGAGGTTTCAGTGCATGTGCATGTGTACACACACAGAGTGAGATTTTACACATGCATGCTGTTTCACATATGGCTTTTCCCACTGAATAAAACTTGGAGTTTGGTGTGTATTGTTATATAGAGAGCTGATTCATTCTTTTTCGTGGTTGCATAACATTCTACCATGTGATATATTTCATCACTCATTTCAACCAGTCTCTGATTTGCACCTTTGGGTTGTTTGCAATCTTTTGCTATTACAATGTGCAATAAATATCCGTGTACGTGTTTGCACACACAAATACTACATTTCACTACCTCTGCTAATTCTGGATGATGTGGGCAGTAAAGGCACTGATGAATCTAAAAGACTTGAAAAAACTTTCTTGGGGGACTTTCCCGGTGGTCCAGTGGTTAAGACCTCGCCTTCCAATGCAGGGGGTGTGGATTCCACCCCTGGTCAGGGAGCTAAGGTGCCACGTGCCTTGCAGCCAAAAAACAAAAACACAGAAGAGAAACAATACTGTAACGAATTCAATAAAGACTTTAAAAATGGTCCACATCAAAAAAAAATCTTTAAAAAAAACTTTCTTTACAATCTATCCCATAAAGTGTGTATCTTGATTGTACTGTGTTAAGGCCCAGGTTAAAAATTTTTTCAGTCGTCATTTTGAGTAGTTGTGTCAGTCCTTGCTGGTGGGCCCACTTCTACCCACCCTAAAAAGGCACATGCAACCTAGAACATCATCACAGGAACACCACTTTACCTGTACAAAAACAAAACAAAACAGAACAAAACACTCTGAATTCCTACAAAGGTCTCCAAAGGGAGCAGGACTTGCTGCTTTGTCCTGATAGTCTTACATTATGAGCCTAACAAATAGGGAAGTTCTAATCAGATTGTTGAGCAACTATGAAAAATTAATTACTGTTGGCATCCTTTGCTGATGGAATTCTGAAAGAGAAAATGGCCATTTGTACAGAAACCAGACCACAGAGACCAAACATTCAACCCTTATAAACTTGAGATCCGTAGAACAGACATACACACAACACAGAGAATACTGTGATTCTTCCCACTTGAATATTAGCTGCAGGTCTATACGTCTTCTAGTTACTACTCCAGTGACTACCCACCATCAGACAGTCACTCTATATAGGGGTGTGCTAGATAATTAAAAGCATTAGTGAAGTGTGTAAAAGCATCCCATTTGCAGAGACAAGCTATGCTACCAACTGATCCAGACAGATCGTGTCATCAGGTCATGTCCAGTGTCCAGATCAATGGAAGACATCACTCAACCTTGCTGGAAGGGGCCCAATTAAGCTCTGATGTCAAGGGCCAGGTTATCCTACAGCCACACCTTTTACTCTAAGATGCCTGCTCTGTTTAATAGCTTCTTGATAATGATATGTTCTCCTCCAAGATTTAAAGACCATCTTCTGCCTTGAATCCCATAGTGGGGGCAGCTTACAAGAAACTTCTGAAAGTATCCTAAGACAGCTTTCCGATCTTTCATAAACCCCGATCAGCTAACACAGCCTGACGGCCAGGACTGTCCAAAAGCCTGCAGATCTGCCACCAGCAAGTCTCATCTGTGACAACAAACAAAACTAAAAAGGAAAAAAAAATCTCCAACTGGGATAGCAATCTACCTCCGTGTTGTCCATAGGAAGGTCTTGCTCTTGATGCCACCGGCCTGTTGCTGACTAGATGGTCATCTGTCTTCCAGGAGCAAAAACCTACCTTTGCCTGCACGCACTGAGGTTTGGTCTCAGCAGAGCTGAAACCGGGTGCATAGAAACGTTTAAGGCAGAAACGAGTGAGCTGAAAATCTCTTCTTTAAGCACTTTTCTGTTGGAAATTAAATTCTTACCGGAGACCTGTCACAATGCAGAGATCAGTCACACTTGCTAATCCCCTCTCTTTCATGAAAGATAATTAACCTAATGACTACCACAAAAATTGACCTTGGTTGACAGTTAGCAAGCACTCTAATCGTTGCTGGCTAGTACACTGGTCTACATACCCTTCTCTCCATTTGCCAGCTAATGAGGATTCACCAGGAAGGGCCAGATTAGCCTAAATCCTATTTAAAATGCTGATTACTGCTTTCGCGCTCATAAAATTTCAATATGCTATTCACCCTCATGGGAAAATCACCAGCTTCAAATATGAATTATCCTACTTGTTAACTATATAAATTTACAAAATTATGTTCTATGAACCTCACCTCTACATCTATTGAAGGGAAGGCAGAATAGCTACTTCATGGGCTTAATGAGATAATGAAGTGAGATATAAACTAAAAAGTGCCTGCTATGTGCTCATTACTCCTTATTGCAAGTTACAGGACAGACCAAAGAGGTTGTGGAAATGAATAATCATTTGTTTCTTCTTGTCTATATTATAAACACCTTAAAATTTTAAAACTTGTAGAATAATAGGCTTCCCTTAGTACTGTTTTAATAATTCGTTAACATTCAAGGTAAACTTAAAACTATTTCAATATTCAAAAAAAATAAGTGGTTGATGTTTTAAATTGTCTCATGGAGCCAAAATCTGAAAAGTGTAATGATGTGTTCTCATTTCTACAGCGTTTCATGCCAGATGCAAGGCCAGATTCTGGAGTCATCGATAAGACCAGGTGTGATGAACAAAGGACGCACATCCCTTTTTGTGTGCACATCCCTTGGGCTTTGTCAGGGTGATTCAAGACTGCAGGAGGCTTGGCTCCCTCATAAGACACAGGACAGCAAACATCTCTGAAATTTTTCTGGAGTGTTCGAGCACCACAATGGCTCTTTACTGTTGCCAATTTCTTCACAGGGCACCAAACATTCTGACTTCCTGGGACATCTGGAACATCAAACTCCTTAGAAAACAGGACTCCACCCTGCTGGCCAGTATAGAAATTCCAAGATACTAAGACTCTTCAAGATTCTGTCGGGGCTTCCTAGGTGGCACAGTGGTTAAGAATCTGCCTGCCAATACAGGGGACACAGGTTCAATCCCTGCTCCAGGAAGATCCCACACGCCGCGCATCACCTAAACCCGTGCGCCACAACTATTGAGCCTGTGCTTTAGAGCCCGTGAGCCACAACTATTGAGTCCATATGCTGCAACTACTGAAGCCCACGCGCCTAGAGCCTGTGCTCCACAACAAGAGAAGCCACGGCAATGAGGAGCCCACGCACCACAATGAAGAGTAGCCCCCACTCACCGCACAGCAAAAAACAAAAAAGACCCAACACAACCAATGAAATAAATAAATAAATAAATTTATGAAAAAAAAAAAAAAGATTCTGCCGCTTCAGTCAGAAGGCCACAGGATAACATGATATCTTTAGCTGATATCCAGACATTGATGACGATTTGGGTTTTTTTTTTTTTTTTTAATTTTTATTGATAGTAGTTTATTTTTCCATCTTAGGCCTCTATTATAGGTACTTCTAGGAGACACGATGTGACCCCTTACAGAGTCTGAGGCTCCATTCTGTACCACAAATGGGGATGAGAAGTCAGAGCTAATCTAAATGAGTGCAGAACTAAAGAGCCTTCAGCTAAGAGCCTTCAGTCATGTCAAGACCACAATGAAGTCCAAGTAAATCCCACAGCCCTTCTCCAAAAGGGGCATGGGTGGAGCAGCCAGGTCAGCAGCCTGAGGCCATCTCCTGTGGCCGTCTGCACAGCCCAGAAGCCTCTGTGTAACTGGACGGCGGGTGGGCCTGGGGCTGCTCTTTCCAACCCTGAGCAACCCTTGCTAATCTTCACACAGAATCTCTCAAGAGAGAAGATGGGGAAGTTGCTGTATAACACAGGGAGATCAACTCGATGACGGGTGATGCCTTAGAGGGCCGGGACGGGGAGGGTGGGGGGGAGTCGTGGGAGGGAGGGAATATGGGGTTATGTGTATAAATACAGCTGATTCACTTTGGTGTACCTCAAAAACTGGTACAAGAGTGTAAAGCAATTATATTCCAATAAAAAAAAAGAGAGAAGATGGATCTAGAAGTTCAAGTCCACATAGCTGCTGCCTCCAAGATCATGGTGATAGTGACAACATCAGCTCAGGACCATCTAGCTGGTACCTGGGAAAGGCCTTGTATGTGGAACAGTGAAATGCAGCTTTACAACCAGTCCAAGAACAGAAGGCTGTGTAGCATGTGGCTGTCCACTAAGAGCCTCCATATGGCAAGGGCACATGAAGGTCAACCCTCCATGATCCAGGCCAGACCTTTCATCTGGATGGCAGTTTTCCACTGGCCATCCCCAAGGTGCCCGAGGCTAAGGCTTTCCAGGGAACCAGCTTCGTAATACACTGGTATTTAGGGTCAGGAATAAGCAGCTCTACATGGTCACCAAGTTTTGGTGGCAGAAATACTGACACCAGGTGTATGTTTGTGGAGAAAAGCAGATGAAGCGGTCCCAGAGGGTTTTGTTTATGGAATCCTGAATGGTCTTGCCATCAAGCTCTAAGAGTTTTTATAATCCCTTCTCTTGCCTATACCTTGGGCCCCTGTGATGACACAGTTTCTAGTCTTAGTTGGGAGGCTGTTCATTGTTTTTTTGTATCCCAAGAATCCTATTCTAAGGCCACACACTTTAAAGATGGGGATCTCTTCCTGGAGGCTTTTAAACTTTTTCAAAATATGGTACTCAGTGGCCAATTCCTTTTAGTCACCACTGTATCTCCAGAACCCAGCACAGTGTCTGATACACACAGCAAGCTTTCGATAACTATCCGTTAATGAATGAATGAATGTCTAAGGGCAGTTCTGGGAGTGGAGGATCAGCTGGGGAGTGGGCTGCTGTGCAGTAGCCCAGGGGGACAGGAAAGGCACTGGAGGCAGCAGGTTGCGGGTTACTGACCAGGAGCACCATGCCCTCCCTGAGTCATGGATCTTCAGCAAGGCCAGGACAGGGCAAGGGGCAAGTGGTAATGCCAAGCACAGCTACTTAACATGGTACCCTGCCAGGACCTCCACTTCTCTCGACGATGAGCCCTCTTTCCAAACCTTTTGACGGTGTCTATTCAGACCACCTCAGACCCTCTGATGAAACTGATCTGGACACCTATGGTCTGATTATGCAACCAAGTCCAGGTTCCCAGAGCTCCCAAGCTGCCAGAATACTCAAAGACATGCTCACTTGTTCTGGACTTACTTCGGAAAATCCATTTGAAAGATGTACGGAAGGCTACTAGTGAAGGTGGAGACCTTAGTTAATCTATTTGAAAGGTTCAAGGAAGAGTACTAATGGAGGTGGAGACAAAGGCACAGTTCTCCCACCCACATCTTAACTCCACCCTAAGATTTTAGTCTAACTACAAAACGTCCAATGTTTTCTTATCTCCTAAGACTTTGGCCTAAGGAAGCTCATGATAACATTAAGAAGTATTTCTCTGGGTTATACTCTTGGAAAAGATCTCTATCACTCAATGAAAAGATGAACGTGATACGTCCACAGAAAAAATGTTATTTCATTTCTAAAAGCCTGTTGTCTAAGTTACAGAAAAACAAACACAAATTTCAAACTTAATGTATAAATTATAAGATTCATAGTTTAAAGTCTAACCTAAACTGTATCTAAGTCGATTTTAAAAGGCAAAACACTAACCACTCAAATTGCATTAATGTGGTATCACTTGACAGTGCAGTAAAATATTTTAACCAACACAGACATTAAAAAACATGAGGTTTGTTACATCAGGCATCTAATAATTATGTGGAAACACTGCAATGGTTAATCACAGGCAAGAATCATGTTTGTAAGACTTACTGTTGGTATAAAAATAGTCTAGGTCATGACCTGTAGATTTCAAACAAGGATACACATCTTTATGGTTATATTATAATCCAACACCACGGAGGGTGGGGGGAATTAGGAAACTGCTTTCTTGAAAGCACTAAAACTTGAAAGGCTAAAGTCTGAAATAACACGTTTCTCTCCAAGAAAAACTAGAGTTTATAAATATCATTCATTCCTTCAACAAGACACATTCCTCATTCATTCAACAAATGTTTATTGTCTTTCCCCTCTGTGCCTGGCCCCATGTTAGCCTCAGGCATTCACTGGTGAAGAAAACAGTCTTGTGCTCAAGGAAATTTCCATCTCCACCATCTCCCCTCACCCCCTCCCACATACACACACCATGCAACACTCCCTCCAACAGCATTCTTGAAGGTAGGTCCCTTAGCTCCTGCTGTGTGCTACAATGAGACAGAGTGTGTAAAATACCCAGCATGGAGTCCAGCAAGCTCTACATCCACTGCTCCTTGCCTACTCCCAATAAACGCCAAGAGCTGAGAGCCCCAAATTCTGTACTAGCTCTGCATAGCTATCAGTCATCCAACCTTGAGAAAGTCATTTCAGCTCTCTGAACCTGAGTCTGCTCTGAGAACTCTCTTCTTGAAGGCTCCTTTCCGATCACAGGGAATGAGATGACTAGAGATTTCTAATAATGGGTAGAGCCATTACCTCACAAGAGGCCTGTTCTACCAGATGACACAGAAAGTTCTCTTTCATGTAAAGCTGAAATTTCCCTCCATGAATTCAACCACGGATCTTTGTCCTGTAAGCCAAACCTGTCTACTGCTTCTAATACATAATAATCCTTCGAATACTGAAAAGATGTCACATTTTCCCAAATCTTGAAAATTAAAAAAATGCCCTTTAATGTCAATCAATCCCATGACTCCTGGACCATTTTTATAATATTAGTTAGCTGACTCTGTGAGATCTTTATTAACCCTTCTATTTAAAATATAGTGCTCAAGGACTTCCCTGGTAGTGCAGTGGTTAAGAATCCGCCTGCCAGTGCAGGGGACAGGGGTTTGATCCCTGGTCCGGGAAGACCCCACATGCTGCGGAGCAACTAAGCCCGTGAGCCACAACTATTGAGCCCGTGTGCCACAACTACTGAAGCCTGGATTATTAATGGACAAAAGTAAACTGACACTTTCTTAGCTTCAAAGGATGTGCTATCTCTTAAGAGAGAAAATGAACTGAATTATATTAACAGAGAGGATGCTAAGAGGAAAACAGAATAAACAGAAAGTAAACATGAAAGAAACAAGTTCTTAAGAACATTTTCTCCTTCCATTAAAACACAGTATGCTCATTTAGACTGTACTATAAAAATATAATTTTCAGCACTTTATGTGCAGTAAGGGTGTTCTCTTTATTGGTTTGTTTTGATGTCTATTTTTAAAAACCTCATCAGAAGAGTCATAATCTAATGTTAATCAACTTTCGGTCACATCTACTGTGGCAAGTGACCCCTGAACTTAAAAATGACTTTTTGTTCCAGTGCTCATTTAAAAACAAGTGCTGCCATGTGGCATCTGTTTCCATACAACTGAGTAAGCCAGCATGGATGTGAAGTAACGGTGGGATTTCAAACACACTGTAGATCACTCACTAAAAATGCTAAGGGTGATTAAAGAAACAAAATAAGTTACCTCTGTATTTCTTTCTAGTCCAAAAATAAAAAGCTTTCTTAACGAACTTCCGTAAGAAGTTTTACCAATGTCAATATGATAATTTCTTTAAAAATGATGACTCATTTGTTTAAGGTTTAGCCCAAACTTCATTAAAATTTAAAGAAAACAGTCATTTGAACAATACACTTTGAAAGCCTAATGTATACCACGTCACTGTAGCGGCTTTCAAATCATTAAAAAGCTCTTCTTCAGCAAATAACATTTACCTAACAAGGAACAACTGTATTTTCACTCATTACAAAATGGTTGCTTTTCCCAACAATATTTATTAATATGAGATAAAAGTGGAAATAAATCTTCACTGCACCTCTGAGAGATAGGCAGGATGGTATGTTTTCTCAAGATAAAGTTCATCCATATTCTCTTTCAAAATTCCCAAACTTTTAAAAGTTGGCAATACTTTCACTTGTGAAGGGAATCAAGGGATGACTAAGTTCATGATAACAGTAGCCACCAGCACGTATCAAACTGTACGTACTAGGCTTCCTAGGTGGCGCAGTGGTTAAGAATCCATCTGCCAATGCAGGGGACACGGGTTCGATCCCTGCTCCAGGAAGATCCCACATGCCATGGAGCAACTAAGCCCGTGCACCACAACTACTGAGCCTGTGCTCTAGAGCCCATGAGCCACAACTATTGAGCCCACATGCCGCAACTACTGAAGCCCATGTGCCTAGAGCCCGTGCTCTACAACAAGAAAAGCCACTAAAATGAGGAGCCCGTGCACCACAATGAAGAGTAGCCCCGGCTCACAGCAACTAGAGAAAGCCCATGTGCAGCAACGAAGACCCAACACAGCCAATAAATAAATTAATTAATTAATTTAAAAAAACCCAAAAACAAAAACAAAGCTTCATGTACCCATCACTGCGCTAGGTGTTTTGATGCATTATCCCATTTCATTTAATCCTCATAACCTATGAGGCAGATACCATTATTACCTTCAATTAAAGGCAAGGACACAAGGAGTCACAGGATGGAGGGGATATGGGGATATATGTATAAATACAGCCGATTCACCTTCTTGTACAGCAGAAACTGGCACAACAGCGTAAAGCAATTATACTCCAATAAAGAGCTTAAAAAAATAAAAGCAAGGACACTGAGATTTAGAGCAGTTAACTTATTTATCCTAACTAGACATGGCAGAGCCATGACCCAAACCCTGGCTGTTGGACTTCACAGTCTAAGCTCTGCAACTGGAAAAAATCAAAAAAGCTGGGGATACACACGCCATGATTAGTAAGAAAGAGATCAAGAGAGCAGTAGATGTGAGAAGAAAGAGAACAGAGGCAAAGTCTATCCAGACAGAAAGAACACAGCGCAGTAGGAAAGAGCCCTGGGTTAGACATCAGGGGATCCACGATCCCTTCCTGGGGGGTACTGGTGTGACCAAAGAGAAATCAATTCTATCCAGTCTAAAACAAGAAGAGCACGTTCACATACAGCGCATACAGAGGTGCGTTAAAGATAAAAATGTTAAAGTGAAAGTAAAACCCCCAAAACACCATGCAAATATCAATCAAATAAAAAAGAAATGAACAATTAGTAGTGGACAAAAAAATTAAGAATGTTTTATTGATTCCACAATCATAGACAGTGTCATGGTAGAATTTAACCTACAAGTGAATTAATAGTGACCATTAACCTAAGGACTCATAGAATGCCAATAAGGCTGTCAGGAATTGTTCTTTTCCGTTCCCCGATCACATCGCTGACACCTAATGTCACAGAAGATGCTTTTGACGTCAGTAGGTTTTGCTGTTGCTGTTGCCTACTGCCGAAGACACTTGTAAAACCAGAAATTCAAACTTACGTCAAAATTAGCCCAATGTAAGGTAATTAAAAAGTGTGTGTGTGTGTAAAAATTTATCATATCTATTTATCTCAACACTGTGAGACCTGGAGCAGAGGAATCCAGCTATTTTGTGAGACCAACAGAAACTGTGAGATAATAAATAGGCATTGTTTTAAGCCACTACGTTTGTGGTGATTTGTTACGAAACAACAGCAAACTAATATAATACCTGAGGCAATTTAGACAACCTCAAAAACAAGACAATTATTAACTCTGGGGATGGGAGCATAGGACTGTTTAAAAGTAATCCTCATGTAGGTCGGTCTTAACCATGTCTGCAGACCCTCTGACACCACTCTTGAGATGTCTGTGTCCCCTCCTCCTGAAGCTCAGGCAGCCTCAGTGCTGGCTCATAACCACAGAATGACTTCCCAGGCCAAGTCAGTTTCTGCCCTGCTCTCTAGAACACTCCCTGAAGAACCCATTTTACTAGAGTTTGCCATTGGGTTTTTGGGTAAAGCACAGCTTTTCCACTTTCCACTTACAAACTACAGATTTTCCATTTATTATCGTCCCTGGTCAATCTAGCATCCTTAGGGACTTCAAGGCAAGGCGGAGTGACAGGAATGAAGCGGAACTGGCCATTTGTGGACTCTCCAGCCGTAACCCCACCAAAACACACCAATAACCTCCGACACGGACTGGCCAAAATAACAGCATGAGTAACAGTCACTGTAACCCAGGAAGGTAGAATATTTAAATATTTAAAGATAGGGAGGATTGTCAATTACTGTTTGAAAACATATCTCATTCCATTTTATATCCTGGAAAGTTCTACCACATTGATTTGCTATAAAATTCTAAGCAATCTGCCTAACATTTTACTCTCACATTTCTGATCCAACAAACTTCAGAAACGGTGTTTGGCTGAGTGAAGAAAGTTCTTGAAAATATTTCAACAAAAAAGTCTTCTCATGTCCAAAATGAACTTTCACCTTATTCATTACAATCAACAAATACTTATGGGGACTTCCTAGGTGGAGCAGTGGTTAAGAATGTGTCTGCCAATGCAGGGGACATGAGTTCTATCCCTGCTCCAGGAAGATCCCACATGCCATGGAGCAAATAAGCCCACGCACCACAACTATTGAGCCCACCCTCCACAACTACTGAATCCGTGCACTGAGAGCCTGTGCTCTGCAGCAAGAGAAGCCACCACAATGAGGAGCCCACACACCACAATGAAGAGTAGCCCCCACTCACCACAACTAGAGAAAGCCTGTGTGCAGCAACAAAGATCCAACACAGCCAAATAAATAAATAAATAAATAAATAAATAAATTTATTTTAAAAAAATCCCCAAATACTTATGGATAAGGTGCTATAAGATAAAAATGTATGACAGAGTCCCTATCCTCAAGGAAGTTATGAAAAACATAAGTACTTAACTAACTACAAGGCAGACTACAGTAAATTCTATGAAAAGACACAACAGGAAAGACTGCATGCAGTTGGAGGTCTACGAAAGAGTTGTACAAAGGATTTGAAGAACTTCTCCCAAATCCTAGCTTTTCAATTCCCTTTACCTTTACCTACTCCAACATCCTAGACCTGGTCTGCATCTGAAATTATTCCATCCTTCAAATCTTAAAATTTGGACCCCTCATTCAGACTAAACTCTAGATCCCTGTCGGGGAGAACCCCTTATCCACAACACCCACCCCGAGTCCCCACACAGGGGAGAAAACTATTGTTCACTCCTCAGGGAGGACAACTGGTTAACCTGATGGGTTAATCACCCTGCCCCACCTTCACTTGGGAGGAAGGAAGAAGAAGCAACATTTGGCTCTACAGCCTCCAACAACTTATCAGAAGCTCTGTATTTAGTGGTTATTGGATCCTGTTCAGCCATTAATAAAGTCAGCCCTTATTCCTTATGGTCTGTTCTCAGAAACTGAGAATTTAGAGGGGGAAGACAAACGCGTTACTGATCCCTCAAACATCCAACAATCCCTTCTCATCTTGCTGTCCTATGTGCCCTATAAACCAGGGGTCCCCAACCCCCGGTCCGTGGGCCCGTGCCAGTACTCAGCCTGTTAGGAACCTCCACACAGCAGGAGAAGAGTGGAGGGGGAGCCAGCGAAGCTTCATCTGCCGCTCCCCATCACTCCCCATCACTCACATTACCACCTGAACCATCCCTCACACTGCGCCTGTCCATTGGAAAACTGTCTTCCACGAAACCAGTCCCTGGTGCCAAAAAGGATGGGGACCACTGCTATAAACCATTAACCCTGGGCCAATTTACTTTTTCTCTCCTCCTATCTGAAAGAAAATGCTATATGCCTACTGGTCCCTGTTCAGTTTCAATTCTTATTTTCTGTAGAAGTTCCTCCAAACCCTCTTAAACTCTTATTCATAGCATATGACCTAATCTTCAATTTCACTGAGAAAACAGTAGTGTTTGGGTTTGAAACATATGAACTTCCTGCCCACACCTACTTCCATAAGCTTTCTGTCACCTATTCAAGGCTAATCTCCTAACCTGTGCTCTGGGTGCCACCCCATGCAGTTTCCTCAGCAATCGTGCTCCAACAATTATTCCCTTTCTCTCCCGTGGCTTCAACTTTGGATTCTAACAATTCTTTCCTCTCTTCATATAGACACAGTCAAAACTCATTTAAAAAACAAAGCAAAAGGTCCACAACAAGAACAAATGCCTCTTCAAGCCTGAACATTTTTGTTGCTCTGTGTCTGCTCCTTCTTTTAACAGCCAAGCTTGTAGGACAGGGAATCGGTGCTGGCTCTCTCTGCCTTTCCACTTAGCATTCGCCATGCCACCCTCCACTGCAGCTACTCACATCAGTGTGACCAGATGACCTCCTGGTCCACAAATTCAACAGACACTTCTCCTTTCTTCTTTGACTTGACCTCTCTACAGCACTTGATGTTTACCAACTTCCGTCTCGAAACTCTCTTCCACTGGCTTTTTATAAATCATTGCCTCCTGATGTTCCTTCTATACTTCAGAATGCTCTCTCTCAGTCTTTATTGGCCAAACCTTACATTTTAACTTTTTCCCAGGATTCTATTCTTGGCTGTCCTCTCTCTTCTCAAACTCAACTGTCCCTGGGGAGGGGGGAGGGGAGGAATACTCACAACATGAATTATCTCACATGCCCATAAATCAATAAGACTAAATCTGAACGCATCTGCTTCCTCTCCACCCCCGACCCTTACCACTGCTTACCTCCATCGTGACACTGCCCTGTACTTGTTTATTTGTCTGCCCTCCCTGCCCTGGCATGCCTAAGGGATGGACACGACACACTGCTGTCCACAGTGGTGGCCTCCTAGGGCAGGGGCTAGCGGTGTGGATGGGGACAGTGACCCAGCAAGAGCAATGCACCTGAGTGGAGCTAAGGACAGTGTAGCTATAAAAAGTATCCCAGATGAACTTCACCTAACTATACTGTGAAAATCTTAAGGGAAGTACTATATATATATATATATTTTTTCATCTCGGAATCTCTTGTGTTTATTAGTACCTGGCACATGATGGATCTTCAATTCATATTTAATTCATATTTTTGTAATCAAAGACGTAGAAAAAATGGGATATCTGAGATAAGCTTTGAAGAACTGGTAGAATTTCAATAGCTAAAGATGGAGGAGGCATCATTTAAGTCAGAGGGAATAGAAAAAGTGTTAGGCTCAGACAGAAGTGCTGGACTGGTGGGATGTATGAGGACAAATAATTATCAGCAATGCTAGAATGCTGAGGCAGGATTTTACAGGACTTTACGACCAGGTTACAGACGCAACCTCACAGGCAACGGTGAGCCAGTGAGGTCTTTTAAGCCACGTGATTTGCAACTGGAAAAAAATTTACTGGAACAGAGGATACTTCTTTAAAGAGCTGCCAAATGAATTACCTAAGTGAGAACAAATGAAAGCCTGAACTTTAGCCACTAGCGTAACAGTGGAAGAAAAGACGAAGATACTATTTTTAAGACTGCAGGTAAAAAAGCAAACTTTTTGAATATTCAAGAACAGTGGAATTAGTTGAACTACTACCTGTGAGGGAGGTGACAAATTTACAGAACTAAAATTAAAAGTCTAAAAAGAAAAATATATACATACTTTTAAAAATACATTTAATACATTGGTTTATTGACGCAAACAATCATGAAGTATTGGGTGTTAGAGTCTACAATGTCCTTATCAAGTTTACTGTGTTAGGGAGAAAGCCGACACACGCGTCACGCAGTTGGCAACTGAAGAGAGCATTCACTACCGGCTTAGGAAAGGTCATTCTATAACTTTCAAGGAGGGAGTTAGCAGAATATAACCATACCGTGAAGCTGTTGTTAGCATTTTTTGTGCTTGCTTCAGCTACACTGGCATCTGAGAGGTCAACTTCATCAAATATCAGAGACTGTTAATGAAAAAGAACACAAATATATTAAGTGAAAACCTAACTCAATGCTCCTCTATATACATATATATATTTTTTTACCATCAGGTCACAACCATGAGGCTATGTCAGGAATCAGGAATAGAAAATGAAGAAAAACTTAAGTTAGTGATATTTTGTGAGTAAAACCATAAAGTTCAACAAACACATAAATTCCAAACAGTAAAGGACTGGAAAGAACCCCCGGCACACTGTTTCACTGAAAAACGCTCTGTGCTGTCTAGAAGCATTGTTTATGAGGAAGCTACTAAGTTGTATGACATACACACATACTCACACATATCCCACAATGAGAAGAACTAGTCCTGGCTCAGATCATAGCCAGTTACTGAACTTTCTGAAGGTGACTATCCTCACCTGTAAATGTGTTCTAATGAGATGGCCCATGTGCTCTGCAAATATAAGATGACATTTCTTGTATACTCTTAAAAGTGATTTTTAAAATTTATTTATCTACATTCTTTGGGGGGGGGGGCAGGCTCCAACATTTTTTTTTTTATATGCTTAAAAGTTGTTTTAATCAAAAAAAGTTTCAGTGGTAAAAACTCCATAGAAATAAAACTTTTAAAAAGCAGAAAATTGAGAGATTAGGAAATTCTAGTACACAAATGTATCCTTCCCACTTTCAGTCAGCTGGTCCTTGTTCACAGGCATTTAGTGTTCTTCCAGCGAGGATGGTAGCACATTGCTCCTCTACAACTGCTAGAAAAAGAGGCTCCCTTATCTAACATCTCTCACCACCCTCCGAGATCTCCAGGGGGCTATGCAACTCTACTTTAATCCAACCAACCTGACCATAAGACTTGTTCCTTGACTAGAAGGAATTTACAAATCTAGCAGGGGAGCTGAAATAGACACAACTAGTTTTAAGTAAGGGAGACTATTAGAAGTGGAAGAGGAGATACTATGAAATGCTATGGAAGGTCACAGATCATTTCTCTTAGTAGAAAACAAATTCTTTCTCTTGTGAATAATGAAATGAAGACAATTTTAGGGGGACCTTAAAAGAAAATAGGGAATTTCTTCAAGTGGAGATAGAGGAAAAATCATCCTGGGGATGGAAACCATGGGGCAAGGCTGTGGGCTATCAGGGGGTCAGTGCTGTCTGGAGATAAATGTGAGACGTCAGGATGGAGCCAGATCAGGGATAGCCATGAACATAATGACTTTTAAAATAAGATTATTTTATTTTGTTATTACTTCCACAGCTGCATAAACTAAGAATTAGGTTTGTTTATTTTTTTCCTCCTGGTGTATAACTCTACTAATTATATCACAAATGCATGTTTTTTAATATAGAAATGATCAATTATCCTATTGGCACAGTAGCAATAAATCTTACTGGTTTTACCCTGAAGCATAATATTGTACTGACATACAAAATTATGTTAGTTTCAAGTGTACAACATAGTAATTTGACAATCAAATACATCATCAAATGATCACCATGATGTCTAGTAACCATTTGTCACCATACAAAATTATTACAATATTATTAATTATATTCCTTATACTGTACATTAAATTCCCATGACATTTATTTTTATAACTGGAAATTTGGATCTCTTAATCCTCTTCACCTATTTCACCCAACCCCACATACTCCTCCCCTCTGGCAGCCACCCATTTGTTCTCTGTAAGTCTGTTTCTGTTTTGGTTTGTTCATTTGTTTTTTTTTTTAGATTCCACATATAAGTGAGATTGTATGGTATTTGTCTTTCTCTGTCTGACTTACTTCACTCAGCGGAATACCATCTATGTTCATCCATGGTGTTGCAAATGGCAAGATTTCATTTTTTATGGCTATCTCATTATATCCATTTCTAATAATTGGTCTGTTCAGATTTTCTATTTCTTCCTCACTCAGTCCTGGAAGAGTGTATGTTTCGAAAAATTTATTCAGTTCTTTCAGGTTGTCCAATTTGTTGACATATAAATTTCGTAGTAACCTCTTAGGATCCTTTATATTTCTGTGATGTCAGTTTTAACTTCTCTTTCATTTCGCATTTTATTTATTTGGGTCTCCTTCTTTTCCTCTTGATGAGTCTGGATAAAAGTTTACTGATTTCATTTATTTATTCAAAGAATCTGCTCTTAGTTTCACTGATTTTTTTTAGTCTCTATTTCATTGAATTCCACTCATCTTTATTATTCCCTTCCTTCTACTAACTTTGCACTTGTTTATTCTTCTTTGTCTAGTTCCCTTAGGTGTCAGATTAGACTGTTCATTTGAGATTTTTCTTGTTTCCTGAGGTAGGCTTGTATTACTATCAAATTTCCCCCTTAGAACTGCTTTTGCTGAGTCCCATAGGTTTTGGAACAGTGTGTTGCCATTTTAAATTTGTCTGAAGGTATTTCTTGATATCCTCTTTGATTTCTTCAATGACCCACTGGTTATTAAAGAGCTTGTTGTTTAGACTCTGTGTGTTTGTGTTCTATTCCAGTTTTTCTTGTGGTTAATTTCTAATTTCATACTGTTGTGGTCAGAAAAGATGCTTGATATGTTTTCAGTATTTTAAGATTTATTGAGATTTGTGGCATAATAAAAGATCTATCCTGGAGAGTGTTCCATGTGCATTGAAAAGAATGTATATTCTGCTGTTTTGGGGTGGAATGTCCTATATATATTATTAAGTCCCATCGAGTCTAATGTGTCACTTAAGGCCAGTGTTTCCTTATTGATTTTCTGTCTGAATGATCTATCCATTGACATAATGGGATGTTCAAGTTCTCTACTATTATTGAATTACTGTCAATTTCTCCCCTTATGTCTGTTAATATTTGCCTTATGTACTCAAGTGCTGCTATGCTGGGTATATATATATATATTTACTGGTGTTATGTCTTCTTGGATTGATCCCTTTATTGTTAGGTAATGCCCTTCTTTGTCTCCTGTTACAGTCTTTATTTTAATGTCTATTTTGTCTGATATAAGTATTGCTATCCCATATTTCTTTTCATTTCTATTTTCATGGAATATATTTTCCATCCCCTCACTTTCAGTCTGCGTGTATCTTTAGATCTGAAGTGAGTCTCTTACAGGCAGCATATAAATGGGTATTTTTGTATCTTTTCAGTCACCCTATGTCTTTTGATTGGAGCACTTAGTCCATTACATTTAAAGTAATTATTGATAGGTAAGTGCTTATTGCCATTTTGTTAATTATTTTCTGTTTATTTTGGTGGTTGTTTTCTGTTCCTTCTTCTTTTCTTGTTCTCTTCCCTTGTGACTTGATGACTTCCTTTAGTATTATGTTTCTGTTCCTCTCTCTCTATTGTTTGTTTATCTATTATCAGTTTTTGGTTTGTGGTTACCATGAGGTTTTTATATGACAACATCTGTATATAGCAGTCTATTTTATGTTGATAGTTGCTTAAGTTTGTGCATGTTCTAAAAGCACTACATTTTTACTCCACCCACCATTTTATGTTTTTGATGTTATCTTACTTTGTGTATTTCTTAATTAATCATTGTAGATATATATGCTTTTACTAGTTTTGTCTTTTAACCTTCATACTAGCCATAAAGGTAGCATGAAGGTGGTTGATCCACTACCTTTACTATATTTTTGCCTATATTTTTACCGGTGAGATATTTTCTTTCATAATTTTCATATTTCTAGTGACAATTTTTTTCTTTTCTGTTTAAATCCCTTTAACATTTCTTGTAAGACTGGTTTAGCGGTGATGAACAACAAAGTAGACAAGCTGTTGCTTGTCTGGGAAATTCTCTTTTTCAATTCTGACTGATGACCTTGCTGGATAGAGTATTCTTGGCTGTAAGTTTTCTCCTTTCAGTACTTTGAATATATTATGTCGCTCCCTTCTGTAAAGTT
Organism: Hippopotamus amphibius kiboko; assembly: GCF_030028045.1. NCBI lineage: Eukaryota > Metazoa > Chordata > Mammalia > Artiodactyla > Hippopotamidae > Hippopotamus > Hippopotamus amphibius. The sequence goes on along the minus strand of NC_080199.1, from coordinate 56,219,428 downwards.
TTTGCTGACAAGTCAGCTCACAATCTTATGAGGGCTCCCATGTATGTAACTAGCTGTTTTTGTCTTGTTGCTTTTGAGATTCTCTCTTTAGCTTAACATTTTGGGATTTTAATTATAATGTGTCCTGGTGGGTCTCTTTGGGTTAACTTTGGGTCTCTCTGTACTTCCTGGGCCTGATATCTGTATCCTTCACCAGGTTAGGAAAGTTTTTAGCCTTTATTTCTTCAAATAGGTTTTCTGTCCTTTTCACCTTTTCTTCCCCTTCTGGTACCCCTATAATGTGAATGTTAGTATACTGATGTTGCCCAAGAGGTCCCTTAAACTAGCCCCATTTTTTGGTTTCTTTTTTCTTTTTGCTGTTAGGATTGGGTCATTTCCACTAACTTATCTTCTAGGTCACTGGTCCTTTCTTCTGCATCATTTAATCTTCTGTTGGTTTCCTCTGGTGTATTTTTCATTTCCATTATTATTTTCTATCTCTGTTGAAATTCTCACTCTTATATTCTTCTGCTGAGTTCAGTGAGTATTTTTATGACCATTACTTTAAACACCTAATCTGGAAGGTTGTTTATCTCCATTTCATTCAATCTATTTCTGAGAGTTTGTCTAGTTCTTTCATTTGGAACATATTCCTTTGTTTTTTCATTCTGCCTAACTTTCTGTGTTTGTTTCTACATGTTAGGTAGCTCAGCTATGTTCACTGGTCTTGAGAGAGTGGCTTTGTGTAAAGGTATCCTGTGGGGCCCAGCAGCATGGTCTCCCCTGGTTACCAGGGCCAGATGCTCCAGGAGTGTCCCCTTTGTGGGTTGCATGTGTCCTCCTGTTGTGGCTTGGCTGCACTTGCTGAAGGTGTGCTTGTATGCAGGGCTGGATAGTGTGGCTGGCTGCAAGGCCCAGTTGCAACTGCTGTGGGTTCTCTGGTGTGTGGGGCTGATCCCTGGGGTGGGAGCCATTTTGGGGGGACACTAGTGTTGGCCAAAGGTCTAACAAGGCAGGGGCCTGCTTGGCCAGCTGAGGGTACCCACCTTAATGTTTATTTTTGAAGGAATAGTAAAATATCAGTTTTAAATGGAAGCTCATCATTACAATTCTTTTCTTCCAAAGCTATATCATTCTTATTTCATTCAGCTGTTATATAAAAATTATTTAAGCCTTGATTTTATTTCACGATGATTTTTATTTCTAAATGCTAGCATAACTGAGTAATTGTTTTGTGCCAGGTATTATGTAAGCACTGCAAATCCATTATCTCATTTAAGCCTCCTCTCAACAACATGCTGTCCACAGCTACTCCACTGGAATGTGCTAAAATTGGGATATGAACTCTTGTCTGAAACCAGAATATGAATTTTAAGCAACTACAGCAGTTCTCTCTCTCATTTTCAGGAAAAGATTTATGGGGTAAAAAGTAGCAAGAAAGGGGGAAACCCAAATTTAGAGTTTATTATTTCTAATAAGGTACATTTAACTGTTCATTTTACTTGGAAGGAAAAAAGAAAGAAAGCAAACTACACTAGGATCTCCCTATAAGATTGTCCTTAGGGGAAAGGGCATGAAATTGACTCAAATAGACCCCCCTGGGATTTGGCCCAAGATGAATCACATTTATACGGAATTTATATAAGAGCAGTAATGCTACAGTGAGCCCCATGATAAAAACAGTTTATAGAACCAGAATTTCAATTCCATCCACAGCCCTCAAGTGCCTACAACTAGTATTGTCTCGAATTACCTTTGAGTCCTTTGCATAATAAAGTGTACGACCTCGAAGTTTGAAGTATCGCTTTTTCCACCTTTGGAAAGAACTGGTTTGCTTCAACAGCTGTCCCTCTTTAATACTGGTCTAGGGAGAAGCAGAAGCACAACAACACGATTAAAATGAAATTCAAAAACAAATAAAATTCAAAATTAATGACGCACTATCATTAACATTTTGAATATTATTTCTCATGTTTTGCAAATTACATGAGAGAATATTTTATTCTCACCATCCAACAAGGGAACACATGTGCAAAGCCACAAAGAGCACAGGTGAATTTGACATGGTTCCCTGCCCTCAAAGCAGTCATAAATACTATGGAAGACACATGCACAAAACTAATACTTTGAATAGTGTAATGAGTACATGTACATATACAAGTACATATATACTTGTATACAGTAAAAATTCAATAAATGGTGAAAGGATGGAGGTGCAGTATAAGGTAATGGTTAAGAAGGCATGGGCTCTGGAGCCAGAAACCTTGTGATCAACTCCTGGTACCACCACGTAGTAGCTAGATGATCTTAGGCAAGTCAACAGACTTCTTCATGCCTTTGTTTATTCATCTATAAAATGGGGATGACAACAAGACATACCTTTTAGGGTTGCTGTTGTGAGGAATAAGTTTTAAATACATGTAAAGGATTTATTGCCTGGCACACAGTAAGTGCTCATTAAATGTCAGTTATCATCAGCTGTGTGTTATTATAACAAACACATACTCAAAGCATGGTGTATGGTGGCCCAAAGAAGGAAGCTCTGCCTCAGATATTTGCGGAATCTTCACAGAGTTTTTGGTTATGGACACAGGCTAGGGCTTACAACGGGGAACAGCAAGGGATGTGGCCGGAAGAGGTGGGCAGGGGATCTGTGGTTCTGGGCTACATCCTGTGCTAAGTGCTGTATGTACACAAGTTTATTCTATTGACACCAACATCCTTGGAACCCCTCTGACTTCATCTAGCATCTCTCCTTCGCTTGGTCACCTCCATTCACAACGGTGCTTTGCTTTTATTTGTGCATGCACGCATGTCCCTTAGGACTGGATACTACCTCCTCTCTCCTGAACTGCTTTCCCTCAAATATCCATCTGACCAACTCCTGGACCTCCTTCAAGTCCCTGACCTTCTCAATGAGACCCACCTTACTGACCTATTTAACGTATTCTCCATATTTTCCCCCATCCTGATCTTATTTACTTCTCCACACAAAGTACTTTTCATCTTCAACAGTATAATGTAATCTACTTATTTATCATCTATTGTGCTGCCCCTATTAGAATATAAGTTCCCTGAGTTTATTATATTTAATAAAGTTAAATTTAATGTTTCAATGTAACTGGAGGGAAGAAAGAAAGGAAGAAGGAAGGACACTTCATTTATAGAAAACTAAATTTATAGCCTTTCTACGAGACTGTCCTTAGGAAATATGTCACAGGATTGACCCAAATAGATCCCCTTGGGATGGGGTCCAAGATGGATCACATCTATCCCGAATTCACAGAAGAGCAGTAATGATGCAGTGAACCTCCAGGACAAAAACAGCTTGTAGAACCAACATGTGAAATCCACCCCACTGGATTGCACACGGATGTTTCTCAAATACCTAGGACATGATGTCATATACGATAATATGGGAATCCATATGAATGAATAGAAGATGCTGAGATAAAACCCATGTCTGTTTGACTTCAGAGTTTATTTCCAACTTTTACACTATACTGTCTTTTATCATCAACAAGACATAAAATATTAAGAAAAGATTGTTTTCTCTAATACAGTAGTTAGGTCATACTAATGTTTACCTTCAATCTCATTAAAAGATTCCCTCTTGAGCTTGCTCTCAGATGGTCCTCCAGGAATTGTGAGAGCATTAAAATTTAATGGTAACAAAATACTCTTGAAACTTCAGTACCAAAGAGCCCGACTTAGAATCAGACAGATAGACTTCAAGCTAGGCTCCACTACACCCTAACAATATAAATCTGCGTTAAGTTACTTCAGCTCCCTGTGCCGCAGTTTCCTCCCCTAAAATACAGGAATAATAATGCCAGCTTTACAAGCTTGTTGCATCCAATTTAATTGTAAGATAATGCCTGGAGAGCACTTAGCACACTATCTGGGTTACACAAAATATTTAATAAATGGCAGAAAGTGTTATTATCATATCATTATGCCATTAACTTCAGGGAGTATTTGCCAGGCACCAAATTATAAGAGCTTCTTGGAAGAAGTGAATAAGTGTTTGCAGGCCTCTGGGATGCCAAATAACAGCTGGAGTAGAAGAAAAGTGTCAAGAGATGAGGTTAAGGGAGACAAGAGCCAGGAGATGCTGGCCACAAAGGGGAGTTTGCTTTTTACTCTAAGTGCAAAAAGCTAGTGAACTGTCTGAAGTGGGAGAGTGAGAATGGGGAAATGGGTGAGAAAGAAAGTGGAGGACCAATTACGAGGCTCCTGCAGGAGTCCCAGGGAGACACCAGGGAAGATGGAACTGAGGTGGTAGCATCACTGAGACCGACAGAAGTAGAGAAAGTTGCGATTTATTTCGGAGGCAGAATCTACTGGCCTTGCTGATAGACAGGAAGGGCAAGAGAGAGAAAAGAACCAAGGGAAAGTGTGAGCATTTGCCTTGGGCAACTAGATGCAAACGATTCCAAGAGAAAAGGGAATTAGTAAGGAAGAGTTAGGTGGTGAGCTGCCCTGCAGCAGCATCCAATGTTACCCAGGGTAGAAAGTCTACATTCTAAAGCTCAACCACAGAGCCTTGAAATGCTATAAAAATATAACTGATCCAGAGAACAAATCTTTTGGCAATTCAAATTATATAAGTGGGTGTTTCGAGATTTTTATCAAGTTCTGTTTAAGGCAATGGAGAAGAAAAGTTAACCTTTAGTCTATTTATGTTCTATTAGGCTGTTTTTAAAAAGCATAAATAACCTAATATTTTTTTCTCCACATGGTCATTAATTTTCTAAAATGAAAACCTGATTACATGTGCCACTGCTTGTAGTCCTTCCTTAATTCTCTCTCTCTCTCTCTTTTTTAATTCAAGTACAGTTGATTTACAATGTTGTGTTAGTTTCGGGTAGATAGTAGAGTGATTGAGTTATACATATGTATATTCTTTTTCAGATTCTTTTCCCTTATACATTCTTACAAAATATTGAGTATTGTTTCCTGTGCTATACAGTTGGTCCTTGTTGGTTATCTGTTTTGTACACAGAAGTGTGTATATTTTAATCTCATAATCCTAATTTATCCCTCCCTCCCTCTTCCCTCTTCAGTGACCATAAATTTGCTTTCAATGTCTGTGGTTCTTTTTCTGTTTTGTAAATAAGTTCATTTGTATCTCTGTTATTTTTGCCTGAAGCATAGAGTCCAAACTTCTATACATATCAGAGAAGGCCCCTGAATCGTGCTTTCCAACCTCCTTGCTGCCCGCCCCCCACCAGGCTCCTCCCTCCGTCCTAAATGTCCTCTCCTCAACTGCCTGTCTTGAAAGCACCCAATCATTTCAACTCTGGTCCAGTGCCACCGCCCCAGAAGGCTTCCCCAGCTCCTAGGAAGAAGCGGCACTCCCACCTTTGTCCCTGGAATGCGTCCTTCTCCCACCTGTATAACAGCGCTTGTGACAACTGAATAGCCGTTTGCGGCCCCACCAGGCTGTGACCTTCGTAGAGCAAAGACCCTGTCCTATGTATTTTAATAACATCACCAACTAGCACATTAGCTGACACTTTAAGGCCTCCATAAATGTTAACCCGAACAACTTTTAAAGTGTAAAATGGTATATAACTTTGTCTTTTAAAACAAAAAAAGAAAAGAGTGGTTGTAAATGATTTTATGGTTTCCAGCATTCAGCAGGTCTGCTTCTTTTCATTGCATATAAAAACAGCAAATACAATGCAAAAAGAGTATATATGAGCCCTGAGGTGCACTCCCTGGGTGAGGGGTTGGGGAGAGGTAGTCAGAGGGACAGGAAAATGTCTATCTATCCTGATTTTAAGACTATTGCTATTAAATATATGCAGTTTATTGTATGTCAATTATATCTCAATAAAAGTTAAAAAAAAAAGAAAAAAATAATAATATTGGACCTAATGTGAACCTTTAGTTAGCAATAATATTTACTTCTCTTAGTTTACAGATAAATAGAATGTGTCAGGGACATTTAAAAAAAAAAGACTATTGCTAATTTAAAGATGTTCCTTACATAGTCACTTTCAAAGCAAATAATTTATGTTTTTCTATATAGCTTTATGTTCTCTAAATCTTGCATAAGCATGGATTTATTTGCAATGTGTGAGGCTGAGGAGAACACATGCATTTACAAACGTCTCTATGTTAGAATATACAAACAGTCAATTTTAAATTCTTGAAGAAAGAAAAAAAAGAAAGAAAAAAACATCTGAAGCAGCTTGCTTTCCTCTAGAGATGTGATTAAAAAGACTTAACTAGGAGGCAGCTTTTCACATGAAAGTTAATCCTCAAAATAAACCTCTGTTTATACATGGCAAGTTAAACAAACACTTCTCATAAAAGAAGGAGCATAACAAAAATGATTAATTTGTAACAGTTCTAGCAAATATAATCATATAGGCAAAGTGTGGTTCAGAGAAAAATGATGTGGTTTGAAAAAAATCTCAAAATAATAAGTAAACTAAGTAAAGAAACAAGGAATCTTTCTTTAAAATCAAAATATTTATTATATTCAATATTAATGTTCAACTAGAATAACAAATTGAATTTAGTAACAGACATAAGAATTAGCTATGATCAGAGTTATTATTAACAATCTGTTAAAAAATAAGTATTAGATTTTAATTTTATTTTGTTCACAATTTCTAGGATAAGAGATAAACTCTCCCCTCCCTCAAAAGAGGGCTTAGAAACATTTGCACTTAATGGCCATTTCATGTAACCTGGCAGATATTAGTTTAGTACTATCTGACCCTCATGAAAAATCAGTAGTCATATAACCCCTAACTGTAATCCAAAAACCTAGTTTCCAAATATTAAAAATAAAAATTTAAATGAATTTGGCTTTGAAAAAAGTTGTTTCAATAAAATAAGCTTTGAAAGTTTTCAGATCTCTTTTCTATCTGGCTTTCTGAGACTGTTTGCAGTCCAATGTCTTAAAGCTTAAAGCTTGCTCATTTCACACCCTTTGCTAAAAGCAAACAAAAGCAATTTCTCTTTTAAATTATACACACATGAGTGTCCTAGGATTTCACCTAACATTTCAGAAACACCTCTGTGTCACAAGTGGAAGTTGCTTTGGTGGTGTACTACTTCAATGTCCTGAGGAGAGTGCAACTTTACAAACAGTCATTCAATGAGCTGATTTAGAAAGCTAAAAATCTTTGAAACATCAGTTACTGCTTGATTTATCTAAATGTACATTTTCATATGTTGGCTTCTGGTGGGACATCAAATAGGTGTGGTGAAGAGCCCAATGTGGAGAAGTGGAAATGTCCGTGATGACTCATCTTTTACAGATGCCTTCAAACATTCCAGAAGAATCTCGAGCCTCTCCTAGTCTTGTCCCAACATGACCCCTTAACTTCTAAGGAATGGGGACGGAATTTGTTGCGATGGGAGATACGGGTTGTTATGGACTAAATGTTTGGGGGCAATCCTAACCCCCAAGTTGATGGTACTAGGCGGTGGGGCCTTTGGGAGGAGATTGCGTCATGAGAGTGGAGCCCACATGAATGGAATTAATGCTCTTATATATTAGACCTCGGAGCACTCTCCTGTCTCTTCCGCCATGTGAGAACACAGCTAGAAGAGGGCTATCTCTACCGGTACCCTGATCTTAGACTTCTCAGACTCCAGAACTGTGAGAAATAAATATTTACTGTTCAGACCATTTGGCATTTTTTTAAAGCAGCCTGAACAGACTAAGACATGGGTCAAGAGAATTTTCACCACTCTATATTTTGTATGTAATCACTTCTTTCCTATCTTTTTAAAGTCTCTTCTACTCCATCCTCCCAAACAGAAAATTATTCTTTGTCTTATGCCTATCTTTCCCATATCCATTTTGTTATATATAGTTCAGGAAAGCTGTCTGTGTACGGAGTACCTGTACAGAAGCTATAACATTATGAGTCTGTTAGACTTCCTTGAATGGCAAGTGTCTTTAGTTGTACAGACTTTAATATCTAAAGTGGAAATATCTTTATATGCTATACATCTTTATGTGCTGTTGTGAGATGTTGAAACAACGGATATGAAAAGATACATAATTCTTTAAAAAGGTGTTATGACAAGATATCATCAGCATTAAAATTGGTCCCCACGATAAGCATTATTTATTGTAGAACAGATCTTATCTTTCAATCCATCTGTTTACTCCTCCTGCCTCTGCCTTGGTTCAAGCTCCTCTCACTCCCTTGAACTCCACAGTTCTCTACTTGTTCTCTGTGCTGTCAGTGTTTCCCACCACTAGTCCATTCTTCCTACTGTGGACAGAATTACCCATGAAAAAAATTTTGATCCCGCCAAACTCTGGTTTACTACATTCAGTGTTTTCCTATCACCCACAGTGTAATCCAAGGCTTGTGAGTTGGGCACAGACTCTTCCTTCCATAAATGACCCACCTTCTTCAACAGCTTCATCTTCAGCAGTCCTAAATTCCCCTAACAGGAGAGGAAAAGAGAAGTGCCTGCGAATCCCCAAGTCCTCCATGCTTCCCTATGTCCAAGCTTTTACACGAGCTCTTCCTTCTTCTCATAATAGTTTCCTCTGCTTCTTCTTAGAAACCTCCCACCCCGTCTGATCATCCTTCAAGGCTCAGGGCATCATCACATCCTGGGTGCACTCACAGCACCACACCCACACATCACTTATAGTGTTAATCATGTAGAATAGGAATTTTTAAAACTTCATGTCCTCTGTTTCTCCTGCATCTTATTCATTTTTAGATCCTACACATACAACCATGAGTTGATACGAAGAAAATCATGAATATATGTTAATAAATGTATTCAACAATTAGGAAACAAAAAGTAAGAAATGAAAAGGATGAAAACATTTTTTTCTGATAAGAACTTGAGGAATTAAGTGGAGAAAAGCATTTCAATTTTTCTTCCCAGCCAGTCAATATACTGTCAAAAAGTACAAAAGAAATAGACCTGACTCCTAAAAAGAGCCCTGGATTGAGTTTTATTCCTGGCTCCGTTTATTAGATTTGTGGCTGCAAATGGGTGATAACATCTGTGAGCCTAAGTTTCCCTACCTGTAAGGTGAAGGTAACTCTTACCTGCCCTGTAATCCTCAGAGTTGTTAGGACAAAACAAAATGAAGTGTAAATATCTTTCATAAACTCCCAAATGCTGTATAACGCATCATAAGCAAGGTACTATTTTAACAGGTCATACTTTTGGGAAAAGGTGTTTTTAGTGGGACTAACCCAGTTCAATAGAGATATCATTTCTGAACCAGGGCCCAATGCTTATATTTAGAGAAATTATCCCACAAAGATAAGGTTTAATTACATAAAGTATACAGTTCCAAAATGTATAGTTTTCTAAACATTAAAAGAAGAGAACTCAATCATGAAGTTGCATTTAATAATGAAGCAGAGTTTACAACTGGTATATAGTATTACTGTTTTACTTCTTCAAACATCAGTCTTATTTACCAGCAAGAATTAGAAAATGATGACAATTGCTGTCGGATAATTCCATTCAGATGCCACTGGCTCCTCAAAATTCAATTAGCCTCAAACTGATCTCCCTATTAGATGAGAATAGGGCCAGACCCACCTTATTCACCACTGTAGCCCCAGCACTTACCATGGTTCCTAGCTCAGAGAATAGCTCTTAATTGCACAAATGAATCAATGAAGTGAAGACTGATATTCAAGTAAAGCAGCTGAAATGTCTTTCACGGGAAACTTGAACTGTACACTATCTTAAGAGCTTTTAAAGGAGAGCCTGGGCAGGAAACTTGACAGCATTCTGAGAATTAGATCCAGAGGGGCTTATTCTGCAGTCATCTCTTTCCCTTTTGCAAACGTCCCTGCAGCAAATTTAAGCATTAGTTGTTGACTATTCTCTTGGGGGTTTTTTTTCCCCCAAATTGAAAGCCATTCTTCTTTTATTCACTACCATTCCATCATTATTAAGGGAGGCCATCTATCGCATCAGCATTAATATTGTATTTGGGTGGCATCCAGACATATATCTATAAAATGTGTAAATCAGTGATCATTTGCAATAAACTTTCTATCTTGCCCTATTTTATCCAGCAGTTAAACTTACATAATTTGGCTTGAAAGGTCAAACGCAAACCACACAGATCCGAATTCTATTCTACGTCTCTAAAACTAAAAGTCTATCTTCATCACAAGATTGCATTAATATATGCATCTTCTATGACATCACTTTTTTCTTTTATTAGCTCTTCTATTTCTTGCCTGATTATAAAACAAGAACTATTTTTCTCCCCAAATATGCCAGAACTTATACTGAATGATTACTGCCCATCGTCTTAAGACTTTGGAAGATAAGCCATTTGGTGTCATTCTGAATCAGTCCATCAATCTCTTTTATCAGCCACGTATTAAATTACTTAAAGCCTGGCTTTTCTATCAGCCTCCAAATGCCCTTCAGTTCCTCTCAATTCTAGATCCTTTGGTTTGGTGCCTTGTATTCTTCTTTCCCCTTCTGAATTTTGTCCCACCATGAATTTCCTACTTTCTTAAAAACAAATTTAAGGGACTTCCCTGGTGGTGCAGTAGTTAAGAATCCGCCTACCAATGCAGGGGACATGGGTTCAATCCTTGGTCATGGAGGATCCAACATGCCACAGAGCAACTAAGTCCATGCACCACAACCACTGAGCCTGCACTCCAGAGCCCGCGTGCCACAACTATTGAGCCTGCATGCCACAACTACTGAAGCCTGCGAGCCTAGAGCCCATGCTCCACAACAAGAGAAACCACCACAATGAGAAGCCCACGCGCTGCCACAAAGAGTAGCCCCCACTGTCTGCAACTAGAGAAAGCCCGCGTGCAGCAACAAAGACCCAACACAGCCAATAAATTACTTAATTAATTAAAAAGAGCAAAATATTTAAAAACAAAAAAAACAACAAAAAAACAAATTTAAGCCTCTTTGTTAAAGTATGTATATATACATTACGTTAAACTCTATCAAATACATCAGTTATTCTAAAATCTGGCTGATCATCTGAATCACGGAGAACTTTATAGACATGAGCAGCCTCAGTTCACCTGGGACTTTCTAAAATCAAAGTACAGTTGATCTACAATATTGTGTCAGTTTCAGGTGTACCGTAAAGTGATTCAGTGATTCAGTTATGTATTTTTTTCAGATTATTTTCCATTATGGGTTGTTACAAGATATTGAATATAGTTCCCTGTGTTACACGGTAAATTCTTGTTGCTTATCTATTTTATGTATAGTGGTTTTTATCTGTTAATCCCATATTCCTAATTTGTCCCTCCCCCCTCTTCCCCTTTGGTAACCATAAGTTTTTTATGTCTGCGAGCCTGCTTCTGTTTTTTTTGTTTTTGTTTTTTTGGGGGGATTTATTTTTTTACTGGCTGTGTTAGGTCTTTAGCTGCTGCACACGGGCATTCTCTTGTTGCAGCGAGTGGGGGCTACTCTTCATCATGGTGCGTGGCCTCCTCATTGCGGTGGCTTCTATTGTTGTGGAGCACGGGCTCTAGGAGTGTGGCCTTCAGTAGTTGCAGCACATGGGCTCAATAGTTGTGGCTCACGGGCTTTAGAGCGCAGGCTCAATAGTTGTGGCGCATGGGCTTAGTTGCTCCGTGGCATATGGTATCTTCCTGGGGCAGGACTTGAACCCGTGTCCCCTGCATTGGCAGGCAGATTCTTAACCACTGCACCACCTAGGAAGTCCCTGCTTCTGTTTTGTATATAGATTCATTTGTATTATTTTTTAGATTCCACGTATAAGTTATACAGTATTTGTCCTTCTCTGACTTATTTCACTTAACATAATGTCCTCTGAATACACCTGTGTTGCTGCAAATGGCGAAGTTTCATTCTTTTTTACAGTTGAGTAACATCCCATTGTGTGTGTGTGTGTGTGTGTATGTGTGTGTGTATATACATATATAAGCCAATCATCTGTCGATGGATGTTGAGGTTGCTTCCATGTCTTGGCTATTGTAAATAGTGCTGCTATGAACATTGGGGTGCATGAACCTTTTCAAATTAGAGTTTTCATCTTTTCCAGATATATGCCCAGGAGTGGGATTGCTGGATCATATGGTAGTTCTATTTTTAATTTTCTAAGGAACCTTCATACTGTTTTCCACAGTGGCTGCACCAACTTACATTTCATCTGGGACGGTTTGATTCAATAGGTCTGGAGTAGGGCATAGGAACCTACACATATTAACATCTCTTCTTGTGATTATTACTATCAGGCAGGTTTCACAAACTCTCATAAACAATATTTAAGTATAATAATTTGTATAAAACCTTTAAAAGATATACATTAACACTTTGATATCATTCAGTCTAATCATTTACTCTTATTTAGCTTTGAACATTTTACAAATTTGGTGTACTGTATCTCTACATTCAAAATGTCTCTTTCTTCTGTATATGGGACCGCATTAGTGTACCACTGCTGCCCTCTTTCCACCCCACTGGCTCTGGCCCAGCGAAAGCAGGGAGAGTCATTCGGGTTTAGTAACTGAGCATGCTTACTCGAGCTCTTCCCTTCCTCCTGAGAACAGCGGCCCGCAAGAAACCAGGCTGCACTCAACTACCGTTCAGAGAAGAAACAGATTTGATTTGCCCAAGGAGGCTAGAATAAGACCTCTGGAGATGAGAAGCTGGGATCCGTACTGGACAACACCGTGTGCTGGGAAATGGAGGGAGGGGTGGACAGAAAAGAGTGGCCCCAGACGCTTAATCCTCCCCCCTCCCCAATAATGTCTCCAGCCAGCACGACCATACAGACCCGTGCTGGTACCCGCCTGACCTCGCCAAGAAAGCGAATACAGGCAGGGGGATTTCAGTGGGAACGATGAGGGGGTGTTTCGGTCAGGAGCCAGAGGATAACATGGCGAGCCAGGGAGACCCCAGCTTATAGAAGAATGGAGATAGCATGTGTTTCCAGAACCAGTATTTAAGGATAACGCAATAAGGCGGTGCAGCCGTTTTGTTCACATCACAAAACATGTCCCTTTCTATGAACTGCCACTTAAAGCAGCTGTCCTCAAGTAGTTTTGTGTATCAGAATACATGACCTTGAACTTTATTTTGTTTTTTTAAACTTGTTTTATTGACGTATAGCTGATTTACAATGTTGTGTTAATGTCTGCTGTACAGCAAAGTGATTCAGTTGTACATATATATTCTTTTTTTTAATTTTTATTGGAATATAGTTGCTGTACAGTGTTGTGTTAGTTTCTACTGTACAGCAAAGTGAATCAGCTATATGTATACATATCAATATATCCCTCTTTTTTGGATTTCCTTCCCATGTAGGTCACCACAGAGCCCTGAGCAGAGTTCTCTGAGCTATACAGTAGGTTCTCATTAGTTATCTGTTTTATACATAGTATCAATAGTGTAAGTATGTCAGATTCTTTTCCATTAAGGTTTATCACAGGGTATTGAATCTGGCTCCCTGTGCTCTACAGTAGGACTTTGTTGTTTATCTGTTCTATATATAATAGCTTGCATCTCCTAATCCCAAACTCCCAGTCCATCCCTTCCCAAGCCCCCCTCCCCTTGGCAACCACAAGTCGGTTCTCTATGTACCACCATGCATGTTGAGTAGGTAATCCATAACCTAACCAGCTCAGCCTCCCCATTCTGGGCTACCTCTGAGGAATGCTACAGCTCCATAAAATACAGTTCAAAACCTATGAGGCAAAATGATGATATGCGTTTAATACAATGATATTTCATAGCCATACAACAAAATATTGGCATTTAATATTCCAGGAGTTTGTGACATCATGTTGTTTTCGTCCTCAGAAAAAATACAACTATTGCCTTGTTATTTAAAATATTTTCCAGAAGTAACTGTTGACTTTTACATGTAACACAGATATACACATAAACTACACACACACACACACACACACACACACACACACACGTACTCAGGTTGTCTGGGATGTATAGTTGAGAGAAAAGTTCAGTCTGCCCATCCATCTTACGGTGGCAGCATATCCCCCCAGTACTGTGCATGTAGGAAGTCGTTAAGTCAAGTGAAGCATAAAACTCTAAAATGGGCCTGTACACGGCTCTGCAGTTTTTCATCCTGCCATGTTCAACCCAGTGACAGAAGAGGCTTTCCACCACAGCTCTTAGGACCTCTTCCCTGTCCAAAAAGGAGAAAAAAATCAATCTGTCAAATAAAAGTCGGTTATGCTGCAGCAAGTACAAGCCCTGGGGAATGATCAGGTCTGCTCCCCGAGAAATCAGGCGACCACATATGCACAGGGAAACATGATGAAGAAGCCGCAGTTTCCCCCAGCCTAGGGAAGTGCTCCAGAATGTCTGAATGTATTCAAAATATCATTAGTTTGTTTGAAATACTATAAACTCTAATTTGGGGACATTTATATTTAGACTATTTTTTATTAAAGTATAATTGATTTATAATGTGTTAATTTCTGCTGTACAGTGAAGTGATTCAGTTATACATATATATATACACACACGTTCTTTTTTATATTTTTTTCCATTATGGTTTATCTCAGGACATTGACTATCGTGCCCTGTGCTAAACAGCTTGCTGTTTATCCGCTCAATATGTAATAGTTTTGATTACACTGTAATTATAAATTAACGCATTCTAAAGCAAAATAATAGACAAACCAACATATTCCAATTACCCTCTATGTCAATACGCCATCTAACGATTATGAAAGTACTTTGTCCCCTACGCTGGTTTGTATCGATAATTGTCTTGAGAAAAGATATAGATATAATTACCATCCTGAGACTGTGGTTATTTCTAAAATTAAGCTTTCTCTCCATTTTTAATATGTTCCCTCTTTAAGAGTTTCTAAATGTTATTTTCTAATTATTATTAAAGAGGTAAAAATATACGATTTTATAAAGTGCTATTATACTTTTATTCAAAGGAGAAGGACAAAACGTCCACACTGTGTACACATCAGATGTACTTTTTTTCATGAAATGCCCTGAACTACAACATATTACCACAGGGTGGTAGTGGTGTTATGCCTGATGCCCGGCTTTTCCGTTCAAAGCCGGGAACATAAGTGGGTCTTTTGTCATAGTTAGACCAATCCTTGCCTACATCCGTGAGTGGCATAATTCTGTTGAAAAGGGGTAAAAACATCTATGCTTCTAATGCTGAATTCACTTCCTCCTTTATTAAACACCCCTGGCTCACTTCCAAGAATAATCTCTTTGCCTGCACATGACATTTTGTTGTAATTACTTTCCCCCCTGGCCACAATGACACAAGTATTTTGATGCAGGGTCATTTTGGTGCGGCTAAAATAAGCCACTAAACATTACGTTTATTTTTGTTTAACTAGTAAGTAATGTGCATAGCCAATGACCTCACACCACGCCTAAGTGTCACAACACTGCTGCCCCATGTTCCCAGTTCAGACAGCGGTGTGGCCGAGGGGTGAGTGGTCCCAAGGTCCAGGTGGTCAGGGATGGATGGGAAATGGGGTGATGCTCAGGATCTGGCCACATGCAACCAGGAATCCTACCCTTACCACACATATTTATCTCAGAAAGGGCCATTAACCAATAGGTACAAAATATCTGCTTATTTTCTGGAATTTCAATTGTGATCTTCAATAATCTGCTCTTCACTGGTTCTTCCCCAGAGATTATCTGGGTCCCAACTGCACAGGAAAATCTCAATTACATTTCTGCCAGTTCTCTGAATTCACTGACAGGTGGGTAGGTAAGTAGGTGGGTAGGTCAGTAGACAGGTAGAAGGAAGGGAGGGAGGGAGAGAAGGAAGGAAGGAAGGAAGGAAGGAAGGAAGGAAGGAAGGAAGGAAGGAAGGAAGGAAGGAAAGAAGGAAGGAAGGGAGGGAGGGAGGGAGGGAGGGAGGAATTATTTTTAAAATCATAAACTCTAATGATGGTTTCGATTGGCAAGACCGATACGCCTAAAAGGATAACTCGGTTCTAGTAGATATTTTAAGAACATCTTAATTGTTCACAAAAATGAATAAAATCAAATGTGACTGTCCTCTGTGATCAGAACAGGTCAGAGTGAAAGTGAAAGATGAAGGCTGAGCAAATTACTAAGTAAAACAACCGCGCGTGCGTGCACACACTCACACACACTACCAATATGGGTTCCATACTTTGGTCATCACGGTGTGTTCCTTTATCAGAATCCATCTGCTGTCCTCCATTTATTCCTCCTCTGAGATCTTCCCTGCCCTACTCCATCCCCTGCCAGAAAAACGTAACTCCTCCCTCCTTGGTGCTGTGCATTGTTTTTACTTCTCTCTTTGCCTTGTGGTGTAGTCATCTGTTTACATGATACACAGGGGTGCAGAGTTACAGCCTCGGTGCAAATCGTGGCTCCACAGCTGACCAGTTAATAAAGATCTTAAACAAAATGCTTAACCTTTCTGCACCTGAGTTTCTTGCCCTTTGAACTGTGGATAATACGGATGATAACTAACGTGTAAGGGTGTGGTAAGGACTAAATGAGCCAATGTATTTATGTGAAGTATTTTTTTCAATTTAACTGTATCTTTTTTAATTGAAGTATAATTGATCCACAATGTTGTATCAATTACTGCTGTACAGCAAAGTGATTCAGTTATACAGATATACTTCTAAAAATTCTTTTCCATTATGATTTATCATAGGATATTGAACATAGTTCTCTGTGCTATACAGGAGGACCTTGTTGTTTACCTATGTGAAGTATTTATAAGGCAACAATTCCCGGCACACAGGGCTCAGCAGATATGAGTTGTTCTTATGTTATTCTTGCTCCCACCCTTTGTGAGGCAGTAAACTCCCCAAAGGCAGGACCACATTTACTCCATCTTTGTACCCCTGGTACCCAGCATCACACGCATCACCTCAGTGGTACTCATAATTTGTTTAAGTGAATTGAACTCTCCCCTCTGCCTTCCATCTCTAATCGTTCCCTCCCCACCCATTCTTTCCCCCGGCATGTTTGCTCTGAATGAGTAAAAACTTCTTTCACCTCTTGATTATGTCCCAGGTTACAACCTATGCCTGTCTCTCCTTTAAACTTCTTTTGTTTTTCAAATGTAGAGTATTCTTGTTGCCTCTTTCCTTTTCTTTGGGCTTACTGCCTAGCTTTCACTCCTTCTTCAAGAAAGAGTGTCCGTTGGCTATTTCCAAATATATCCTACCTGCCAAATCTCTCTGGGTGAATGTATTCTCCAATTATGTCCTCTAAATATATGCAGATCTCCTCAAACAAATTTCTCCATTTATTGTCAGTTTTTTTATTCCAGCATCCATGGACAGGTTATCACCACCGGAAACTCAACAAGTACATTTTACTTCATATAATATACGTCTTTGTGTAATTTAAAAAAACAAACATTTGGCCCAGGAAACCTAGATTCTAATTCTGACACTTACGGAAAATAACTACACAACACTGGGTAAAAGTCACCCACTCTGGAAATCAAAGTGAACTCAGCCCCTTCCCACGGCAGCTCTGCTCCTCTTCCTGTGACCCCATCTGTCAGCAGCAGCAGCAGCATTTTCCTAAGCACACAATCCCCAAACTTCTAAACTATCTTTAATTCTCTCTTGCCCCTAAATCCCTTAGTTTGCAATCAAAATGAATTTGAAATACATTCTTCCTTTCTATTCCTACTGCCAGTGCACCAGTTCTGGTAACTCTGTTATTTCTCACCTAGACGTCAGCAATGACCTCCTATGGAGAAACAAAGACTAGCACTGGAAGAAGAATCCCCTGCTGGAGACAAGAGCTGGACCAGCCAGCCAGCCTGTCACCAGCACTCATCCTTCATTTGGAAGTCACTGCTTCCCCTTAAAGTCTGGCCCGAGTGTAGAAAACAACTCCACTCTTAATGGCCCATAATAAAGTGGAGGCAAGACACAACACTCAAACAAGTCTCTACTGAAGGTTGGCAATAACAAAAGGACGAAATACAGAGAAGACCTTGCCAGGCAATATGAACAAAATACTTCTTGTCCTCCAGGCCTGTGAGCCCAAAGAGGGACCCAGGACCTCTGTGTCTTGGCTCTCCCAGCAGGCGCACACCAGATATTCCGTGACCACCTAGGAGCACAATCTCAAGAGGCACCATATTCAAGGTCTCCAAACAAAACCCAAGAAGTGGAACCTTCCTCACAGTTGTTCTTTACTCACAGGGATGCTGGCTTACTGGGTCTCAACTGAACACCACAATCCAACAAGCATTCCCTATTGTTCTTAAAATGAAATCTAGTCCCCGCTAACTAATTCTCTATACTCCTTCCCTCCAGAATTGATTCCTTAAGATACAGCTCTCATCCTGTCACTTCCCTGCTTAAAATCTTGGTTGGTTGTTCATAAACCACAGAGTAACACAAAAACCCTGCATCCAAGGCCTTTGACTGTCTACATCTTTACTTGGCTTCAGAGCCCCCTCTCCATGTGCAGCATCCAGCCTCACTGATCCCAGAGCTTATGCTCCCGGCTTACTGGTCTACCTGCCAGTAGACAAAACACAGACCCTCCTATCTTGGGACCTACATGTACATGTCTTTCCAGAGGCCCAGAATGTTCTTCCCCAGGATCTTTCCTCCTCACTAACTCACCTTTAACTGTTGGGCTTAAACACCCTCCTTTCCACATGCATCACCCAGATAGAGCTCACTCATTTGCAGTTTCATGTGGTCAGTCCTCATGGAGCCCTATTTGTAAAAGGTAATGGATTCACAGAGGAGAACAATGTGCTAAGATTATGTTTACTCTTAAAAAGCTTATCTCTCTCATTTTCAATATTATCAGTGGCACGTGAATTCTGAAAAATATATTACAGTATGAGAAAAAAATACATCACAGAACAGGTCAAGTTACCCACCCAGTCTGTAAATAATAGCTTAACCCTATCTCCCTCATCCCCAAAAGTCATTCTAGGATCCAAGTTATTTTATTTCTTCCTCATCCTACTCAAACTCCAATCCACTTGAGAAATGCTGTTGAGAAGAGTGAATGTTTTGTTATTGGGCTGGAACGGAACATTTCCTTTCCCTCTCTCCAATTCACACATCCCTACATCTTGATGCCTATGTCAGGCCGTATCACACATGCATTACCTTTATTGTACACAATCCTCTGCATACACATAGAATTCGTCTGCTGAGGTTATACAGAGCCAGGGAAGATGCTAATGCTCACTGCCCTCTTCCCCTGGAAAGTGAGGCCACCAAAGACTACTTCACTCAGATGCATAAGAAATACAAATTCCTTAAGTGCAGAGAAGAAAATCAGGCTCGATGATTCACACATGAAATGTTTCCTCTTTTACATATGTTGTCATTCATTTAACGCATGTGAATGTTCACTACATGTTAGGAACTATTCTAAGACCTGGAGATAGATCAGTAAACAAAACAGATAAAAATGCCTGCCTTCCTGGAGCTAACAGTATATTAGAGATCACACTTAAGAGTCTAGAAAGAGTTTTGAACAACATTTAATTTCATTTTAATTAGAAATGAAAGGTGTGTAGTATCTATTCATTTACTTATAAACCTTACATATAAAAGGTGTGTATACTCTACTCATTTACTTATAAACCTCCCTACACTAGTTTTAAGTACAAACACAAAAGTCTGAAAATAGTATGTAAAAGAGCACATGTGAAAGTTTAGGACAACAGCCTAGGACCACTCAAAGAATAATTTTCTACCTGAGAAAGTAAGTTACCACCTCAGAGTAACAGAATCAAAGTCCAAATGTGCCGCAAGAAGAAAACTTACCACTCACTTCCAAAAAGATGCCTGTTTTCTTTTATCAGATGTATAGCATTAGGTTATAAAAGTTTAAAACTACACACACACACAACTATACACATTGTTTTAGAAGGCCAAGATTTTTTTTTTTTATAAAAGGCACCTTTAGAAAATTTTTTTTCATAATGACTCTACTAATACTGCTTTACTACTAATATCAGTTTTCCCTATGGTGAAAACATGGCAAGTAACTAAACTCACAAATGTTATCATGGGGGGCTATTGGGCTTAGGTATTAATAAAAATTGTTTAATAAATAAGCAGTCTCAGGATAGAAACCTTTGTATGAGAGAATCAGCTAGTGGTCCACCATAGTCCAGTCTTTCCTTCCCCTGGTACTCGGCCTTCCAGTGACAAACTCCATTTCCTGGCCTCCCTTGCATACAGCCACGTGACTAAGTTTAGGTCCATGGGAAGTGAGTAGAAGAGATGGGTGTAACTCAAGTGTCATCCCTTCAGAAACTCTTGGCCTGGATTTAGACTCTCTCTTCCCTACTTTCTGCTGGCTGGCAATGGTGATGACTTGAGCAACCTTGAAATTTGCCCACTGACACTGCATTTTCCAGGTGCTAAATATCTGTGTACCCCCCAGATTCACATGTTGAAGCCTAATCCCCAATGTGATGGGATTAGGAAGTGAGGCCTTTGGGGATGTGAACAGGTCTCTACCCTCATGAACAGGATTAGTGCTCTTGTAAGAGAGACCCCAGAGAGCTCCCTCGCCCCTTCTACCACATGAGGACACATATGAATGGGGAAGCAGGCTCCCCCCAGACACTGAATCTGCCAGAGCCTTGACTGTGGACTTCCTACTTCCAGAACTGCGACAATGAATGTTTTTTGTTGATAAGCCACCCAGTCTACGGTATTTTCGTTATAGCAGCCCAGAAGGAACACAGCACAAGCCTTTCACAGCTGGACGACCCCCGTGGCGAAGCTCTTGCAAATGGGATGTGAGCAGAAGTAATGAGCATCCTCTGGCCTAGGCTTTGATACGTGGGCCTCCCTCTTCCATGTTTTCTTTCTCCACTTTCTGACTGGAACCTGGACATGGTGATAGATTTGACCCCCTAGGTAAGGACTATCCCCTGGGGAGATGGCAGGGAAACAACACAGAAGGAACAAGGATCCCTGAGTGGCCCCATGTAGCAGAGACAGTCACTCACCTCAGAAGCTTCCCTGGGACTGTGATGTAAGAGAGAAACTTCTTTGTCCTCTCAATCTCTGAATTTGGGGGGTTTTGTTGTTATTACAACTTGGCAACTCTAATATTCAAGCCATGTCAGAGCCATCCCACCAGCTCTGGACCACGTGCCTCTGAAATGTTACTGGTGAGAGAGAAATAAACTTTTATATCATTTAACCAACGATATTTTGGGGTTTTGTGACAGCAAGTTAGTCAATACATACTATGTTCCTACCATCTAATTTGTAATGAGTCAGTATATATAATTCTAGGAGTAGGTACAAGACTCTACCCAGCATCCAATATCTTTTTCTCCTTCCTCACAGAACCCTGATTTGCTTTAGATACGCACTCTTTCTCTGCAAGCCACACGCTTAGGGGATGCTGACTCTATTCCTAGTTCTAGCAAGTACATATTAATTAGTTTAATAAGTTGCTATAAGAATTCCTTTTCCCCGGCCAACAGTAATTAGTTCAGAAGTGGGGTGAGACCCAATTCCAGCCAATGAGATGTGAGTGGAGGTCATGAGCAGGTGGGGGGGGGGGGGGACTGCTTTTGGTACACCAGAAAAGAGACCCTGTTTTCTGTCTGCTGTCTGCTTGTGACCTCTGGAATTGATTCAGCCACTTTGTTAAGAAGACAGCTTACACAGAAAGGAGGGCACAGCCTCAAGAATCACAGAGAGAAGTGAGTCAGAGCCTGCCCCTCCTCTAGGTGCTTAAGGCAATATGATTTAGGGGGTTTTGTCACCGATAGCTGATAGCACCCTAACTGCTAATCTATAACAAGAGTCCCCACAGAACATGCATAATAAATAAACCAATCCTAAGAATAAAATAGAAACAATACACTACCCCAGCCAAGTTATAAGCTGAAAGAAACATTTAATTACTAGCCCCCTAATAGCATCAAAAGGCACTGGAACCACCACAGACAGAAGAAAACTCAGCTGTGTTAAACAGTGTCTTCCCTTTGCTTTACTCTTACTTCAAAATGACAACCCACAGAACTATGAGGCTTAAAAATTCCAAAACCGTAAGCCCCAAATAAATATCTAACAGTCTCCTCCTTATCCCAGACTGCAGAGTCCTCCCGGAAAGAACAGCAAAAACCCCATTTGCCTGATGCATTAATTCCTGTTGTTTCTCTTCAACCGGGCACATCACGGCTTATTATCCTCTTACTTACTTCTTACTAATTCTCAACACAATCTCTTAAAAGCTTTTCTAAACTTTCTGTTCTCTCATCAAACTCCAAATCAGCATAGCCATTCCCCTAAATAAATAAGACTCCCTTGGCTGCACGCAGCAAAAACTGTGTCTTCTGTCAACTGCGACTTAGATCCAGCCAGAAGCCTATTTATTCCCTGTCGTGGGTGAAATCTGTTCCAAAGCTTTTCCAGTCATTCATAAAAGTTAAAAGTTCTCTCTGGTCACCTTTAGTCACAAAAACCATTATATTTCAGTAGGCAAAATGTCCAGCCCCAAATCCAAACTTCATTCAAAGTTCAAATTTCTCCCCTCCCCAATCCGGGCTGTTCCAGGCGTGGAAAGACTTCTCTTGAATCTGGCAGCTCCTTCCTTCAGTTTACTACCCACGGTGTCTGACTCCTCGAAGGGGCCTTTTCATGAGTTCTGCAGAGATCTTGCTTCTTCAGCTCCCCCTAGTTTGGGCTCAAGCAGAGCTTCTCCAGGTGATCGCTTAGAATGCCTGCCCACCCTCCAACTTCTGTATCTGATGGGCACATCTCTAGCCTGTATTGTAGAGGTCATGCTGTCCCTGGCAGGAAAGGCTCTTGAGTGGGGCCCACTCTTTAAAAGACCACCCACCAGGCCCTCTCCTGGTCGGAGGAAAACAAACCCTGCTGTCCTGTTGGTTTCTTTTGTTTTTTAAATTGAAGTATAGTTGATTTGCAAAGTTGTGTTAGTTTCAAGTGTACAGCAAAGTGATTCAGTTATACATACATATATATCTATTTTGTATTCTTTTCCCTTAGAGGTTATAACAAAATACTGAGTATGGTTCCCTGTGCTATACTGTAGGTCCTTGTTGTTCATCAATTTTATATATAGTAGTGTGTGTCTGTTAATTCCAAACTCCTAAATTATCTCTCCCTCTGCCCCGACCCTCCTTAGTTTCCCCTTTGATAAGCATAAGTTTGTTTTCTATGTCTGTGAGTCTGTTTCTGTTTTGTATATAAGTTCATTTGTAACACGTTTTAGATTCCACATGTAAGCGATATCATACGATATTTGTATTTCTCTTTCTGACTCTACTCTGACTTAACTTTAGGTCCATCCATGTTGCTGCAAGTGGCATCATGTCATTCTTTTTTTATGGCTGAGTAATATTCCACTGCATAAATATACCACATCTTCTTTATCCATTCATCTGTCAATAGACATGCTGCCTTGTTATTAGCGAAAGAACAGCTGGCTCCAGAGCCCCTGTCTCTCTTTGTTCTGAAGCCAGGCAGGCAGGTAGAGCTCCAGCATTTTACCTCTGAACTTGTCCAGTCCAGGTTCAGTGTCCACACAGATCACGCTGAGAGAGCCAAGTGGTCTTCTTCCAACCCTCTCATTCTTGTGAAATGGAAGCATCCCTTTTCCTCCCGCCCTCTCAGCCCCTGTCTTGGTCTCTTCAAGCTTGACCACACCTTCAAGGTGGTGAACTAAGAGGTGCAAACCTTCCTTAGGAATGTGGGTATCTGCCACCTATTGTTTGCAACCTTTTGTGGCCTCACCCAAAACTAAAAGCGTGAAACCCACGCCAACATCCTGTTTCTCTTGTTTATCCCAGCATCCAATATATCTACCTCTTTGTACTTACTCTTCCTCCAATGTCTAGAACAGATCCAATCCTTCTGTGTTCACAAACTTTTTTTCCACACACCTATTTCTACTTGGCTATTATTTTTTCTCCTATGTCTCTCCCTCTTGCCACTGTCAAACCTCTAGCAGCAACTGTGTAAACTCATCGCGTCTGTGTTTCCATCAAGCATTTCCTCAGATCATCTGTAAATATATTTTTCCTCCAGAACTCCCTGAAACAGAACTCCGAAGTCACCTGTGACCCTTTAGACCAGTGCTGTCCAACAGAACATCCTGCAATGATGGAAATGTTCTCTACCTGCACTGTCCCAGTAGCCGCTAGCCACACGTGGCTATTGAGCACTTGAAATGTACTAAAGAGACTGAAAAACTGAATTATTAATTGTACTTAATTGTAATTGATTTTAATTTAAATAGCCACACGAGGCTGGTGGCTACAGCACAGTCTGGACAAATCAAGTGGCTTGTTCCCAGTTTGCAATCTATCTTAAAGCTATATCATTTGGTATGGCCAACATTCTTCCAGGAACTTTTCTTTAACCATTAGTTCTATGAGACTATTTTTAAAGAGTGTGTATAGTTTAAATCGATGGCCTAAAGAAAGAGGTCAGTGTGGACTGGGGAAACAACATAAATACATCCACAGAGTCATACATCCACAGCAAGGGGTGTGTGCACTGGGGAAGGGAGGAGACAGGCGTGAAGATGAGCAGACTGGAGCACATTCTAAGGGCAGGGATTGTTGACGAGGGGGTGTAGGGGCCTCTGGGTGGGTAAGCTAGACGTGGATCACAAGAACCACTGACACAGCTTGGGGAAAACATCATGGAACTAAAAACTTAGAGCAGAGAAGATACTACAGATGAGAAAACAAAGATTTGCTTAAGGTCTTGCTCTCCCCCACAACAGGGTTTGAGTTTCAAGCATTTAATTATAAGCTTCAGCGCTTTCAGAAAATTAACAATGGGATGCAAGAGAGATTAGAAAGGAGAAAGTGTGCAGGTGCTGAAGGCAACTCTGAAAAGCCAAGAGGAAGGCAAACTGGATTCTACAAGGTGGTTTCAAGCAATTTTAGTAGTGGATTCTCAATGTATATGTAAGTGAGATGTTTTATTAAATTCATCCTTACGTTTAAGTGAATAAAATTGTATTTGAACAAAAATTGCACATTATAATACAAACAGAACAATTTCAAAATCTAGGCCTTTTTCCAAACGTGACTATCGTGTTGGCCTCAGTCAGCACTTTGGAGGTATTTAACATGTAAAACTTCACATCTAACATATTTTGTTGGCCCATGCTGTTTCTCATTACTGTTTTTGAAATGTTTTCAAACATACTAAAAAAATAAAGTTCAAAACGAATGCTTATTGATCCCCTGAAGCACCTCTGCAGCCTCCAGTGTTCTGGGAAATGCAGGGTGAAAATCATTTAGCCAGAGACTTCCCTGGCGGCGCAGTGGTTAAGAACCCGCCTGCCAAAGAAGGCGACACGGCTTCGATCCCTGGTCTGGGAAGACCCCACATGCTGCGGAGCAACTACGTGCGCTACAACTACTGAGCCTGCGCTCTAGAGCCTACGAGCCACCACTACTGAAGCCTGTGCACCTAGCGCCCATGCTCCGCAACAAAAGAAGCCACTGTAATGAGACGCCCATGCACAGCAATGAAGGGTAGCCTCCACTCGCCACAACTAGAGAAAGCCTACATGCAGCAATGAAGACCCAACGCAAATAAATAAATAAATAATTTTTAAAAAAAAGAAAAGAATCCTCCTGCCAATGCAGAGGACACAGGTTCAATCCCTGGTCCGGGAAGATCCCACATGTCATAGAGCAACTAAGCCTGTGCACCACAACTATTGAGCCTGAACTCCAGAGCCCATGTGCCACAACTACTGAGCCCTGTGCTGCAACTACTGAAGCCCAAGTGCCTGGAGTCCGTGCTCCGCAACAGGAAAAGCCATCACACTGAGAAGCCCTCACACTGCAACGAAGACCCAATGCAGCCAAAAAAAAAAGAAAAAATCATTCAGCCACAGGTTAGGGCTCAAGATCCCCATCTCCATCACTCTGCTTTATAGTTTTCTGTCACAATTATCACCTTTGAACATACTGCACAATCTACTTATTTTGCTTATGCTTTCCACATGATTATATATGAGTTCTATTTACATATGATTTTTATGTCTTGTTCACTGCTGCATCCAATTGTGGAACAGTTGCCTGGCACACAGTTGATGGCTCAATATATATCGGTTGAATGAATGACTTCAATATCTTTAGAGCCTTCGCCCTGCTTACCAGTACTGCTTCACCTGCAGTGTTCACAGCCTCAGCCCCACCACCTTCCATTCCAGCAAACACTAAACTATGCCCATTACATCCTCTGTTGCGTCAGGCCTTCTCCTCCGGTGGGTTCAACATCAACCTTCCATGCTGCCGATAGGATCCTACGCAAAACATTTTCCTAACATGTCCCACATTTTTCCTGAAATTTTCAAGGTCCATATCTCTACACCCATGAAGGGGTACAGGTTCCTTAATGGCCCTTCTTCAGCCCCAATACACATCAGGTACTTAAATAAATATGTTGAGATGCTAGAATTGAACGGACAAACTGGAGACATATTGCAAAGGAAGAATCAGCAAGAATTGCTAACATGGGATAGAGAGAGCAAAGAAGAGAGAGAGGATGGGAAAATTGGTACCCAAAGCAGAGACACTAGCAAGCAGCCCAAGCACTGTGATGTTGAAGCAGAGGCAGGACAAACTCTTAGTGGAGAGGTGGTGGGTTGATATGAGCCAGGAAAGAGCTGGTGAACCAGGTACCTTTACAGTTACTCACAAACCTTCTGTGCTCTATCGATCAAGGTGGATAAGAAGATGAAGAGCTCAGTTTTAAACGTGCATTTGTGTCGATGCTACTCTCTCAGTTCATCCCAGCCTCCCCTTCCCCCTGTGTCCACAAGTCCGTTCTCTACGTCTGTGTCTCTATTCCTGCCCTGCCACTAGGTTCATCAGTACCATTTTTCTAGATTCCATATATATGTGTTAACTTGCAGTATTTGTTTTTCTCTTTCTGACTTACTTCACTCTGCATGATAATAGCATTGACATACATACCCTACCATGTGTAAAATAGCTAGTGGGAAGCTGCTGCATAGCACAGGGAGATCAGCTTGGTGCTTTGTGACGATGTAGAGGGGTGGGATGGGGAGGGTGGGAGGGAGGCTCAAGAGGCAGGGGATATATGTGCACAAATACCTGATTCACTTTGTTGTACAGCAGAAACTAACACAACATTGTAAAGCAATTATAATCCAACAAAGATGTGAAAAAAATAAAAATAATCATGCATTTGTGACAAAAGGCTATCTAAGCTGAGGTGAAGCATCCTTTCGTTACCTACAGCCCTAAATCTAATACGAAATTTAGCATTTAATCATGTTCCCTGTCAATTTGTAATTCTTCCAATGAGAAGAGTTTTGCTAAATCCTTACGCACTTCAGTTTACTCCTGGGATGTGTCCTTAAATATTTAAAAATTAATTTTCTCAATTAACAGCAGCTCTGAAGCACAGCCTTTAGCTTAAGAATAGCTCATACAGCACTAGCACATATCTGCACTGATATATTTATTTAGTTATTGGATTTTTAATAGAATTCATTTTAGAAACACATACTACTAAAGTTAGGAATAAATTATTTATACTTCTGAGTATTCATTGCATACTTAGATTACAAAGAGAGTGGTGTTCCATTACAAATATAAAGAACACGAACACATGAGGAATCATATACTTAAGACTCTTCTGATCTGTTTTGGAGTTGTCATCAAAAAGAGTGGCTCTTAAAACATGGTCCAACCGCCACTACACACTAGCAAGCTTTTCAGTTTTAATTTTTAAATTAAAACCTTCATTCCTTGAAATACTGCCACTTACAGCAACACAGGTGGACCTAGAGATGATCATACCAAGTGAAGTAAGTCAGAGAAAGACAAATATCATATGATATCACTTGTATGTGGAATCTACAAAAATGATACAAATGAACCTATTTACAGAACAGAAACAGACTCACAGACATAGAGAACCAACTTCCGGTTCCCAAAGGGGAAAGGGGGTGGGGGAAGAGATAAATTAGGAGTTTGGTATTAGCAGATCAAACTACTGTATGTAAAGCAGGTAAACAACAAGATCCCTGTACAGCACAGGGAACTATATTCAATACCCTGTAATAAGCTATAATGGGAAAAACCTGAAAAAGAATATATATGTATCATTTTGCTATACACCAGAAACTAACACAACATTGTAAACCAACTATACTTTAATAAATAAATAACAAACAAATGAAGATATTCATTCTTTTACCACCTCTACAAAGTTTTAATTTCCCAAATTCCCAATTGAAAATGGCTGATTGAACACATGCTTTTAGCTCTACTCATTCTCAATACTTCAAAATCCCAGTAAAGGGATTTCTAAACAGGCATAAAACCACAAGGATAAACAAAACGAGAGAGAAGACAGCAACTGCAAAATTCTGTAAGATGTAAAGCAGATGCATGAAGTGTGGATGGACTTAGCACAACATAAGACAGCAATGAGGAAAGGGTGAAAATCAACCCCCTTGAACAAACAGTCCCCAAATGGCTTAAGAACTGGCAGCACCTGGTGCTTCTGGATGCCATACAGAGGTGAAGCTAAAAGGAAGTGGTTGAAAATCTATTCAAAAATCACTCAGCCCCCCTTTCATCTCTACATCCCCCGACACCTCCCCCTCGATTTCTTCAACTTCAGCCGAGCAACTGGCCTCCCCAATCCTGGAATAAGACTGGAGGTTTATTCCAGAGAGGGTTACACAGAGGATGCGCAGAACTGAAGCCCAGGCATAACTGAAGAACGGGATGTAATATTAAAAACACGAGAATTACACAAAAGACATTTTCCTCAACAGATGCTGGCAGCCAGGCTACAACTTTCCATTGGAAGAGTCTTCTCGGGGGGACTGGACAAAGTGAAGACAAAAGACTTAAAGATAGTGATATCAGAGGCTACCAACAAGAAGCCCCCATCCCCTACACACACATACACAGAAGTCCACTCGGCTTCAAGGTTCATTCCCCCCCACCCCCTCTCTCTCTCTCTCAAGCTCCGCCCCCTCAAACTCCCACCTCCACATACAAATACACGTACATACATATATATGTGTATATGTGTCTAGCTAGCTAAAGACAAGAACATGTAATAGAAGAGCTGAAAAATAAAGTTGAGAACATCTTCCAGGAAACAGAACAAAACAACGAAAAAGATGGAAAATGAGGGAAGTGTGGGGAATAGGAAAATGAGTGGAGAAGGTCCAAATCCACCTAACAATGATTCTGGCGACTTCCCTGGTGGTGCAGTGGTTAAACATCTGCCTGCCAAAGCAGAGGACACAGATTCAAGCCCTGGGCCGGGAAGATCCCACATGCTTTGGAGCAACTAAGCCCCGAGAGCCAAAACTACTGAGCCCACATGCTGCAACTACTGAAGCCAGAGCGCCTAGAGCCCTCGCTCTGCAACAAGAGAAGCCACCGCAGGGAGAAGCCCATGCACCGCAAGGAAGAGTAGCCCCTGCTGGTTGCAACTAGAGAAAGCCCGCGCACAGCCACAAAGACCCGAGTGAGCCAATAAGTTAATTAATTAAATATATTTTTTAAAAAAATGATTCTGAAAAGAAAGAACAGAGAAAACAGGACAGAAGAGATCATTCAAACCAGTTCCCCAGAGCTGAAGACTGAACGGGTACAAAAAAGCCCACAAAGTGGATGAAAATAAACCCACGCGAATACTGCTATTAAGTTTCAGATTCCAGAGGACAAGAGAAGATCCTGCAAGCTTCTAAAGAGAACTGGGTGGGGGAAAAGCCACATACAAAGCAACAAAAGTCCAGATTGTAAAAGAAATTCTCTGTTCTGGAAACTAGATGATAGTGAAACGATGCCTTTAACGTTCTGAGGGAAAAAATAATCTACAAACCAGAATTGTAAACCCAGCCAAGCCATCAACTGAGTGTGATCGAAATATAGAATCACCTTCAGACACGGAAACCCACCTGCCCAGACCCTCTCCTTCCACGTGCTCAGACCCATCATCAGTTTCTGTATAATGACACACCCTCCGTTCTCCTGTGGTTCCCCCCATTTCACCTCGAATGACACCTCCCCCTCGAAAAAGTCCTCAAACAGGTAACCAGAACATTCTCTCCCAGTAGAGTCGCAATTTTAGTCATCTTGCAAATCCCACTAAGCATAGCAGAATGTGCAATGTATTACATTATTAAATTACAGTTATTGAAATTCACTGGTGGATAGAATAGGCAAGTCTGAGTGACTGTGGAAACCTTACCACATAAACGGGATCTGAATTGAATCTGAAGTTTCTCAAAAATTACTTGTCATGACCTAAAACTGCTGAATTTGCATAAGTCAAAATAAAACGTTTCAACTCAAGGAAATAACAAACAACATATAATCATACAATTTCTAAATAAATCTAATTGAATCTCCTTTTTAAGATTTTTTTTTATAGAGACTTTTTTTGTATTGAACTAGAGTTGATTTACAATGTTGCGTTAATCTCTGCTGTACAGCAAAGTGACTCAGTTATACACATAAAGACATTCTTTTTTTATATTCTTTTCCAATATGGTTTATCACAGGATTTTTTTTAAGAACTTTTATTGAGAGACAGTTAGACAATAAACTGCATATATTTAGAGGGTAAAATTTGGTATCCCAATCTCCCAATTCATTCCCCCCCCAACCCTCCCCGCTTTCCCCACTTGGTGTCCATATGTTTGTTCTCTACATCTGTGTCTCTATTTCTGCCTTGCAAACCGGTTGATTTGTACCATTTTTCTATAGTCTGCATATATGTGTTAATATACGATATTTGTTTTTCTCTTTCTGACTCACTTCACTCTGTATGACAGTCTCTAGGTCCATCCATGTCTCTACAAACGTCCCAGTTTCATTGCTTTTTACAGCTGAGTAATATTCCACTGCATATATGTACCACATCTTTTTTATCCATTCATCTGCTGATGGACATTTAGGTCGCTTCCAGGTCCTGGCTATTGTAAATAGTGCTGCAATGAACATTGGAGTCCATGTGTCTTTTTGAATGATGGCTTTCTCTGGGTATATGCCCAGCAGTATCACAGGA